>NC_088101.1:2518281-3145976 GCF_036370855.1 Dromaius novaehollandiae
TGCTAGGAGGTCTTCTAACAAATGTCCTTGGTGCTGCACATGGCCCCTGCAAGCCTGTTTGACTTTGACTTCTTTTTTTGGTTGAACCTCTGTGTGTAGCTGTTTGAAGGCCTGTTTGCATGATTGTTGGTTATGTTTTCCAAGCGCTTCTTTGTATTCAGCATGGTTTTAATGGAATTACTGCAGTTCTCCTGTTCAGATTGTTAGTGGCTTCAAGCAGAGAGCCTCCATCCTCTGCATATTGACAGAATAAAACCATGTCATCTGCTTCATGGGTCGTTACAGAATGCAAAGTATTCATATTTATATACGTGTGTATATATATATATATATACCTGGTAGCCTTCTCCAGGCACTAGCCTCTTAACCGAATGCACAGCTCTGCAATTTGCTTAGCAGGGAAGCACATCTTTGGGGCAAAGCGTCCGTTTTCTTGCTCAGGCAGAAAGCAAAGGGCAAAATTCCCTGCAAGGGAAATGCAAATCCCTGCTGACTGAATATTTGTATCCGTGGGACTTTGCCCACTGCTATTCGTCCATGAGGAGGCTCGGGAAAGGGTGGTTGCTCTCTCCATTTAAACCATGCAGCAATTGCAATAATTCTTCATGAGGAAGAATGCAATCGTTATTAATTAGATGCTTCTGAGTTTCTTGAGAATAAATATGACCTGGTTCTAGTTGAAAGGCAGGTTAAAAAGGGGGAAAACACTCTGCTTTGCATTTTTATGTCATTCTCTTTTAATCTCCATTAATTCAAAGAGTTGAGACAATATAAAAATAAAACGATTAAAATGCAGTATGTTCTTAAAATGCAAACTGCTCTGCCAGTTCACAGCTCTTAATAGGCATGAAAAAAGGTAGTTTAAAAGGAAAATCCAGACAGACTGGTAGTTGTGGCACTAGCTATGCCACTTTCTGAAAGCCTCTACCTGCAAAATTAATGATTTCAGCAAGATCTGTGGTGGTTTTGCAGATGAAGGCAGATTTAAATGCAATGAGCTTGGCTTTGCTAATGCTACAGCAAACTACTGGGAACTAAGGATCCTCGTGGCAATCAAATCCGTCTGCGTGTGTATAGAAAAACAGCGCACACAAAGCGTGCTTGTTGCACATAGATTAATTATTGCGTTTGTAAATACAGAGCGCCCTTGTAGGCTTCGTAAGAAGTTGTCTAACTGCTGGCGGTTTTTATCAGCGACTCTGTGCGGCCAGCTTATAAACGTTACAGCATGAGTGCGGGGAGGGAGTCACGCAGGTGACGGTTTGGTTCAGGACCGAAAGGCAGGAGGAAGAGTTTGTGTGTGGTAGTACGCGAGCCGAGGCTGCCAGATTTATGGCAGATACTAGCGATTACTCCAACTCACTCCCCCCAAAATGAGCTAGCATGTTCCTTTCTTCTGCATGTTTGTATAAATTAATTTTGCAGACGAGTACGTGGGGTTATTTTGCAAGGGAAAAACATAAATCTGCTGGTGTGTTTGCTGAGCCCCCTAAGCAGCAAGGGCATGAACAGCCCTCGCTCCAAGTGTTGCACCAAAAAACCTCCAAAATCTTCAGAGTACTGCTCCAAGTAAAGAAAGTTTAAACAGCTTGCAGGGAACTATTTTATAGGAAATTAAAGCTGTGGCCTGTTTTGTTTTTAAACTTGCCAGCTCTTCCTTCCAGCTTCAGAGGAACAGCTGCCCATAAAAGCTCAGAAAGTGCCTCATGAACTGAAGGCTTTTTCTGAAACAATTAGAGGAAAAAACATAATTCATAGCCTGTTTGCTTTGGAGAAGTGGCTTTCTGAGGACTGTGACAAACAGTTAAATTCTCTCCGCGCCCGTTGCAAACTGCATGCACTGTACCACGGAGACTCTGCTATCTCCTCCCTTGAGCAGCTGTGCCACAAAATTAACATATCATCCATTCAAACAGCCGGGGTCCTCTCTAAACAGTAGGAAAAAGCAGTCTCATATTCCCGTAAGAATTGCCTTTGTTTTCCTAGTGTTAACGCTGCCATTTAGTCTATTAAAGAACACCCTAACAAAGGAAAAAAAAGGCTCTCAGCGCTCTCTCTTGAGTTTTGTGTGGATGCTTCCCACCTGGTTAAAACGACACATTTAAGGCTCCAACTCCGACAAGGAGACGAAACATTTGTTTGCCTCCCTCTTGGTTCAGCCAAGACCTCCAGTGAAAACCGGTCAGCTCAGTGAAGAGCACAAGAGTGCTTCCAGTTGCGGGACTCTCGCTGTCTTGAAACAAAGCATTTGGTGTCATCGAAGAGCCTTATCCTTTTGAAGGAGGAACGCTTGCAACTCACCTGGAAGTCAGCAGGGCAATGGTAGGCACTTTGCGCAGAACGGGTAGAAAGAAGGACGTTTTTATGAACCAGCTTGCATTACACGGCAAAGATTGCTCATCTTCTGAAGGGCTGTGTTTTGTGAATGTCTCTGGTTGATGGCTTGAGAAATGCAGAAGTCCAAAACAAGTCGTTACTGCTGTAATAATATTGCATTTTGTAGCGTACTGTTATTGATGCTTTCGGCAGCCGGTATTTTCAAGACACTTCTCAAATGCCAGTGATTTACTCTTGCGTTAGGAAATAAAGAGGCTGAATTATCTGTCTTTTCAGGTGGGATAATTGACCCGTTGTCAGGCTGATAGTTCATGAAGTGGCCACTGGTTTGGATCGTCTCGATTTGAGGCTGCTCCGGTAGAGTCCCTTTTTATGTGAAGTAGGTCGGTCTGGTGCAGGAGGGACTAGGCGCAGGACACGGGGCATAATGCAGATCTGGGGCTCTGCCTTGTGCCATTCTTGCAAGGCCATACTTCCGGCAGGACTGAATGAGCAGACTTCAGCTGAAATGCCGCACGGTTGCGTCAGGCTCTCCAAAATTAATGGCATATTTCGCAGAAAACAACACCTTTCTCAGACATCATCCTCACCTCTGACTCAGATACCGAACGTCCCATTTGATAGTGACCCCTCCGCCTTCTTCCCATGCATCCTGAGTAATGTTTGGTAAAGACTGCCAAGATACTACTCATTTTTCTAAATTTGTTATCACACAGATGGCATGGGAAGCGCATTTCTGAAGAGACGAGATGTTGCAACGGGGAAGCTAAGCTTCTCTTTCTGGGAAGCATGAGTCTGGCGCTTTGAGATTGCCACATGAAAAGCATGATCAGTATGGAAAAATACTAATGTTTCTTTTTAAATAGTAGTTTTTGTAACCCATAGAAATGAATAGAGAGTATTAAAGCTCGTGTTCCATGCATTCTTTCTTTTTTTCTTTTTTTAAGGTTTGAAAACAGACCTTACTTGGTTAAGCAGCCTATTTTCTTGCATTGCTGGAAGGTATATTAAAACAAAGCAAAGTTGACTAAGCTGAAATGCACCTTGACCCTGGGACAAGGTCATGCCTGGTATTACTAAGGGGAAAAAAAAGAAATAAATAAAGTGCTACTGGAACAGTGTGCACTGAACTGTTGTATCACTCTGGAAAAAAAAAATTGCTACTTCCCAGCTTGTATGCTCTTAATTTATCCTACCCCTTCCTTTCCTGAAAATGCTGTCAGAGACCAAGCAGGAGTAAATTCTGAAAACGACAGTCCTCTGGAATTGCCCCAGTACCCCGGTAAATCGGGGCTTGTCAGTCGAAGCATCGCAACAGATTGCTGCTGCTGTGGTAACAGATGAGGAGAAGGTAGTGCTTTCTGGGGTAATTAGGTTCCCAACCATGGAAGGCTTCGTAGATCAAAAGTAGTGCTTTAGGCTTCCCTGGATACCAATTAGTAGCCGTGGCCAGCTATAAAACACCGCACTTAAAAGAAAGAAAGAAGCTAGACTGAAAAATAGGCAGTTGTATTGTGCGCTGGGTTTTGATTGCTGCTGATGCGTGACTCCCTTTTGCAAAAATCCAGATGGGAGCTGGCAAAGGCATGGGTGACCAGCAACTGCCGTGGCCCAAAGCAGAGGCCTCTTGGCCTCCTCGAGCCGTGCAGGCTGGCGGAGAAAGGTCCTTTGCCACCAGTTTGTGGTTTTCTCTAACGTGGACCTCACTAGCTGGCTGTGCCCCAAGCCACTTGGGTGGTCATGGTGGACCTACACATGTTACAGGGTGGTCTCAGTCAGCAGTCCCCCAGAAAAAGGTCTTGCATTGAGCTACTTCCGTTCAACACTGGCTATTGCCAGAGTTGGTTTTGTCAGCAAAAACTTATCAGTTGCTTCCTATAGGCGTCTGGAAAAATTCATCATTACTGTTTCCTAAAACTGTCTCAGTCTTAACCGACAAAGAGAAGACATGGGATAATTTCTCAGATAAGTCTTGTCTTGAAATGGCCTGAAAACTGCTGAACTCGCGCTGAAAGCCAGGCAGGGAAATCCCAGTTTATTGCTTCATCCGTTGCTTTGTGAGAGTGGAAGTGGCCGGCTCAGGGCTGCCGGAGGGAAAGGACTAGCTAACCCTTTGCAGCCTGCTGCGCACAGCTTTTGCCGGTGGGAGAAGACCTACAGGTTACGTCCTCTCGTCATCTGTTTTACCACCCGCTTGAGGCTTGCTGAGAACAGCAGCCCCTAATTTGTACCTATGGAGGGACATTTCAGCAGAGATGGAGATGGTGCTGACAGCAGAGTTATGTCTGTCGAAACACGTGTACTGCATTTATTCTTACGTTAACAGTCAGTGCATTGATGGGAGATGGGTGCAAGAACACAGAATGACCTTCCCATAACTGCTGTGTGGGAAGATGCTGCCCTAGGCCTTCAGGTACTGGTCTCTGCTGTTCCTAAAACATGTTTTGTATCATGAAAAGCATTATTTGAGATTCTCCAAAAAAAAAAAAAAAATCTGCATCCTGACAGTGGCCCCTCCTACCAAGTGCCTTGACTGCAGTAGCTGCTGCTTGATCAGCCCAAATGCGACAGTCATCGCAGTGCTTGTTCGTCAGGTTCTTGGTCTTCATCATCAGGATTACATCGATTTAGAGCATGGTATAATAGTGTGCAAGGCTTTTTTGGAACAAACTGACTTCTACTGTCTTAAAATAACAAAGAAATAATTTCATCTGACTAGAAAAATACATACATGCTCCTTCTCTGTTTAGTCTTCTCGCTAGAAATAACGGCTAAAATGCTGTGAGGCAAGATGACTTTCAAGTAATGCATTTATATCAGTTTCTTTGCCTTTTTTGTACAAAAGAGCTCAGTTAGTGTATGCCTGAGGTCAAAATCGGGTTTATACACAGGGGATTGTCTATTCTCCAGGATATTTCAAAGCTTTCATTCAGGAGACTTTTGACTGCGCCATTTGTGGAGCGTTTGTAGCTTGAACCATATATTCTACTCTAAAATGCGTAAAAGTGGTACGGGCTTATCCTGCACCTTCTCAATCTGTAGAGTGCATGCACGGGATTTCTGTGCTTCTCTGCAGTGCTGGGGACGCCCTCTGTAGACATTCCTCACCTCTGCATGCTTGCAGCTTGGGATCCGCAGCGTGGCATTACATTTTGTTGTCATCACTCTACTGCTACCACATGCTTTTGCACCCTGAGCCAAGAGTTTCCAGGCACTGCACGAGGATGAGACCCAAGCAGGCAAAGATGGGTGTTAACCACACATAATCCACTAACCGGTAGCAGAATATGAACAGACTTAGGCAGTGTTGCTGGATCATCAGTTCAACATGGCCCTGTAATTTAGCTATGAGTTTTTTAGTGGGATGAAAGGAAGTTTATTTCAGTCTCTGTGGGGAAAAGAGTGCCCAGAAGGTTTTTATCGTAAGCAGTGACCCAAGAAAAGGTTTTGGTGCTATTATGATTCAAGAGAAGGGTTCTGTATATTAGCAAGCTGAGAGTACAAGAGATGCCTTCCTGCATCTGCGATGTTTAAAAAAAAAAAAAAAAAGGCAGGATATGGGATTTATGATTAGAGCCATCTTATATGCATTATGCATGGGATAATACATTGGTGTCAGTTATATACAGTGGAAGCCTTAATTCAGTTGGAGTCCTGCTGACATCGTAAACTGGGAGACAGCGAGTAGTTTATGGGCAGCAGCAGAGCCTCCGGACTGAATTATGGCCCCGGCGTTCAGTCCGTTAGTGTCGCAGTTCGTAGCAGGCAGTATATTACATGCTTTTACCCAAAGCAGAAGTGGTGACAAAGAAGGGAAAGGAAAAGCTTCATTGCCGAGATGAGGCAAGGGATGGGAGGTGGACACACAGGCAAGGGGAACGTGCTGAAGGGCAAAACCGGTGTGGGGCAAAGGGGCATTTGGAGCTGGCTAGCAGCAGAGGTGCCCCAGCAGGAACAGGGTGTCATCCTGATCCTTCCTCGTTAGAGATGTGCTTTGACCCCGATGCCTGAGATTTAATATTCTTCCTGGGTTCTCTTTGGTAGCATTAATTATGATTGTTGGATATTCTTGATGTCCATATAAATGCCCAAGCCCTTTCTGAATCTCATTAAGTCCCTGGTCTTGATGACTTCCAGGAGCTGCGAGTCCGGCAGGATAATAGCTTATTGTGTGAAAAAGGATTGCTTTTGGTCAGATTTTAATTTTGTTGCTGTCCCACTCATCTCATATCCTCAGACAGTGAGGACGGAGGCATCCAAGCTACCTTTTCGATTTCCGTTCGTTAGCTTGCCTGCATTTATCATATTGCTTCTAATTTATCTGCTCTCCAAGGGAGAAAGTTATGGTCTTTCAAATATTTCTTCATATGGGAGTTATTCTGTCTTTTTTTTTTTTTTTTGAGAGTGTAGAGGTTCTTGCTGTTTTTCCCCGAATGCCCTTTAATTTTGCATTGCTGTGTCTGAGATGAGATGAGCTGTACTGTACACAGCATTCTGGGTCAGGCTGCATCATCTGCCTATATAAAGACAATGTTATTTCTTTATTAGTATTTACTCTTCTTTTTCCTGTGAAACTTAACTTTAATGCTGAAGGTTTACTATTGTTGTTGTTGTTTTAAAGCAAAATCCAAAGTGCAGAAGAGGAGGAAGAGAATTTTATGTTAAATTTGAGATTTTTAGGCCATTTCTCTTTGGAAAGCATGTTTCCCATCTTCCTTTCCCCGGGTGGCTTTGCATTAAACAAAATTTGACTCAAAGTACTGCAAACCACACAGCAATAATTATATCCCTCTCAAAAATGCCTGATCTATTCCTAATAAATTGTCAGCTCCTTTGGCCACGTGGTAGAGTATGATCCGCTTAAACGGTTCCGGGGCGCCCTGCTATGATGAACGGAAAGCTTTGGTTGTCAGTGCAAATGCTAGCAAACGTGTGGAGTGAAATGTAAAGCAGTCGTTGGGCTGTAGAGAGCAAGGTTAGTTGTGGGAAGATGCATACTCCTTGCAGGTGTCCTGGGTCCAAATGATGCACATGGAAGCGCTGTGCTATGGTTGGGCATGCTGGTGCACAGGTGGGTGCGATCAGGTTAGTACCTGAATAGTCTTTCCTCGGGGAGTGGAGCGGTGGCTGTACAAAGCAGATGAGTGATTTTAACTGTTGAGATTTTTTGGGTTGTGTGTGGAGTTTTTTGGAGGGGGGCAGTGGGGCAGGGATTCTTTAGGATCCCTCAAAAATCTGCCTTTGTTAGAAGTGCTCCTTGGCAACCTTTCAAATAACTGGCCTGGTTGCAGACGTCTGAACGCAGGCATCTAATATCTGAGACACCATAAAGGGAGGAGGAGGAGTAGAAAAAAAGAAAAAAACCTTGAACTACAAACACACACAGAGAATATAGGTCACCTTCAATGCAGTGGATTAGGCTGAGCTCTGGAAAATCAATTTTGGTTGATTAGTTGCACTTGTAGCTAGATGTAAAGAGTTAAAGGCAGGCTCCCAACAATGCAGGCTAATGCCTGTAGTGTTGGGCTGGGATCCAGAAAACACTTAGGTGCCGGTGTAACGCTGTGTGCGAGAAGAGCTGTTTGAAGTCAGTGCAGAGCTCTAAGCCTTGCAGGAGATAGCCACAAGCTTAGTTTTCACAGCCTGGATTGCATCCAAGTGGAGAAGGCATCTGGTGGGTCACCTCATGGAGCATCCCCGGTGACGGACTGCATCAGACCATCACCGCTGCCCCATTTCTCATTATGGCAGTCCATCATGCCGAGAGGTGGCCAAGGTGGAGTCCAAGTTACAATCGCTTTTCAATTATTTAAAGACCAAAAGTGCTCTTTAAAGCATGTGTGTTTGAAGGCGGTGGGAGAGAAGAGGATGAAGAGTTTTCTTTATAGTGCTTAAAAGGGATCTCAGTGCATCAGCTTCCAGATTCACTAATGTTGATTGGCGTAGCATCCCCTGAAGGTGTCTTTGGTCAGGGGCTTTCGGGTAGGAACAGAAACCTTCTATACTTGAAGGATCCCTTTGGGAAGACCCACGTATTTGGATTGAGAAGAGGTGAAGTAAATTCCTGTACATCTTAGGAGTCTTTCTCTGAAGTTGAAATTTTGAGAGTTAGGACACTTAAAAGCGCCTGTCACAGCCAGAAGCCTGATTTCCCGCTGACCTGGCACTAGTCCCAGCTTCCTGGTGTCCAAAGATTTCTTTTGGAAATGGAAGTTCACTCTTAAGTGGCTCTAGTGCCTTTTAATATTTTGCTTGTGATCTAATTTGGATCAAAAGTATACCAATTTGGAAACTGCCTGCCTCACATCAAGCTCGGAGTTGGTTTCTTTCTTTTTTTTTTTTCTTTTTAACTCATATGGTTTAATAAGATTAACTTGCTGCAGTTCTGATCTGGTCATCAGAGAAAGCTCGTTCAAACTGAGAACCTGTCAGAGGGGAAGTAGCCTCGAGCGTAAAGTAGGAACGAGGTGGTGCCAAAAATCATGACTCCTGGAGGCTTTCTCATCTCACCCTTCAGTGAGAGGAGAAACTTTCAGCTGCCAAATTAATGCACTTGGGGACGAGAAGCATAATTAAGGGATTAAAAAATAAATATCCCCCTTTACAGCTGTCGTCTTTGGAGATGTACACAGATAGGCACACATAGAAACTATTATATAGTGCAAACATCTTAATTTTTGAGGCTCCAAAATATGTGTAGGAGCTGAATACTTTTTACATGTCTGCTTGAATTATCGGGAATAATTTACAAAGTGGAGCATGGCCACTAAAATGAATGAATAAATAAGTGAGCTTATGGAGTATTCCTGCCAAATCGGTTTTGGGGCTCTTCTGCATAAAATAATTAATTCATGTTTTTTAATCATGTTAGTTTCTTCCAGTGTTTCCTTGCATTTCAGCAGCTCAGCATCTCCACCATGAATTTAATTTCCTCAGCACTGGTATGGGCAGTCCTGATTGTGTAACCTCTTTTGACCCAAGGTTACATCTTAATCCCGTGGTCCCAGGGGGATGCCCTCAAGTTTGGCAAGTGCAGTGAGATTTTCCAATGTGTAACATATTGATAACATGTATATGGAATTAGGGCTCTTCTGGTACTTATCTGAATTCTGAGCATGTTGGGCACTTTTTTGTTCTTTCATGAAGCAAATTCTCAGAAGAGCTCCCGTGCATAATTTCTTTCCGCTATTTCTGCAGGAATAAGGCAGCTGTGGAAGAGGAATGCAAAGTGAAGAGCCCGTCACTTTGCAATATCACAGGTTTTTCTAAGGATGTTAGAGAAGGGAGGAAATCCATAGGACAGGTATGACTTTGGTTGCAGGCTCAGCCAGAACTGAAACAAAGTGGCATCATTAGGGGCAGTGAGAATTTAAAGTCGAACACAGTGGTAGGTGCCAATAGGGTTCGAGGAAACTGGCTCCATAACGTGCAGAGGGATTTAGGCTGCTGCTTCTAGCTGCTGAAATTGCTCCAGCTTATCCCAGGTCTTCCTTATCATGTTACGGTCGGGCAGTGGAGAATCTCTGTATCTGCAATCTGTATCGTGGTGGGTGCATTGTATCACCGGAGCATGGCGGGATGCAGTGCCAGCAGGAGCGGATGAACGCACGTTCACGTTACTGACCTTGGCTTGCACTCTGAGATGGTGAAAGCGTCAGGAATGGGGGTTATTCCTGCCCTTTCAGCTTTCCTTTGAATAAGTGGTCATGCTTCACCAAGGCTCTGCGTGTTTTGGAGGAGGCGTACAAAGCCATTGGGGCAGCAGAGCAGGGTGGGGAGCGCAGGGAGCAAAACTAGCCGAGTCTGTAGCCTGGGAAGGGTTTGCCGTAATCTCCAAAGTTTCTAACCGCTCCTTGGAGCATCAAGAGCCTGATGCCCATTCTGCAGGGTTTTAAAGAATTTTTTTGCAGTTTTGTGTGCTGCCCAAGTGACAGCGGCTATTCTCATGAGTGGACGTTTCCAGCATCCAGCCCATTTCTTTTTAAGGTCTCTGGCTGCTGATTTTGTGAGACCACAGAGAGGAGAAAGAAGGGAGGAGAAAAAGTGCAGGGCAATAGGCAGAATGAAGAATATTTTAAGAGTGAGGCCTTAATTCAAGAAATTGGCTTTTTTCATCATGTGGTAAATTCATTAGTCATGTACAGCGAAGAAGTTGATCTATGACTGTGACTATATTGAATTGATGAACGCAGCTACTTGAAATTTAGTGGCCAAAATTAAGGCCTCTCCAGGCATTAATAGATTAGACCGCTTAAAACAATTTAATTATTTATCCTGTACAAATGGGACAGGGTATTTCTAGAGTGATGCGTGCACTACTTCAGACATATATTCATATATGTGGGATTGATGCTCTGTTTGCAGATCTGACTAATGGAGGGGGGAAGGATGGGAAGAACCATTGCTGAGACTTAAGAATTTCCTTGCTCTTTACAGTTTGGGGGACTTCCTAAAAATAGTAATAATATCAGTCTGGTTTGAGCTAGTGTTTTTCCCGCACTTCCCATAAATCTTATCAGCTTCTATTTGTAAGAGAGTTAAAGAAGCAAAAAAAGGAGGCTATTAATAGCACCATATGTCTGCATTTGAACATAGTATTATGCATATGTACTGCTATTTTTATTGCAGTAGTATGCAGATAACTGATGTCCCATCAGGATAGACTCTGCATAAGTGTAGTTCCCCACCTGGAGACATTATAACATCAGTGGATTTTTTTTTTCTTGCAAGTGATCGTGTCACACAGTCATATCATCTCCAAAGGGAAGTGACTGTGCTCTAAGTGGCTCGTCCTAAAGTGCTATCCTACCCAGAAAGCGAAGGAAATAATTAAGATGACATGAATTATGTAAAGCAGACTTGAATAAAGAGTGACAGAAGGGCTGGCTTTGACAGCTGGATGTTAAATGAAATTTGTTTCTGTTGTTATAGATGCATAGACTGTTTTTAAATGTATAATTTATTTAGATTTATTTAAAGGGTAGAGGAAAGAAACAAGAAATCCCTGATGCAGAGAATTGAAATAATGAGTTGTTATACACACATAAATAGTCATTATAAAATACTTTATTGGTCTATTTTTGCTTTATTTATAAGGGCATTTTAAGACTCCTTGAGCCTGTATTTTACATGCAGGCAGACCCACATTACATTTTACCCAGCACTCTCTTCCTGCACGCTTAATTGAGTTAATAACTGCAATAAGCAAATCCTTCTGGCTTCTCCAGCTCTGTTCTGGGGGCGCAATGAATTCCTCATGTTTTCTGAAGGGGAATTTATCCTGAGCGGCTGTATCTCACACTGTTTTATTACTCAAGCCTTTCAGGAGGCCAAAGCTGTTGGTTAGGGAAAGCTTTCTAGTCGGAGACGCAGGAGCTTTAGGTATGATAGCGAAACATCTACAAATACTTAAGTTACATTATAATTGGAAGCGGGGGGGCTTGGGAGGGGGGAAGGGGCTATTCCCAAAGAGAGCTTTCAGATGTTGGCTGGGGTAAAATCAGTCCTCTGGCTAAGACCATGTAGTGCCCCATGAATGCCTAGCACATTGCGGACCAGGTTTTTTTTATGCAGTGAAAAGTGGAATGATTTCCTTTGGGGTTGGTTAGACTGACTCATGTCAGAACTAATCTGCTGTTTGCTTAAGACTTTTCCCACTTACAGTACATTCAAATGCACACTATCACTACAAATTTTAGCTTTTCTAAAGAAATGATTTTTCCAAATCCAGAGTATTTGGGAGTCTTACTGGCTGTATGAAAATAGAAATTCAGGGCTCGTCAATTTGCACGTGATCCCAGTTTAAGCTCAAGCAGTGCTGAGGACCCAAGTAGTCCTGAAGCAGACAAATTCTGCAAAAATTTGCCTTCAGGGCAAATTCTTCCCTTCCCTCCTCACTGATCCTTGCTGTCACTGATATAGTAGGTTTGGCGAGATATAATGTTACATATGCTATTTTCCATTCTGCTTTTTGGCATCCTAACACTGCGTTAGATCTCTTGGATACCCTTGGGCAAGTGGCAGAGGTTACTCTTGTCCCGATGGGCTGCCTTGCCAGCACCACGCTGTTGCCTTTCTCCGTGTGGGCAGCTTCTGGTTTTTGTGAGGCTTAAATTCTGGTTTGATGACAAGATACCTCCTTTGCTGCCTGTGCATGGCATTTACGTTTCTGTATGTTGCTTATATCAAAGGTCATTAATTTGTCACTCCAGTTGTGAAAATCCGTCGTTTGCTCCCGGGTAAGTCTATTGCCTTATGTTTTGTGGCAACGCTTATGGAGAACTCCAGACTAAACCTCTCTAACTTTCATATTTCTTGTGTCTAATCCCAGCGTGGCACCCCAAGTTGCTCTTGTGCAGTGCAGTTTGCAGCGTGGTGGGTGCACAGGTGGACAGGGTGGCCTGGTGAGAAGGTCTGATGGCTTCTCGTCTGCAGACCCACCACTGGCAAGTTTAGCAGCAAGGAAAGAGGGGAACTTCTCAAACTCTCTGCTCCTCATCCTGATTCCACCAAGAAACTTGTGACGTATGGATTGCTGGGATAGTTTCCAGTCTTCTAGGAGAACTGCCCTGGATAATCGTTTGCAACTATGACTGGCAATAACCTTCCATTTCTGTTCAATTTTCTGCTTACCAGTTGTTTGATGTGAAAATGGGTGGTAGATATTAATTTTAGCATTAATTTGTGTGGGACAGGTTATTTGGGAACAGTAAGTAAAATTCTATTTCCAGGAAATATTAGAAGATTTGGTGTTTGTGACATTCTTGTGGATGAAAATACATGGTTACATCAATAGATGCCAAAAAATTTATTGGACGATCTGTAAAGCTCCCATGGTATCCTTTCTGTTACCATTAGAACGGTAATGAGAAGGATGGCAACCTCTCTCTTAGTAGATTTTAATTTTAATTGAATGTTGTTATCCTGTATGTTCTTTAATACGTGTCTTTTGCACGCAAAGGTTTGCATCCATACCTTAGCTCTTTTGCCCAATGGGTACTTCTGCCTCTTACAGAACTGAGATTGGAACAAGCCTTGGAGCTAATGGGACCACCTTTGGGAGGGATGTGCAGGAAGACCTGGTGAAGGACTGGATGATCTTGCACAGTGCTGGATGGCTTTTCACTACTGTTGCGTGTGACATGCTGTGTACTAGCAAATCAAATTCAGAGCGGCAGGTGAGCAAGGCATGCAGTGGGTGCAACCTGGAGGCAGGCAAACTTGGTCAGTGTTACATAGGGTAGTGTGAGGGATGGAGATCTGTGTGATGGTTGAGAGAGATCTGGAAAGGGAATTGTTTCAGAAAGGAGCCTGGAGAGAGGATCTGAGGAAGGAGGGGAGACCTGGGCAAAGGCAGAAGTACCCGTCGAGCAGAGGAGCTCGTTGACATGAATGCAGACCTTGGTGTGGATGAGTCGGATGTCTATAACTTGGTGATCATCAACATCCTCTGGGCCAGGGAAAAAAAAGGAGACCTCCCCTTAGTTCTTTCACATCAGAAATTAAATTGTGCCCATAGAGGAGATAAGATTTTGTCCTCTTGGAGAGCCTCCATGTCTTGGAGCGGCTTTTCAGGCCATTGGATGATTTCACCGGGCATTTGTTATCCCTGCCCACTCCCTTGTCAGGCCTTCCCCTCCCCTCTGCCTTTCCATTTGGCCGATTAAATGCTGTAAATTCTGTGAGGAGGGGCTGAGTGTTAAATTTCTCAGACGCGTCTGCATGTCTTATCGTGAAGCTGCTTCCACGTTGTTAACAGTATTTGATTCATACTGAAGGAAAATTGATGACTGGGACCCTCCTCGTATAGCAGCTCTCGTTCTCAGTCACCCCCCCCCCTTTTTCTTTTTAATGCCTTCCTATTCAATTTATCGAGCCACACTTTGAGCAATCAGGGGCCAGAAAATGGCTTTTGTTCTTGAGGGTGATACTCTGTGTTGTTTTATCTAGATGCAGAACTTCTAATTCTGGCCAGAAAAGCTGATAGAGACAGGAGGCGCAGCACGGGAGCTCTAGCTTAGCGCCGTCTCCCAAGTGCCGTTACCAGCGAGTAAGGTGGTAAACACACTGTTCCTGGTAAAAGAAAGCTCCCTCGCATGCTCAAGGAGCCATGAGGAAAATAACCTTTCTCATCACATCTGCGTTCAATGCTGAGGCGCCTGGAGTCAGCTCTGGCACACGAAGAGGCCGCTTTGAAGTGTCTGGTGCAGAGGCTGGGGAAGGATTGTGGATTTAAAAGAATAAGGAATATCAAGGGAGTCAATAGAGTAAAGAAAAAAGGCAATTAAAATTGGCTGTGAAGCATCAGCTTGAGTTGAAATGACCTCCTGCTTCACCGAGGACAGAATTTTGGGTGGATTTTACAGTCTTGAGTCAGTTCACTGTTTGCGGACAGGCTATTCTTACTGTTGGTAATAATTATATTTAATTCATGCTGCTAATACTAATTCTGACTCCTTGTTATTGCTTAATGCAACTAGCACTAATTCCCTGCTAGCGCAGACATGTTATCAGTGTGACCCGATTTAGGAAAATGCAGAAGTAATTAAAGATCCAGTTAGCTGTGCAATGAAACCCCACTTAAAATTAAGTGCATGCTTAAGAAGCGTCTGGAAGACAGGCTTGTTCGCTCTTGCTTTTTAAATGAGGCTGAGTAGGTGAATAGTGCGACTGAAAACAACTTTATTTGCTCTGTGCCTCTAGCGACTGTACGTCCAGTGTTTCGAGGGATTTGGCCGTTGCTATCTGCCATCGCCATGTTAATGCAGGGAGCTGCAAGCTCACAGTATGTGGTTTTGATGTCTGTTGTATCAAGAAAGTGAATAGATACTAAAAGTTATGAGCTATAGCATGGCCCGTCTCACGTCTGCCCACATCTGATCCGACAAATTCTGCTCATAGCTTCTTTGACAAAAAGGCAAAAAAAAAAAAAAGTAATTGGCTGCCATAACTGCAGTGAATTTGGTTTAACTATCTGATTTAAATCTCTTTGTTTATCCCCGGTGTGACTGCTGGGAGCTGACAGCTTTCTCACTGCCGAAGCCGTCATCTTCGCCACCCCAGTAAGAGTCGAGGTTGCGCCTGCAGTTGTGTCCGCCGTCATGGGCACTTGTTGCTGCCACCCTCCCAGAGGAGCAGGAGAAGCCCATCATAACGAGTTATCAACCACCCCATATGCTTCGTTGTGTTTTTTTCCTCCTTTTTTCCCCTCCTTCTTCGGCCCCTGAGCAGGGTTTTCGCTGACGCTAGTTGCCTCCCAGCTGTCTAAGCATTCCATAGGCCACACACTCCAAGAGCTTGAAGGCCTCTGGCATGAAGGCTGTTGGGAAATGGTCAAAAATTGGATTTGGTGGCTTGCCAGCTAGGATTTTTTGGGTGCCCTCCATGGGGGTTTGCCTGGCTGCTTTGGGAACCTTGATTACCTTCGTGTTTCTTACAGTTTTGGCTGAGGCAAAAGCGTTACCGTAATTGCTTTAAGGCACTAGTTTCATTCAAGTTAAATAAAATAAAATCCTGAATGTTCTTCCAGAGGCATTTGATGTAACAGCTGTCTTGAACCTGCACTCTTATTACTGCTTTAGTAAGGTCTTAAATTAAGGTTAACTGGTGTTGAAGCTTTTTTCAGTTAGTGCATTCCTCCCGTTTTGTTTTCCGATGCTCATAACAGGTCACATTTGCTTTCTCTATTAGGGTTTGGTTTTGATTTGGGGTTTTTTTTTGGTGATTTCTCGCTGAACATTTCTTATGTTGCTGTGGAATTCTCTGTCCTGGGGTCCCGGCTCTGACCCAGCCCTCCTTAGCTCAGTGCTGCTGGTTTGATTTAATCCCTTCACACAGCTAATATATCTTTACAGATGTTGGGATATCGGAGTTAATTACTTTGACTGATTTTTGGGGGGAGGGGAGAGGCTGTTTTTGGTGTGAACTGAAAATTGAAGCGAGAAAAATCCTTCCCGCTTTCATCTTCCACGCGCAGTATCACCGCTGCGGCTGGTCTCTTCCTTTGAAGGTGCACTCGCACACTCCCGCTCCAACCCACCCCACGTTCCCCAGGTGCTGTGCGTGTCTGCTGTGTGTTGTATATACGCGCACCCTTTCCTCCGACACGAGTCATAAAACCAAGCTGTCAGGTATGTTGTGTTAGGAGAGAGCCACTTGCTGCAGCAATGAATTGTCTTTGCTGAATCCATTTTCACTCCGATGTGGCTTTCAGTGGGAGTTTACAGACGCACTAGTTCAGGCAGGCAGCCAGCGCAGAAGGGATTTCTGTTTGTGTTTCTTTATTCTGGTGCCAAAGGAGGATTAGCTTGTGCTGAAAGTGGGGAGCGAGGTGAGCTGGAAATGCTTGACCTGGTCTTTCCGGGACGTTTGCTCATTATTTTCTTTTGAGCGTTCTGCAAGTCCTTCTTTGTGCATGTGGGCATGAACAGGTTAAAAAGCTTGTAGACCTGCCAAAGCTTTGCAAATCTCTTTACTAGCTTTATTAAACCAAGCTGAAAGAAACCACATATATGGTTGGTTGTTCCCCCCTGGATTTTTTTTTCCTCCCAGCCCATAAATGTGTGAATGCATGCTTCTGGTGGACAGTATGGGAGAGAGGTTTCATACTTCATTAGTCCGTCTTTCCAGCTCTGGTCCATCAGTACGGCCAACTTTGCGATGCCTTCAAAGCTTTGTTGGGTGGCTTGTGACCATGTTTGGGCGAGCGCTGCAAATTTGCTGTAACGTATCCAGTAATTTGCTCTACTGTAGCGGGAGCGGGAAGATGGGAACGAGCCTTTGATCTCTGACATCGTGGTATCAGCAGGGGAGAAAATAAGAAACACTTTAGAGTCAAGATGTGTTAAATTAGTTGGAAAGTAAATTGACAGAGAGTTGGCAGCAAATACATGCTATGAAATTGCTAACCCTTTGAGTAAAGTATGGGTATTTTCCAGCAATGGAAACTAATTTGCCCTGAAGCTTTTGTCTAAGAAAACTGGTTAGTAATAGCAGGAGTGAAGACTTAACATTTCTATTCTATATCCAAGAACTTTTTTGAGGCTGCCAATGCATTAAAAATATCTTAAGAAAATGAAGGAAATTAATATGGTTGCAAGAAGCTCTTTGCATCTTATTTGGAACTCATGAGTATTTATTTTAACCTCCATTTTCTATTAATAGTCTACCAGAGTGCGTGTCCTGCCAAAACCTACCCAGGCCTTTCGTTCTGTAAGCTGATTGGGTTTCTTAATTCCCTTCCCTGAGCTCCATGCTAAGCAGAGGTGATGTGGTTTGTTTCACAGCCAAAGTATTGCAAAACGTGGAGACCGTCAAATGGACTAGCACAGTAAGCACTTGAATCCGTGACAATATTTTGATGATCGTACACCGAATGTAATCAACAAGCTGTGTGGATTTGAAACCCAAGCAAAAACCCAAGGCGTTTCCGCCTGCCCCCACTCATACTTTGAAGGAATGCATGCAAACTGCACCATAAGCTAAGTCAGTAAATTAACTGTTGTATCCAGTGGATAGCAGTGACATTTCTGCAGATGCAGATGTGCATTTCAGAGCTTTTGAATGACTTGCTGGAAGTCTTGTGTGAGGCATGTACCTTCAAATCCCTTTCGAAAAGTCAAGTCTCTGGGCAGGGGCGATGCATGGTCTGAATAACCTGCATGCCGGTGTATTTGCAGCGTGCTTGAATAGTTGCCCCCCCAGTCTGTACAAGTTTACAGTTTTTGCAAGGATTTCTCTGTTTGTAACGAGCTGTGACTCAGTGATTGAACTGCAGACTTCCTGACCCTAGAACTCCATGTGCCTAGATTTCCTGATAGTCTCCCTGGAAGGCGGATATCAGAGTAATTTAAACTGGTGGCCCCTTGCAGCGTAATTACTGCAGTTGTTAGTGATGAATAATAGACTGGGCTTGCAAACCCGACGAATATCTAATTTGTGTGCCTACCTGCACTGGGCTGTCCTCTATGCAGAATGCAGATGGTCCTGCTGTTACAAGCCACAAAAAGGAGTTGCTTTGGGGTCATCTGCTCTGGTCTGCAAGTGCTCGCAAGCTGCTTGTAGGATCAGGACCATTGTTGGCTTCTGTGAGAGAAACTTTATCAACTTTAATACTATCCTAGTTTTACGCAGGGGAAGAGCAGCCCAAGAGCTGCTCTCTGAAGTTTCCCATTCTAGTGATTTTGTTCTCACCTTTAGCAAACTGGGTGGATTTTCTCCTTAAACTCCAGCTGATGAGGGCATGGGATTATTTAGACATATTGACTTTTAAAACTACACTTTTTATGTTTCAGATATTTAAAAAAATATTTTTAGAGATTTGCGTTTGTGCTCAAAAACATCAGGCAAGTGACCCTTCCCATTATAGAGGTTTGTTTTTTTCTTGAATTAATTTCGTACTTTTAAGGATATTAACTCATGATGTTTAAGCACCTGCATTTGGCAGAACTATACTGCTAGCAACTGGCACAGCTTCTTCCTCCTGGAAACATGTTTCAGGTCAATTTTGTTTTCATTTCAGCCATTTCTTAATTTTTTTACGTTGTAATACTGAAATAATGAGCCACTACCTATAGTCTCTTGTTTTTTTAATCCTAAACGTTTCCTCCCTTTGCCTGTATTTCTTTGGTATGATATACTATACAATGAAGAAATGAAGCATTACTATAATGAAAAAATAGCACAGCAAAAATAGTATGATAAAGAAATCATCATCTTACTGTTAAATAGGAATTAAAGCATGCATCCCTTCCTACTTAAGAATTCTAAGTTTGGGGTGTTTCTTATAGTTTTGGTATGGTTTTTATGGCTACCCCTGAAAATTGTCAAAAAGTGAGTAGCAGTAAAGGCATTTTTTTATAAAGCAGCCTTCCCTCTTTAAATACAAAAACTGCAAAGCTTGAATTTTAACGCAGAGTTTCTTTTCGTATAAGGCC
This sequence comes from Dromaius novaehollandiae, assembly GCF_036370855.1. Taxonomy (NCBI): domain Eukaryota; kingdom Metazoa; phylum Chordata; class Aves; order Casuariiformes; family Dromaiidae; genus Dromaius; species Dromaius novaehollandiae. Next base: position 2,537,553 of record NC_088101.1, read on the forward strand.
CTCCTTTAAACTATAGCAGACATTGGAAAAAAAGATTAATTATTTGCACTGATGATTAATCCAAGGATGTTTGTCATGTCATGGTACTAATCTTAGTAAGCATATGCTTTCATATATTTGAGACTTCAAATACTGTTGCAGTTTGTCTATTTTTGTTAAACTCTGCTAACTTTTAGTTGTATTATTTCTCAGCAAAACATTCACGTGTTCTTCAGGCTAACTTTTGAGCACAGGTGTGGGTCATTTGTTTCAGTTTGCTTTTTTTGTTTTTGTTGTTCTTGAGATTATACACCTGAAATTTTACCTTTTATTGCAGCTCTGACTGTTGGCCTAATATAGGTTAGGATATGTAATAAAAGACATTGCCATGCTTTTATCCATAGCCCTTTGCAGCTATGATATCATTGCTACTGCTAACTCGCATTGGCATTAAACAGCCTTGCCTCCACGTGGTAAGTGGACGGAGGGCAAGAGGAATGTGTTCTATTACAAATGCATTTTTTAAGTATGCCAAAATAGAGTTAGAATTCAGTTGACCATTATTATTTTTGTTTTCCTTTGAGCCTTTTTAAGGGGAAAGATATTTTTTTGCTTTGATCTCTGAAAGCTTATCTCCTGATAGATATTATCTGCTGCCTTCTGGGGAGCTTGGGAGTTGTAAACCTCCCGTCTGCCTAGAGAGGTCTTCAAAAGAAACATAACAAAGCAAAAATCCAGCAAAATATAGCACCCAGCTTAGTATGCAAAAGTAGAGCATTTCTATTAAACTTGCATATATCACATGAAATGTGCCTCACAGGAAACGTACTATAAAAATTTTTAGAAAATTAAATTGCAGGCAGTTATGATACCAAATTGGATCTATTGAGAACTTCCATGCCAGCAGCCTCATGCTAATGAATATAGTCTTTATTCTGAAATCTTCCTGCTAATTATTGATGGTATTAATTCATGTTTGTGCTGAAATTTGTGTGTCGTGTTAGTTTGATCTGCTCAGTGCTGAAGAGCAGCAGCACAGGCTCGTTGATGAAGTTGGTGATATTGGTCAGAGAAACTACAACTCGTCATAAGGTGCAAGAGTATGTTCTGCAGGTGTCATTGTGGGGGGCTATAAGCTGCTTTGTTAAATATATCTGATGCGTTTTGGTATTATTTGACTCGATTCCCCTTGGGGGAAGTCCAGTTTCAACGTGAGATAACATTTTTTGAGCCTCTGCTCCCATTCCGCCCAGCTCGTAGCTCTGCACTCAGCTTACGGGCTTCTCCCCACCGTCGGGGATGTCCAAGTCAAAGATCTTGATAACCTAATGTCCACTGTCAGTGGAAAGCTTTATAGACAGTTATGCTATTATTAATTCTAGCTCCTTGTTGAATTTTTTTTTTTGCACCTGATGTCTAAGGGATCGTGGACTTCTGAGTGGATAAATACTCATTTTGGACAACATTATATGCTCCACTGTATTGGTGGCAGGGATGTCACCTGTTTCATATGCTTCTATTGCTTACCAGTGCCCTTTTCTGCCTTATTGGCATATTACTGGCCACACACCCATTTCTAATAGTTCCCAGAGTAAATCTGTGTTCTGTGTTTTTTGGATGGAGCCGCTCTGGTCACATCCAAACAAGCTGCCGTACAGCCTGCCAGGACTTGGCCCGCTTTCCCTGGCCGCCTTTCGTAATGGCATGAGGGTTTGGCACGCTGTGCTGTAGAGGCTAATTTCAGGCAGTGCTGTCTAAACACACTAGATTTCCCATCAATTATACTCCTAAGTCTTTGACAGGCACTGCCAGTCTTTGGGTAAAGGCTTCCCAGTTCTTCATTTTTGACAGCCAAAGGAGGATAGGAAAAGCCAAACTATTTTGCGTAGAAGGTCCAAGATGGGGAGTGTATCTAAGTTTTCTTAGCTGGCTTTTTCAGAGTTAAGAAATACATGATAAGCCTTGGTTATTATACCATCCCTTTAGATGCTTGGCATAAGAAATGTCCTAGTGTTGTGTTTGATTATAATTTAGCCAAGTAAATTTAGATTTAAGCGCGAGGGGTTTTTTTATGGATTGTATATTGGGGTTTGGTTTTTAACCAAAAAAAGTATTTTTTCGTTAAGTGAAAATGTAGAAAAACAGCATTAATAGGAATGCAGCCTGTGAGGATTTCCTTACCTTGAATCCTCGAGCCACAGTGCCTTTGCAGCAGTTTTTTCATTGATACAGCACAGGAAGCTTCCAGCTCCTTGTCCATGACTGCTTGATTCTTACCTGCTTATGGTAAGTGCAGTTGTGCTCAAAAAAAGGAACTTAGCATGTCACTGTACATACTGCTGTGTACTAATATGCACTAATTAAACTATATCACTAGGAATGCAATTTTATATGGATAGGATTAACGTCTGCGCGTAAGGGCTGAAACCCTGTCCCTGTGAAAATCGGTACCTGTCTATGCGTACTTGGTTACGGCACTTCACTAAACATAGGTGACTCATTCGAGGGAACAGGAAAAATAATTGGAGAAAATAAACCTGATTTATTTTATCAAGGCTGTTCCTTATTAGGCCTTAAAATGAACATTATTTTCATTGGCTCAGTGTGGAGTTAAGTGACCACTAAAGAGAGGGGTCAGAACTCGTTTCACGTACTAGCTCATTGTGGTTTTCGGCGCTGCTGTTGCTTGGTTCTATGTGAATGCAACAGTGAAGCGTGGATAAATTAACGGAACTGGAGCTGGTTTGCAGTGGTTATGCCAAGAGGAAAGAGGTGGTTTCTTCTTAGATTTGCTGGAACAGCACTTTTTCTCTAGAAAATCTAGACTGAAGTTCATCAGAGTGCAACTTGGTTAGTACTTCATTTTCAACAACTGAGTGGCTTTAAGTGATTTTTTTTTTTTTTACATGGATTTTCAGTGTCTTCCCCCTCCACCCCACCTTTATTTTTATAAAGAAATGTTTTCTTTGGTGAGTTCAGGGCAAGGAATCTGTGTTGTGTGCGACAGTAGCTTCCAGTACAGTTTTTTTTTCTTTTTTTTAATCCTTTAGCTATCCTGGAACAGGGGAAGGAGCTTTTTCTTTCAAGTCAGGGCAGGGAAGCATTAGGGATGATAAAAGGATAAATCGTTTGAAAATGACTGCGAAAAGCTGGTGTCGGCATTGCTCTGTCCAACTTGCCTTATCCCAAAATGATGGGCTTAGAGAGGAGCTCTTCCCCCTTCCAAAGTGATCTAAATTGAATTAAGGCCTCTCTAATTCTAGTCTACATGTTGTTTTAATGCAGTTTTAACTTCTTGCCTTTAAATTCCCACTTTTGTTTAATTAGCATTATCTTTCCCAAGTGCCTTGAAGAGAGCATCTAGCACCATGCCCATGCAATAGCCAGTAACGAGCTCTCATGCCATGCCTGTCGCTGACTGGCAGCGGCACGAAAGATAAATGGAAATTACAATCCATCTGGAAAGGATTTGTTATCACCCAGGATGGACTGGAGTCAACAAAGGATTTTATTAATTCAATTAATAAAATCTTTTCTCTCTGTCTGCTGGAAAAAAAGATTAGATAAGGTGGCTAGAAAATAAGGTGTCGGCAGTGAGATTAGAGAGGTGCCTGCAATTTTTCCAGTGGTTTGCTTTGAATTAAATAGCGTTCAAGCTTGCTTTTGGAGCACAAGCTAATTTTTGTTTGTTTGTTTTTGTTCCGTTTCACACTATAGCTATAGACATCCGATCAGGCCTGTCTTGTCCCCCTAATTTGGGCTATGTGGAGGCCACTTTTGGCAATTTCTGTTTCTGGCAGCTTGTCCAGGTGGTTGCCTCCATGTGCCCTTGCCAGCTGCTTTGCCCAGATTTAGAGCCCAGCTCATCCCAGGGTCCTGATCAGCCTCTCAGGGCTGTTAAATGCCTTTTTGCTGGGCTTAGCCTAGCTCATCCTTTCAGCTTCATGTCAGGCACTCCACTCTCTGCACCCTTTCTAGAGCAGGTCTCCTTCATTGCCTCTTTTCTTCTTTTCTCCTCTCCTCGTGCTCCTCCTAACAGCCTCCATTTCCACAGCCTTTTTGTGAAGGAACTGGTTTGTCTTTGTCTCCTGGCCCAGCATCTTCCTGTGCAGGCAAAGCTCCCAATTTTTGTCTGGCTCCTGATCCTGGCGCGATCTTGGCGCCGTTACTCACTGGTGGGTAAATCAGCCGGTTCCTCCTCCTCCTCCTTGTGGTTCCTTCCCTTTATGCATCTTCCATGTCCTCCATTCATCACCTTGTTGCAACCTCAGTGCCTGGCAGGAGAAGTTGGCAGCTCCCGCCTCCCCCCCTCCTCCTCGGGATCCCGCTTTCGGACCGTTCCTTTATCCTTCCCGGAAGGATTCGCTGCCGCCTTTTGTCCGCTCTGTGCTCGGAAGAAGCGGCCTGCTCCCATGCACACCTCATTTTGCTTCTCGGCGCGTCATCCTGCTCGGCAGCTGAGATGCCGAGATGTTCGGTCTCCGCTTAGTTTCTGGCTGTATCTCTGCCCAGGTGGTCTGGATCCTCTCTGCTCCTCAATGTCTTTAATTTTTCGTTGCTCAGCTCTTATTTCCTGCTCTAGTTCTCTGTAAAATTGCTCTTATGCCCTAAATTTAAGGGTTTTTTTTATTTCTGAATATGTTTTTGATCATTAAAAAACATTTAACTCTTCCACTGCCTGCCTAGGGTCCACAGAATGGCTGAGGTTGGAAGGGACCTCTGGAGATCATCTAGTCCAACCAGGGTTGCAGAAGAGCTCTCTCTGTCTAGGAGTACCGGCATTGCCATTCCCTTTCCCCACCTTTATCCCCCTACTTCCACAACACTTAGCCAAGCACAGGTTATGCTCGGTGATATTATCCAAACAGGACTGAGGTTCAGGTAAGCTCTTATGATTGTATATGCTATTTTTGTACGTTGCCCTCATATGGGTATTCAGAGACGTGCATTTCTTAATTCCCTGGAAGTGCTGTTGGCATCCTTGGAGATGTGCTGTGAGCCTAGCATATCCTAAGCCAATGTTAGCGTGCTCTTTTTGCCCTGTTATCTGTGAATCACCGAGATAAGCAGTCTCCAGGTCTGTTTGCTTTTTACTCAGTTGGGGCTCGCACCCTGTGCAGCCAGTGAAACCAGCCTTGACTCTTAAGCAGGCTGCCAGCCTGAGCTGTAGCTAATTAGAAATCCGCTCTTACAGTCAGGCTCTTCTTTCCGAATGTTAATTAATTTTCGAGACTGCTGTTATTTGGAGAAAAGGGACCGATGGCAAGATAAGGAATATCTGGCTTCTTTACCAGAATTCCCATCCTCTTGCATGTCAATCAGCCCTACGATAGCCAGGGCAGGAAAGCAAGCTGGCCTGGTGACGGTCTGGGAGAAAACACTCCTGCCTTCCTGCTCTCCTGCCTCTCCATGGGATACTGCATCCCCTGCCCCTTTATTTTGCATTCTCTTGAAATATCTAATTGGGTTTTTTTGGTTGGTTGGTTGGATTTTTTTGTTTTTTTTTAATAAGGCCTGGATGCCTAAACCCCCAGGGCAGGCGGTGACCCCGTTATGCCCACATGCCTGGGGGGCTTTGCTGGGTTTTGGCGGTGCACCTGGACCTGGGAGACGGAGAACCAAATACCCATAGCCTGCGTGTTCTGGGGCACAACTGGTTGTTTCTCTTCCCTCACCTGCAGAACAGCCATAGCGACTCTTAACTTATCTGCATCAGCCCACCATTAAGAGATTTAATTAGCAGCTGACCACAGTGCTTTGAAGGTGTAAAGTAGGTCTGAAATGTTTTTAAAGGTGTTGCAAAGCTTAATCTTGCTGAGTTTTGTTCTCTTCCTTGCAAAAGCTTCCGATAATTACGACACATATGCCATACACATGCAGATGTGAAATAGTTAAAAGCGCTTATGCATCTTTAGAAAAGACATCCCATTAAAACAAAGCAACACATCAAAGTAAACCAAGTCCTTTGGAAATAATCTTCCTTACTGTATGTGGTTTAGAACCAGCTGAATCCCTCTGAAAAGCCAAAGCAGGGAGAGAAAGCTAGAGAAAGACACTTATTTATATGAAGTCCGTCCCTCTGTTTGACTTTGTACAGCCAGAAACTGAAAGAAAGGCTTTGGTGGTGCGTCCAAGTTTGTGGTGAATAGCTCCTTTGGGTGCGGAAGTGAGCGCCGCGGATGCTTTCAGCCGAGGAGAACAGTTAATGAGTGTTTCTCTGTTCTGCACTGCTGGAATGAGACACATCCCTCTTTCTAGGTCACTAAGTTAATCAAGTCAAGGATTTCTGTCCATTGTCCTCCTTATCAGTCACAGCTGCATTTGCATTAGGGGGCTCTCTGTTTCTTTAAGCCTCATTCATGTACTGATTTAAATCCCTTTCCAAGGCTGCAAAAGCAAATGTATTATATGGCCATCTCCCGACCCAAGGAGAAAAACAACGCACACTAGAATATGTCGAGAAGCAGATGAAAGGGGAAAATCTTTGCTTTGATTTGTCTGATCCCCAGGGCTAAAACAGGGGCAAAACAGGTAGAAAGTTGCATTTGTAGTGTGTGATCTTTACCTTGGTGTCATGTTACATCAGGATCAGTGCATACCCTAACAACTGTGTAAGGTGTAGTTATCTACATATATAAGGAGTTACTCTTGGAGTTACCTAGGGACATCACAGAAACAACACAAAACAATTCTGAATCAGCACGAGATCAGACAGTTGTAAATTGCCCGTAGAATTGAATTTCCCTTAAAAGAAATGTTTCTGTTGATTCAGAATATCTCGCTTTTCAAAGCTACATTATTATTAATGATAGGACACAAAATGCGTTTTAAAGTGAAAAACTTTTTTTCCCCTAAATGACAATATGTAACTGACACCTTCCTGCACAATATACTCATTCAATAGTTAATCATTCTCCAAGGGAAAACAGTCCATCAGAAAATGTTTGATCGTGAGGAGTACTTGGATTTAGCTGTGTTGGTAAGAAAAAGCACAGTTGTTATTCCTATGGTTGCATCCTAGCAGCTGAAGAAACGCAGAGGTTGGTGGAGTAGTGCAGCATTTATAGGTAATAGCTATGTATTCATCTGGTATCAGTGGTAGTTCCATGGGATCTTTATTGACTTAGACCTGCTAAGGATACAGATCACTCAATATGCAAGCTGAAACTATCTCAAACCTCCAACATACTGAGGAGGAAATGACGGACAAGCTACAGTTTGAGTGGTTTAATTATTCTTATCATTTGTCCAGGTTAGCCTGTGGTTTCTAGAAGTGCACTTTGATTAAACTTCTTTGATTAAATAGATGAATTGACAAGAAGGATGTTCCTTGCAGCCCTTTGAAGCATGATCCAAAATTAGGAACCTTTTCCTGCTTTAGGTTTGCTTCCTGCTTTCTCCCCCACCCCGCAGCCAAGTGGGTTTAGGATGAATCAATACAGATCTAAATATCTTATATAACAGCATCTCTTATGAAAGAAAATATAGAAGCTATATAAGCCGTAGTAGCTTTTGAAACTCATACTGGGCACCTATCCTCCAGTCTGGTTGGCATTAGACAGCTTTGCCAAGGCAGTTAAGCTAGTTAACAACATGGAAAGTTGTTATGCCATAGATATTATGTATAATATCATATGTAGGATATATATTATATATATATTAAATAACTCATTTTGCCAGGGTATCTCATTTCCCAGAGGGGATGAGGGAAGCTCTGCCATCAAAGGCCCTCTTTCATCAGCCTCACTGATTAGCTGGCCCTGTGTGGTTGGTTTAATTTGGGTATGGCTATGTCAAAAAGAGGGTTTATGTGTAGCAAGTCCTGTTTCTTTAAATGCTGAACCAGATTCATCCCATCTTACTCTTAACGATACTTTTAATTTAGAACTTTGCACACGTAGGTTCCCTCTACACGCCTTGGGCAGAGGTAGCTCCTCCAGAAAAGGTCCTCTCCCTTTCTTGGATGGCACAGGGGTCCTGGAGGCTGCCCAAATTTAGAGCATTGTTTTGAGTGTTGAGTCTAATGCAGGATCTGCAGGCTAGACTGCAAATTCATCAGGTCGGAGGCCATGTTTCAACAACCAGCTGGGGCTTTGATTCCCCCAATGAGGGTCTCTCATCGGGCTGATGTAGTAAAAATAATCATCTTTGTTGAAAACAGTTAGGTAATGTGAAATCCGGTCAGATTTGGTAAGTGTATTGCTACAATAAGGTAAAATAGTGATGTCAGACCAACAGTGCTGCTGAACAAATGTAACATATGGCCCATTATTTACTTTTTCCCCCCTAAAATTTATAGGTGAAGGTTCACCAAACAGGAGCAAAAAGCTTTCGTTTTGCTGTGAGTGCTTGTCTGCTATTTCACTTGGTGTAACAAGTTCCAGGTGAATGAGCAGAATGGCTTTCACTCATTCCTTTTTTTTTTTTTTAAACGCAAACAGGTTTTAACACTTACATCATCATAAGAAAGTGCTGACCACTTATCACATCCAAGAGTGTCCTCTCTAAAATAAAAGGAACAAAACCAAAGCAGCCTACAGACCAATTTCTTGGTGTTGGGCATCGTGGCGTTCCTCAGTACAAATGTAATTGCAGGGGCCAGAGCGCAGTGGGTTTGATTCACTGCGGTGTTCCTGTGCTTAGGGACTGGAATAGCTCTGCCGAAATCGATACCATTATACTGGTGCACGAGCAGAGCCTGCCCAGGCTGAATTGCTTCCCTTGGAGATAAAGTGGCCTTGGATTTACTCACCTAGCAAGTCATCTTCTGACTTTTACTCATGTGAGCAGCTGTTGTTGGCAGGGCCGTGATAGAGGCTATGCTCTTGGCCTGGGGAGATTTACTCTCCTCCTTCTGTCCAGCGATCTGCCTGGTGATTTTCTTTGCAGCGGAAACTGCTTTGTGCAAGTGGCCCCCCATCGCTGCAGCTCGCTGGTGCAACCGCAGCAATTAAACTCTCTGGGTGTCAGTGTCGGGCTTCTCCCCCTCCCTGTTATTCTGCTGCGTCACTGATGCTATTTGATTTTTGCTTGGTGGCAAGGCAGCAGTTGAGAGGGCTGGATGTCCTCGCGTGGAACAGAGAGGAAACCAGGGAGGAAGGAGAAGCAGAGAAGGCAGGGGCGGGGAGCAAGGTCAACATGCCAGTAGCTACCCCTGGCGATTTCTGGCCTCCTCATCAAAAGCAAAGGGCTGAACAGACCTTGAAAGCACTCAGCATCCCTTGGTGGTGGAAGATGCTGAAAGTTGCCGGAGCGACAGCGGGATGTTTGCCTCCTCGTTGTCATTTCCATTTTGTTTCTGTTGATGATGAGAAGACACGTCTTGTCACTTACACGGATGGGAGTTACTTGTGTGCTGGAGTGGGGCAGCGGGGTTCTCTGAACTGTCTGTTCAAAGCCTTTGCTGGCACTAAATCTTCTTTGCAGATATCTACTTTTAAAAAAGAGAAGGGGCTGGGGCAGGATGTGATTTGCTGGAGAGACCAAAGTAAAACGCTCAAGGTGTGCATGATTCTCGGTATCACAGAGCTAAGAACAGAGCCCGGGGAAGTTAGCGAGGAGGCATCTGCTCCAAGAAGAGAGCGCACCGGAGCTGTGCTTTGGTTGGCAAAGGACAGAGCCCTGGTGGCATGTCCGTGCTCCAGCTGGCGGAGAAATGGTGCGGATTCATCTTGAGGGGGATTTATCCCACCAAGCCCTGCCTGCAGTACATGGGACACGTGAAGGCGCTTGGGTGGAAGGGAAGGAAGGAGAAAGAGCAACAACCTGTGCAAGATGGATCCAGGGGTCGAGAGGGTGGCTCTAGAGGGTCTCCCTCCCACTCTTTTTTTTTTTTCCTCCACTCTGTCCAGATCATCGTATAGGATTTACTACAGTTTTACTTTTAAATTCTTTTAACATGATGCGCAAAAAGTCCTGCTTGCAGTCCCTTGTTGGAGTTTTAGCGCTGGCTTATTCAGTTTTATCATAAGTCAATTAGGAGCAGGGGGACACTAAACTGATTCAGTCACTCTTAAGCAGAGGTTTGTATCCGTTTAACTAAATTAGCTTAATTAAATCAAACAGTAAATCTAAGATACTGCCAGACTGCATTCCTTGAACAGTCTCCAGAAAAGGTATCTGTGCTTTTTTTTTTTGTGTGTGCATGTTCAGGATGCACGTGCAACCACATGCAAGCACCTTTCTAAATACCAGCGTACCTATCTGGGCCTTTATATGTTGCCAATTACCTTGATATCGCTGCTAATGGCAAGACATAAATCCCGCTATAAATTCAACACACCGCTTTGGCGGCTCTGCTGACAGCCCAGTAAACAATTTCTATGCAGAATGCGATTTTCTGGTTTAGGAATGGAGCCACTTAGATTAAAACTCATCGTTTTAGTGAGAAATGTCTAAAACGTTTACATAACCTATTTACATATGAATACAAACATTACAGGCTTTATATTAACAGCCCTTGTTGCTGCTCATTACTATGCATAGAAAAAGACATCAGCATTTCTAGTAGCATCTACAAAATTATAAATATGTGATAGAGTAATTACTGATTTGGAAATCCAAATTATATTAAAATGATTGTAGCATCTGCGTCTCCAAAAACCTCTCCATTTGTCAATTCTAATCTTTTATTGCTTAGGCAATAAACATGAATCTGATGTCTGCTTACATAGTTATTTATGACCCCACCCAACCCCCCCAAAATTGAGAAAGAAAGTGGGGGAAGGACAGTTTGGGTATCGAGGAACCTGAAATCAGTCCACTGCTGTTTCTCTCACCTTTTCTTTCCCCTACACCCTCGAAAATAGGAGAATTGGTGGTAGCTCTTGCAGAGTTACCCGATGCAATCAGGAATCACCAGGAAGACCATGCTGAAGCTGATGAGATTTTGCCCCTGAGCTCTTACCACTGGCAAAAATTGCTAAGGAAGCTCTCTTCCAGAAATGGAGGACTCAATTTGGGGCTGATTCTTCACTCTTCTACTGCAGACTAGCTTGAGTCAGATGGGTATGGAGCTCCTGCAAGACAGGGGCACGTTTGGTGCGCTCCGGGCTGTAAGTGAATGCAGTTTGAGTCTTGCCAGTGTGATTGTGATGCAAAACAGAAATCGGGGGCTATATTTTGACATCCTTAATCACAACAGTGCTTCACTCCCCGCATAGTCCTGGTAGGTCTCAGCAGGTTTAGGTAGCAGATTCCATGCTTCAGTAAATAGTAATAATAGTAATGTGTTCTTTCATCTGCGGCTCTCATAAGGCTTTGCAGGGAGGTCAGGGTAATGTATCCCATTTTGGAGATGGAGAAAGAAGTGTGCCAGAAGATGAGTGATGCCCCCAAGGTCACTACCCAGAAGCAGAAATAGCAGTAGAGGCACCTCAGCTGCTCCCTGCTTAGTCTTTTAGCCACCAGGAGATCCTGCCTGAGGGCATTTATTCACTGCTCACCCAATTGCGCTTATCTGCAGCAGCACCTACTCCCAGCTTTGTCATTCCTGGACTGAAATCCTGGTCTGAAGAAGTCAATAGGAGACAGTTTGGGCATAACGTGCTTGCTAGACGCAGTGGGTGTTGATGCCAGGGGTGCTCTGATAAGTCACAGGTGGATTGAGAGTGTTGTGATGGCCTTTCAAAAGCTCTTTGAGAACAGATCTGTGTCTTTCACCTTGCCTGGAGAAGATGGAGGATGAATGCTTTTTCTGTGTGTTTTCTGTTATGCATTCCCTGATTTTAGTTGAGCCATGCGCTGTTTCCCCTTTGGCTTTAATTACTGTGCTGCCTCTCGTTTTTCATCTCCCTTTGCACCTTCTGCTTGCACCACACAGGGACTTGAAGCCCTTTATTTGCATAGTAACAGTTCTGCGAGATGAAATGATGCTGGATAAATAAAGCATTCATCATACCTGCAAAGCAGGTTTGAATAAAATCCTGCGTAGTTTTGCTGCATGAGCAGTGAAAGATCGGAAATGACAAATGGGTTGACGAATGGTGTGCAGTGCATAAATAGTGTTATTTATTTACTCCGTCATGTCGGAGCAAGTGAAACGAGACTTTCTGGCTTTTTTGAGAGAGATGGCAGGATATTTGTCAAGGCAAAGGCCACAAGAGCCAGATTTTAGCAGCAATTCCACAGATTCGGGTTTCTAGCAAGCGTCCGGGTCCTTGGCCCTGCTGGGTAGGTGGCCTTTAGTTAGAGAGTAGAACCATCTCTTGCCTAGGCTGCGGGGTGCCCAGCAGTGACAGATACGTAGCCTGGCTGGGACAGAAGGGATATTTTTTAATTGGTAAATATTTTAAGTTTTGCCTGTCAATCTGTTCACACTAAACTGTTTCTCAGCAGTGTCCATATGCCCGCTCTGGCCAATTTGGTATGCTGAAAGGCACTGTCTAATTTGTACACAGCAGTTTAAAAAGCCTAGTGTGAGCCCAATGCTTGTAAGGGCACTTGCAGCTTAAGAAAAGAGCCTCATTCTCTCATTTTATCTACAGAATTTTTTTTTTTTTTTTTATTTGGGAGGTGCCACCTGTGAATTAACAGACTAGTCTTGTTGAGATGTCCTCACCCCCAACTGTTGCTTCCAGCACCCGAGCTGCCAGTCACTGCTGTTACTCATTTCTTACTAGTTTGGAGAGCCAGGCTACAAAATGGACTACCAAAGTAAGCTAAAAGAAAACATCTTTGGTTTGGTTCCTGCCTCCCCTCCCGTTAGTTTACTTTCAAATTGGATTAATGGACCAACCAGGAATTGTGTCAACTAGGAAAGGGAACAGTGAACTGCATTTTGGGGCAAAAGCCTGCGGAATGAGATCCTGGCTATTTCCACCACCGCTCTTCAGGTTCATGATGTGAAGCGCTGTAACCAAGCAGTGGGATGTGTTTTGTTTAATGCATACGTGTTCACTGATGCTGCACTGATACACATCAGTGTGCAGGACTTGAAGTCATCACAATTGTAATGGCGCTGCATGGAACTGAATGTATAATTTTTTTTCCCATTGCTGCTCTTCCTAATATATAAATTGGTCAAATATTCACCAAGCCAGATGGCAACAGTGTCAGCCTGACACTTTATGGTCCAATATTCGCCAGAAGGTTTGGGTACTGTTTTCCCTCCTTACCAAAACGATTGCTCAATTACTTAGCAAAAGTAGAGCCATTGCAAAGGGAAGAGATGACTTGTTCCCATTAGGGGCCTTCTGCTAGAAGATGAGAGCTAACGCTTTAAGGAATTAAATCTGACTCTTTCAGATCCTCAACACGTTCTGTGACTGCCGGACTAGTGGACAGAGTAGAGACCAAGTGATTTTAAGGGACAAGGCTTAGTCAGAGCAGTATGCTCAGCATTATGGTCATGGTGGGTTGCAGAGCTTCAGGGCTAATGCAATTTTTAAACCTACAAGCTGTTACAGTGATGTTAGTTAATTTATTTGAGGTGTTTTGGGGATGAAACCTGTCAACTTGCAAGACTAAGCGGAGGTGGCCAGTTGCAAGCAATGAGGTCAGTTCGGAAGCCAGGCATTTCTCATCACCCTGGAGAGGGGAGAGGAAATGGAAAGGCATCATGCCCTTTCAGAAACTCAAAAAGCCTCTGCAAGGTGAAGTCCCCTCTAAAGAGAGGAGCAATGAGTTAATACGGGGGTGTTTCATCTTCTGCAAAGGTATTGGCCAAAAGGCTCCAGCCTCAAGCATACCTTCCCTAATAAAAGAGAGTCAGTAGGCCTCTGGGGCTTCCCGTGATCTTCCTGGACCTATCTCTTGTTTCTCAGTACTCAGACTTCACCTGCCTAATTTTGGTTGTTTTTGTGCATGCTGCCAGCCATGCTGGCTGGAGAGCCATTCCCCCAAGGTGATGCAAATGCCCCTCTGTAACGAGGCTTCGGGGAGCACGGCGGAAGGAGGCAGCCAGCTTTGTGCCAGCCCCAAGGAGCGCTGATGTCACCTCCACACCCCGGTCTTCACCTCCTTGAGTGAGAACAGGGCAGTCTATAAATAAAAATGTCCATGGGACACATGTGGAATTGGATGCGGCGAAAAGTCCAGTAGCGGCTTTATGGGCTCAGTCATCCAGCGCGGAGTTCAGCAGGGCCAAAAGCCAGTTGGCAGGTCCCCCATTGCCTGGGGAATGTGGCAGGAGCCTTTGCGTGGTCAGAAGAAGTCATTTTCTGGCCTCGTTCCCAGTGCTGAAGAGCTGCCCAGTGATGACTTCAGCCCAGTGAGGGCCACCTGCTGGGTTTTCTTCTGCATGGAGAAGAAAGTTTCCCACAACCTCACCAAAGCTTGCCTGACCATCAGTGAACCTGCTTGTCCAGTGGACCTGGGCAGCAGGTGAACATTTTTGTCCAGATATTTCCACCTTTAGGGCTTTCTTTTGTTGTTTGTTAAAGGCTAGGGCCAGAGCAGGAGAGCTACTAGCGGGAGGGTGGGAGGACAAGGCGAGCATTTGAAGTGAGGATGGTGGTGAGGATGCAGCATTTTTCTGATGATCCTTTAGAGAAGCTGGCTGCAATTGCGATGTAGGAGGAAAAGAGTGTAACTGAACGTAACCCTATGGTTCGCCTGCATAGGGTAAATATTTTTATTAAAATATTTAAAAGAGGCTTGGGAAGATAGTCTGCTTATCCCTCAAACGCAGCGGGGAGGGATGAGAAAGAGGGAGCGTGCTCGAGTGGGCCATCCAGCTGCAAAATCCGAAGGCCTCACGTGGCTGCAGCAGTGCAGCTCCTTGTCATAAAATGGAGGATTTCACTGGCTTTTATTAAGTAACAGGAGCTTGATTAAGTTTCTCCTGCATGTAATAAAGTGATACAGCTGAATGTAGGTCAGTCCCGAGTAATTGTTCCACTGCTTTAGCAGCTTTTTAAGTGATGCTCAAGTGTTAAATAAGAACGCTGGATTTATTTATTTATTTATTTTAAGGGGCTAAGTGGTCTCCTCCTCCGGGGACCATGAGGTTAGCCTTGCCCCTTTGAACCTAATTAATCACCAGCGAGCGCTGGCTCTGGAATGCTCTGTAATTGCTCGCTTGTGCCGTCATTTGTTTTGTTTAACCTGCTATGGATTAAAGGCGGTTAGAAAGGTCTTTGGCTTGTGTTGCCCAGCCATTCCAGATGGATAGCAGTGGCCTTCCTGCTCCTTTGCCAACACCTTTGGGGATGTGCGTGCTCCCCTTCACAAAGCCTCCTGTGCCTTGCCTGCTTTTTCCCGGGTGCCCCTCCATCGTGTGCGCCAAAACTCTCGGATTGGTGAGCTTCTCAGTGCTGGGCACTCGACAGAAAGAATATCATTAGCTGTTAATATAACCCAAGAATCCTCCAGATATCTTGCTTGCTCTCTTTCATTAAACGTGAAACTTTAGAGACAGAAACTTTAATGATTTTTTTTTCCACCCTTTCCTTCAGTGTAATACTGTGCTCCGCTGGGATCGCTCTGGCATGCCACCTCTCTGAGCAGCTGTCAGGGCAGCTCATGTGCTTTTCCAAACTCCCAATCTCTTAAAATATTTCCTCCTTTTCCGAAGGATGGAATTTCGCCCCCGAGTCGGAGGGGTCTGTGTGAAGTGACAGTGGGATTCGGTGACAAAGTGAAGGCTGCCAAAACATTAGGGCCAGAAATAAGAGCTTTTTATTTCCAGGCTAGAGCGGGACTCGGCTGTCGCTTCCAGCCAGGGTGAATTGTTTTGAGCCAGCACGTTTCTTGTAACATTTGACATTAACATTCAGAAGAAAGCTAGATCATTTTTAGATATTTCAAAAAGGGATGTTAAATTTTATCTTCCTTTTTATTAGACCCACTGAGCCGCGGCACCCAGTGGCTTTAGAAATGTAAGTAATGAAAGGCAGAGAACAAATGCGAATGATGGAAATGACTTATGGAGACATCTGATAAATTTATCCTACATCTTTCCCCTTTTATCCATCTCCCTGGACTTTTAGTTGGGACGTTGGAGTGGCATCAGGCACATTTTTGAGAGTTGGCTTGCTGGAGACGCGCTTGGTGCCCTGGAACATGGATTTCCCAGTTTCTGCCCCACCGAAGGCTCACGTGCAATCCTGGGCAGAGTGGGATTTTTTTTTTCTTTCTGCAGGGCTATCTGGAATTTTTGGGATTACCAAAGTGGCTGGACACTCTGCAACGTAGCCCATTGCCGGAAAAGCGCTGAATAGCCAGCAGCTTTTCCACGAGAACCGAAAAGTCCTGGGCTGTTTGCAGACAGCTGGGCCTTTCTGTAGCTGCTCCAAGGGGAACCTAGCTCTTGGAAAAATCCATCTGGAGGCAGTGAGCCTTTCCAGAAAACTGTGCCTGGGAGCTTCACTTCCTCACAGGAAGCTGCCTTATGTGCATTGAATTCACTTCTGTGTGTGTAGCACTAGACGCAAAAATCTATATGTATTGTAACTGTATACGTAAAAGGCAGATGGCAATTATAATGTGCAAATACCCTTCCCAGAGGGTGACCAGAGCGATAACGGCAGGCATAAGAGCTGGCATGTTCATGGATAGCTGGAAACTCCCGCAGGAATGCGAGGGAAGGAAGAGTGAGGAGGGAATGGTGTGGTGAGCATGCAGGGATGTGTAGTCCCTGACTTTTCTCTGAGCTTTGGATCGAGTTCAACATTAGAGAGTCTCTCTATAGCTGCCGGACAAACGTTCTGAAAAATATATCCGTCAGTCCGCTTTTGTGTTACGGAAAGTTTGGCGCTCTGTTTAGCTGTTTTGAAGGACTTTACAGCGGTAGTTTCAAGTCATACATCTTAAGATTAGGCTTTATTTATTTACTTATTTTTACCCGTTTGCTTCCATATGTGCTTTGGCTAGGCAACAGTGGGCTGGAAAGCGCAGGAAGGTTTTGTGATGCTGCGCTTTCTCTCGAGCTCAGAATCAAAGTGCAAGCTACCTTTATTCAAGCTTTGGGCTGGTGATCAAAGAGATAGAGTTGGCTACACTGAAATAAAAAAGAAAAACTTTTTTGAATATCAAAAACATATTTGGTTTGTTTCAGGCCTTTTTGTTCTTGTTGTTCTAATGGAAAGCTTGGTTTGTTTCTGATTGTATTGCTTTAATGCCTGAGCTGCAAATGGGGCCAAGATGACCTCTGTACAAGGTGCTGTACAAACTCAGGATTCGTTAAAGGACAATGTCCTTAACAGCATAGATCCTGCCAGGTTTTCTGTTTGTTTTACACTAATAATATCTTTCTGTCTGAACTGATTTAGCTGTGATACTAAAGACCTAACCTGTCACCTGTCTGTTGGTCTGAATCACGGAATGGTTGAGGTTGGAAGGGACCTCTGGAGATTACCTGGTCCAACCCCCCTGCTCAAGCAGGGTCACCTAGAGCATGTTGCCCAGGATCGTGTCCAGATGGCTTTTGAATATCTCGAAGGATGGAGACTCCACAACCTCTCTGGCCAACCTGCTCCAGGGCTTGCTTGGTTGGAAGGCCCACCACCCCAGCCATCCCAAGCAAGGGCCTGAGGCGTGTTTGTTCCCTTATCTAAAAACTAGGGATCTTTGCTTTAAAATCACCTTGGTTATCATGCCATTGGCAAGAGTAATGATGACAGAGGTTGCTGTGTTTAGAAGCAACGCTGCATGGTTGCCTTGGGTTCACTCCCGAGTTCATCAAGGAGATACCCAGCTTTGACCTTCTGCGCTGTTTGGACACATTTGCTTTTGTTTTGTTCAATTATGTGTAATTTGAGGTGGAGCACTGTATGCATGATTGTGGTCCAAACCTTTCTTTAACCTTATTTGCAGAGGTGAAAGGCTAATGCATTAAACCTACCAGCCCTTGACTGCAGATTATTTTAGCCCATTGAGAGATAATGTTCTTCAGTCTCTTTTCCCTTTTGCAGGAATTGGTCACTGATGGGACGGGGGGAATTGGTTGGGGATCTGCCGCACTGTGACATAAATGGCAGCGAGAATGGTGGGATCGAGACCCAAGGCCAGAGTGGCCCCAGCGGTGGAAATGCAGGGAAAAACCCCATCCTGGGGATTGCCAGCGCTCAGCCTCAGACCTGTTCAGGTGTGAAATACTCCCTGTGGAAATGGCTGTTTCTCCTTAAAGGTCACTTCACCCGACAGCGGAGTTGGTACAGGATGGATCAGGTAGTTACAGTGCCTTTTGCAAGTACCTGTAAGTAGTGGCGGACTCAGGGTCTGAACGCACTTAAATTTTGTAGAGAAAATAATCCTTTAACACTTATTCTGGCTATCTCAGCTCCTTATGGTTGCGCTAAAGAAGAAGAAAGAATGGGCTTTAACTTGGGTTGGCTTGAGTTAAAATGGCAGTGAGAACAAAGTTATGCGGACAGCGAGCTGCAATTTAGCCCAGACCTCTGCTAGCCTTTTATTTGACCTCCTAGCCCAAATTAAAAGCCAGATTGTTTTCTGTTTGCCATTATTTTGACTTGTGTTAACACTGGCTAAACCAGACAGCCTTTTATTGGTTGGTTTGTTTTAGGTGTCTCCCCACCATGGTATCCTGTTGGTCTTCTGTAAAGTGGATTTTTATTAGGATACTGCCGATGTTTTTTGGTAATGACATACGTAGAAAGTACCTGCAAAAGAGGAGATGTGGTTCTTTAAAAGATGAGCTTTACTGCCTTAAGGCTTCCCTGGTTTTGTTTTCAGCCGTGTGGACTGGCATCCACCCAACGATGTTAGCCTACCTTACAGACTTGTCCTTGCTTGTGTGCTTAGCTCATCACGGCTCGAACAGCACCAGGACTGTTTCGGAAGTGCTCCACGCAGGTCTGTTTTCCATGCTGACCCAAACCTCTCTTCCGGATATGCCTGGTGGTGCGAAAACGTGTGCAGGCCAGGGGAGGAGAGAGGGAATGGCTGTAGAGAGGGAAACCCAACAACAGCAGGAGAAAGACGTAGGGGGAAGTGACTGCGTGAAGCTGGCAGTAAGATATGAAGTCCTACCACAAAGAGGTGGGGCAGGAAGAAATTCAAGGAAGCTCTAAAGTGAAGGAGACTAAGGGTATGTGTACGGTGACGAAGCATGGACGAAAAAGCTCTCACTGCTCAGCTGGACTGTCCTCCTGAGGGTGGCAGCAAGCCATGCTGTCCCCGCCAGTGGCTCCTGCCCTGACCTCAGCCTGACCAAGCTGTGGAGTCCCTGGGAGCTGAGCAGATGCATCATGTGCAGGTGTGCCCCAAAATTGCCCTTAAATTTGTTAAATGTTGCAAATTTACTATTAAATGCTTCTTGTTAAATTTAAGGGTCTTATTAATGAGTTGAAACAGCATAATTACTTTGGGTTTTTTTTTCCTTTTTTTTCTGTGCAAAGCATGTATTTGAGCAATTTCCAGGTTCTCTATGTGGCTAGGTAGTCCCCCCGGTGACCTTTCTGGCTTGGACTCAGTTGGGCTCAGCAGGATTTCTCAGCTGTTGCCTTGGCTCGGGTTTTGGCGTGACTTTGGTGGTTTGGTTTTTTTCATTTTCCTTTTTCGTAACATAAAATAAGAATCCGAGGGGCAAAATGGGTTGGTGCTATAGAGAGTGAGGTCTCTTTCAAGTAGAATGTGGTGTGGTGGGGTGTGGATTTTATTATTTTTTTAATTATTATTATTTTTTACAATAACCGCAGCAGCTGAGACGCGCCTCGTTGGCATGTTTCCACTGAGATGCTTGGTTGGGCTACAATGAGAGTGCTCTGCACCACTCTGTATATTGGCTCGATTGCAGAAGAAGAGGCCTATCTGCAAGCGCTGGCACCTGAATAGCTAATTAAACCCCCGTCAATAAAACAGCAAAATGCGGCACGTGGTGGGATTCGTCTGCACTAGCATTAAGCACCACAGATAATTATATCACAGCAGAGGTTAGAAAGGTAGCCTCGCTGTGCTTGGAGTGATCGATTAGAAGAGGGGAAAAAAAAAAAAAGACCCGTTCCTAATGAAGAAAACAGCAGAGAGATGGGATTTTTCCTCTCCCTATCAGTAAACCCTTTGCTTCTAAGCTTTTTGCAGGGGCAGAAGAGCCTCTGCTGAGGAATTCCTGGTTTCCGAAAGCTGAAGGCGGGGAGGACGTAGGGTGGCTTTTGTGCGGCGTGTTGCCGAATGCAGACGTGCTGAACCAAAGTCTTTTGCCGCGGTTGTGCTCTTCCCTCTTTGCCTGCTGTGGCCTCCCTTCCCTCTCTTACTTATTTATTTATTTTTCTTTTCCTCCTGATTTGTGAGCCGTCATGCGATAGCTCCACTTAGGCTCCTATTAGGAGTGCAATTTCTCTTTGCTTCCTCTTTCTCCAGGGTATCAAAAAAAAATTTTTTCCCCGTCTCAGTCCTTCCCGAAGGGTTGATTTGGAAATACCACGTATTGACAGGGAAGAGCATAGTCCTAGCTGACTTATTTGCTCTGACAGCCTCTTTCTTAAAGCAGTCGTCCAGAGAGGAGATTTTTTTGTTTCGGAGAAGGAAAAGGATGTCTTGCAGCATTGCCATGAAGGATAATGAATTAAGTCTGTCTCTTACTGTAAAACCATTAGAAAATATAATAGACCCTGAGAAATAAGCTTGGATATTGATGTCTTGGCTGTATTAGTGTGCCTAGTCACATGCCTTGTCTTTGCAGAAAAATAAAACCTATGTAAAATAGGTGTTTTGGTTGAGAGGTTAAAAAAAAAAATCTTGTTTTTTTGGTGGGCAATGGTAATGGCCTGTGCTGCAATTCAGGGTGCTCCAGCACTAGCATTAACTCTCCTGTCTGCTGTTTTTAAGTGCTGGTGTAAATAATGCTCCTTTACCTGTTAAAAAAAAAAAAAAAAAAACGCACAGTTTCCCCAGGGGAGGGTTGGCCTGCGGAGATACAGGCGTGGGAATCCCGCACGCAGATTTGAGGTCACCCTTGTCCCCGCTCGCCTCCCGTGACGGAGCAGCCCTGCCCACTCCCTGGTTTTTGGCACCCACTTTTCCCGCCGGGGCGAGCACTGGAGCTGGAGCGCTTTACCGAGCCAGCAATGATGCAGTCTGAAGGGCTTTTCTTTGGGATCAGTCTTGCGCTTCGTGCTGCCTTTGGGGTTTTTTTTCTTTTTTCTTGCAAACGTAGCGCCTCAGACATGTCTAGTCCTATGCTGTTGACGTGTCTGCGCTATTAAAGTTTCTGGAAGGGCCTAAAATAAACATCACCTGCCAAACTATTCCCCCCCCCCCCCTTTCTTTCTCTTTTGGTAAATATATCAGCAATGTCAGCACTGGGAAAAAAAATCAAAGATGTCAGAACAGGAATAAGCAGCTGTTTATGTCCTAAAGTGTTTCTCTGTTACTATCGTAAGATGACCTTGTCACTTAAAAATCATAAAAATGTTGCCAGGGAGAAGGAATGGAAATGTGCTGAAAGGAAATGAAGCGTTGTTTTCTTTTTTCTTCCTTTATTTTAATCTGAATCAAGAGTTGCAAGCAGAGTTGAGCCTTGTAGCTGGGTCTGAACTTGGATGTTTCCGTCAGTCCCACTGTTATAAGCACAAACCAGCACTGGGCAAATTATTATTGTTTCCCATTAAAACTCTTGAAAGTTGTTTTCTATTAGAACAGGGAGGAGTTTGGTGCAAATGATCCCGATTTTCTGTTACAGTGCATGTGTTGCACTGGATTGACACCTCTTTTCTCGCACAAATGTTTTTCCGCATCTGAAGGACAAAAACAGGTACTCTGAGAAGCGGGAATAAATGTAGCTGAAAGTAGATATAATGAACACTTCCCCCCGCCCCTTGTAGCTGAGACAATTTACACTTTTCCCAGAGGATAATTTTTCTCTCCAAAAAACACATGTGAATAATACAAACTTCTCTTTCTGGGATGTTGGGGGCTGTGGAACACGGGCCTGTTCTTTCTGCGTGCTTTGCACAAACACAAGTGTTGACAGTGCAGCCAGGGCGCTGGAAGGTCAAATTTTCCACGTCTTGCAAAACGAGCAGTGCAACACGCCTTTTGCCCTGCTCTCCCGCATGGGATGGCTGCGTGTCGAACTGTCTCTCAACTCTCTGCGTCTCTCTGCATCAGCTGGGCCTTTAATCTGTCCAGAATGAAATACGGCAAAGCTGCCGGGATGGAGGAGCTGCTGTGCAAGTGGGAAAACTCTATAGGCAAAAGCGTGGCAACCAGAGCTTTAATAACGAGTGGGTTTTTTACTGCTTCTTCCCCTTAAAATTTTTGCAGGCTGGTGTCTGACAGTAATAGCTGGCTGAACTGGTACTAGGTCTTCCGGTGGTTTTAGTCCAAAGTCCTTCGTCCTCTAAGTGTGCGGGAATATGTCTTTCACCTTGGGGTGCTAAAAGGAAACTCAACATGCCAAATGCGGGACCCAGTTTTGCTACAGATATGAAATGTGCGTGGAAAAGAAATTATGTTTGGTGTTTTTTGGGTTTTTTTTTTCAATTTATGTGGGGTACTGACAACCCTAAATGGGCCTGTTACCACCCGCTCCCAGCAATTCCTCATCATTTTGGAGCCCAGCTCCTGATCTTTTTGAACCGTCTCTTTGATCCACAGCTTTTATTCTGTGCAACATGGTCCAGGCTATCCCTGAAGCCGGGGAGACTATCGATTCGGCCAGCGCGATTGCTTTTTGAAAGACTTATTTGAAATTGCTTTTTTGAAACCTGGCAAAGGATTTTTTGTTGGAAGTGGAGTTTTGGATGATGCTCAAAGCTTCTCCTGGAAGGCTGCCCGCTCACACCGTCCCGGGTACCTGCGATACCCCGGCCAAGCCACCTGTCTTGTAGCAGCAAGACCGAGGACAGCAAAGTTATCCCTTTTGTTAATAAATTTGTTTTTCTGTGTCTGATAAAAGTGGTTGCTTGCTGTGATAACTGTCGCCTTTCAGCAAGAAAACATGAGCACATCCCAGCCCTCTGGATTATCTGCTATCCCGCAAAACAGCCTGATGAGCGAGCCTATCGGTTCTTATTAATCTTTCCATGAAATTAAAGAAATTATGGAGCTTAAGGCAGTCGCTAATGAATCAGTTTTAATTTATGGGCTCAAATAAAATCCTCATTAAGGCTGACAAACTCTAGCTGCAGGTAAACATGCTGCAGCTCTGCTCCAGAGCGAAATGAGTGGTGCTCGGACGGCCGCAGCTGCTGCCAGGAGAGCAGCAGGGTCAGGGGTCCTGCGGCGCGGTGGTGGAAGCAGCGTCTCGGGGAAAATAAATGCGGCAGCCTGGCCCGTAGGAGGTCTCCTTCTGGCACGCGAAAGGAGGCGAATCAAAGACTAATTATTTTCTCTCTCACATACTTTTTTTTTTTTTTTGACAAGTGCAAGAATTTTCTCTTTGGAATCTCCCAAATTTCCCTTTTATGTCCCCCAGTACACAAAAACTATACCTTGAGCTGCTTTTACTGGTGTGAAGCTCACTGCAGCAGGCCAGGTTGCCTCCCTCTCGGTGCGGGTGTGCAGGAGGCGCTTCGGTGAGAATAGCATTTCCCTTCTGGAAAAAAAAATAGGCAGTCCCCAGAGACACATCCATTCTGGCGCAGAATGGTTGAACGAAACCTAGCCATTTGTAACCAAGGTGAGTGCATTGGCTGTCCGTGGAAAAATACTGGTTTGTTTTCTGGACAGCTTACTTGGTGAGCTGGGTTGTTTTTGCCTCTCAAGTGTTGCTGTTTCTAGTCTTTGCTTTGCATTAAAGAGCATTATTGAAGATGCCTGTTTTTTCACAGGAGCGCTCTACAGATAGTTTGTAGAAACTACTTGTTACACCTGCTATAAAATACACAATGATTATTTTTGCCATGTCTGTTGTCTTTGCACTTCCCTTTGGTTTGGATGCTGGGGTTCACGGTTAGCTGAACACGGCGTGGTGGAGTTTGGGTTTCGAAAGCCGGAGAACTGTGCACCCATGGGCGTTTCTGCTGGCGCCGCAAAGCCCCCTCGAAAGCGCGGGAGGCCAGGCTGCCGTCATGCTTGGGGCCCACCAGCCGTAGGGTTCGGGCTGCCGGTGATCGGAGCAGCTTGTGGAGGCAACAGCCGACCTCTCGTCCTGCGCTGTTGCCCGGGCTGCTCTCTGACTCTCTTCTCCTTTGCTTTGCAGATGCAGTAACCGGACGCAGTGCGCCGTTGTCGCGGGCCCTGACGTCTTTCCAGACCCTTGCCCTGGGACGTACAAGTACCTGGAAGTGCAGTACGAATGTGTCCCTTACAGTACGTATGCCGATCTGTTTGCATTCGTTTCTTCAATAGGGATCTGGTTGACTGTGGAGCCTGGGCCAGCCTCGAGCTTGCCTTTTTGCTGCCTGAGGGCCAGCAGCCGTGCAAGACTGAGACGATAAGATAGGAGCCTTCTGTACAAGGTTTTTAAAAACATACTACTAGCGCCCCACGTTTTCCTTACTGTGCAGTGCAGCAGCGACATTTCACATTTTGGAAAACGCCTGGAAAGCCCCATTAGTGAAAGCAGAGCATAAGAATGAAGCATTATTACTAGCTTATAGCTTCTCTTTCCAGAGTTTTCTGTTCATAATCACATAGCAATGCGCCTTAGGCTGACGTATGTTCTTTTAATGGGTGACATTTGGTAAGTGCCTTAAATACACTATTGTATGGCCAAGGAGATAGAAGCTAATGTTTTGGGCAATTCAATGTTTGGCGATACAAATTTCTAAATTCTAAGTTTCCAAAGTTAGGAAGGCAAATTATATACAGGCCATTTACCCTCAATTTTTAAAAGTAGAAAGGCAGTCGTTGGGGATTACAGCAGTTTGCATCAAAAAGGAAATGTCAGAGCTGCAGAAAGTTAAGCATAGCTCAGGATTTGCTTTCTGGAGACACCGAATTGGTTTCCATCCTGCTGTCAAAGACGGTATATCTCAAAAAGAAATACTATGAGCAGCCCCGCTCTTCCTTTCATCCCCTCAGATGGTGCCTGTCCCTCGCGCAAGAAGGTGGCTGCAGGCCGTGGAAGGCTGCAAGGGGATTTTGGTGGAGATGTGGTTGGAAGCCACCACCCAAGGGATGGGATCAGGGGCCTCTTTCCACAGAGGGTCTCCACTTCTCAGTGTGTCAGCATTTTTTTTCTCTCTCTAAACAAACTCGAGAAGCTTACAATGCAATGATGGAATATTTCTTTTCTTTTCTTTTCTTTTTTTTTAATGGGGTGAGCTATTACGCCTGTGGAAAGTGTGACATCAGGGGCTTTGGGGCACACCTAGTGAGCTCATACAAAATAACTAGTTTAGAGCTATTCCACTATACATGAGGCCTTTCATTTTGAAAAAAAAAAAAGAAAAAAAATGTGCGGGGGGGGGAGGTGAGGGAGGATAGTTTTCTTACCATAGCTGGTTATATTTCCTCATGATTTGCCATTTGCACGGGCTGTGCTGTTCCCTCCTGCAGTTGCGCTGGTGAAGCCATAGTCATTGCCTCGTAGCCCTCCGTAGGCTTCATTGCACATGAAACAAAGAGGACTAGCAGCGCACTTGTAGGGAGATAGTACGGGAGCATTGTGTCCTGGGATGTTAACAGGCCTGATGCGCAAGATGTAAAATAACTCTTGCGAGAGGTTGCTGGGGACCAAGTGTGTTTTAATGATCTCCGTGCTGAGGGGAAACAATAACAGCAGCAAGACGCTGCCTTCACCGTCAGGTTAGCAGCTTTGATGGTTATTTGCCGTGTTTGCTCCTGAGTTGAGTCAGCTAGAAACATGGATGAGCACGCTCTCGTTTCCTGGCTTTTTTTCTTGGCAAGCCCGCGTCGCTCATGAAATGGGGGGCCAAATGCAAAACTGCATTTTAGGCTACATGGTGCTGCACATACGCATGAGAAACTCGACTTTGCTCGAGTCCCTTTGATCTGCTGTCGTTTCGTGACACGTCCCTTCTCCCTTCTCCGAGCGGCGTTGAGCCGGAGCAGAAAGCAAACGAGGGGCTCAGCCGGTGCGATGCAGGAGGCTGGTGGCAAGCAAGCAACGCCAGTCTCTCAAGACAGGCGATGGTGGGGGAACCGCCGAACTGGTCGTCTTCGGCAGTCGGATTTTGGATTTATGGTGTAGGAAATGTTGGTTTTGCTGTCTGTGTTTGAGTGACCTTGCAAAACCTTGCAGGAAACTTGGGAATTTTGAGGTGTAGGGCATGGGAAGGCAGGGCGGAAAAGGTGGGGGCTCAGCAGGGACGAGCCCACTGCCACAACTCGGCCGTCATCTCACGCTGTGATAAGTCACCTGTGGTGTCCAGACAGTAAGTCTTCCACCGGCTTTTAATATTGGTGAGATCTATTCCAAGGACCCTTTCCTGCAAGGGGAAAAAAATGAGCGTGGCTTCCAAGGAAGGAAGGATTAATCATCCTTTCTTTCCCTTCCTCTGGGTAAACAGTCTAATAAATGTTACGAAGGGACCTAGTTTCTTCGGCACTTAAAGAAGTTTTCATGCATTTTTAATGCTAACAAGAGGAAGGAAAACAATGCTGGAGTCTTTTCTGTTCTAAGCCCTTTTTTCCTTTTTTTTTAACATGGAAGCTGAAATCGCCTTTCCCAGTTGCAGTATTGATGGAAGGAAAGGTCATTTTTTTTGCTAGAAATATTCCTTTTATTGCTGAGAGAAGAGCGGATGGGCTCACATATCAATAAACGTGAGGGACGGTAAGTGTGATGTGGGAACAGAATTCAATAAAGTTTTATTGTATCGCAAGTGGACTGAAGTGCATTTAAAAACATTAAACGAAGGCTTGCAATATCTGCTCCGCTGGATCTTAGGGCCAGTGAATAGACAGATAATTGAATAATGACATTTTTAAGAGAATACAAGCACTAGAAAGCAAACTGGTATTTTTATTGCTCCAAGATTGCTGGTGGGAAGGGAAAGAGGGAGGGAGAAAGCTGCGAGAAAATTGCCATCTGAAAACAAGTTAATGAGACCACTTTTCCCAAGAATATGGTTTTTAATTATTTTTGGAGTGCCGTGAGACCTCTATGTGGCCTTCAGGCTTTCTCTGCATGCATTTTCTTGCTGCCTTCCCTGTCAGTGTTTGCCCACCGGGAGCAACGCCGGATTTGTTAAACAAATGGGCTTGTGGCTTCTCCACTTTCTTTCTCTCTGTTTTTTTTTTTTTTTTTTCTTTTCCCCAGAGAACCACCGAAGAAAATGACGGGCTATCCCGAGGGCTTAAACACTGTTATTGCCACTTGGATCAGTAATGAATAAATTCCCACTCCTGCTCTGAAGCCACGCATCTTTTGTTTTATTTAGTTAAATAAATGATTTGTGCGCATGGGCTAGGAACAATCAAAAAAAAAAAAAAAAACCTAACTACTCGTTAGGATGATTTCTGAGCAAAGCATCTTTGCTTTGTGTCCTGCTGACAAATTGCCTTTCTTTGGAGGCATACAATTTCACAGGCGTTGCGGCTAAAACCCCTTTTTTGTATTCACTGGGCTTCCCCGCTCTGCTCCTTAGTCCTTTGTCCACAAAGGCAGAAACAAAAGACAGTTACTTACCTTATCGGCCTCCTTTTGCCCTGTTATTTGTGGGGCGAGCGCACACGCACAATGGCCCCTAGGTAAGTGCCCTTAATTAAAATAACCTGCTATTCCGGAGCTTTGCAAACCTGGAGGCGGAGATCTCTGCAGAGGTGTACGCCTGGTTTTCATGAATGGGAGGAAAAATAAATGCCGGCGACTGGGGAAGCTAGATGTTTTAGAAAACTGGGACGTAGCCCGAGATGAGGAAAAAGGAAGAGTAGTTTTATGGGATGCTCTGTGAAATCAGTGAACCATACAAGGACATTTTTTCCTTCTTAAATCTGAGATGGGGTTGATTTAAATGAAAGGAACAAGGTGACTTCAGATGTTTCTCTATGCACAACAGGTCATGCTGTCATGTATCTGAGTCACATGTGCTTTCTCATTTGCAAAAGTCACTGTAATGCTGCTGCTGCTGCTCTTAATTGTATTAAATCTGAAATGTTACAGGGATGGAAAAAAAACTGTGGCACCCACAAAGCTGTCAGCTGATGGTAGGGTGTTTTGTTGCACATTTGCTGAGAAAGTCAGGAGGGTCATAATTTGATGGACATGTATTAATACCACTTAGAAAAATAGGTTTGTAGCTTACCAAATGCACGGATTGTTATGGGAGAGTCATTGCAGCAAGTATGAATTGACTCATCTGGATATTTTAGAGTGACTTCTCTGACCATTGCACTCTTAAAACTGAGCTTCTCATCAACCGCAGAAGTGAGTTAAGCCTTCCGATTTGGTCTGACATTTGAGCTGGACATCTCCATGTCTCATCGTTCAAGATCTAGCACTTGAGCATAGTGAAAATGAAAATGCTGCCAGAGGTAGGGTTGGTTGTTAATTTGACCACCAGCAAAGAGGAGGCTGTCCTCTGCGCTTAAGACCTTCATGGCACCCAAACTTTCCATTTTTCAGTCTGTGGGAAAATGCATTTCTGCAACATTACCCATTTTGCTTTTGGAGCCGAAGGCTGAACTAAGGCTTTAGGCCGTGAGCTATGGGCTGAGCTGACCTGATGGTATGTTCTGCTGATGGGCGCTCAAGTGGCACCACTCACTGGGCTCCACGCAGCCCAAATTAAGCACTCACAGTTTGGCCATGAAGCATTATGGCAAGGAAAGCACCTTTTTATTTACTTACTTGTTGAGGAAAATCCAAAACTTGTTTTTGCATTCATTTGGGAAATGCTGAGGAGCCTTAAGAGACCTTGGAAAAGTTGAACATGTATGAGAGAAACAGCATTTCTATCCTCACCATCACCTCATGGTCACAAAGTTTGCCTTGTGGATGGCCAGACTTTAAACAAGCCAAATGCTTTGTCATTTATGTATTGCTCCTGTTCCATGTTTTTTTCTTGATTTAGAGCCCTGTCAGTTCTCCTTAATGGCTCTATAATTGGTTTCCTTTATAGCAGCTGAAGGTGGAAAACTGTGATGAGTAGCGTAACTTATCTCATTTTAAGAAGATTATGAATATAAGGGAATAACTTAATTCCTAATGCAACTTAAGTGCACACTGTTTATTGCTCTCCAGTCTTGTCCCACCACAGCTGATTTTTAGTGAAGAAGTGCATACTGTTGTGTTGACTTTGAATCAAATTGTGCTTAAAATCCCCTTTAAATCTGTTGCCTGAAAGCCTTCGGCCTTTGGGTTTCAATCAAAGGTCATTAAATCACTTTGAAACTTTCAACGTCAGCAAACTTTGGGTCAGGTTGCTAGTAACCTGAGGCTTTTTTTTAAAGTGATTAGGTTTTTCCTAGAAATTTATCTTTGTTACACCCATTTCTGGCATAGTAAATAGTTAATATCATCTCAGCTAATAATGCAGATTGTAAGCGTACCAGGCACAAAGAAAAATGAAATTTTAGTGAATTCCTCAATATATGAATAATCCATGATAATCCCTGCCTATGTTGCTGATAATTGCACATGCAACTAATGGGACATCTCTCTAATTTTGGAACTGTATTTGCATTTGGCTAACAAAGATGCCGACAAAACACAGATTGCGCCCTGAAAGCTTGCTTGTCTCTGTACAAAAGGGAAGAAACTGGTGGCTTTAGGTCATTTGTGTCAACCAGTATTTTTCCTCTGTTAATTCCTGTGTTTCTGACAGGTTTGCCACTAGATATTTGCCACCAATTTACTGTCTAAACACAGCCCCGTACTTCGCCATTGCCTCTGAACAATGTTGTCGTTAAGAGGAGTATATTTCTTTCCATCTTTAATAACCTATTGTCTAAATTGCGCTATTATGCCAAGCACTCTCGGGAGACATTGATATGGATTTCATACGTTTTTATAACAGATCTTCCTGCAGATAATACTTATATTTCCAGATTTTATTCCTATTATCCTTTCATCTCTCTTTCAATAACTATTGCGAGGGTTTCTTTCATTGGTGCAAGCAGCGTAAGGAGATTAAGACCATCCTTGCCAGGTGCTATTATAAATCCACAAAAGAAATGAAATACATTTATTGGTTTTTATTCTGGCCAATGGGGAGAACAGAGTATCTATATCCAGTGGTTAAGTTTAGGATTGAAGTTCATTTCTTCTAGCGCATGAGGGAGGGGGAAATGCGAGTGTATTAAGTCAAATCCCTTTAGTGCGCAAAATACTGAAACGCATCTTTCCAGATCTAAAAATACAACTTTGTTGAGTTTCTTTATATTAAAAGGGCTCCCAGGAAGAGAGCCAAATGGGTCTGAATGTATTACTTTTTTTAACTCATTTCCTCCGCTTTCCTTGCTAACAACATTTCCAGGCAACTTTTAATAACTGTATAGGCCTGCATAAAACTGCCGTGGCCATGTGTGCCTTAAGCCCTGGTGAAGGAGGCTGAAGGAGACTGTGCAGCATTTGATTTTGGTTAGCTCCGGTGCCTCTTTCCAGGAGCAGCTCAACTGGGGGACCTGCGGAGGCTGAGGCCATCCCTAGGGCATCCTTTTGCAAAAAGGTTCGCTTGTCTCTCTACAGCTTTTCCTTCCCCAAACCTCAGGAAGTAACCAAGCCATGTTGGCAGGCAGTTTGCTAGGATATCCAGAAACACTCGATGCCTTGAACAGCATCACGTGCCCCCGGTCGCAGAGCTGGCACTTCCCAGCACGCTGGAGCTACAGCCTTCCTCGCCCGCATCTGGCCTTGTTGATTTTCTTTTCATTATTAGTTTTTATTTGTGAACCAATTCAGATTAGGAAAGATTTGTTCTACTGGATTTCCCAGATGTCTGTCTTGCTGAGGGTCCAAACTAATCTCCCCCTCCAAAGTATTTTTCCTTCCATGGATAACTTAAAAAAACGCCTTTAATCTCGTTTATCTTTAATTTCTCTGTTCCACTTCACAGGCCCACGTAAAAGGATTTACCTGGAGTATTTATCCCATCCACTATAAATGTAAATTCCTTTCCAGATCTCAAATTTCACCAGTGGTCCTCAGAGATGCGTCATTTTAATTTACCTTGCAGATGACATCTACCTGGTTTCTCTCGCTATTTCTGTGAAGTTATTGTTCAGCAGCGCCTCATTAACTCTTCAGTTTTTGTCTCTTGTGCATGTTGAGTGGTCTCCGATAGTGCAACTATTGTCTCTTTGCTGGAGAGCAGGGACTAGTTCAGCAAAGACGAGGGCTAGCCCATCCCTGCCTAACCCAGCTGAGTCCTTTTCTTTTATCGTGGTAGAGACAAAGTTGGGCCATTGTCCTTTTACGTTAAAAATTAATAATTACACATTCTTCAATTTAAGCTCTCGGAGGAGACACATACATGTGTGCTCAGGCAACCTGCAGAAGTCCTGTGATGTTCAGATCTGCAAAATAATAGCTCTGCCGACCAGAATAGGAACTAGTGCACTCTGCAGGGGGATGGATAGGATGGATAGGCACCCCTGAGCTGGCTTTGGTCCCAAATAGCAAGCAAGATGCCGTGGCATGAGCTGTAATGCAAGAATAAATTTACCGTGCGAGTATTTGTATGTGCCACAGTCATACCCATGCTTGCACTTGGGCTTTTCCCAAGGAGACCGCTGGTATGCTCACAGCTAGCTTAAATGCTTGATGAATGGCAGTAGGCACGTCTACATTTTATATATGCCACACACAAATAATGTAAACTTAAATTGGGAGTAAATTAATGTACTGAGGCTGGATTTTTGAGGAACGAACAAATCGGCCTTTGTCCATTTAAAGACTTGCTCACAAGAGTGAGCATGTGCCCTGTACCTTTTAAATGCAGTCAATAATTATATATATTCCAGATGACTCTGGTCGAGGGGACAGCAGGGGGTATTAGCAGTTATCATGGAGTGATGAATCTATATGCTTTTGCTGGTGCTTTCAAAACAAAAAGTCAGTGTTTCATGTAAAATCCATTAAAAAAACATGCTGGTTCATTCCGTAATTGTCAGGTCTTAAGCCTGGGTTTTTCAGGGGTGTGGGAGGAGTTTAGTCTTACTAGAGGTGCAGTTGTCTTTGAGTGCATGCTTTTGCCTGGAGCCCATGGAAACACCTAGGACTTTTCCTGTTGACTAGGAGAGACTTTGGATGGGCAGGGTGAAATCAGGCAGTATTAAAATCAGTGTGGGCTTGATTATTAAAGAAGGTGAGTCTGCAACTTTAGGTTTGTGCATTGAGAGATTTGTGTTGCGGTGATGATAATGGGGAGAGATATTTCCAGTGCAGAGGAAACATATTTTTTTCTTGAAGGGGACAATTCTGTCCTCCCTTCTCCTCCCAGAGACAGAATTAAATGACTATCAAAGTGTCAGGCCGGTTATAGAATACACAAGACATTCATCCAGTTTTTTACTATATACTAGAAAAAAAGTATGCTTTCTTTGGTCTCTTCCTGCGTTTGAGCAGATCTATTGACCCAGAGTCAACCACTCTGCATGCTATGAACATCTAGCAAGATGCTTTTATTAACCGTTTGAGGGAAATGGTGCCAAAGTATTAAACTAGCCTTGCAGGGGGAAGATGCTGATGAGGGAGAGCTGGGTTTGCAGTGACTCGGTAAATTCAGCTTCCTGAGCGGCATGTGTGACAGTTGGCCATCGTTGGCTGCAATGTATGGAAGGGAAAGCTCCAACGAATTGCTTTGCAACACTTCTTTGTACGCATGTCGATACTCGTGTTAAAATGGGCTTTCACAGTCAAATTCTGCCCAAATCTTATCAATTATGAATGGCTGCATTGCAACAGATGGTCTGTATTACTGTTTTTAAGAATGAGTGATACGTTTCAAATGAGAAACACATGTTGCTCAGCAGCTTGAGCTGCCACTTATGAGAAGAGAGGCAACTCCCTGACCCCTTCTTCCCCTCTCGTTGTTGGATAGCATCCTATTTTAATAACATGAAAATGGAGACCATGAAATATTGCACGACAGAAAGCTGTGAGCAGCCATCAATTCCAGTGTAAGAGGATCCCGCTCTTGCTCAGCATGGTGGGAGCTGCACCTGTTTGGGCAAGGGTGAAATTCGGATTTGCAGCACGAGTATTGATCAGGATTTCCTGGGGGCCTTAGTGACGGCAAGTTTGGCAGAACTGACATGGCACAAATGTCTTTCAGCTTCGTGTTACTGGAAGGTAAGACTGGAAGGAGCCAGTTTGGACCTTAAGACCAACATATATCATGACAACATTGATGGGTGCTCTGTCAGGTGCTTGGCTTTGTTGAAGATACCATGAATTCCTTCAATAAGCTGGTTTTCCTTTCAATCTGTACCTATTGTATGGCTTGCTTTTAAAAATAAAAGCTTCTAGAAATACAGTATGTGAAAGACTGTTGTGGAATAAAAGCAGCACTCTTAAGAGCAACCCAAATGATAGCAAGGCTGTTATTCATTTGCCTTCAGATGATTGCAGCCAAGTAGTCCTCAGAAACAGGACCGACCATCTTGGAAACCACATTCTCTAAGTGTGTGCCTATTTTTACTACTGACATTAATGTCTAGGCACACGCCTTATCTGGGAAAAAATAAACTGTGTAAGCATCTGCAGGATTGGTGTCTAATTTGGTGGAGAACCATGTGTTAAAAATCTTCATTATTTTTACAAAATATGCTGCAAAAACCTTTGTGGGCTATGATGCAAAATACAAAATTAAGGAACATATTGCCAGAACGAACGAGCCAAAGGTATTTTGCGATAGTAGCCTTTCAAAAATAAATTCACAATCATTTGCTTACTTGCTGACTTACAAAATTGCTATAGCACATTGGCCGAAATTGGGAGTAGAAGGCACGTGCCTTCTTTCTCTTGCTTCTTAAAATTCTGCTTAGCATTCATAACATAGCAAAATATTCATTTCTGTGTCTTTAAAGCCAATAATATTAGTTACTCCCTTGCTGAATTTAGTGCTTATTCAAATGCACTCACTGTTCTCCTAGACACTGTTCTCCTAGAAAACAGGTTCTGGCTCAATTTCTTTAGAGCAAAGCACTTCCTTAGTGCCCAGATAACACAGTGTTATCTTATTCTGGTAATGCTTCACCATACAAAGCAATCTAAAACCCAAGGAAGCATGCCAAGAGACACTGGGCAAAAAGCCCATATATAAAGTTTGAACTTCTTCTCCTTAACAGTGCGGCGTTTGCACAGCCCTCTCTTCAGGCAAAGAAAATAAATCAAAACAAAGTGCTAAAGTTAATCAAGGATTTTTCTCAACTACTACATTCGGTATTTTTTTTTTTTGCGGGGAAAAAAGGAGCGCCAGGTACCCAAGATTTGCTGTCTTCATATCCGAGTCCACAGAAATTAGGTATATGACTACCATTAAACCGTGTGGAGATGCAAGCTATCTGCAGAGAGGTAATTTTTCCCTTTTTTGTGTGTGTGAATTCTGAGAGGTTTTATGGAAAATTCACCTTTGCTTTCCCCCTTCTATTCTTTTTTCTGCTTCATTTCTCCAATTCTCTTTTGCTCCATCATAAATATATGCACGTGGTGGTGATTGTGGCTTTGCAAGCTTCAGCCTCTTAAATCCAAATGGTTTTCCTTTTGGTCGCCCTCCCTTTTTGGAAGCCCAGGCACTAGGAAGATGGCAGTTTGCAGAGCTTTGGATTTGCTATTAATCAGTCCCCTCAGATATATAAATATATATGTGTGTGTGTGTATATATATATATATGGTTTTTTTTTTTTTTTAGAAGGTTTACTTATTGGCTCCAGCAAAGTGTCTGCTTGGTCCCAGGAACGCAGAAATGGCCTGAGTTAGTGCTCATGTGGCTTTTGCGGCATCACCAGTGTGTTTTACTTTGGTCAATCGATAGGGTCAAGAGGCTAAAGTTTGTCTGGTTTCTATTGCCATTTGCCTGGAGTCCGATAGGTATCCAATTAAATTTTCCAATATTGAACAAGAATAGAGCAGTAGTGTCAGCTCTTCTACAAACAGCTATTAAATTACAGGATGTGAAAGTGGCTAACGATGATTCAGAGCAATAATATGCCCCAGTTCTGTGTTTATCGCATTTAAAAGACGATTGAGAGGTTGATTTCGTTGCCGGCTGTGTGGTCATTAATGATTGGTAAGAAGGCCTCAAAACGAGAACAACCTCTGTTCTAAATACAGCCCTCCGTTCCGAAGTTCCAAAGTTCCCAGAATGAACTGTGGATGTGTAATGGCTCTAAAAATAAGGAGAGATATGCTTTTTTATATATTACTAACGGTACTTGTTCAGCTTGAAATTATTCCTAACCTACGAAGAAAAATCATATGCAAAGGTGACGGGCTTGCTTCTAAATGCACATAATTGCTCTGACCTAGAGCTGTATGTCTCCTAATTAACATGGGCAATAAACGAATGTCCTAATATAATTTTGATAACTATGAAATTAGCAGCAGAAGCCAAAATTGTTACTTCCTCTCCAGGCTGACACTTTTACTGCAAGCATTAATTTTAAAAACACCAAGCGAGCTCTTTACCCCAGTGAGTCTGCCCAGTGTCACTGGTTTAAGAATTCATTTCTGGAAACAATTGCACGATGTGATAAAGACCAGGTTGAAAACTCAATTTACTGCATAAAGAATTTGGGGACAGAATTTTTCATAAAACAAAGTCAGTCAATTAGAGCATCCTATTCACAGCCTGCAGGTTTTCTTTTAACTGCAATAGCAGTGATTGCGTTTGGTCCATAAAAGCGTAGGCATTAACGCTGCAAAGAATGATGTGCTACAGAAAATGTTGAATTGGAGGTACCTAAGAGAAAATGAACGTTATGTTTTCTCTTTGATTTTATTATATGTAGACTTGGCTCGCTGGCGCCATTTAAATAAATAAATATGCAAATATCTCTTGCTCTGAAACACAGTTTGCTTGACAAGCCCTAAATTTTTTCACACGTTAATTAAAATCTAGCAACATCCCCATGCAGCTCTTCCTCCTGCACCGCAGTGAAGACGTTTCCGCAGCAAAATGTGGCAGCTCTGCGAGAATGTGTGGCAAAGCAGGGTGACAGTCTGGACAGCAAGCGAAGAAAATGCTGATTTCATGATGGTAGCACTTGTCTTTCTGGTTCAAAAAGGCTGTGCTAAGTGGGCCTGAGATTTGGACTGGTGGGTGCTCCTGGTGGGCCTTTTGGGCAGGCTTTTGCCTGCCTGGAAATAGGGATGGAGCCGAGAAGAGGCTTTCGTCGCTGCTGCTTGAGCCTTCAAGCCATCCTCCTACCCTAAATGCAGACAAAATTGCTTTTTGTTTCTCGAGGAGACAGACTGATCTCTCATGCTTGCATAGAGACACACCTTCCCTAGTTTTCCAGGACCATGATGGAATAGTTGTTTGGACTTCATGGTGTGCAGGACCCAAAATCTACTTGACGTGAACTTAAAATTTTGGTTTCAATGGTTTGTGGATCACACCTGATATCTGCTACTGCAAGTCCATCTCGTCCACAGGTTTCTCCAAAATTACTTTTGTGGTTCTGCATATTTTTGGAAACTCACGGGAGTGCTAAAAAAGTATAAATATCTCATTTTGTATACCTACAGCACATAATTTAACTGCAAGCTCAGAATTGTTTGGAATAAGCTTGCAGAAGCTGTTAAGTGGGTTTTTTGTTTTGGTTTTTTCTTTTTTTTTTCTTTTTTTTAAAGCGATTGTGACTCCGTAAGGTCTAGCCTGCAAGAGATGATTAATGCTGCTTTGCTTGATGGTGATCCTGCTAAGGGTGTTTTGCAGTGGACATTTTGGGCCTCCTGTGCTATTCCTGGCTGAGTAACTGTAAAAGGATGAGTGAGAAAAATAGCGAGCTTGGCAGGTGAACCTTGCAAGAGAAATAATGGATAAAATAATCTTCTTCATTTAGTGCAAAATCATCATTATTTAGAGGTTTTGGTTACCCTTTCTCTTTTTATCCAAAAGAGCTGTCCTTGACAGCTTCACTGCTAAAGGAGCAACACTTAAATCCTGTTTCTCTTTACTTAGGGTGCAATTTTACCAAGTGTATTGATGTGAGGATTTCATTGTCTTTAAGCAATTTGACCAAATAAAATAATAAAAAGCCTATTGATTGCAGGTCTGCTCATCGTAGATGATAAGTGCATAAGCTCATGGGCAGTTCTGAACTTCTCACTGTAAATTGCTTTTAATGTGCTGGAATTGTATCAGCTAAAAGACACAGGAACAGATTAGCCAAATGGGATCTGATTGCTGTTTTTCTGTGTCCCATCGTTCCCCTTCTGTTTGGGTTCTCTCTTTGCAAAAGATTGAAATCACCAGTGTCGACATGAAAAAAACTGCTGGTGCCTCCATCTCTCATTGATGCCTGCGCCTCTGAAATGAAGGTGCTGCTTTAATGCATGAATTGCATTGCTACTGCAGAGCCAATAATTTTTTTTTTTTCGGTTTTCTTAGCTTCTGGCGGCAAAGGGGGGCTGTCTGAATTGCGCAAGGAGCGCTGCCTTGGCTTGCCATGTAGCGTCGTAGGGGAAGGAAGGCTAGCCATGATTATGGAGATCAGTTGGACTGATTGCGCCCTGATTTTTTTTGTTTGTTTTTTTTATACCTTGCTTGGAAGTGTTGTGGGGTGTTGGGGGGGATACTTGGGGTTTTTGTCATCCCTCTTTTGCTCTTGCTCATGCCCTGACTTCCTTGCAGTGGATCTTCTTGTGGTGCTTATGTGTGCATACATGAAAGAAACACCTTGCTTTTTAAGAAAAAAAGAAAAAAAATTATTTTCATAAAGAATTTTAATTCTTTATTAAGCTTTAACTTCTTTTAATAAAATACGATTCTCCTCTTTGTATTTTGCTGTAAGACACATCTACTGAAAAACGCTGACTGGCGATTCTCAGGTCCTCTGTATGGAAGCTGCTCCGTACAAGAGACCTCATGTGTAACAGCGTTGAAAATCTAATCAGGAGTGCTTCATGGAGCTGCAAAATCATGGCTGGATAAAGCAGTGTAACAGGAAAGCGGAGCTGTAATTGCCAGAGAAGGTCACAGTCGCAACTGCTGTGCGACTGGATGCAACTTGGACGGATCCTGATGGCCCCAGAGCAATCCCCATTATGCCCTCACCTGGCGGCTATGATTTTCCTTTCCAGTCAGGCCCAGCCCCGAGAGGAGGAGAAAGGAGGCTTTTGGCAAGGTGGAGAAGGCAGAATCATGTTTCCCCCAGGTATTTCTCCTCCTGCTGCCTGCGAGATCCAGCTGAACCCACGGGGAGACTTGCTTGAAGAAAGAGTTCTGCAATGTTGATGAGGCTTGCATTGAAAATAGCATTAGGAGGACCAAAAAAGGGTACCTCCACGGAAAAGCCATCTGTCTCTGCTGCAAAACCCGCCATTTTAGGGATCTTTGGGTTTCATCTGAGTCTTGAAGCAATTGTTTCACCCCTCTCCTTCAGGAAAATAAGCCCTATTTATTTTGACTAGTATTTTCTCCATGTATTGGGTTGTGATGCGGTTAGAGATGACCAGAAATGTAAGTGGCGAAGTAAGTTTTCCAAGAAAAATTGAGGTGCAATTCCAATCCAAAATGGCACGTGGCTTTGGATGTAAATTACTGGTAGGTTTTTTGGGTTTTGTTTTTTGGTTTTTTTTACTATCTATGCAGGTACCTATGCAGATCAATTGATCTGTAATTCTCTCCCACCCCCCAAAAAAGGAGAAAGGAGTAAGAGGAGATTTGAATGTGCTGTGGACATGCTTTGCCCTGCCTCCACTCACCCTTCAGGAAGGCATGATAAATGTTCAGCAAAAGGAGGGTTTTCTGGAACATCCCAATCTCTAAAGAGCTCTGATGGACTGGACCTGTCATCTTGGTTTTCCAGCAAACATATTTCTCCTGTGTCTGCCTTCATGCACGACTGTGCATACGTCAAGCACAGCCTCGCTTTGCCTAATGCGCTACAGGCTGTGCCACGAGCACCTGGCCCGGTTTCCCCCTGACTCTGTTGCACGAGCTGAAGCAGACTGTAAAATCCCTGTTTTTCCCTGAAGACTGGAGTAATAGGATTCCTCAAGAGTTTGTGACCTAGGAATTGCTGTAACCTACTGAAGAGGGCATTAAATAGCTGGCAAATGACCAGCTGTATGGGATCACTGACCGCTGCAGTGCCCAATGCGGGGCAGTAATCTCTGTTTGCTTTCCTACCTGTAAAATGGGTACATTACTTCCTCAAGGGCATTTTAGAAGGAGCAGCTGTGCAATATCTCCTCTTTGCATTCAGTGCGGAGTTTTAGTCCCATCCAGAAGCCATCACGCAAAGGTGTATTTTACAAACTGTTTCTAAAAGACATGGAGAGTGGCTGCGGCTTGTATTTCTCCCCTGTCTGCTATGACAAGAGCGACCCCGCAGCCTTGCCCAGGAGGTTCCCCATGACCCAAAACTAGAGGCATCTGCTGGGGTTATGAACTGCTCAGTGGCTTGGCTCAGCAGCAGGGGGTCCTGTAAACTGATCAGCTCTGTCTTTACCTATATTTTGCAGCTGTCACAGGGAATGCCGCGTTTGCCGCGCAGCTGCGGCAGCGAGAGCTTTGACTGTGCTGGCTGGGAGAGATGGATGGGTGGCCCCGCGAGCAGAAACAGCCAAGAAGGCAAGGCTTCGCTCAGGCTCTTCTGCAAAAAGCTTCGTGCCACGAGGGCACGTGTCCTGCTCGTTGAACCCATGCGTTTGGTTTCAAAGGGGATTTCTTAAGATGTATTTCAATGATATATCACTCTGCGGGAAAGGACACAGCCAAGAACTGCAATGTGGGCTGCCTGATGTTTTTTGGGTGGTGTTGCCTGGTCTGCAGCAGGCAGGTGTTTTGTATGTTTTATCTAGGAATGGGCAAATAGCCGAACGATATGTGGCATGCAGGGCACAGCGTCAAAATTGGAGTATTTCTGAGCATTGATATCAAATCAAACTAAGCGCCATTGTTTTTCTGAGACTGCTGAGTACCTGCTTTCTGAAAATCAGAGTCCTTATACAAAGGATTTAAAAATGCAATAGTATTCTGCTAGTTTAGGCTAACATTTTAAAGCCAAAGAGCAGGTAATTCACTAGAAGTCAATCCAACAGAGGTAGAGCAGTGGTAGGGACTTTTTTCCTCTTTTTCTTTTTTTTTCTGTTCTGTGCATTAGCTCAATGAGAACATGGTGACACATTGAAAGATGTTAAAATTTTATAAAATCTGGCACTTGTAAAATATTGAGCCATGTGAGCTCCAGAGTGGCACCCAACCTTCTTCTGGTCGGAGGGTAAGATACCCACAACCACTCATTGCACTGCTCTCACCATTGAGCTGTGATGGAGACACGTAGCTTTGTAGGCTTTCTCTGGCCAAGCAGTTAATTAAACCTTTGTTGGCTTGTGCCTAAGCATGATCCGAATTTTATAATCCAGGAGAAATACAACTTTTAGCCCCATGGGTTACTGTCGTCTTGCTGTTTTGTTGCTTATTGGAAACTGCTACCTCTCAGAGAGGTTGGTGTGGAAAAAGCAGGCTGGGGTAGTGATGGACTGTGATGACCATTGGTTCGGATATGTGTTGTTGGGTGATGTCTAGGTTGTTTTTCCTTGAAAATGTTTATGATGATGCTTCTTAAATTGTTCCACCTCTAGCTCTAGCTAGGTATTGCTTCTTCTCATCAGCTCTAGGTTACCTGAGAGAGCTTTTTGCTGGTCCAGCTCTTCTCAAAAGCCTTCCCAACCCTCCCCATGGTTATTTAATAGTTTTCTGGGAAGCTGCATCTCCAAAAGGCTCTCCCAGGAGGCACTATGAGCAGTGCTTGGGCTTGGGTCAGGATAGCGTGCTCATGGTCCAGGCAGCATCTTTTGACCCTTGTACAATATCAAGACCGAGAAAGAAGTTTCGTTCTACCGTTACGAATTGTAAATGTTCTGTGCCGTGGTCTTCCCATCTCAGTTGGTAGAGGAGGCTGCCCGCTGAGGCAGACGACAGGGGCTGTAAGGAAAGGAAAGTGCCGATCCTCAGTGCCGCTGGGTCAGCGTGGCCCTGTCCACGTTCGCCTCGAGCACTTTTTGGGTTATTGCCTCGTCTAGGTGAGGCAGAAGAGAGATTTCAAGAGGGAGCGTGTATCTACCAGGTGTAGTCTTGGCATCTGCATCTGTCCCATGGCATGGCATCTGTCACAGGGTTCCTCCTAGCCCTATTTTCTATTTTCAGATTGCTGAAAACTGAGCTGTGCCCTTATTTCT
This sequence comes from Dromaius novaehollandiae, assembly GCF_036370855.1. NCBI lineage: Eukaryota > Metazoa > Chordata > Aves > Casuariiformes > Dromaiidae > Dromaius > Dromaius novaehollandiae. The sequence goes on from NC_088101.1 coordinate 2,578,636, forward strand.
TTTTCCAGTTTGAAGTTAGCAAGACAAGTAAGTAAGTGCTGTTTTAGATAAAAACTGAGCCTCAGTGAAGTGGACAGATTTATTGAATTACCTCATAGCAAAATGAGTGTGTTTCATTGTCACACACACACACACACACATATATATATATATATTTTTTTCCCCTCTGGTAAGAAGTGTTTTAATCTCTTGATGCCATGGTGAAAATACTGCATTGGCTATGAAATAGAGAGAGGGCACCACACACTGACCGGTCCAATAATTTGCACCAGTAAATATTGTGCAAGAGCTCAAGGATCCTGATTTCTGAATACATAATATATTAGAAGTTAAGCTGTTGCAAAAGCACACAAAAGACTTCTCTGAACCTTTATAAATTCATATGCTTTAAATTAGAAATAAAATAGTCTTCTTTTTTTTTCATTAATGGTGAAAATGATAGGTCTTAGTGGTGCCTAATATTCAGTTCATTGCAAATAGTACCAAATTTCTGCGTATTCACCACATATATTTTATTGCTATAATTTGTGGTTCTCCCAAGCAGAATAATATTTTTACTTCACTGAATATACCAGTACAAGTTAAAGGTCTCTGATGTATTCCTTTAAAGTGACAGTTCATTGCAGCAAGGTCCCTGCTTTATATCGGTACTGATTCATGAGAAAAGAAGTATAAAATATAATGTCATCCTTCTAAGTCGCAGATTTGAGCAGCAGGGAGCTAAATCCTGCAGCTCAGAGGTGCATTTTATTCGGGCTCGGATTCGCGATGTGTGTTTGTTGCAAGCCGCTCTGCTCTCGCGGATGTAGGCATGCGGGTGCCCCCTCCCATCTCCCCGGTGCATCGGGAGCAAGGGCTAGAAAATCGCTGCTGGAGCCATCTCGTTACCGTCGGGCAGGTTGTGCTCCCTGCTGAAACACCTGCATGTCGGCCGAGGCTTGGTTGACTCAGAGGACCGCAAGCCGGAGCAAAAGGGCAGCTAAAACGCAGACTCCAAAGCCGTGTTGTGTTTTTTGGTTTTGTTTTGGTTTTTTTTTTTTAGAAAATTACACACATTGTTAAAATTTGCTGGGCAGGCTGTTAAGCGTAGTTCCAACGGATCAATTCCTTCAGAAGTCTAATGACTCCTCTCTCTGCTCCTCGCTTACTCTCCACAGCAACTGTAGTAAAATCCCCCTTCTCTAGCTACTTTGTAGGCGTTCCCCAATTCAGGGAGGGGAAAATGAATGCATTGGTTTGTCATCTGCTTTTGTGGAGAGTCTTTTCTGATTTTTGAATAGGCCGTTTCATTGCAGCACCCAATCTTAGAATAGTGCTTAGGATAAGTACTGCTGAGAAAGGCAGTGGATGCATGCAAACCCCCCCCCTCCTTGCAGCTTTCTCGAGAGTAAAAAAGCAGCGGTGTTTTACCTACCGAGCATTATTAAAGGAAACTCAGCCATAGCAGCCAGTGTCAGCAATATGCTCCGCAATCGAACAAGAAATATGGGCGATACTCAAAGGCATGAGATAACTGCCAGGGCTTATTGCCGAGCAAAGAGCTTTTCAAAAAATGTTTTCTCTGAAGAGAATCAGATTTCACTCGCTTCTTGCTGCACAGACATGCCTTGGCAATCATGATTAGCCTCATTTGGACCTGTGGAATCCATTATTTTATAGCTAGGCTCATAGCTGGCAGTATGACAAACAGTTTATTCCTCTTTGGAGAGAAATCTGACCAAAAGACACAGTGCTTTAATTCAGCAGCCCCCCACCTAAGACATTTTCCCTTCCCACTTAAGGCGAGACACCTAATGGTTTGCCTTGATGGCTCTGTCATCGTCTTGACATCCCACATTTATCTTGTGCCTGGACAAGGACAAATCTTTAATGAACTTCAGGCTTTTGTTCCTTTTCAAGCCAAACAAGGAGGGTTTACAACTAATCTGGCAAGGAAGGTATAAATAGCTATGCAGATAATAATTATGCCTAATTAGCTACATTTGCGTTGTTGCCAAGTGATCTTGCAGTGCTTTTGACATCCCAGGAGGAGGAAGAAGTGGGGCAGTTATCTGGGTCTGGTTAACGTGACCGGTTACAGGGGGACCAAATGACCAAGTAGAAGACGACCTAGACTCACTAGGCAAGGTGATTTCTGAGACAGCTGTTTCGCTGTGGGCTTTTCCAACCATTTTGTTGGTCTGTCTGTCTGTCTGTGCCCTATTTCCGAGTGAGCCTGGGCTGAGTAGGCAGCACAGGGAGCTGGGCGAAAATAGGTCCTTGTCTTGGAAAGTCTCATTCGACACGTGTGGCGGAGCAAGCCCTGCAGCCAGGACCTCTTGGGCTACCTCTACGTAATGCAGAAGCCTTTGAGTCTTGATGGAGGTAAGCACCATCCCGGACCTCATTTTGTGCCCAGACCTTTTCCGGAGGAGCACCATTAGCCAAACAGCCTTGCTCACTTATCACTCCTTAAGCCTGGCACTGGGAAGTAATGCCCAGTCAGGCCTCTCCCCCCTTTTGTAGAGCAGTTCTTCTCTCTTACAGAGCAGAATGCAGCTGCCTTCTGGAGTGCTGAAGGAAGCAGCGAAGCCACCGAGGACGGGAGTGATTGGATTTGGCTTTATCTAGCACTAGATGGCTCCCTGTGCGATGCACGAGGGCTGTTTTGGACCTCCGCCTACAGGACTTAGCTCTCCCGGTGCGTTGCAAAGGGATCGTGGCACATGCACAGTGGGAGCCCACTGCATGGAAAGCATTGCCTAGGGTCAGCCTGGCGGTGCCTATGTTCCTTTCTGCATCTGGGCTTTCCCTTTTTTCTTTCTTTCTTTTTTTTTTCTTTTCTTTTCATTCTGGGAGAACGACGTCCAGGTGGCTGATTCTGCCGTAATCTAACAGCAGCTCACTCATCTGCTGTCACACTAGAAACAATAAGAGACTAGCTGCCAACCCAAGTTCGGCCAACTGAATCGTAGCTGTAATCAAATTTTGCTCCATACCGGATGGTGCTTTTTTCCTCTTGCACTAACTCATCCCGCTGCTTGTTTTTAATTGCTTTTAATACTGGTGCACTGCAGGTTGGAAGAGTTCTGGTAAATGAAGATGTTGCCTGTGTTTATTTTTGTGCAAGCTGGTGACAAGAGAGAAACATGAGACTGGCCATAGGGTCAGACCAGAAGTCTGTCCAGCTCTTTTTTCTGCCTCTCATGATGAGCAGTGGCCAATGCTCATGGAAGAGGTATAAGAAACAGGAAGAGTGCGGTCCTCCCAGCTTGCAAAACTGGTAGCTGTGAGCTGGCCAAGATAATAGTGCAGCCCTAACTATGCATATAACGTATTCATATAATGTAAATTTATTTTTCTTCAATGAAGTATAACTCAGGATTTATTATTGCTTAAGTGAGTTATCTTTACTCGAGCAAAAACTATTTACTTCTGGTATTGTATGTTTAGAAGTTTGGCTCAATCATGTTCAGTATGTGCTGGCGTTGTTGAAGGGTCTGCCTCTTCAGGGAAGCCAGTTGCTGTGGCCGTCAGCTAAAATGATAACCAGCGGAGAGAGAAAAAGAAAGAATAGAAATGATTCAGAGAAATTTCAGGGAATCTGAATATTGCAAAACTGTTGAGAACCAGCTCACTGATCTCTGCTTGGCAAAAGGGCATCAGCTCTTGCAGGGCCAGGTGTAGAGCACTGATTTTATTCTTTGACCCTAGAAGTTGGAATCCAGAAATGTCATTACCTTTCTGCAAAACTGAGTTGTTTTGGAGTCTTTTTTTCCCCTACCAAAATATTTAAAGGCATATTTTTGTGTGCATTTTGGTACCTGAAGTGAGGAAATGAAGTTGTATTTCAGCTCCTGGAAATTTAGCCTCAAGGGGATAGTGCCATGCAAAAACATTTTGGGTGTAAGGATGGTCCACATGAAGGCTAGGGCCGCTGGTGCCTGTCATTCATTATGCAAACGTCTAACAAGACAGTTTCTTCCCGAAGGAGTCTGAAGTTGGATCTGAAATACAGAAGACAATTTTTAGGAAACCTTAACTTTTTTCATATCGCAGAAACCTCCAGTGGATGAGAGTTAATGCATGTTAGTGGTTTCCTGGGTCCTGACGACTCTAAGTTAGGCTGACTTGAGTGGCAACATTAATAATCCTTAGCATTATTTTAGTGAGCATCTATTAAATCTAGTTATTATGTATTAAAAAGCAGACTGAAAGCACTGACTTTTTAAGGAAGCTCAAATTAATGGTTTGAAAAATTTTACAAATTTATCAGAGGAATAGAAATGTAAAAAAACAAAAAACCAAAAAAACCCACTTGTGGAAAAAAGCCAGCTTTGATTTCTGCAAATCCTATAGATACCATATTTAAGGATCTAATTTAGGTTGTGGTTTGGGAAAACATTTATGGATTATTGGCATTTCCAATCTCTGCACTTCACTCTGAAATTAATTAGAAGGCGATAAATTTGGAAATGTGCTGCACGAAGCCCCTGTAACGCAAGTTACTTGTAGAGCGCTTTCATTCGCTGATGCTGGGGTATTATATGAAAAATGTCATTTGGAAACAGAGCAAGGGAGGTGATCTTTCCCTTTTATTAAATAAAGAATTAGCACTTCATTTGCTGCAAAAGGCAAGCTTTGCTGCTGTGTGGTAAATCGAGATTTTGTTCACAGCCTTATGGAAAGGAGTACAATATGCACACACAGATACACACAAGACAGGAGAAATATCATGTCTGAAGCCTTGAATTTGCTTGGAAATACTAATAATGTTACAAGCTAAGGGAAAATATTAATAGTTACAGGCCTCTGATCTGAACAAACGAGCTGGTACAGTAGAGGACACAACTTTTTATTTACTTTTGCAGTTGCCTTTTTGATATCCCTGTTTTTCCATGAGTTTTCAGCTCGTGGGCTGGGTTTGAAGCGCTGCCAGCACTAGGCTCCCTCCCGGCCCCTGCTGCCGCGCTCGTGCCCAAAATAGCCGAGCCCGACTAAGCGCGCTGGTAAGAAAATGAGCAGTTAATGCTGCTCGAGTGTTAATTGTGCCGGAAATTAAGAGTGTGTTTGCAGAGACTCAACCCAGCGGTACTAAGAGCGTTTAATTAATTTGTTTGCACCATTTCTCCGGGAATCTGCCTGGTGGCTCGGCTATGTAACGGATAACACGGCAGCCTCCGGTTTCCTTCCATCCAAAGAAACAGGAGAAGCTCGGGATGTGGCAAAAGAAGAAGCCATGCATTTTGGGATCTGTTGTTTTGCTTTCTTGCTTTTGCCAGGGACATTTAATGCCTTTATTTTAATACTTTACTTAACTGTGGCCAGCTGCAACCCGGTACAGGGCAAGCAATTGCTGTGCAGGTTTCTCCAGCCAGCACGTCTGGCAGGAGTCCGAATTGAAACCCAGGTAAAAAGGCCATTTCATGTGGGAAACACTCGTTCTGGGAACTGGTGTTACGTGGCTGGCTCTGGACCCACTTGTCCCCACATGGGGAACTGCAGATGGACGCGTCTGCAAAAGTCTCCGTCTGGAGCGAGCAAACGCGAAGCACGCGTGCGTGCCTTCACATTGCCATCTCGCCTCTGTGACTGGCATCTCTCAGCCATCAAAACGATACGGTTTTGCTGGCGAAGCCGCGCGTCTCCCTCCATGGTGGTTTATGGGGCCTGTCTTCTGCACCATCAGCGGAGGAGGCCCCACAGACCCGGCCGACCTGCCAGGAGCTCTGTCCAAAGAGACACAGCCGCTTCAGCAGCACAATGATACAGCCATAGATACTTTTGACTCGTTAACGCTACAAGTCATTGGAGCATTTTGATATATAAAACAATTTTTTTCAGGTCCCACTAAGGCAGGTTGCTCTCCGAGACGCAGGGCAGGACCGTGCAAACATATCTCTGTGCCCTTGATTTGACTCTCCTAAGTTCCCTCTTAGCGTCCTAGGGGAGTATTTTCCCACATAAAGCAGGCATCGCCCCAGCTTTCTGCAGGATTTGGGCTAAAAATATAAAGATGCCTATTTTATAAAGCTTCTCCCTGGAAGGGTTGATTCCACACATAAATCTGGATCAGCCCTATTTCAGTGTACGAGGATTTCATTTTGCTCTACGAACCTGATCCAAAGGCGGCTGGTGATGAAGTGTCTCAGAAATTTCAGGGGGCTCTGGATGTCCCAAGTGTTGGGATTTTTTTCCTCTTACAGATCTTTGTAAAATTAAAATATCTCTGTATTTTGTTCAGCTTGTTGCATATTTTCCAGTGTATATGAGAGGAAGGACTTTATATATATATAAACTGTTCACATACTATAGCAGTAAGTAAAGTAAGTTAATAAAACTTCCTTTTCATATGAAAGAGGTAAAGAAAAGTAGCTGGCCAATACAGTACCATTAATCTATTCTCTTTTCTCCTTTCTCTCTTTACTTCTCTCTCTACAATAGAAGTGGAACAAAAAGGTAATTAAATACCTTTCAAATTATATATATATATAACTTATGTATAGGCTAAGTTATTTAACAGTTTAACGTTTTAATTGAAATACTTTGTCATTAATTCTCACTACTTTTTTTTTTGTTAAAGTTTATTCAGTATCTCTGCTGCTCAACTTCACTAGATAACTCATTTTTGCTGAAAAGTGTTGCCAGTGCCACTCTCTTTCATTAAATTGCTCTTTAGAGGTTTAGACCATTCCCTCCTCTCCAGCCCCAAAAGAATTTGGAAAAGCATGCATACGTGTGTGTGTATACATATATATATATATATGCATATGTATATCTATGCTGTAAAAGCCTCTTAGAAACAGCACTGCTTTATTAGCTGCTGCGGGTGGTAGACTAGCTGCTGCTTAGACTCCAGTAGAGCAACATGCTCTTAAACCAGCTGCTAAATCTGATCTTCCTCTATTATCTCAATTGCTGGATTTTCAACAAGAATTGGTTGCACCGGGAGCCAGGAGGGCGCATTTGGGCATCCTGCGTGCCGCTGGGAGCGCGTAGTGGGCTACTTCCTCGTCCAGCGGAGCCGGCGCAGCGCTAGCGTAGGGTCCCGCGGCACCGGCAGTTGCCGAACCCTCTCCCCCGAACCTGGGCATGCCCCGGCGCTCGAGCCGGCCCCACTCCGAAGTCTGAGCAGCAAAGCCACCCCAGTTAGTCAAACCACTCCTCTGTGCTCCTCTCATGTAACAGTAGAAGGTACATGTGTTTTTCTGGTTTTTTTGTGTTTTTTGTTTTTTTAAGTTTGAATTACTACTATATTTAACAGGACATTTTTTTAACTGATTAAAATCTAGACCTTGGGTTCCTCTCCGAGCGGACTTGATTCTTTTCCTTCCTTCTCTCCTTTCTTCCTTCCTTCCTTCCTTTTCTTTTCCTTTCAGCGTTCATACATCATTCATTTTTAATCATGTGGACTGCATGTTGTGTGTGTCCTGTAGCAGCTTCAGAAGCCTTTTTTTGTAGTTAAACCACTGGTCTGTAGTTGGGTTTTCTTCCCCCTTTCCCATTTGCTTTAAATACTCTTCTGAGGTGCTGAGGGATTCACCTCTGCTTTGCTCTCGGTACCCTTTAAATATTTAATATCGCTTGGGCTGCAAGGATGGGAGTTTTGTTCTCTTATTTCCATTTCTAGGCCACTCTTCAGGGGGCGGTTCAAAATAGATATGTGGAGCACTGCCCTGGGAGTTTCCCCCTCTGTCCCGTAGCTCTGGGTATGCTGTGGAAATACCCTCTGGCAACCCAAGCCCAGAAAGCCCATGGGGGTGCATAGTCATTTCAGAGGTTACAAAGGCGAGCGGGCCAAGTAAGTACAAAGAGATGGGGGAAGCAATAAAGGAATGAACTGAAGTCAATAGAAAAAGCAGAAAAAAAATATATTAGTCTGGTGGAGCAAGCCTTGTTCTAGCTGCGCGGCCAGTGGGCAGGCAGTTGCCAGGCATCGCTCGGGGGCTGCTTCAGATCTTGACTGCTCTCCGCTGCAGACCTAGGATAATTTAGAAGTTTGTGCCACCACCACCTCCCCCAGAGCTGTCATTAACATTGGTTTTTGTTTTAAACTCTTTTTCTTTCCCCCCCCCCCGGCAGTTTTTCTTTGTCCCGGCCTGCTAAAAGGAGTATACCAGAGCGAACATTTGTTTGAGTCGGACCACCAGTCCGGGGCCTGGTGCAAGGACCCTCTGCAGGCGTCGGACAAGATCTACTACATGCCCTGGACGCCGTACCGCACGGACACACTGACAGAGTACTCCTCCAAGGACGACTTCATCGCCGGGAGGCCCACCACCACCTACAAGCTGCCACACCGGGTGGATGGCACGGGCTTCGTGGTGTACGACGGGGCCTTGTTCTTCAACAAGGAGCGCACCAGGAACATAGTCAAGTTTGACTTGCGGACCAGGATCAAAAGTGGGGAGGCCATCATCGCCAACGCCAATTACCACGACACCTCTCCCTACCGCTGGGGCGGCAAGTCGGATATCGACCTGGCCGTGGATGAGAACGGGCTGTGGGTAATCTATGCAACCGAGCAAAACAACGGCAAGATAGTCATTAGCCAGTTGAACCCTTACACACTGCGGATTGAAGGGACGTGGGATACCGCCTATGACAAGAGGTCGGCCTCTAATGCCTTCATGATCTGTGGGATCTTGTACGTGGTGAAGTCGGTGTACGAGGACGACGACAACGAAGCCACAGGGAATAAAATAGACTATATATATAACACTGACCAAAGTAAGGATAGCATGGTGGATGTGCCCTTCCCCAACTCCTATCAGTACATTGCTGCTGTGGATTATAATCCCCGGGACAACCTCCTGTACGTGTGGAACAACTACCACGTGGTGAAGTATTCCTTGGATTTTGGACCGCTGGACAGCAGAGCAGGTAAGGGTTTGAGTACTGAGGGGGAAAACAAATGCTGTTTGAGTTGTTTTTTCTTTTTTTTCCAAACAAGGTGTAAAATTGAAGTATGCTTTCATGTTATTGATCCGCCCATGTTTGTAAATGAAGCCCCATTTACAGTAGATGTTCAGAGTTTAAGACGTGCAAAATGTTTTTTCTGTGTCTTAGTACAAAATGAAATAGAAAAAGGAACGTATTTCCCGTAACTAACCTGAGCCAAGCTCCAAACGCCCACTTTTTTGTTCAAGCCGCAGAGACAGCAACACAGTTTTCTTCTTCACTGCATTTTGTCCCGTGCTTCTGTGGGAATTTCTGGGCAGCAAAGTGCAGAAGATGCTGTTGCTGCCAGCAGCATGGGGCAAATTGCCAGCTGGTTTAAATCGGTCAGTGCCATTAAATCGGTGGAGTTTTGGCCTTTTACCGAAGGTGCCACCAGTTCTGCACGTGGGTGTGCACACACAAGTGTATGGTTAGAAGTCAGGAGGGGAATTGGTAAAAAAAAAAAAAAAAAAAAAAAAAAACCACACACCTCCAAATTGTTTGTCTGACTTTTTTCTTTAAAGTTGCTCTTTTTTAAAAAGCATTTCACTGAGATCATGAAGTGTAAATCTTACAACACTTTCTCTGAGAGAGGAACGTCCAGCCCTTGGAGGTTTTCCAGCTTTCCATGGGTTTCTATCAGAAATTACACTGATAATTATTTTTGTTGAGTTGCTCGCTTAAAGAAGATGAACTTCTTCATCCTTTTGCAAGTATTATGCTCACAGTTACTGCTTTATTAGTAGCCTCACTTAGCCTAGATGTGGTCAAACTCACTGGATGGTGCATGAATTTCCAAGCTCTGTTTCCTTTAACATTTTCAAACAAATACTGCTATACACAAACTTACAGGAGTAGTAGTTATCGGGTATTTCATGTGCTGGCCTGAGTATTCCAGGAATGCTGAAAAAGTAATGGGAAAAGCAGAATTAATACAACTTGGACAGTAAACTGTTTGATTAGTGAAATGGTTATTCCCCAAATGGTCTCTTTTTTTGTTAATAAGGTGAAGAAGCAGATGGATGGTTTCAGGTCTTCAGGTTGCAAAGGTGAAATCTGGGGAGAGGAGGAACAGAAGGCATAAAAGGGCAGTGAATTTCCAATTTTTATACCAAAATGTAAGGAAGAGGAGAAAGAAATCATCAGGAGGCGAATGACCAAAACGCTGCAAGTGTTAAGAGAGGAGCCGGGGCCACTTTCAATCGCGTTGCCCTCTGCAAGCTCTCCAACGAGCAAAAAATGAAGTAATGCTTTTTGCTCTCGCGGCTTAATGATGAGCCTGTGCTTTCCGAGTGGTGGAGCGAAGCAGAGCAATTTATGAGTTACCGGTTATCCCCGAGGAGTGCAAATCAATGGCATCCCTCCTATTTCCGAGGGTTTCTCTCCTTTCTGATGAATCATTTCCAGATATTCCAGCAGACTCTCTGCTTCCCCTTTTTCACAGCAGCATGTTTTTTTACAGCCATTTTCCGTAGGGTTATGGTTTGAAGCAGCAAAATATGTAAACACTATCTGCTTAATTAGAAAAATAAAAGAAAGACTGTAAAATTGATGGGTAGAACAAATTGGTTGTTAAAAAAGAATTGCGGGTGAAGTTTTAAAACCAGAGCTCTTAAAGGCAAAAATTGATTGTAATGAGAAAAGTGATATATTTAACAACCTGAAGAGCCGGTAACGGATTTGAAACATGTTTGAAATCCCTATGTATTGTACGTTGCAAGGATACGTTAAATAAGAGCCAGGTGCTTAGGTCTCCGGTTCACATAGTCTCGAACATTGTTTTCAGCCTTTTCCCAAACCATCCAGGGAAAATGGGAGGAGGCAGGGATCGTACCCCCTCCCCCTTCACAGCAATTCAACATTTTCTGCAGGTTTTAATTAAAGGTATGTTTGTGCATGTAGGTTTGGTTTGTATTTGAGATCTCTGCTGTTGCGGAGCTTTTCTAAGCAGTTGCTGAAGAAATGTGCTTGTACTGCTTGGAGTCAGTGAGTGGCAGAATGAGGAGGTGGAGTCTGGCCAAGAGAAATGTTCAGGTTCTTTGTAATTTTTTTTTTTTCCCTGTGTGCCGCTAGGCACGTGCAGAGAGGAAACCCAAAGGTTGTATCAACAGACTGAAAAATTTTCCGCAACCTAATCCATCTTAATATTCACTAGAGTTACTCATTTTAATCATCACACTCTTGTGATACAGTCTGGGTAAACAAATGCAAGAAAACACCAACAAATCCTCCTCTCCAAAAAACGAAACCCCTCCGATTGCTTTTTCTGTTACAGTACTGCATACAAATGAGCGTTCCCCCGTTTTTGCTTCTCTGAACCTACCGCTGCCCCGGGTTTTGTGGCTCTAAGTGTGGGGGCTCTTGCCGTGTCCCCTGAGAGTGGAAGCACGTGTTTTTTAGAGACCGCTGGGAAATACAGACCTGCAACTTTTGAGGAAACTATTTGGTCTTTCCACTTAAATAACGTCTGGGAGGCCCAGGTGTTACAATATTGGATGTTTGATAGACATACGAAGTCAGATAAATGCCCTTATACCTAAGAAAGACAACGATCTGTTATAGCACTTCTCATACAGCCTCTGTGCCCTTAAGCGGCTTTCATATATTGCATATTAACTGCCAGTCGTGCAATGAAAAGCAATATGAAGCTACCGTCCATATCTATGGTATTTTAAAAACCTTAGAGGGTGCACATCAAACTTTTATCCTCTGAACTCGTGTTAAATACTGCGGGATGCTCTCTTGACATGTGATGGCAACCATTTAATTCAGCAAAGCAGTTTTTTTCTTTCTTTCTTTCTTTGTCCTAAAGCAGTTTTACAATGCAGATAAGGTGAACCCTCTGTCCTTATAATATGCTAATTAAGCGCATTTGTGTCGTGGGTAAAAGATGTGGCAGCGCGGTGATGAATAAGAACTTTAAACACATATGACACCTCGTTAAAATGTAATTTTCACATCATAAATCTGAGGCCTTTCCATTGACAGCTGAGTAATGTGGATAGCGGGCCGGGAGTCTTGAACGTTTCAAAGCTGTCATGTGCTCATAGGTAGCCAAGATGGGCTCGCTGCACCGTGCGCCTTCAACGGGCTCTGTCCTTGCCAGGGAAAGGCATCAAAAGGCCTGTTTTTTTCTTTAATCCCACTTGTGCACCGGATATGAGCTGCTATCGCCTCAAGATCCCGTTGCGATAAGACACGTTCAGTATCTCTGAAGTCAGACTCAGGGCAGCTGAACCTTTCTGGATGAGCAGCTTCTCCTGGTGGACAAGGGGCTGTTTTTAGGTGTCTGCTGAGTGCTTAGTTGCAGCTTCTGCTGCGTTTTTATTTTCCAGCTGCTTTCCTCCTAGCTCTCCTCCTTTCCTACCTAGCTCTCCTACTCTTGTTCCTCGTCACCGCTTACAGTGACAGCTCCCAGTTGGACGTTGTGGCTGGAGGTTGGCAGAGGGAGCAGCCCTTGCGTTCAGCAGCTGCTCTGCTAAGGAGTACCATGAACTAAAGCCACAGCTTTTATCCTCTGCTCTTCGCCCATATATGCGTGTCCCGATTAGTCTATAAATGTTTCAGTCCTTCTGTGCTATTCAGATAGAAAGACCTGTCTAAGTTTGGAGGTGAACAAAGCAGCACAGAGACTCTTCATCTTTATGACCAAGCTGGCATCCCAAGCTGCATTTGGTGGCCAGCTAGTAGCTGGAGCTTAGAAGGACAGGAGGAGATTTTCCCTACTGGGATATCCTGTGACCCAGAAGTGCATGCATCATGTTTCTTCCTCATTTGGAAGCCTGGTACATCTCTTTGTTTTTATCCTTTTTAATTGTTTCCCTCTTTAGAAAGCCATGTTTGATTAAAAATGCTAACAAAGTATCGTGCTGCGGGATGCTTTCCTGAAAATAGTGATTTTCTGCCTTTTGTCAGGAAAGCTGGAGTTTGCACTCTTTCCTCTACCTTCTCACGAGAAACCTCAAAAAGTGCTAGACTCCTCAGCTTCAAAACACTCCCTTTGTGCAGCTCTTCATGAATATTAATGCTGTTTGGTTAGCACAGCAGGAGTATCTTCAGTGCCTCTCCAGAACAAATAAATATGTGCTTGCTCCTTCCTCCTAAATAAAAATGTGCTTCTCCCAGTAGGACTGGGAAATGGAAGATAGTCTTACCAAATGGAGGTAGAGGGGAATCGCTGCACTTATTTAAGCCACCCTGAGAAAATGGTACAGTGGATCAACCCTTCAGGGAGCTAAACCAGTGTTTGGCTGCGCTTCTTTGGAGATCAGCTGTCGCCCTTGCAAAGCAAATGGGAATTTCTCATAAAAAAGATGCATGCCCTACAATTGCAGACGGTATCCACACGCTGGGAAGCACCCCCATCCTGCTCGCTTAGCAGTGGGAGTGTTTTGGAGCTGGACTGGTGAGTAGCCAGCATGCTTGAAGTAAACAAAGGACAGCTAGAGACAAATCATTAAGCTAAACTTTGCTTTCAAGCTCCAGAACAAAAGGGGGCCTGTGATTTTTGCACTTCATAATCCTGTCAAACACCAGGAGGGGGAGGGCGCGCTGCCAAGAACATGTCTGAAAAGCTAAGGCGGCTGGTACTGGAAGTGAGTATAGGATGTACTGCTGCAAATATCAGGATAATCGCATAGGAAGAAAAGACGTTAACTGCGTATGAAGGCTAGCAGCTTTTCCTCTTCTGCAGCAAGCTACTTGACTTCAGGAATCTGTCTGGAGACTTGATTAATTGTAGTTTCATTAAGTTCAAGGCCACCGGGTTGTCCCAGTGACATCCACCGTGGGTTATCGTTCTCATGCAAGTACTTTGCAAGCTTGGGTGCAAGCATGCCAGCCCTTTGGAGGCTGAGCTGCTTGCCAGGGGCAGGGAAGGAGAGAGGAGGAGCAACAAATGTCCAAGGTCCTCTCCTGTGGCAGCAAGGGATTGCATCATGTACTTGTGAAGTCTTTTGAGCGTTGGCCCTTTACACGTGTTTTTTAGCAAAGAATGCATCATTTGGGAAGCTGCTGGCTGGTCTGCAGCGATAGGGGTCTGCACAGGGTTGGGGGTTTAGCACAGTGAAAGACTCCTGGATATTCCAGTTTTGAGCCATTGCATTTTGGCAGCTTGCCTCCCCTCACCCCAAAACAGGATTAGAATTTGCTGGCGTTCTTCTTGAAGAAGCTGGGACTGTGCACTGGAGGAGAGGCTGGTATGGCCATGTGCATGACCAAATGTGTTCATATCACCTACGTTAAACAGTTAGCACAGTAGACTCGTCTCCTTACGGAGAGCATCGAGCCCCTCCAGAAAGCAATTAAGAGCTCCTCAGCTTGGTTAGGGGCTGTGATTCACCCTGTGGAGGCACTAGCCTGGCTTGAGACATCACAGATCTGGATGCATTCCTGATATGCTGATTTGATTTTTCACTGTGGTATTTTTTTCTTAAATGAGCAGCCTTTATTCCTGCTCACAACTGAAAATACCTCTACTCAGGCGGTTCGTGGGCCTTGATCACTCTTCCCGTTTGTCTGCCACTGATTGTGCTTGTTCTGGAAATGAATACTGTAGTATTTTTAGCAACTCTTATTAAGACTCCTCTCCAGAAGTCTTGTTCAACGCTGCTAATTAACTTCTTCGATGCCACCAGCGTTCTGCAGCGCTGCCGTACCAGACTTGCTTTCGTTTCTTTGGCTAATAAGGCCAAGAAAGCTGGTGCGGGTCCTTGATACTCAGATTAAAGAGGAGTAAAAAGTTTTTTAAGAGTAAACTACAAAACTACTGAATGTTTGTTTGGAGCCTAAACTTTGGAATGCTAAAGTTTGGAGCCACAGACCTGTGGGTGTGTGTTGGCAAACTGTGAGTCATTGACTAAAGCTTCAGGAACTGAGTTTGACTTTTTTCTGGGTTCTTCAGATCTGGTAAGCAGCAGAGACCACTAGTCCCCAGCCTTCACTTCCCATAAAACACAGGAACTCCAGGGTACAAGCTTTAGTTGGCAAGACAGGTTCTTCTCCTCAGCTGACAACAATAATGCAGATTTCTTGGTCACTTCAGAGATTTTCGGAGCCTTCTCTTGACTCGCAGATAGCTGTGCTGATGCCGTTAGCATCTCCCAATCCTTCAGGTGCGGCAGCAAGTCAACTTTTCAGACACATAAGGTGCAGCTGATATAAAGTACCAAAGTTATATGTAAGGCGCGTGCAAAGGTCATCCTTGTGCGTGGAGATCCAGCAGACCTCTCCTGGTAGCGTCAGAAAAGGATGGCATAAATTGTATGCTGTCACAAATAATGGCTATCTGTAGGAATTCAAGTCTCAATGTCTGGCCGACGTTTTTATGTTGAAATGACTTTCTTTGGGGGGGGGGTGCTCGTGACTGGGGGGCACAACGGATGGTGACGGCTTAGTTCAAAGGACCATGTCTATTAAGACAACTTAGCAATTGTTTGCCGTAATGGAATTTTTTTTTCACTGTAACTGGATTTTCGCTCCATTAAAACGCGCTGACACGAAGCAGGACTTCAGGCAAATTTCACTGAAATAGGGGATTCGGCTTAAACAGCCTTGCTCTGAATAACCACACAGGGTGTTTCATGTTATGTAGTTGCTCGGCTCTGTGTTTGCACAAAGTGCCAGCTGCTTGAGGCTCAAAAGTGGGGAAAAAAGCAACGAAACATCAGAGCTGAAAACTGCAGAAGTTTGTCAGTCGCCCTGGCAAAAGACGGGAAAATCGGCTGCCTATGTAGCAACTCGAGCTGGTGTATGGGGGGGCCGTTCACGCTTGCCTCAAAGAGCTGGAATAAATTAACACAGCTGCTGGAGAGATCAGGCTCAGAGCAGCTTTGCAGTGCTGCTTCATCTGGATGCTTGAGAAGGGTGCCGGGAATGGCCCAAGGAAGGAGATGCTGCTCTTCGGGAAGTTTGCAAGGAGCCTAGGGAAATTGTGAGCCCCCTCAGTTACATAGATGGATTGAGGTGGAGCGAGGCTGAGCAGCTGCAATTTGTCCCAAACTGTTTTGCCTCCAAGAAATGGGAATGCTGCCCCATGCAAGCAGCCTCCCTTTGAGCTCAGTGGCAACCAAGTGAAGCTTTTGGGAAGCCTAAAACTGTGTAGTCAGGACACGGTGCGGTGTGTCAGCCTGTCGCAACGTGTCCTTTTCATATAAATGAGTTTAAATTGACTCTGGTATGAAGAGGAGAACAGAGAATTAAATTAGATTAATAGATTTTTTTAAGACGAGAAGGGACCGTTAGCTCATTGAGTGTGACCTCTGTAATGCATTCGATTGGATTTCATCCGCTTCCTCTTGCACGGAGCCTAATGACTTGACTTGAACTCAAGTTTATCTTCCAGAAAGGCAGCCGGGCTCTGGGAGGCAAGTGGTGTCTTGCACTGAGTGCTTTGCTTCTGTGGGTATTCTCTCCCAGTGGCAGAGAGGTAAAAAATTTGTATTATAAATATGCTTGGCTATACTGTCCAGCCATTGAGTCCTACTGTGCCTTTTTGCATCATCATACATTAAAAAAAATCACAGCTGTGCTTCCTGAGGTGGCCTCTTTGCATCTCACCCTGTGCCTGGGAGGTTGCCTTCTGTGGGAGGTCTGAGCTATTTTCAGAAGTACGGCAGAAACTTGTTATGTGGAGTGTGAAATTCCTGAATAGACGGAGAAAGTGCATAATTAACTAGTAATGGAAAAATAGCTTGATAGGCATAGAAAAAAAGCAAAGCGTCTTCTGCTTTCAAATATGCACTCGATGGTGAGCATCACCAAATGGATCTTCAGGCTTTGTTTTTTTAATTAGAAGAAACTACCACTCTGCAGAGCTTACATACTGCTCTCTTAATGCCTCTTCCATTTTTATTTGAACTGGAGTGGTAGAGAGTGACATTTAAACATCTACGTTTGTCATCAAGTTCTAATTTTCTCGTTGATGAGAACATCTGTCTGTTGAAAAGGCACAAACTCGTTCCAGCAGTTTTTCCTCCAAATAAATGGGTTTTCTGTTTGTTGGTTTGCCTTTTGTTCCCCCTCCTCCCTTCCTATATTTAAACTAGATAAAGGATGATGATTTGAGGAGGTGAACCGTGGAGGAAAGGAAATTGTTATACCAGGTTTTTCATGTCAAAGTATGTTGGTGAATTCTGGTGGAAAGAGGTTGCCCTCTTCTTAATGTGCAAGTATAAATTGGCTGCCCTAAAAATGTCTTAATTCAGATTGGTGCTATGCTATTTAAGTGTTTTTTCCTTCTAATACTGCCTTTTGTGATACTTTGGATAAACTTCACCCTGAGGCATTTCTTTATGGCTGTTGACCAAAACGTCTTAGGGGCCAGTTTGTAGACGAGGCCCCATGCAAACTGATTTGCACATGGAAGATGGTAAGCATATGCTCCATCGCCTCGCCAAACCATGGCACGTGAGTATGTCTCCCCCTTTTGGCTACTTCCAGGTTGGAGAAAAATGATATGGAAAGTTTCTTTCTACAACTAGTTGACTTTTAGCGACGATAAATATCTTGTCTTTAGTGGGTAGATGCAGAGCTATAACAGCTGGTGAAGGTTGCATTACAGAGACCTTGCTGTCGTCTTTGTATCTAAAGTGGTGCCCGCACTCTGATTTTATCCATGACTAGCCAACCGGATGTTAGACATGCCTCTTGCTTCTCGCTTCGTGGACTGCGGAGTCCTGTCCAACATCATGGTGTTAACCTGCTTCCTCCAAAATTGCTTTATAATGTGACCTGTTTCTCTGTGGGAGAAGCTTAGAGGAGATGGTTGCTCAGTGCTGGTGACCTCTCTTTGCCATGGAGGTGAGGAGCTTCAGAGGGAGCAGACGCACTGAATATCTCTGCAGGATGTGTATTGCCGTGTGCTCCAATATCTACCATGAATGCTGAGAGACCTCTGTGCATAGCTTAAAACTATTTCTTCCCCCGGCTCCCTGGCCTTTTCATGACAGTTATTCAATGACTAATCACCAAAGGTGGCATTTCCCATAGCTGATATATGACCCATCTTATAGCCTTTCAGTAAAAATAACCTTTTTTTTTTTTTAATTATAAGAAAGTCCTTTGGATGTTTCTGTATGGGGTGTTGATGTCGTATTTTGTCCCCTCAGTATCCTGACAAACTTCAGCTGTTGTTGATTCTGGAGTATGTGTTTTACCTCTTCCGTGCTGCCCGTATGGCACTCTTCTACTACAAGAGATTGATCATTGATTTTTTTTTTCTTGATTGCATATTTAACAATAAAATGGAGTGATGTTCTATTACCAGCTGAGTCTCCAAGGAATGCAACTGTTTCTCATTATAAAGGGGAAAAAAATGTAATTAAATTTTAATTATTTTTCCCTTTTGCCCAAATTTCTTCACATGGTGCAAATTGAATAAAATTGTTTAACCATGGCAAGCACTTCTGCCGATTAATCCCTGAGAAGTGAAGCTGGAAAATATATACCACACGCACACGGGCATGTGGAAAAAAGAAAGCTGAAGGCGGCAAAGACAAACATGGGTTAAACAGCCTGACCAGAACCACAAACGGCAATTTTAAGCAATAGTGAAGTCCATCCACAAGCTAGTCTGAGCTCTTTGCAGCCTCCCTTCTGATACATTGAAGAAGCTTTTTCCCTTCTGGCTTTATAGCTAAAGATTAATTGAAGTTCAAGGATTCAGTATTTCTAGTAGCCTTTATGTTAAAATTTAAGATGGATAATTTAACTTTGAATTGATTTTTTTTTTCTTCTTCAATTTGAGTTTTTAGTGTGTGCATATTTTTATCTCAGCTGTACTTGGGTTTCCTGAATTACAGGCCAGATTATCAAGAGAGATTCATTAGACAAATGTGTTTATTAACAACATAAAGATTGGTGTGCTGAATGCCTGAAATGTGGAACCAGTTATTAAAAAAAAAAAGAAAGAAAGAAAGAAAGAAAAAAAATCTTAGAGGCCATTTCAAAAGGAAAAAAAAATCATTTTGTCCTTCTGGATCGTTGCCTGTCGGGGTTTGTTATCTATTGAAATCTACTGAGATTTTTATGGACAGTGCTTTAAGGTCAGAGTTAGTCATGTTGCTAAATTTCAGCAGATGAACAGCCCTAATAGAAGCCAGTGGCTGTCTCTCAGGAGAGCATCTCTTTTCCGGAAAGGCACGATTTCACTTCCATAGGAAATTTCAGAAATATTTGGGGAGTTTGGCCCAGTCATTCTCTACTTGCTGCTCAGGCTTCCTCTGTTAAAACAACTGAATCTTGAAATGGACTTAAATAAAACTTGTGTTGTAGAAGGGTGATGAGCCTAGAAGAGGCTGTAGTGACCATCTGCTCTTGCTACCTTTAGGTCTCAGATCACAGGGCCACCTCAAATTAATTCCTGTTTGAGCTGGGCGTGATCCGCACGCCTCTGATACCCATCTGAGAACTGACTAGTGATCAGGAATCCCTGCAGTCCTTGGCAAATTGGTCTGATGGGATAATCACCCTCCCATGTAATAATTTGCATCTTGTTTTAAGTACCAGTTTGGCCAGCATGTGTGTGTAGATTCATATTTGTGCATTGATTGGATATAGTTGAAAAAAAATATATAGCATTTGCAAGCTGGATCAGTTGCCAGGGTGATCTAAATATGCATTTATTCTCATGGAAGACAGGCTTGTACGTGGTAGCTATACAGACAGGGTTGTTTTCCCCCTTGGATGAAGCTGTCCTGAGCAATGCATCCGTTCTGAGAGATCCAAGCATTTGCTCAGCTTTCCTGACTTTTCCCACTACTTCTGCACTTCATTCAGGCGGCAAGGTGGTATGCAGACAAAATCGATTTGTTTGAGTCCCCACATTGCTCCAAATACAATATGTGGAACTGCTACATTTCTATTATTTTACCTATTTTCCATCCCACGAGATCCTCTGCACCAGACCAGCATGAAATAGGGGGTTGACAGTCATGAAGGTTGGCTCTGTTGGATGGCATCAGATGGCCAATACTAAGTATAAGGAAAAAAAGCCTGATCCAAATGTAAGTGGTATGGCGAGCATTGGGACAGCAGCTGTGAGGGATTCCCCACAGGGGAAGGGGCAGATTCCCAGCCGGCAGTTTTCCTACGTTGTGCCATGAAGAAAAGAGTCGGTCTTAATTCTGCCACCACGATATTATCTAGATTTGTTAGATGGTGGTTGCTGCTGTTCGCAAGTACGATGGCTGCATTTATATCATAAGCCTGATGGAAATTCAAGAATTTCCTGGTCAGGAGAGGAGTTATCCAGACAGCAAATAGGGATGCCTGGGACACCGCTGCTTCCAGCCTCATCTTCCTTTAAGATTGAAGGGTTTTTTTATGCCACTCTGGGACTTAGATGTAGAAAACTGTACATGTGCACTTAGAGCACATCAAAGAACATGTCAATAGAACTTTTTTTTTTTTTTTTTTACATTAGGAAAAGTTTCATCGGTATCAAGTCAAAATATTTTGCGAGAACTTGTCCTTTTTTTGGCAGGGAAGTATCAAAACAAGCCATTTGGATGTTCCTGTTGTCATCAGTAATGTCAAAATGTTGTTATATTATTATTTTGATGCTGTGTTTAACACGTAGCACTTTAACATTAGCCAAGGAAAAGATTGCAGTTTTACAAAGCTGTGAGGTTTGCTCACCTCTGAGTCAGCATAGTTGGAAGTCACGATCCATCAGGAATTTCAGCGTTTTGTTCCAGGTCATAGTGAAAATAGATCCACGCACGTCAGAGTTTCCCTTGGAGGGCAAGCTCCCTTTTTCTGATCAGTGCTGGTTTAGACTCAATTTATGGCACCTTAGCCCTGCCAGAACAATGTAAAGCACCTTTTATGGGCTTTGGCCCTGTACTCGTTGCATTTTTGGACCAAACTATGTGTTTTAGCAGCCTAGCAGGAGACTAACAAGGAGCACTCCCTGTGCTTTCCAACTGGCTGTATAGCTGTTTTGTGACTGTTTCATAACCTATCCTTAAGTATTAAATGCACGTGGCAAATGTTGGGGAAAAGGAGCAACCCCTCCAAGGGAATTAGTGGGTGATTTAAATAATTGTAATTTTGGAATGGAATCTTTATCTTCAGAAATCTCATGTAATGATAGATGCTGTAACTGTGCCCAGTGGTGGCCTGTTTGTCTACATAAAAATAAACACCTGAACCATGCACAGGGAGCAAACTTTTGCATTTCCCCCCAGCTGCGTTTGAAATCCAAAGTGAACTGGGCCTTTGCAGTCTTTAGCATATTTCATGTGGATCACTAGATACAAGGGAGGAGACTGAGCTTCAGGCTTGCATGGACAGGTTGGCATTTAGCAGAGGATGCATCGTTGTGCCAGATTTTGTGATGGTTGGGTGCATCTGGCATATGATAAACCAGCCAGTTATGATGTGCATAATCAGAGAAGCTGTGGTGGAAGATGTCACATGCCAGGAGCCAGAGGCATGAGAAAGAGGTGGCCAGCAGAGCTAAATATGAATCATAATTCAAAAACTAAGCCGAGTGTGGCCTGGCGGATCTGCAGTGGACACCCACAATGATGAGGGAAGGCTGCCCACGGGGCTGGCACCATTGCCGGCTGAGCTGGGTCGGCACTTGCACTACTTGCTGCAAGGTGAGATTCTACCCATCAGGTAGAAGAAAAATGTCCGCTGAAATGCAGTTCCCTGCGTCAGAAGGGACTGCAAAAATGTTATTTGATGCTGCTACCACAAGCTCAGAGACAGCATGAGCTCCACATGCAGGGCGAGGGTGATATTTAGCTCCCAATTAAATAACAGCAGTGAGAAGGTAGCCTCAAATCACCTTTCTCCACTGCAGGGATCTTCTGCAGTATCAAGAGCTCTCAGAACCAGCGTAGTAAAAACAACTAATAAAATAAAGAGAAACAGGGCTGAGAGCCAAAGGAGCCGGCACGGTGGCACTTTAGAGCCCTGCCAGCTCAGTCCAATTAGTCCCGCTAGCTGGTTGGAGTGCAGAGGTCCGTGGATGGAGAAACTCCAGAAAAGCAGAAGAGCAATCCCCATGATGTCTGTACCCTTGGGCACAGCCGCCCTGAACACGCAGCAGGTCTGAGAGCCTTCCTAGCATTTGTGCCAGTCTTCAGCAGTGTCTTCTGGACCTTCCTCCACAAGGAACCAAGCCCTGGGCATAGCCGTTGTTCTCCATCACTTGCAGTCTTTAGATTAAACCTGGCTTTATTTTGCTGCCACCCAAAAGGAGCTCAGGACCTCAGACTTGGTACCGAGTGAAATGCTGCAATGTGTGTCTACCGTGGGACTGGCACAACAGCAGTAGCACTGTGGTGGCTTCTGGCTGTCAAGCCTCAGCAAGCCGTGGGGCTGGGAGCACCAGTGGGTTGTCCTCCCTCCGAAGTTTTGAGCAAGGGTTTCCACCAGGAAGAGGATGAGGGCTGAGCCAGTATGAGAAAATCAAGCGTTCGCTTTTTGCATACCCCAGATCTGTTTCCAGAAATGCTGAATCATTTTAACTGAAACTCTCGCACATGAAAACCAGCTCTGAGATGTCACCCTGCATGGAAAAGGGCCATCCAAAAATGTAAAGCTTTTGAATTTTCAAGCAGCTAAAATCGAAGTCTTATAATGAGAAGTACTGAACCTGTCCTGTGCTATGCTGCCAGCTCTACTGTTATGGGGATTTTTATTACAAAATCAAGAGCTAGCCAAAGGCGGTTGGGTTAACATGCTGTCTGACAGCGGTCTGAGTGAACGTCCTGCTAGTCCCTTGCACTTGTTCAGTGTTGGACTTCTCTTTCAAAGCCTGTTCCTGCCAGTCTTGCTGACATGAGGTAGACTTCCTGTCCTGTAGCTAGTTTCACTGACATGAAATAAAGGCTGCACGATCCTTTCCTTGGAGCACAGGCTGGCTTTTCTTCTTGGCATCATGGGGCCTTCCTTCTCCAGCTGCAGTGCCTCCTGAATGCTTGGTTGCTTATTGTAATTCTAGCTAAATCATAGTTAGCATCCTCAGACGGTCATGCTGATTTCTTATTTCATTGCACCCTGTGGTAAGCTTATCACCTGCTCCTTTCTGTCCATGCTAGTGCTGTATTGATAGTATTTTAAATTGAATTCTGGACCTTTGGTCTGAAATTGGGAGACATGGATCAGATCAAAAAGCATTCGTTGACATCAAAGTGTGTCTAAACAATTGCTACCTGGCAGCAGCCTGTCCTTTGGTTATGCATACTGATCGGCACTGATGTTTCCAATGCACGCATTTGTCTACAATGATGTTTATAGCTAAACTTTGAGAGGTAGGACTGCTGACCTTAGATGGCCTTGATTTCTTCATGTTGGACACCTCCTACTCAATAGGAGGTCGTCATAGATGAGATTGATGAAATTTTAGTAGGTAGTCATTAACTTGCGGGGATTGCAATAGAAATGCTAATCCTCCTTCGTCCTGTACCCACTGGAAATGCAAGATGCATCAGTTCACTTAATTGAATTGCTTTAGTTCAGAAAAGCATCAGAATGGGCCAAATTTTACAAACAGGACTGAAGATCCTTATGGGCTTCTGATGCAGAGGTCAGAGGGTGACTGCAGCTATCTGCTCCTCTCCCCATCTCTCCCTTTTTGCCCAACTACCCATAATAAAGAAGCCTACCAACAACTGTGATACTAGGTCAACAGCGGCACAGGCAAGGAGTGTTACTGGCAGCCTCTTCCTGTGCCGCAAGACCCTGTATTGTGTTAGAAATCACTGTAAAGCATCAATTTTTGCTTCTCTGCACCATGGCTTCTTCCCAGCTGAATGCGGTTCATTACCATTTATATAGCTGTTCTTGTCCCAGGCTGGAGGGAGGAGGCCAGATCCTGAGCTGGCGCGGAGCGGTGCAGCTCTGCTGAATGCAGAGAAGTTGCACCCCTTCACTCCCCCTGAAGACTTGGCCGTTTTTCTTCAAACCAGCTTATTGTCTCTGCAGCCCCAGGGCACGTTGCTGCTTGCTTGCCTAATTGCCAGGTTTATCAAGGCTTAATGTGCTGTTTCAGATATGATTTCTCCTGCTGAACGACTCAAGCTGTCACAGCGTTTCCGGGCACGTGGCTGGGATACGCCATGAATAGCTGAAACATATGGCTTTAGCTTGCAACGCCACAAACCTGAAGAGACTTTAGCTACCCAGACGTTGTGGTGGTTTCAAGGTGTTACAGTTCTCAACTTACCACCTCCTCGCAGGAGGTTGTCAGCGGCAGAGCTGGTATGACACAGCACGTTAGCGCTCATGCACTTCAGTGCAAAGTCCGACAGCCTGACTTTGTTAGGAGGATTGGGCACTGTGCCCCATTTCCTTCATTTTCTCCAAAACTGTGCATGTTCTTTGTGGAGCTTGGCTCTGCGTTTTGGTCCCACAAGTTAAACCTTAGGGCTGTCAACTCTAGTGATTTTGTTGTCAGTCTCGGTGATGGTCTTTCTAGAGCCTCAGCCCCGGTGATTCTGGGATTTTTCAATTCCGGTTTAAAATCAGAGAAGTTTTCAAGCATTTCTAGGTGGAAAGAGGAGCTTTAAAGCACAGTCTCTGCAGACTCAAGAAATGGCAGGGCAAAACTCAAGTCTGTAATGTTTATTACTTCTTGTAGGTTTTGTTTATTTGCTTTTGGCTTAAAAATCATCGGATGTAGTCTCAGAATTTGGGAGTCTCTCTCCTGACTTTTACTCGCTTGCGCCTGGCAGTGATATGTGTTCTGAGCACCAGCTTTTGAAGCAGTTTTTTTTTGAGCAGCTGACAAGTGCAAACTTTTTCAGATGTTTTCTCTGGTTGTCATGTGAGTTCAAAGCTTGTTCCAGTCATTTGTGACCTTTGCAATCAGCCCGACTAAGGTGACAGGAAAACTTGCTTCCCTGCTCATCCAGTGCATAAAGCAGCAAGTGTGGGTATCTGTTGGCTATCCAAAGCACAGATAATTTATTCACTTTTTTCTCTCTGCTTGCAATTACTCCCTTTTTCTGGTCTCCCCCCTTAATAAAGTCTCCTAGTAATTTAAACCTCTGCTTTATCCGGAGCAGAAAGCCACATTTGTTTTGAGTAAAATGCACTGGTTTGCAGTCTTCCCTCTTGTCTGTATGAAGCTATTTGGAGGTTTTTGGTTGGATTCTT
Source organism: Dromaius novaehollandiae (assembly GCF_036370855.1). Lineage (NCBI taxonomy): Eukaryota > Metazoa > Chordata > Aves > Casuariiformes > Dromaiidae > Dromaius > Dromaius novaehollandiae. The sequence continues at coordinate 2,603,668 of NC_088101.1, forward strand.
GCAAGTGAAAAGCTTTTGGGGAACTTGCACCCTGAAAATAGGGATATGGGACCAGATGCCAGGGTATCCAACCTGCTGTGGAGGCAAGCATGTCTTTTCCTGTTCACAGACTTGTCAGGGTTTATCTTTGGCATGTTTAGGGATTTTTTTCCCTACTATTTACAGTCCTTTCTTGCCTCCGTTTGATTTGCCTTCAACTAACAGCAGCGTGATTCCTCAAATCCAGTAAGTGGAGAAGTAAAGCCCATAACTAATTGAGTCATCCCTGGAGAGAAGGACAATGAAAGCTGAGCTCTCTCACAAAGAATTCGCCTGTGAAAAGCAGCTTAAACACCCTTTGAAATGATAGACTGCTTGTGAGAGTAGCACAGCCACCATCCTAAGCAGCATTTCCCTTCATCTCCAGTTGCTGTATGGAAGGGCTGGGCTTCAGGCTAAGGCTTGCCCTGTTTTGGGCAGGTTTGCTAAGGACTGATGGCTGGTTTTGGAAAGCTTGTTTCACTTGGGTGGCATGCTCTTTTGAAGGGTGCCACTTAGGGCCATGGCGCTGTCCTAACTACTTCTACACAAGTAGCTCTTTTGATTATTTTTTGTTATTATGTCCAGTATCATTGAGACAGGGTGGCCAGTCCCATGGAGACAATGCAGAAATCATACCTCCCTGTGAGTGGCACCAAAGCCCTCCGACTCTGAATACTGTTAGCTACGGATCAGGAATGATGGACCCCAGTTGCTCCGTCCTTTCCCTGATCCTGGGAAGACGAGCTTGTATGCATTCTCAGTTCCTCCGGAGCAAGGTGGTCATTAGCGCTGCTCAGTGCCAAGGTTTTGAATCATGCACCAGTCCTGACAACTAGTCAAAATTGCCAGGGTTTGTTCATTCTCGTTCGGGTCACGAGAGGGTGAAGGAGCCGGTTCTTCCCTTTTCATGCTGCTGACAGATGCTGCGTTGCCTCGAGAACTGAAGCTTGAACGTGGCAGTTCTTTGAGCAAAAGATGATTTGAGACCCAAGTGTGAGGTTAAAGGTTAGCCTATTAGAACCCATTTAGCTCGAGATGGTGGTCGGGACTGGCATATGGATACGTAAATCTATGCCTTCATTAGTGTAACCCGCTTTTGAGTGGTACCCCCAAAGGAAAAAAAATAGCAATTTCTCTTGCATAAAGTTACTGGTTGATTCTGTTTCAGAGATGATGTAGTGCATAACTAGGGACAGTTTGAATATTGTCTTTTCCAAAGGAAACTATTCAGAACTAAAGTGCTCTCTGCATTGATTTTGTAGCAGCATCTTTCACGGAAAGGACCCGGAGCCTGAGGGAGAAGGAACTGAAGGCATTTTCAATGGGACTGAAATGCCCCACATTTGGGTGCACTTTTTATTATGGCATTATTTTCAGTCAAGCTGTATGTTTCTGGCAATCCTTTTTTGTGTCAGAAATGGTGTGGTGTCGCCTGTCTCCAGCCCCTAGATGCATGCAGCTAGATGGAGCCGATCGGGAAACTCAGCACTGTCCCAGGACCCTTGGTTCAATCCTGACAACACAGAACAGGACCTTTACAGACCCAGCTGCTGCCCAGGCAGAGTGGAGACGTCCAGCATGACTCATATGGCATGAAGGAGGCTAGGGCTTCAGTTAATATGTATTATTCAAGGAGCACCCATCAGGATCTTATTGTAGGAAGTGTGCAGACTTGTAATCAAAACTGTCATCCAAAAGGCCTGCAATAGCACAGTGGGAAGTAAAATAAGAACAATTTAGAGACGTGCTTGAAGGGACTTAAAGCACTGAGGTTCCAAACTCAGAATATCTGGTGCTACAAAATGACATTTGGGCTTCTATGAAACGTCTTGGTGGTATTGTTTAATATATGCACCTATGCTCTGCTCTCAGGTATGTTGGATTCAGCGCGATTGAGCAGTTGCTACCCATTGCAAGCTTGTCCCGGGCCATGTGAAAGTAAGTAAATGCAGGACAGCAGCAGAAAAGGAACAGATGGTAAAACCTCCTGTGTTGTTCCTGGCTTTGTGAGGCTGTACCCAGGGACACGATGTGGTTTATAAAGTCCACAGCTGACTTAACCAAACCTGTAACTGTTAAGCTGTGGGCTTTGGAGTCCTTTGAATCTTTACATCAGCAATTCTGCTGCACAAGTCTCTGAAAAAGTAATTTAAAAAAAAAAGTTGTTCATACTGAGCATGGCCTCCCCCAGCAGAGTTTGCAGCAGGTGAGTAAGGAGAAAGAGAAATAAAAATCCCCAAGTTTTGGCACTCAGCTGGAAAACCTCTGGAGGAAGACCCAAAGAGCAAGATAGTACTGGAGTTGTAAAGTTGTGTTAAGTGCAAAGGTGAAAAGAGTGCAAAACCAGTGCAGCCCTAAGATGTCTTTGCAGGGCACTTTCAGGCTGCTCAGTACTGCTTCACCTTGCAGGACTGGGGATTTCTGGAGTTCCCTGTTGAGGGAGTATAAGAAGATGCTCTTTTACCGATTGCGACAGGAGTGCGCTTCATTTTTGCTGTAAAGTGTTAAGAGCTCTCCCACAATTTGAGCAGCAAAAAAAATCGTATTCAAAATTGTCCATGATGCAGAAAGGTTACAAGTTATATTCACAGTATTGACTCTTCTCTCTTTGGTAGTCAGAAAGCCCATGCACAGCTGCTATCTGTGAGCTGGAGGAGCAGCCGTTTTGGGGTCCTCTTTCCAGGGGTGGAATGTTGATCAGGGAATTGCAAGCAATTTTTGAGACCGCGCAGCTTTGTCCTTGCACCTCGGTTTGTGATGAACAGGATCTAAAGGGGGGTCATTTCCCCTCTGCTCCCCCTCTCCAAAGCGGAGCTGGAACGCTGGCTGTTCGAGCAGGCTTTTGATTGAGAGAGAAAACAAAAACAATGTGGACATCTGTTGAAGTTTGATCAATTTGCCCAAACAGCTCCATTTTTCGGCTGACAGCATTTTAGCACTCAGAAGGGAGCTGTCAAAATCTCTCCACAGGCAGTCATGTCCTTCATGCTAAGACATACTTTATGTTACCTCGGGAAAAAAAAAAAAGAGAAGAAGACAAAGTGGCTTAGATCACCATTCTTTCCATTCATGGAGAAAATATCTGCCCCCATTTCATTTCTTCACCAAACAATGTAGCATTAATATCTCTTACTGCTTGGTCACTTCCTTGAGGATTAAGGATATCTGCTTTTGCGGGAATTCGGTGAACCTTAGCTCACATTGGGCAGTGTGCTGGAAATGTAGCCAGGCAAGCTGTATCATCTGTCTCGGGATTTCCATGGCAGATCCAAAGCAGTGACTAAAGCAAGTTAGGATGCTCTGACCCACTTGGAAAATAAATTACTCATTTCTTTGCCTTTCTTTAATAAGAGCAACTGATAAAAATCTCTGTAATTAAAAAGACTGCTTAAATTCTTTAGTATCTGGCAGTCCCATTTGTGGTACAATCATAGCGAGGGCACAGTCACACTAATGAAAAAATCAGAGTGGACATCTGCTCTAGGCTGTCACGAATGGAGGAAAGCGAGAATGACAAATTCTTGGACCAAATCTCACAATATTTGAAACCACGGGACACTTCAGTTACTGTCTCCGTGCTGGTGACTCGCAGGTCTACCTGTCTGCTTCAGACTTGTCTCCTACCATATAATGCTGCATCTCAGCCTCTTTCCCTGACAACTCCTCCTGGATGCTTTGCTACTGAAATTTAAGCTCAACATAGCAAGAGCTCCCGTCTGCTTTCTTTTTTTCCCCATATTCCTCCCCTTTTGGCATGAATAGCAGCACCCAAAGTAACAGAAAGAGAAGTCCATGTGCTGAGCTCTGTATGCTGCGGAGCGAGTGTGCCATAGCATATTTGGCTTTTAGTAAAACCTTTGACCCGCGGTGGTGAGATGTAGCTCTCTAAATTATACTGGCAGATGGATTAGAAACTGTCTGAAAGGCTATGAAGAAAGGATACAAGTGGTGGGAGTCTCTCCAGGGCCCGGGAGAGTCTTTCATGGCAGTGAAGGGGACGTCTGCATACAATGCCACCGCTGTCCCCAGGAGCAGTTTTATATCACACTTAAACTGATAATTGTCCCCATCTCACCCCACAGCCTCGGCTATTTTATTTTTGCCCTTTCCTTTCTAGCATTCCTGGAACAGCAGGTTGAATTGGTTCAGTTCAATGAGCTGGTGGGAAACTAGTAATTTTGGGGTTTGGTGGGTTGTTTTGCATCAGATCGGGTCTAACTCACTCCATAGCTGCATTATTTCCTAGATCTGATACGAGGGAGGGGATACGAGGGGAAACACATGGCTGTGTCCTGGAGGAGGGGAGGCCGCTGCCAAATGGGATTAGCTATAACGTGAAATGGTACTCTGGTTTAATAGCGGCCGAGTAATAGAGAAGAGGGAGGAATACGTATGCTAACCAAATTCCTTGGGTGTCGTGTAGTGGAGAAGAAGCATGAACACTAGCGAGAGCAGAGAGGCAAAAGGCAGGGCCCTGACAAAGTGCGAATAGGAGAAAAAGAGAAAGTAACGGTGGAAAAAAATAAGGCAGAAATGTTTGATTCTCTAATGCTTCCAGAACCAAATAATCCAAGCCAAGGGTGTTCGGTCAGAGACGCAATCACAGGAACTGCTGCAGTGAGATAACATCTCAGGCCAAGGAGGCAGCAGGTCCCCCCCCGGGATGCTTTGCCCCCATCACGGGTGCTGCCAGGATATCTGGGAAGTCAAGGTTATCCCGAACAGGAGGGGATGCCTTTTGATGGCCACGACAGTGCATGCATAGCCCTGCTGGGTGAAGAGAGACTGGAAAGATAAGTGCTGTGTACGTGCTAGATATGCTGCAGGTACCATGCAATGCTCACCAAAGTATTATGAGAAAGTGCAGGAATAATGGAAAGGAGTATTTCTGATTTGTGGTGGGGTATCAGGATAAAATGGGCTTTCGCGGAGAACGGGAAAACAAAGATGAAATCTTTTGACAGCGAAATCTGTTGATCAGTGTCTCAGAGGAATGGTGGGAAGCCTCAACAGAGACCCTTCAAAACAGTGTAAGGAACAATTTTGCATCTGCGGGAGATGGACTGGATGACTTTGGCTACGTTTCCCCACAAAAGCTCTTGCAAACTTCTCTATACCAAGTCTTTTCCACCCCACCTGAAGCAGACTTCTCTGGACTTGATCCGCAACCCATTGAAGCAGTTGAAAATTTCTGTTTGACTTTTGGGTGAAAGCCATTGTGTGGGAAAAGTATGGAGTAAGGCCTGCAGGAGCTGGCATGGTGCTCTTCATACTACATTTAATCTTTGAGACGTGGCCAAGGAAACTTCCCAGGGCTTAATTATATTCACTGTTGCTAGACCCACTCTGGACAGTTCTGGGTTACAGATATGCACCATCTTCTCCAGGGCTCTGAGAAGTTCGTTGCTTCAAATCCCTTCATCTCATCTACACCCGGGTCTCTCCTCTCTTTCCACCCGTTTTCCAGCGCAGGTGATTGGGAAGTTATACTTCATAGCACAGCAAGCACATCTGGGAGAGGAAGAAGAATAAAATGTGTCATGTTTCTTTCAGTGTGCTGGGCAAGGTTTGGGAGCCGAGCTTAGAGAACTTGCAGCCCAGCAGGGCAGCTCCCTGCCTTGGGGGAAGGCCAAGCCTGGAGAAGACCTTGTTGCTTGTGCTGCAGTGGGAGGGGGGAGGGGGGCACGGACATAGAGAGCATTTAATGCTGCATTATTATAATGGCATGTGTGAAATGCTGCAATTTCCCCAGGTTTGCGATTGTTTTTTGGGGTTGTTTTTTTTTTTCCCCTGCTATGCAGGGCTCTCATACCACCGGGTAAATCCTGAGACGTGAGCTGGAGGCTGCAGAGCAGCCCTGGAGCAAGGCCCTGCTAAAGCAAATGTTTTAAGACTTTAGCAGAGACGCAAGGTTTGTCCAAACACACGAGACAAATTAAAATGTGTATGCAGGAATGGGAAGGATCTCTATACAACTGTAAGAAACTTGTCTTCGCCTCTGACTTCAGATAGGGCTTGAGTTGCCGAGTCCCAAAAGCTTCTCTGATGATATGCAGCTGCCACGAGGGAGAAGTCTCCAGTTTGCTCGGATGCTGTAATATTTGGGCGGTTTTAACCCAGTCCTTTGTCGCTATTCTTGCCCTTGGGTCCAAGCAGTAAGGTGATACCATGCAGATAGGTGCTGGTGGGGTCTCTGCAAGTCCGTAGGTGCATGAGCATGGATCTGGTGGATACACCCTCGCTGCAAAGGCTGCTGTTTGTTAGGACAGACTCCAAGCGAGAGTAGCATCCACGAGGAAGATCAGCCCATTTTATCATGCTTTTCTGCTTACACAGCTACAGTGCCAGGTGCCATTTGTGGATTTGCATTTACTTTAGTATTGAGATCTGCGTATGACACCGACTTATCTGAACATCTCCCCATCTCCCCTCTCTTCCTGCTGCTTCTCTTGAGCTTTCTCCCGCTGCTCCAAGGTTTTCCTTAGTTATTGTTTATTATTGGATTTTTAAACCAAGTCTCCAGTAAAACAAACAAGCAAAAAACAGTCTTGAAGTTCCCACACTCTGATATGAAATTATACCTGTAAGATAAGTTGCATGAGGACCCAGCACTGGGGTTTGAGAGAGCTGCTGCTGTGCACATTTTAGGACAGCTTTAAAAGCAACGTGTAGCTAAGCAGCAGGAGAGATGCGCCCTAAAAGTACGTGAATTAATGAAGTGATGGACAGAAACAGTGCCAGCTCTGACACGTTGGAGATAGGGAACAGCTTTATAAAAGCTTCACTTAAAAGGAAAGCTTTTAATGCAAAATGGAAAAGGGCGGGCAGCAAGGAAACGAAGGCTGTTTTGTAAAAATAGTCATTGATGAAAGGCAGGGAGAAAGGCTGCTGGGAAGAATTTGAATATATGCAGAGCAAGAGACCTGAACGAAATCTGTTTAATGACATGTCAGAAGAGTTTGTTCACATACCCAGCGGCTTTTTAATTTCTCTTTCCATACTTTTTTATGTTTGCGTGCATATTACAGTGTTCAAAGAGGCCCACAAGTAGAGAAAAAAAAAGAGAAAACTACTGATTTTGGAAATTAAAGAGGATGAGAGTGATAATCCTGGAAATTGCTGTCCAGCAAGGTGAAGCGTAGTGCCCAGTTAGATAACAAATTAGACAACAGAAATCCTCTTAGCAGTTAGGGGATTCCAGAAATGTTGTCAAAAAGCAATGCTATTTTTTTAAAGATCGGATCATCCCAGACAAATTAGATTTGCTTTTAAAAATGGAATTGTTCAATTAGAGGGGATAAGGGGATAATAAAATACACGTTATATATAAAGGTTTTGCTAAGGTTGTAGATATGTCTTCTGAGACTCTTTCCAAGACTATATATTCAGATTAACTTATAAAAAACGGGGCGAAGGGCTGAAACTGCTGTCTCCACAAGCGGTGGGCAGTCTCACTGTATTTAACTCGCTCACTAGTGATCAGAGTGAAGGGGCGAGCAGAGGGATGAATTAAATTCACAGAGGCTGCTCTGCTCGGAGGCATCGGAAATGCCGGGAGAGGCAGTGTGGGGAAACCCAGAGGTGTTTCGAGGTGCCGGCACTGAGTTAAACGGCCTGTGGCTGCTGGGGTGGTGGGTGGTGAGTCCAAAGAGCTGTGCTTGGGTTCCCTTCTACTCGGATTTTCCCTGTCACCGTCCGCAGGGAGAAAACGTGCAAGAGGCAGGCAGAAAGGGTGACAACAGAAGTTGTGCTCCGAAAAATCCACTGTCACAGGAGCGGGGAACGTGGCATACGCTGGGGAACGTGGCATACGCTCAGGAACGTGCTCTGTGCTGTCACGTGATGATACAGATGGTAGATACCATGTTTTTCGAAAGAACCAGTCCCAAATTGTGTTCTACAGTTTTATGCACTGGCATCAGTAGGTGACTAAATCACTTACGGGCAGATTTTTGAAGATGTGGGGATGCTTGTTTTGCCTCTGCATCAAATCCCCTAAAAAAAAATCAAGCGGTTACCCCAGGCCATCCTATTACATTTCCTGCAGTACTTGCACACCAGTAGCTTCGTTCCTGTAAGTTAGTGGTTTTAAGTTGCAGGGCATCTTTCATGTGTCAGACCTGAAAGTAATTGCAAGGCAGAGGCTGTTTCTAAGCTGCAAACATTACCTCCATCACTTTTACCCAAGGATGGGTCTATGTTTTGTTACCCAAAACTGCTGCTACCAAAAAAGCCACCCAGCTTTCCCCATGGCCACAGCACATGCATATTTTTCCAGACCATCCTGATGCTACACGTCACCCGAGAACGGTCGTGTGAGCAGAAAAGGAGTCCGGAGGAAGAGCGGAGATAGGAAGCTGGCAACTTTGTTGCTCATTACTTTGAGGGTTGCGTTTGATTGCTGTGTCGGTTTTCACCTGGGCGCTGGCTGCAGAGGCACCAGATGGCTTTGGGCAGAGCGGGATTTGGAGAAAGCAGCGCAAGCTGTCGTAATTCAAGGCATGCCCAGCTTCCCATCAGCAACTTGACCTTTTTTTTTTTTTTTTTTTAATAACTCAAAACTGGGCTACTTCTTTAAAGAGGTGCAGTTATTTTTTGGAGCATTCTGCAAAATTCAGGAAGGGCCTGATGCTGGCCATTTCCTCTCTCGATCATGATCTCTCAATGTGGATACCTGCGCAGGAGCCCAGTATTAGATTTTTTTGAGCGCTTGTTCAGATAGGCTTATGGAGTAATGGATGTGCAGCGGTAAATCAGAACCCAATGGCCAGAGAGGTGGTCACACATGGTCAGCAAGGGAGGCCTGCACCAGCTCCTGGGGCTACAATGTGGTCAAGTCAGACCCAACGCCCTGGGAAAACAGCTGGAGAAATGTGAGGTTTGGAGATGTTGAATGCTTCTGCTTTGTTTGTTTGTTTGTTTGTTTTTAAAAAGACTTTCATGTTCTTCAAGTATTTCTCTGCAGCAGCCAGTACTGGAGATGCTTCTTTAATTGAAGTCGCTCAGTTCCTGGAGCTGGGACTCAAAGCAAGCACCCAAAACTGCAAAATTCACATTAAAGTAGCATCACTGTATAACACGTGTCCTGTTAGTCTTGGTGACTGACTTCAGCTGCCCTCATGCTGTCAGCCTCAAAATCTTGCATAGGCTTATTGGGTCAAATTCCACCTTTTAATGGAATCGGGGGCACAAAACTCTTAATACTATTGGAGCCTGAAGGGCTATTACAGGGATCATCTGGTTTGACCTCCTGAATGGAGAGTTTCCTACATGTATTTGTGTGAGTCTTGCTGCCAGGACGCATTGCCTTTGGCCCACCTTCAGATGTTGCTGTTGCCAGTGATATTAAATCCAGGAAAAAAACGTGATTCTGTTGATAAACCAAGAGGGCCTGCAAGGAGTCTCAATCCTGAGCAGATAACTGGGGCTACAGGTAGCCATAGAGAGCTTATGTCCCTCATGAAATGGGAAGACTCTGGTGCTGGACAAAGCAGGTGTTGGGAGGTGTCTTCAGATCGTAGTTGCTCTTTATGAAGAGCAACTAACTGGGAGTTTGTGCACAGATGATGAAACATAGTAATTGTTTGCATTGCTTTTTTTTAATATATGTGAATGTTTAAACATGAAATTTGATTTATTAGCAGTTTTTGTGGAATAGCGTGTTTTGCATCAACAGCAAGTAAGTAAAAGCTTTCTGCAGCTTGCTACATTTGTCACAACAGAACATTTGATACTACCACTTCTTCCATATTAGGTGAAAGCTTTTATAAAACATTCATAAACTTCCATAGCTATTCCTGACTTGCAATGAATGTCTAGAAAAATGTTTTATAGTTTTCTATACTACTGATGTGCATGTATTTTCTTTAGCCCTTTAAACCTGTAGAATCATTCTTTTTATCTTGGGATCACTTGGTCCGAAGAAAACCAGATGAAAAAAATAAATAAAATCATGAACGAGCAGTGTCCCCTTGCGGCAACGGTGGACAATGGTCTCTTGGGCTGCGTTAGGAAGAGTACTGCCAGCAGGTTGAGGAAGGTGATCCTTTGCCTCTACTCAGCCCTCATGAGGCCACATCCGCCCTGGTGAGGCCACATCTGGAGTGCTGGGTCCAGTTCTGGGCTCCCCAGTACTACAGAGACATAGACCTGTGAGTGAGTCCAGTGAGGGGTCATGAAGATGATGAAGGGACTGGAGCATCTGACATACCAGGAGAGGCTGAGAGAGCTGAGACTTTAGCCTGGAGCAGAGAGGTCTTAGGGGAGACCTTATCAATGTGTATAAATATCTGCTTGGGGTGGGGAGGATAAAGAAGACAGAGCCAGACTTTTTGCAGAGGTAACCAGCAACAAAACAAGAGGCAATGGGCACACACTGAAATACACGAAATTCCATGTGAATATAAGAAAACTTTTTTTTTTTTTTAACTGTAAGAATGATCAGACACTGGAACAGGCTGCCCAGGAGGTTGTGCAGTCTCCATCCTTGGAGATTTCCAAAACCCAACTGGACACAGCGCTGTGCAAGCTGCTCTGGGTGACCCTGATTGAGCAGGGGGGTTGGGCTAGGCGATCGTCAGAGGTCCCTTCCAACTTCAACCCTTCCGCGAGTCTGTGATCTCTGTGATGCTGCGAACAGGAGTCCTTGTCCCTTGGTGACAGAGGCACTGATCCTGCACTTTAGCCAGCTCAGAGCGAGAGCAGGCTGTCTCTCCATGTCTACTGCAGAACTGAGCAGCCATTAAATGATGACTTGGGTTCACAGATGATATCAAATGGGTTTTTAACATGAAAATGAGAATGAGAAAGCAGAGTAACTCATTACTGGCCTGAAGCAGATTTCCCATGTTAAAGCACTTAAAACCAATATAGAATACATGAAGTGCCACTAGATTTTAAACCTGAATAATGTCCAGTTGTCGTAATGGCTAATAATGCAAATTATCTGAGTCAACCTCAGTGTGTAAAGCAGTAAATATATCCTGTCCATTCAGGCAAACTTCTTTTTCTCCCTCCTTTCCCATTAATATTTTATCCCCCTGAAGAGATGTTTTCACCATATTATGCGTACCAGCGTACTGCATTCATGATGTTCCTGGATGTCATTACAAAGGACTCCGAAGACCGTACCGGATCTCCGCTCTCTGTGACGCTCGCTTGGAAATTGCTTGGAGCAGCAGCGGCAAGTGTCAACAGGGAGCCGTATTAATTATTTGAAATGTGCCTCATAAGAGGAATCAACCGCTTTTATTGCTGCACGAATATTACTTGAAAGGGGAAGGTTACTCTAGCTGTTATCGTAATCTATGTGTCATTAACTCTCCTTGTTTAGAAAAAGAGATTAACAACCCCAGAAATTGTTAGAGTAAATAGATGAATTACAACAACATGCTTTTATTATAACTAAAAGTTTCTTGGTATAGTTGCCTCCAGATCACTGAAGAAGAAGTGGGTCTTTAGCGCTAAACTAAGAAACTGCACAGCAGCCTTGGGAACTGGAAAGCTTCCATTCAGGTGCAAATGTCTGCATCTTTTTAGGTGGAACAAACAGATGCAGTTGTACTTCATGCTATACTTTGTTGAAGAATTGCTCTAACCCAGAAATGCTTCCTTCCCTTCTCAAGTCAGATGAACAGATTGAATGGGCTTGTCACCCAGAATTTGAAATAGGTTGTCTTCTGTGCAACATGGCCTCTTAAGAGAACATTGTGCAACATGCGCACACAGTTTTTCTGAGATGGCGGTGATCAGATGAGACTGGTGATGAGGAGAAGGCATATGGAACAATTTGCTATGAAAGAAGGTAGCGGTAAAATAAGTATCACTAAAATTCAGCAGAGTATCAATGTCTGCTTGGAAAAAGCAAAAGAAATGGGAATGTTTTCAACTTTTAATCAGATACCTCCAGAAAAAAGTAGTTCATCTTCATCCTGAATTTCAGTGTGCATGAAAAATATGCAATAGAGCAAAGTACTTGCAAACCTGTTTTTAATATGGTACTTTGAAAATGTGGTATGTTCAACTGTAAACACTGATAGATCCTGATAGGAAACAGTGGAAACTAAAACACTTATTTGTCCACAGGGCAGGCTCACCACGGGCAAGTTTCCTATATTGCCCCACCAATCCACCTCGATTCAGATCTGGAGAGACCACCGTCCAAGGGTGAGTCAGTGACACAGTCTCTGTGTACGTGCATTGCCAAACAGCCATGGGCATGAGTTTGTCGGTTGTTTGTAAAGCCTCCATGGCAAAGGTACCACGTCCCATCCGAGGACACTGGCTCGAGCAAATTAACTGCACTGGGTTGGTTGTATGAAAGTTGGAGTGACGGTACAGAAGTGGTCGCCTGGGGGTTCAGGCCTGGATTTAGTCCGCATTGCCCTGCCCTCGGGTTTTGCTGGAATCAGTGGAGAGATGCTTACTCCAGAGGATGACTCAAATTTTAGGTGAGCTGAATTCTCCTTGGGAGATGGCCCTGGTAGCCAATATGTATGGAGTGAGTCTAGAAGACTAACCCTGCTAAGATAGGTGCCTCAGCTGAATTGTGAAAATAAAGTGATAGATAGGGCTATATGCCCTTGATTTCTGACCCTGATGTGAAGGGTCTTCCCTCACCACGGTGTGTTGTCATGGACCCTAGTGTTTGCCCTCGTGGCTTAGGGAGGTGGGCTTGCTCCCTAGAGCATGGACCCATACTGGCACAGACTTCTTAGACGTGGCTTTGCTGCTGTTAATTAGGTTGCCACTCTTCCAGTAGGACATCAAAACGAGGGAGTTTTTCTTTCTAGTGACTATTACTTTTTTGTCCCATCACTGTAAAGCTGTGAGTGTGCAGACATGTGTCGGTGCACCTGAATGGGCACACTATCGTTACGTAACATGGAGAAAGCTGTCTTCTCAGTCTCACTTCTCCATCCACCTCTAATATTCTAAGAGACAGAAAAACCTTCGTGTCAGGGAATTGCAGTTGCGACTGCAGACATGTCCCTGCTCCTCAAAATGGCCCGAGGACTTTGTAGGCTGAATGAAAGCATACTGCTAATGCGCTCAGTGTGGAAGGCTCCCTTAATTTAGAGTGAGCTTTTCCATGTGGCTTGATCTGAAACTTGATCAAGTAAACATCTGCTGTTTTTTCTCTTTCTAAGTGCGAATGTTGTTCTTAGCTGATGCGTTAACGAAAACTAAGGAATCATGTCTTACTGTACGGAAGCGGTCTCGGCATGGTTATTCCTCAGTGGTCTCCCTTGCTTCTGTGCAAGGTGAAGCGTGTGCTGGGTGGCGGAGCGTGGGCATGATGCTGCCAGTTCTCATTCCTCTCCCTCCAAAGCTGGTCTTTTGCAAGCAAGGCTGGTCGTATACAATCTCCTGACAATCCAAAGCGCTCTATCCGCAACTGCCATTCTGCTCTGGGTGAATTACGCTGAGATTTGGGATTGACAGCTGCTGCTTCTAGGGAGGAAAGCGGCTCTGACAGGTATCAATCCAGGAGCTGGTTCCTAGGGGGCTGAGGGTGTTCAAAAGTGGGGTAATTGGTATTGTCTCCTGGGGGAAAGAGCATGGTATCATTATTTTATTTTATTTTATTTTATTTTATTTTATTTTATTTTATTTTATTTTATTTTATTTTTAACATGTAGGAAGGATGTGAGTGTTTTTACTTACCGTTTCTGGCAGTTTAGGACACGCTCAGGGTCTGTTCCAAGCTTTATCCCTTAACCGCAAGGGCTATTTTAACTAAGGAATGCAAAACCACCTCTACCCTTAAGCTATCACTGTTGATTCTACGTGATTCCCGTAGCTGGGACCGTGAAGAGTGCTATTTTAGGACAGCCTTCATAAAACTGCTGATATTAGGAACTCTTGAGCCAGCCACTTGAACTCCCTGAGGCTGTTTCATCTTCTGTAAAATGAGGTTCCTGACTATTTGGAAGAACTTTGAGATGAAATCCACTGTAAAGAATTAAGCATGGTATTATCCATGTCCTCTCTGGTCCTTCCTTCCACCTTACTATTCCAATGCATCACTGAAGAGTGATCATCAGGTACAGGTCAGTGTTGCACTTGCTGTAGTAAAAAAGAATAGCGGTAGCCACCTCACCATTTCAATTATAATAAAAGGGAAGGGAACCATGCTGGGAATACAAAAGCATCTTGGCTTCCCATATTAAAAATGATGCAGGTTCAGTGCTGCTGTGGGTTTATGCAGCTGCAGTTCTCAGACGGCAGATTTATTTGTAACTGCTTCTTCCTTCTGCTTTTTAAAAATTTTATCACTGGTGACATTTACCCACATTGTTTATGCATGCGGTGCATTTTTAACCTACCTTTCAGTGTCCTGATGCGAGTCCTGAATAGAGGATAAACTCCAGTAGTTTACTAGTACATTAGTGTCATCATACATTACAAGGTAATTACTCTGAGCTGCTGCTCTGTATAGTAACATAGCAATGACACTGTAAATCACTTAATAAAAATAAAGCCCTGAATCAGCATTCTTTATTAAAGATGCTCCTTTTTCCTCACCCTCTTATTTGAGGGTGTTTTAAAATTAGTTCCATATATGAAGCACCCCTAACCATTATTTTTACACCTCCTCTTAATATAACAGTTAGGACACAGTTGCATTATTTTTATGCAGCTATTTACAGCATCCATACACAGGATCATTCCAGGGCTAGCTGAGACCTCAGACCATTGGAAATAATTAAAATAAGGCACAGCAGCAGTTGTGGCTTCAGCTTCTTTATGCCTGGTCCTGAACATGGTAAGAGCCAGGACTGATGGGTGACTTTTCAGGCTCACGCATAAAGATAAGAAGAGATCTATTTACTTTTGTGGATTTGATTCCCCATCCTCCGTGGATAGTTATTAGGCGTTAGTATTTCAGAAGCCTCTTTCTTTTGCTAGGGCACTCCTATCTCACCAAGCCTTAGATGCTAATCGTTGGCCTGTGACAACAGACCCTTTTTGTACCACCAGGTTGTGATCTCACCAGTGTTTAAAAATGGGTTGCTTGTTCCTGACAAGAGCAAGGAATTTCAAAGATAAGGGTGATTCTCATACACTGACTTAGGAAGGAATTTTATGGAATTATCATATATAGCAATAAATTAAATGTAGTGTTTGGACTAAAAATCTGCAGGTACTAAAATACAGGGAATGGAGTGAATGAAAATCACTGCATGCACATAATAAAACTACCGATGAAGCTTTATAGAAGCAGATTTTAGTGTATATGTGGAATCATATTAAACATGAAATAGATTCCGGGCTTTTATAGTTAAGCAGTGCAAGGTGCTCTCCTAGCCTGTCGAGCTCGCATTTTCCAAAGGTTTCCTTCAAGTCAAAGCTCAGTGGGAGCAGTTGTTTCAGAGATTGATACGCCTGAAGTCAGTTTCTTTCCGAAACATAAATTTATGGTGATTATTGACCCCCAGTTCTACAAATAAATAGCAAATATAGGAGTGCTGGTGGGTTCTTGCCCTTCCTGTGCAGATATTTCTAGGTAGGGATGTTGCTTAGGCCCCAATTCAGGTGCTGGTTTTTGCCACAAACTTCAGTTGTGCGGTTCAACATCCTTACACGCAGAATCTCTTCCTATAGGGAATCTTTTCCTCCTGGGCAGCATGTCAGGGAGACAACCGGAAGATCTGCTGCTCTTTTCCCCTTTCTCCTCCCACACCGTGGAGTGTCCCTTTGTGCTTTTTTCCTTCAAAAACTGCATCTGTCCTATCATCTTTCTTCTGCTTTGCCTTGATCAAGTCTGAGAAATAACCTTTCCTGACTGTCCAAACCGCTTCTTAATCTTCTTACCAAAAATAGCACAGGTTTTGGCTGTTTTTGGAACAACCTTGATTGTTCATTCCTGCAAAGGTCCCCAAGAGGGTCACCGGCTTTGCAGATGATGCGGGAGGATCCAACAGGGAGTTGGATCCAACTGCTGGGGCTGGTCCCATGGGCGCCGCTGCCCCTTCCTGGAGCCGGACAAAGCTGGCTCTTCAGGAGAGCCGGGCGGTGGGGACCCTGCGGCCCTTCCCACATTAATGCAAGCTGACGCATGGGCGGCTGGCTGGGCATGCCGTATCTCCAGCCTTTTTTGTTTTCTCTTTGGGGCCCCCCTGGGAAAGCTGTCCCCTTCACTTGAGCGACCTTCACCCTTCACGGTCGTGGACTACAGAGATGGCCTTGAGGTGGGCAGCTGCTTTGAGCGTGGGCTGCGCTCGGTATTTATCAATCCCTTATTAGGCATCGGGGCTGATGATAACCAGTATGGTAACTAGAATAAACATAGCTCCTGGAAATGGTTCAGAAAGGCGGCAGCATTCCTGTTTGTTATAGCAAGCGAGGTCCGCTTTACGTCCTGCCGCTCTCCGTCATGGAAAGGAGTTAATTGCCTGCTGTTTTCTGTTTTCGTTTTTTGCTGCAGTGTTGAACTGTTGCTCTAACTTCTTTGGAACGCCTGCTTTCATTGCAGAGGGGCACCGGAGGGCATTGCCGTTTCTTTAGAAGATAACGGCATGCTCTGGCACAGAAACCCTGTGCTGACAGAGTCTCTCAAGGAGGAGTGCTAAATCCTGCATGCGGTGGGAGCCCGTCAAAGTGTTTACGCTGGAAAATGTTTCAGGAATTGGGAGGAAAAAAAATAGTCTGAGCCATGTTTAACACCTTTTCCATTATTCCTACTCATCTGAAAAAAAAAGAGCATTTTTAACTAGGGTGGTTTTTTTTGTTTTTTTTTTTTTTAAGCAACTAGCCCTCTTGTAAAGGAGTTCTTCTGTGGAGATCAGCACCGGCTTTTAAAGGCAGGACCCTTGAAATTTCATTCTTTGTAGGCTGTCTTTAAGCTAAAATATTATCTGATAAGCTCCAAATGAGTGTAGGCCTCTGCCTGGGAGATGCTTTTGCCCATGTGTTTTGTTTTCAAGTGTACTGAGTTGTTCCGATGGTAGTTTTCACCCACCTACCAGTGACAACAGCTGGAGAGTAGAGCCATTTATGGTGGTATAGCCTCAAGTATCACTAATCTAAAATGAATGCCTGATTACCGGCTTGAAAAAAGCCGTTAAACGAATTCAACGTGGAAGAAGAACATGGCGCTGTGTTCAGCATAAGACCATTCTTTACCTTCTTTTTTTCTCCCCTTTCTGCCAGACTAATTTTTGGCTACACTTCTCCGTCTGAAATATTTATAGGGCAAATAACTGTTTTAAATGAGCAGATGGGGGAGACATAAGACAAGCTGTTAAATTAATAAACATGTGTGGTGCTTTATCAGTAAGGGAGCCCATTTTGGCATTTCTTCTGGATGATTTGTATGGCCTATCACCATTGCACCTGGTGCAGGGACAAGAAATGGGCACTTAATAACCAAACAATGTGCAAACTCCTTCCATTATAACTTCATTATGTCAGATATAATCGTCTGTAACTAGATGTCAAATGCATAATTTACGGCCAGCTCCCCTGTGGAAGAGTGGCCATATGAATGAATGGCCCCATTAATGGGAAGGAGCTTTTACTGTAACTTTTCCCCTCCTGGAACATGGTCTGTTTTGTCATCTGGTATTAATTCTGAATCATTTTGGGGCTGCAGAGAAATGCTGGTTGTATTTATATTTGTGTAATGGGAGAAGATGGCAAATAAATCATACAAGAGATCAAATTTCAGGTCTACTGATTTCCAAGGCATACTTCCTTTTAAAATAGAATAGGACCAGTGTGTAGCAGTTGGATGGATCTTCGTTTTACCCCTTCAGAGATGTTAAAAAGGTGGACATGGTGAGATAACCCTTCCAGGTTCTTCTTAGTGTCTGATAGGGTTTCCCATTGCTAGTACAAAACGATTTGAAGACTAGATAAGGGATGGTACGTTTACCCAACAGAATATTAATGTGCCCTGAACTTGTGACATGGATTTCTGAATGGCATATATGCTACAACATTTGCAGTGGAGGAGTATCATCTTACTTGCTATAGCATCTTCTCCTGCAAAGTATTTCCTTTGTTCTTTTTTTTTTTAATGGTTGTTATGTGATCAACAAAAGCAGTTGGCATTTGTGGTCTACTTAGTTGGGATCAGAGATGGCTGAAAAAGACAGATCAGAATCGGTGGTCCTATTTTTTCTGAAATGATTGTTCTTAGAGTGCGTTTTGGCCCTTGAATTTCCTTAGCAGTGACTGCTAAATTTTCGTTCTTCCTTTGGTGTGTGATTTTTTTTTTTTTCCTAGGGGAATTCTAGTGATGTGATAATAATATATTCAGAGGAAGATTTGTTCCTGTGAATTGGGTACCCAGCTCTTTAAAGGCGCTTTTGGAAATCCCAGCCTTAATAAATGCATACTAAATACTGATTAACAGATAAACATTATGGAGCCCTGTTGTTAAGATTGTAACTTGGCTCCCTCATGGAAGGCCTCAGAATTTAAGCTTTCCAGCCAAGTAAATTTTGGCTTGATAATTGCAATATTTGCTCAGAAGACAAGGGCTGCCATCCTCCAGCTTCAAATGGTTTGCTCTTGCTTTCAAATTAGCTATGTGCAGTTCATTCTCCTGGAAGACTATTGGGAAGTGATATTTGAAAGAACTTGACTGCCTCCGAGAAGAGATGTTCGGGCTGGTTAAATGCAGTCACAGCAGTGTGAGGGCCAGCAAGGGCACAAGCCAGGCAGTGGGGCTTGTGGCTGAGGAGCTTTTGGGGCTGGGGGGAACCAGCTGCGCTGGACGTGGGGCAAGGAGAAGACTTTGCCGTTACCTGGCTCAGAGCACCCTTAGAGGGGAACTTCGTATTTAAGTTTAACATGAACAAACCTACCAAATATCAGCTTTCTTTTTGCAGCTACACTGTGCTGTGAGCCTTATAAATAAATGGCTCTAGATTAAACATGTTAATTTGTAGCAAGTGTATCTCTTACTTCATTGCAGCTGATATTTTTTCTTTTTCTGGAGAAAAGTGCTTGCACTTTCTTCATTAAAAAATGACCACAATTATGGATGCTATCATAGCAGCCGCCCCTTTAGATCTGCAGATTTTTCTCTAAGTCCTGCTTTCATCTTTATTTCATTAGGAGCTCCACTTTTCACAGGCGTGTCTGCGTGCATGCGTGTGACGCCCACAAATTTAGTAATAGGCACACACCAAAACATTGGTCTTAGCGAGTAAACAATTGCGCTTCCCTTTTTGGAATAAAACGGAATGCGCATCCATAAATCATTTTAAAAAATCCTGTGTTTTTATTTGGGAGTAAAAGGACAACGAGGTTTCTAAATTCGTGAAGGCCCATCGCAGTGGAATCCTGTGTGGCACTGAAGTGTAACAAGCTTATTTATATTTTATTGTGCATCTAGATCAAGCGGCATTATTTTGGGCTGTGCATTCCCCAGATGCTATAGCTGTTGCTAAGGAAAAGGTACATTATGTTAATATTTTCTGCTAATCACTGTGCAAGCTGGGTTCTGTGCATTAAAGAAGTTGCAGGGGGGGAGGAAAAGTTAAGTTAATGCACCCTTTTGATTAGAGACTTTTTGTTGTAGCTCACATTTAAAGACAAGAAGTTTCAATTCAAAAAGAATTCACACAGAAAATCTGTCAAAACCAAACAATTGAAGGAATTTATTTACTGAACTTTAAAATTGCTTAGCAGTAGGGATCTGGGACTGGCGCTGCTAAGGGGAAATTTGGCAGAAGCAGACCAAATGCTTTTTTACCAGACATATTCAGTAACAAATTTCTCAGCATTCTCTCGAATTAATGTGTTTTGATCATGTAAACAAAACATCCATCTTTAATTCCTGTGTTTCCTGACCATTTCCAGTGCTTTTGTCTATTATGTGATTTAGGTGCCTTCTGATTCATTTAATGTTAGGCTGATTCCCTGAAAGCCTGCAGTGAAGTGGCACACGGCACAACACATAAAATAGCAACGCAGTGCATTGGTTTCAGCGTAGGCAGTCAAAGTGCAGGCCAGAGTCAGAAGCAATGTAATGATGTCCATGGTGGTTATTTTTAAAAAATATGTTGTGCAGACTGTATTGATGAGTACTATTTAAAAAAAAAAAAAAAGTTTACCAACAACAAAAATAAACAAGGATCTTGTCATTCCTCCTAAGGGAATGCTCAGAATTGGGTTTCCCCTTTGGAGACTGTGTTCTCATTAATGCTGCTGCCAAGGCGTGAAATGGCCGTGGTGAGAGAGGATTGAACAGGTAGGAGCGCATTCTCAATCTCGAATAACCTGCAGCGTGCATGGTGCGCATTGCACCAGCCGATTCCTCCAGGAGAGCTTCCTCAAGAGCACCAAGGGTTATGGGGGCCAATCAAGAGCAAGAGGTTTTCGCCTCCTACGATGGCCACCGCCATCAGCAGTCGTATTTTGCCAATGCTTTATAACTAGAGGGATGGAACTTCAGCAGCCCAGACATCTGCTAAGATTGGTTCTGTTGGCCAGAGTGCTGGCAAGTGGCACACCTGGAGCAGGGCTGGGAAAACTCATGCAGGGCTTGAAAGCAAGCTGTTGTTTAACATCAGCCCAAGCCTCCAACCCATCCGTCATTAGCAGGAGCTAGGTGCAGAGGAGAAACTTGAACGTGAGGACGAACAAAGGCCTGCTGAAGGTCTTGGGGAAGGGCTGCGTGTGCCCGAAATGGCAGGAAAGTCGTGCTGAAGAGATGGAAGGAGAGCTGGCCTATTTGAGGGGATGCGTTGTCCAGAAGTGGACTGGGGACGAGGTTGACAGAAGAAATATGAGAGAATAAAGGAAAACCGATTGGTTTCAGCAGAGGAGAGAGTGGCTGCAGAAGGGTGCTGCATACTGAGAAGTGCCCTTGTTGACTAAGCTGTACGATGGGGGCAAACAAGGACAAGCTTGAAAGGACAGGAATGAAAAATGTGTGTGTTTTTAAAGAATGCTTTTATATAACATATATAGAGGTTTAAAATATTGGACCTGCAATCTTTCAGCAGCTTTGGACAGTTGATGATTTCAGCTGCTGGAGTAAAGGACACCATCACCTCCAGCAATTATAAACAGAGTAATTACATAACATTTATATCCCTGTTTTCCTACCCTGCGCACCCATTTCTAGTTGCTCTCTTCTTCCCAGCTTTTGCACCAAGTTGCTGCAATTTAAAAACAAAAATCCAGAGTTCTCCTTGAGCGTCATTAACTGCTGCCTACCTACCCTCTTGGCAGCAATATAGACCTCCATTCCTGTGGGAGTAGCACAGATTCCTCATCCATTTTTGAGTCCGTTGGGACTTTCTTTGGAAAGTACTCCCCCACTACCACTATAAATCTGCCTGTGGTTTTAAAAAGTGCATGCCCCTTTATGGCCTAAGGTTCGTGCTTATCTTAAAAGCTCCTCCACATTGCGTTTGGTTAAATAATTGCAGCTTGGTGTAGATATCTCACGTATAAGCTGACAGGGTTGACACTGTGAGCATTTTGCAATCATTTGTTTAATTAGCTGAAGCTCTTTGGGGAGAAGTTTATGAAATGGCATACTCCCAAAGCCTAATTTAAATCTGTTTTGCTTTTTTGATGGAGGGTTCATAATGCAAAGTGTTTAAAAAGATACAAGTGAATGAAAAGCAACAAAACTCCTTCTCTTGAAGTGGGCAATTCCTCAGTAGCAAATGCACCCAAATACAGGAAGGGGAGTTACATTGGGGAAATGACCTACAGAAAGGGAAATTGGAAGCAAGTCTGTGCAGCTGTCTTGCCGTTTTTTTAGCTGTACTTCCCCTCTGTTTTCTTTTAGTTCGATGTTTAAGTGTTTCCTTTGTTCTGAAGTTAATTTCTTTTCTAATCTGTAGTTATTTTTACAAAATACTTGGTTACTGGAGCAAATGAAGGTGTGAGCCTGGGGGCGGGCAGGTGCTGAGCCTCGTGTGGTGTGGAGGTTCCCACTCCCAGGGCAATCTCAGAGCACTGCTCTGGGACACAAGATTTTTGGGGCCGTTTCATGGCGAACGCCTCTCTTTGCCTTTCTGCTTACAATGAAATGGTTCCTGATGTGGAGCTTCCGCTCCCCACTGAACCCACTGATCTGTTAAGATCTACCCAAATCTTTGGTTAGATCTGACTTGATCTTAAGGAGTAGTAAGTTATTGCCTCATCACACTGCATCAAGCAGTGAGTCATTGCACACATTATCCGATTTTGTCCTCGTGGCTTGAGGTAGGCGCTCTCTCTTGCTGGCCAAGCCCCGTCCATAGCAATGCACAGGGTACCTGAAGTCTCTAATGCTTTCCATAGCACGTGTAGAACATGCTGATGATATTGTAGGATTAGTCACTCTGTGCTGTCATAAATATATCTAGTTTCCATAGTAAGTGATTGTCTACTGTGGCATCCTGTAACCTTGGGGATATTTGTTTGGTGTGCGTATTCAAAGAAATGGGAAATGTTCTTTTTTTGTTCTTTAGAAGCTTGAGGTTTGACAGTAAAGAAAAAAGACAATTGTGGAGTTGGCCAGTTACTGTTGACGCGGCACAATTCATGGAATAGGATTTCTGAAATGAGCAGCCAGTTACAGAAATGCACGTCCCATCCTGTACACAGAAAAGAGAAATGGGACAGCTAAGTGTTTCTTCTTCGCTGTACTCTTTGGGCACTGCTGTTGGTAATCTGCACACATGGTTAAAATATTTTGCACCGACAGTTTTTTTTTTTTTCGGAAGAACTGGCATGAGAAATGGCACAAGGAGCATTGACTTTTGCAATCAGTAGCTAGTGAAATTAGCACATTCTTTCTGTTTTGTTTGCACAGACAAATATAAATTAGCTCCAGAAAATATACTCCTGGAGGTGTTTTTATTTTTTAAGAGAACATTGACAAGGGAAGGGGGGAAAGTGTGTTAATGACAAGCATTTTAGCCCTGTTCGTAGCCTACACTGCTGGCTCAAAGCTACAAGTCTCGCAAAAATTCAATACAAGTAGAAAAGAAGAAGAATGTGGGAGGAAAGGCAAAATAAGAGAAAACAAAGAGCTCTGTGAACAGCTAATTAGTACAGATTGCATCAGCTATGCAAGAGGTGCTGGGATGATACCGAACATGCTACATTAATAGCCAGGACAGAGGAATGCATGTGTACGCTGAGCATGGTAGCTTCTCCCACTCACCAACGCTACTTTGAACATTTCCTAACAAAAAGGTTGCGTTGCTGGTGTGACTCTCCTGATACAAAAGATTTTTGAAATGATAGGCTGCTTTAAAAGATGATGGTATCTTTCCCTCTTGGCATGCCAGGTTGGCATGGGAGAGCGTCCCTCTCTGGTGAGTTGCACTGAAGGAGTGTAAGTAGGTTCAGGCGTAATAGCAAAGCATTTGCATTGCTGCTGGCACTGCTGTTGGCAGGTTCAAGTGGACTTTGTTTGAATGGATGTATAGTAGTAGTAGCAGGTCAAAAAAAATTTGTCCAATACCCGCCTCGAGGCTGCTACATTGCGCAGAGATTGGGGGAGCTTTGATCCCTGCAGGGTGAGGAAAGATTGCATCCAGGAGTTTCAGAAAATGGTTTTCAGCTCCGGGCACTTGGCCACTGTGTCTTGTGAAGGGGTTGAGCTTTAGTCTCTTGCTGTCTGGTGTTTGAAGCAGACCCACCATCCAAGTTTAACATGGGTATAAGGATGGCAGGATTGGGTAAGACCAAGCATCTGTCTAGCCTGGTGTCTTGTCTCCAGCCCTGATCCATGGCAGATATCTAGGGAAGAGGATGAGACTTCTTAGGCTTCCCTTCCAGCCATTACCAACTTGAGGGTAGGCTTGCTAGAAAGAACAGAGCAGAAGGGGCCACTAGTGAAGAGCCTGAGCTATAGCCTTGGGTTTTGTCTGGAACCAAATCCCATTGAGGATGTGGTGGTCTTTGCATGCTATCCATCTAATCCACCCTTCCAGACCTAACATATCCTCCAGCTAGAGCCTCACCTCCGATGTGCTGACCATCCTCAGAGTGGTGCAGACATAAGGGAGAGGTGGTCTGTGCTGGTAACCTCGGTAGCACTAGGGCACGAGAACCTTAACGTGTGGTGGGAGCCTCAGCCACCGAGTCATTGCTTGGGCATGTAGCAAAACCTGCCTACGCCCTGAATCCTGCTGTCCAAAGAGGCCCCCAGGCCATAAAGCAGCATCTCCCTGACTCCTACGCTGCCTTAGATGTGTGAGTAACAAGCAGCTTCTATTGACTGTAATTGCACTTGAATTAACTGGACGCCTGCATGGTTGGTGGCTCCTGCAGCCTGACATGGCTCCTAGGGCCCTGTAACCTCACTGCTTTGCCTTGCAATGGTTCCTATGCCAGGCAGCATCACGGGGCACAGTGCTCTTGGCATAACACTAAAATAACTTGGCAAGGAAGCTCCGGAGGCTTAAACTCTTGCCTCAGCTGGGATGCATAATGATCTTGCTACCTGCGCTCTTTGATCTCCCCTTTGTGCTCTTATTTCCACTGTGTTACTGTTTGTTCACACAGCAAGAAGAAGGAAAGGAAAAAGGGAAAAAAAAAGAGAGGGAAGCTGGAAATGTTCAGAGCACTTTGCAAGCGCGGTTGATACACAGGGCTGTCTCTGCTCTGCGTGTCCTCAGGGTGGTAGTGCAGCCACTGCTTCTCCCTGCCTCGCCGGCTGACAGCAGGGAGGCGGCACGCTGCAAATCCATTTGGCTGCTTAGAGCTTTGCTTGAACCTGTGTCCCTGTATCCAAATCACACAGATGCTTATGCTCACGTGCTTTTTTTCCTCCTAAAGCTGTGTCAGGGCTACTGGTTGCCAGTGGATGTTTTTGTAACAGCCCGCTAGATGGGAGGGTTTGGAGTTGGGAGGCTGCAAGTCGCTGTCAGCTCAGCAAGGGTTTAGTGGAAATATCTCCTGCCGCCATCTTGTGGCTTCAGGGGACAGGGCACGACTTTTGTGGGCAGTCGGCCAAAACCTGTGTAGGTGAAGAAATGAGCTAAAAAAAAAACTAGAAAGGGAACTTTTAGTGGGGAGGAAGATACTGGGATCGTGCGATTTAAACTATTGAAGAGTGTATAGTGCATGATCAGCTTAAAATGGTGAGTAGAGCTAAAAGTTGGACTTCAGAATTTTACAGAGTACCAATCATAATATGCTACAGCGCATCCTTCATTAGTGGGAAGAACGGAAATCTGTGGAGCTTTTCAGCCTTCCTTCATCTATGCAGGCGCTTTACTGCTTGGGTTTCTCATTCGTCTTTCTACTCTGATTGTGGCCACATTTGAATAATGTCAGGGAGGAAATTGATTTTATTGGGCTTAATTTTGTCCACAGTGAGATGAACGTTACCTTGAAATTGCCAAGCAGAAGGAGACAGGCTTCTCTTTGGGTTGGACCTTGGCGCAGGTGTCTTGGTTTTTAGTAGGCAGGGCTGCGAAGTGGCAGGTGGTGGTGGAAATAGCAGGGTGGGAAGTGGGTGCAAGTGGCCACGCTCTAGGTTCAAGCCCCCCACCCACCATGCTTTCAGCTTAAAAAGCAAAGCAGGTATCTCAACTGTTTGAAGAACTATTAAAAAAAAAAGAAGAAGAAGAATTGTGTTGCTCACCTTTGCTGGTTGCCATGGTTTTGGGGCATGATAGCCATGATATTCATGGCATTCTAGGTGCCAAATACAGATGTAACTAACTTCGCCTGGAGAAAGCGGTGGGATTTGCTTATCTTATAAAGTGAAGGTTTCGTCTGCTTATACTCCATCAGCAGTTTTGGCAGGGGATTGTGTGGTTGTTCATGGGGGGTCTGTGTGTGTGTGTGCGTGTGCGTGCAAAGTGACATCGAATAAGATCAATAGCGAGCCTGTTGGGCTCCACTCAATGATGCTGGGGTTTAGGTAGAGCCGCTCTGTAGTTGCTCCCTGCAGTTCATGCCCCTATCAAAGATAAAGGGCAGCGAGCCGGTTGTTGGCCAACAGTTGCTGCTTTCTCAGCAAGCAAATACAGTGGTTTCTCAGCAGGCAGATACAGTGGTTGCGCAGCGAGAACAAGTTGACAGTAGGAGAAATCCCAGGGCAGTTACCACAGAGGCCGGGATGGATGATGCTAGGATGCCTTCTAGCCTTAGAAGTCTGCAAATCAGTGCAAGGACTGTAAGATGCATTTTTTTTTTTATTTTTGGAGAGCAATACTGTTTTTGAATGCATGTACTGTAATGTTATCTCTTATCCTTGCTGTTTTGGCTGGACATGAAATTTTTTGCACCCTCCTCTTAGTGGTAGATGGGACTTCAGTGCCTTTTCTTAACTGTTGACATGTTCAACAGCAAAGGGATTTCACGTTTGCATGTAGTGATAGCTGTCTTGGCATAATGACCATGCCTTAAAATTTGCTCTTAAATTAAGAAGAAAGAATAGCCTCATAGCTGCGCACACATTTTATGAAGATGTTTCTCATACTCCGTGTAGGGGTTTTTTTGGGGGAAAAAATATATCTAGGATCAGGGAGAGGTTGCGCAAGGGAGAAGATGGTATGTTCAGTCCATGTTCAGTCTTCTCCTTGAGCCCAGAGCAGTCTGTTGCTAATCCAGCTGGGTTTGAGCTGAAAGTTGTAATGTACCAAGAGAAATATGGAGTGGGGCATCATTCTTCCAGGTGAAAAATGTGAGGGAAACTGGCTGTTCTAGCACAGAATTGCGACTTGGACTGATGCTCCTCCTGCCTTTCTCTGAAGAGATACTGGTGGTCGCATACCTCTTTTAATGGCCAAAATCTGGGGCAGAACGGGAAATATGGAGGGAAGTAAGGGAAATATGCATTACATGAGTCAATGTTGTATGTATCCCTTTACATTATCTGAACTGGAGATAGCAGTGGGGATAATAAATTCATTTCATTTTTAGTTTTGCTGAATGCTCCTTTTCTCTGCTGAAAGAGAGATTTTCTTTTGCCTTTGACACCTGTAGCCATTTGCTGCACCAGTGAAAATGGAGGGTAAAAATATCACTATGATAATTCGGTAGTATTTTGCACCAACTGTGCCTTCACTTTGCCCAGGCAGAAAATGACTAGATGAGGTACAGAAAATCAGTCTGTAAATCCCTAAAAATCGTGGGTTTTTCTGCGTCTACTGATTTTCCATTGTCCTTGTTCATTAACAGAGAGCAAAATGGATGAATTAGTGTTCAGCTTCAGGCAGCTGTTCCTCCATCTTCCACAAGCTGCACGTGTTGTGGGTGTTTGGGATATTTTCACTTGCAAAGACATAAAAAATACCCAGCTTCTGTCATCTCTTCCACTCCCTATACGTTTTTCTGAGGCAGTGGAGCTCACTGCTGTGTTTTGAGCCCTGCTCCGATCACGTTGCTGCCTCCAAACAGAGGTTTCTTCCCCAAAATTGGTTTTTGCAGGGCTCCTTGCCCTTACTCTGCAAAGGGTTCCCACACCTCAGCCACGAACTGTTGCGTTTTGGGGGACCTTTGCAGTTAAAAGCAGCCTGGGAATTACAACTTGCTACATCCGTCCTGCTGGGGTCCGCACAAAAATACTTTCCGGCGTGACGGTGGCAGATGTTTGAACTTGGAAGAGTGGTGGGAATGCTTTGAGCCTGACGCGATGGAGCAGCAAAGGGACTATAACGTGCATCTGCCGCTCACTGGGAAGAGGAAAAGCTTGATTTATTTTACACAAAGTCAGCGGCCGTGTTTTGCTCATTTAGGAGGGCGGGAAAGGGTGGTGGATTAATCAACCTGTTGTAGGGGATTGGTGGGAGATCTGTGAGAGTCAAATGTTAATTTATAGCTGGTGGGGAGAAGCGGACATGGCTGGAGGAAGGAGGAAAAGATACCCGGCAGCAGTAAGTCAAGCAAACCATCCACCATTGAAATAGGGTGCCCATAAAGCCTTCCTAATTAAAAAAAAGAGCTTAAAGAATGATTTCCAAAGGAAGCGTTAGCCTCTCTCTTAAAGCAGATTGGAGAGCAGAGCCAGGCAGGGAGGCAGCCAGTGGAGGGGACGCTGCTGCTGGGAGAGCTGCAGCCAGGCAAGACCGAGCCCGTGATCTCAGCGGGAATGCGATTTGGGACCCTTAGGTCCACACGGAAAACAGCCCAGAGCACTTTGGGATACAGATGGTGTGTCAGAGAGGAAGGTTATTAATACAGTGGGTGGCTTTTATGGGGTGCAGGGCTTTTTAAGCGGTTGCTTTTCTCCCTTTTTGCGGTTGATTACGAGGGGAGAAGAGGCTTTTTATATATATTAGCTATTTAGACACTGGAGATAACTCACAATGCCTAAAACTAAACTCATCTCTGATTAAAATTTAATTGCTCCCCAGCTTCCACTAGTTACTTGCATTAAGTTTCACACCATCAGAAAGTGCTCATCAACCAGCGTTGGATTTAACAGAAATCTGGCAGATGTTAGTGAAGTGCTGGAGGAAGTCCAAACCACAAGATCTGCAGCACATAATATGCTGGAAAATTTGCTGGCAGCTGAAAGAAAAACTGAAAACCTGGAAATGGCAATAACTGGACAGTTTTCTTCCAGCCAAACAGCCAAAATATTGAATCGGTACCTCCAGCACCTAGAACACCAGCGCGGGTCAAGAAGCATTGTGTGTCTTTGTGAGGTGCAAAAGCAGCAAATACTATATTATTGGCTTTTAGAGTATTTTATTTGAGGAACACTTGTATCTCCATGGAAATCTGCAGAAAACATTCTGTTCTAAGGCAATTTAGCAAATTAGCTGTGTTTTATAAATCTTTGGTTTTCATCACAGTTTCTTCCTCATCTTGAGGACATTTATTCAGAAATGGGGCCCTTATTCACCCAGACCCTTTTTTTTTTCCTTCTCTTGTCTATTCCCTGCCTCTTGATCCCTCTTTGTGGCATTGCAACCTTTGCCACTGCTGCTTTTAGACAAATGGGAACGGAATTAAAATTTAGAATGGTACAAGACATTTTCAAGGAAACTCCTACCTGCATTTAAATATAACCACTTTACGATTTAGCGTCTGTCATGTTCTAACACACACAAGTATCTTGACAGTGGCTGTGGCAGGAGTTTGCGTGGAAAAAAGTAAATCTCACCTTAAGCCTTTCTCAATTGGAAGTGTGTTTGGGGGAGGTTGCGCGGGAGATTAAGGCTGATTGAGCCCTTGCTGAGACTGAGCTGATGCCCAGCACAGGTAGACTGGGATCACCCTTCCATTATTGCAGCGCTTGATCCCTTCTAGATGATTTCATTTATTCTCTGGTATATAGCAAAACACGTTTCATATGCTCCTCTCCTCCATAGTCCAGCCCAGGCTCAGCAGGTCTCCGTTGCTACATAGGAGCCACTCGGGGGAGATGCCAGATCCCTGTGTTAATCCTGCCTTGTCTTTTGGTGCTGATCTGGCTTTTCTCATCTTCTAGGGAGGATGTGAGCGAATGAGGATTTAAAAGATTGGGCCTGTGGCTGGAAAGCATTGTAGCCCACGCTGTGCTCTTGAGTGCTGGCTTAAATAACCTTAAGCCAGGGCTTAAATGCTTTACTGTGTTGGGGACTATATGCAGCCCTGAATCTGCAATACCAGGTTAGCAAATTTAGTATGGTTTTTAAGGTATGTCACTTATTATTAATACCCATAGCCTTTTTACAGAACTAAAGGAAATCAAAGCACTTGCAAAAGTATAGATCTCTTTCAGTTCTGATGCAAAACCCATTAGTGGTCCGTCTCCCACTGCAGTTTCTGACAATTTTTGGAGCGCATTATACAATGCGGTTCAGAAATACATGGACAGAAATATTATTTCCAGCGGTGAAACTTGTCAAAGAGCTGATAATAAAGGACATTTTTCAAACACCCTAGGCAATCGATTTGAAGCTTTACCGGTGGCACAGGAGGCAGAAGGTCCATGTAGGCTGTTGAAGGGCTCCTTGCCAGCCGAGCGGGGAGAACTAGGGCAGCACCATCTCTCTGCAGTTGTTCCAGAGCAAATCTTAAGCAGATGTTCCTCAGCACCGAGACACTACTCTAAGCACAAGTGCTAATCTAACCTGACCATCATAAACATTGGTCCTGCTGCTAATTTTGTCTGGCCAACACAGAGAAATTATATGTGTACAGCAGTAGCAAGCAGTGGGAGTCATTTCAGCTAACTTGAGCTATTTGAAGTCAGATGCAG
Source organism: Dromaius novaehollandiae (assembly GCF_036370855.1). Lineage (NCBI taxonomy): Eukaryota > Metazoa > Chordata > Aves > Casuariiformes > Dromaiidae > Dromaius > Dromaius novaehollandiae. The sequence goes on from NC_088101.1 coordinate 2,633,801, forward strand.
AGACTGAACTATTCACCTGGTTTCCCTCTAAAGTCAAGGGAGAGGGGCACCTCAAGAGAGACAGCCTGATTTAGAGGTGAGTGCAATAAAATGTGATGTCATGTGGATGCGTGAAGTGGACGCTTGTGATTTACCAGTATTTCAAGTGCGGTGCAAGGAGCTCAAGGGAAATAGGTACCTTATTCTTTCAGTTTTTTCAAATCTGAGCTTGCATGTTAGACTGGACTCACAATCTAGGGCAATCCAAAGCGAAAACAAGACTGAGACTACCTAAATAACCTGATACTCGAAAGGGCTGCGTGAAAGGCAGTGCTTTTTGAAGTCAGTGGAAGATGCTGCTTTCATAGTACTTCTGAAAAGCAGGCCGCTTGTTTGGAGGCTAGCATTGGGCTCCTGTTTAAGAGAGTCTTGACCTAAGTGTCCTATTCACTTTGTTTCCATTTTTTGTTTCCTATGGGAAAATAACGATGTGCAGAAATTAAGGAAAAGGGAAACCTGTGGAGCCCAAATGATGTGCCATTTTCACAAAAGCATTGCCTAACATCATTTGTGTCACTGCCATGTGTCAGCCGTGTTTCTGCCACAACTGAGCCAACCTTGGCCACCAGGGAACAGTAAGAAATGAATATATATTTCCAAGAAAAAAAAAATGCAGGTGCCTGCTTAGAAGCAGTGTTTAAAGAGGGTTTTGTTGTGCTCCAATCTTGCTGCATGGCAGCACGGCAGTGAAAGATAGGCATCATGGGAAATGTCCCTGAAGCACCACTTACACTGTCGTCCATCAACTGCAAATTTTTGCTGTATAAAATTCTTGCCTGTGAAAGATGCTTCAGGATGGGTAATTAGCAGATTGACTGTCTCATGATGTGCTTTTCTCAACATGCTCAGTTAGTGTTGGCAAAAGCAGGTCTTTGCCTAGAGTTTTGATAGAGTGCACCTTATTTAAAGGGGCTCTAATCGCAAAGGTTTTTATGAGTATCAATGTTTTCTTGTCTTTTCAAAAAAAAGAAAAAATCAGTTAAAGGATACCTGTTATGTTGAAACAGATATTTCAAGTGCAAATCTTCTATCACCTCCTTTTTTCACAGGCTGCTTGAGCTGATGCAGTTAACTCTAATTGCAATTTGTTTTGCAGTGGAAGAAAAGCATGTGCAAATAGAGAAATAGGCTCACGAGCACAGCCAGCAGCTTTGGGGGTGGGGAAATGAACGTTGTTTCTACCTCACAGTCGGAGTTTAGCACTACCCTGCTGGTTATGGCTTTCCAACGGAGGAGAAAGTGGTAATTCAGCAAGTATCACCAACGGGATGTAGCACATCGGCTGGGAAGAAGGCTCCCCTTGCTATATCCTGCTGCAGAGGAGACACCGGTGCTGGATCCTTCAGAAAAAAAGTTGTTGATAAATGCCTGGGGTGTTATGAGCTTTATTTGCCCTCAGTGCTCAGGTAAGCACCCTTTGGGCCCCTACCTGCAGTGTAGAAAAGCTTATCGTGAGACTTCAAAGCAGGCATCGGGGATCTGCAGCCCTTGGCAGGAGGGCCCAGTATCTTCCCCGTTCCTGCACAGAAACACGTAAGGGGAAGGAAAGCCATTTTATATCACTACGTGAGAGTTTTATAACCCTAAGTGATAACATCCTGCATCTCTGAAGCACCCCACCTGCCAAGGTAGTCCTTAAGAAATGAAGCCCTGCACTGGGCTGTAAAATTGCCACTGTTGGACTTTGCTCTTTGGGTCAGATGTCACGGTCAAGGACGCATCCAAAATCGTTGGCCTTGGTTACCCTTGGTTCTGGCATTAAGGCAATTGAGAGTTGGGTATGACCCCGAGGAAAGCTCCAGGTGGGGATGTGTTTGCAGGTAGCAGCTCTCTTCTGCAAGGAAAAAGCAAATGGAAAGCAACAGAGAGAGACAACTGGCAGGAGCAGCTTGTTGCTCAAGGGGAAGGTGTAAAAGCAGTTTTGGAGCCATGGTAGGTGAGATGCGCAGTGATAAGCTTTGGAACTGACACAAGATGAGGAAGAGAGTTAAAAATAGTGGTTTAAGATTCTCTTTGGTGGAGGTGAGCCAGCGCCATGGTGAAGAGATGCACCTGTGCACCGAAAACGCTGTCACATGCATGGAGAGCTGTAATTTGGGTTGCATATGAATGAACCTTTATTTAGCATTTAGGAGGAGAGGCTTGTGCAAGAGGGAAGCTGGGAGCTTGCTGAGCATCCAGCCAAAATTTCAGTAGGCGTCCTGTTGCCTGGAAGGGCCAGTCTCTGCAGGCAATGCCTCTGCTAGCTGGTGCCGGCAATCCAGCTCCGCATTTCCCATGCAGGGCTGGCAGAAGGTCTTTGCAGAGAAATGGTCTCGCTGGAGCTCCTGGGAAAAAATATTCAGTGACTCTGTCTAGCCTGGACTGCTCTCATCCAGCTGGGCTGGGTTTTAATATTTAGATTCTTCTGTGATGTAAGAAGGGAAAAGCAACCAAGAAGGGGCCAACTTAATATTAACTGTGCGAGGAAAGAAGTTGGTGCTGGCACTTTGCTTCAGTCTCGTTTTACATTTTTGGCTTCATGCTCATTTTACTCTTTTCCTCACCCCACAGCACTGTCCCATCTTATGCAATACGCTCTCATGCTGGGTCAGTTCCTCCACGTTTTTTTTTAATTTAGGTAAACAACACAGCTTGGACTTGCCTTGGCTTGATAAGAACAGACAGATAATTTTCCGTTATATTGTTATCAGTCTTGCACGCTTCAACTGGCAAACAGATTGTCCAACATCCTTGAACAATATTTGCTCAGAAAGCAGCAGAGAAGAGGAATATAATACCTGTTTTTAGCTTCTGCTCTTTCCTTGCACACCGTTAACATTTCCTTTCTATCAAAGCATCTTCAGCTGAAGTTCCTTAATCAGATTTGTTATCCATTGAGTGCTCACTCGAGTTTTAAAGTTGGCTGGACCAAGCACTGATTTTTCTCCTTATCTTGATGCTTTTCCCCCTCCCTTGCACCTATACAGCAAACACACTGTCATGATGATGAGCCGTCTGAGGAGCAGGTCATCACTTGAAATATGAGGAGCCTTCCAGGGCTTTTGCTTTTGGGTGTGTCAGGGAGTTTTCCCCAAGAAGTTGCCTTCCAGTAGCAGTAAGCGGACATTGGTATTTCCAAAGACAAAATCTCAGCTGGGCAGCATGGAAATGATACTAGAGCTGGAAATGATGCACGTTGTGTAAATAAAGTTACGTCTCACTTCGTTACAGTACGTTGCTCCTCTGGAGTCTATTTGGCCAAGCATCTTCATGTCTGTGAGATTTCTGCATGCTTCGTTCTGAACATGGGCTGGAGACAGCGGCAGTTTAACTGAATCAGTGTCCCTATCTTAGCTCGAATATGAAGTTTAATAAGAGAAAATAACAGCTTAATTTGGAAGAAGCCTCTTGTAGGCCAGGGCTCATACAAGTGACTGTTGCCAAGAAGATTGGGTAGTTGTATGTTGTACTCAGAAATGTGCTGCAGACATAGAGCTTGGCAGCGAAGACCAGAAGAGTAGTTCCTTTAGTCCAATACTGTGTGATAGCGTTAGACATTTCAGAGGGTGATTCCCCTGCAAAAGTAGCTGGGGGATAACCTGGTTTGAGAGAAGGGCTCCTTCCATTACATGATGGACAATGCTCTTTGGAAGAGGAAGACATATGGACATTGGATTGCTTGCTTGGCATGGAGCTTGCACCACTTCTCCTCCATTAGTCTGTTTTCAGATCCACACTGCACCCCAGTCCTGGATTTCCTGCTTATCCATGGACAGGTTTATACCTTTCGCCATGCCGACGAAATGCTTCAAGGAAAGGGGAGCAAATTGTTGGAACACTTTCCAAAAAAAGCACTCAAAATTCAATTGCTTGTGGTGGTACCTCTTCCTGTTCATCCAGTACACTGACTGACTGAGATTCTTGAATCAAAACCTCTCTCTTCAAGCACAGTTCCTTTTTTTTCTTTATAGGAACAATCCCTGCGGCAGCCGAACAGAGCGCAAGAGCCATTTGCTGCTGCAGTGCTTTACCCTTATTTGTACCTTATGTTCTACCAAACGACTCCAGGTTGGCGTGCCAGTCAACTCTGTGTCTCTGATTAATGGTCAGTTAGTCTCCAGCCTTAAAAAAAAGAAAGAAAGAAAGAAAAGAAAAGACAAAACCTTGCCTAAATTTTATGTGAAGGTTTAAACATTTGTTGGCTTGTTTCCTATGAGAGTCTGCTGCAGGTGACATTTTGCTCCTTTCCCATCCCAAGCCTGACTGCCATACTAGTAACTCTGTTACTTCCTTCATTTCCAAGATGAGTTCAGTATTGTATTCTGGTTTTTAGTGTTCCTGGCTTGACAGATTTCCTCTCATTATAAATTATTCTGTCTGCTTCAGCCGCATGCTTTTTCTCATTTACATTTAAGATAATGGAAGAAGAGTTGCTTTTGATGACATGAGTGAGCTAGATTTTGGGTTAGCGTTATTATAAAATGAGAGTTCTGCCTGGATAATGTAAAATATTAGGGATTTTGAAGTTTTAGTTCCCATAAAGCATTGCAGTGACTAGAAAAACTAATATACTTACCCGCAAATTGATGAGACTTCTAGATGCATGCATGGAATGTGAAAGGCTCAAGGCTAATAACATTACAGGTCCCAATGCATGGAATAAACTGTTTGATGTAAAATATTTACAAAACAAAAACTTTTCAATAGATTTGACATTGGAGAGGGGAAAAATAATCACACTATAGATCAGTGCATTTATTTTATGTTACCTGTGAAAGTTGCAGAATGAGGTTTGGGCTGTGTGCTGGAAGCACACAACCACTCTTTCGCATGATATTGTACCACTAGTTTTATGCTGTACTTAGAGTAATATCTGAACAGAGCGTCTCTGCTATATCTGATTCAGATTGCATGCCTTCCTTGGCTTCTTTTTTCCTCCTTCTACTTCCTGCTTTTCTGTAGTATTTTCATGTCTTGCGGTCACATAACTGTATATTCACATTTAGCAAGACAATAGGTATACTTTTAAGGTATGTGCATTGGACCAGGTCAGACTTCTCTCTTTTCTCTCATTTTGCCTTTTCTTTTTTTCCACAGGCTGAATATATGTATCTGGTTCTTTTCCATGCTTGAGATGTGATTCTTTTGATCAAAATATCATGTTTTTGCTGTGCAGTGACATCCAGGACTTAAGTTTATTGATGTATATATTATGCAATGGCAATGAGATTAGACAGTTTCAAAAAATCTAAAGGATATCTCTATTCTTCACCGATTTCCAGTTTCTTCTCATGCTGACAATGTTAGGAAAGGTGCAGAAAGCCCTTGTTGGTACTCCAGATGGGTCAGGGAGGGTTTAGGCTTCCAGGCCAAGAGTACAGTATGGAAAAAAGGATGTTCTGGCACACCAGCACCTGGTGCCTCCGTGCATTTGGTTTGGACCAGGAAGTCCTCAGGGCACCTAAGCTGGATGTGTGCAAAACCAGATGCCAAACCTGAGGAGGCAGGTACATGGTTTCTGCTGAAGCCGTATTGCATTGCAACACCACCGTTCACTTGCTTCGTCCTGCTTTTCTGCAGACCCGATTCAAAGTCCAACAGGGTCATTCTTCCTCGTCACAAGAGAAAAACTTCATGCTTGCATGGCCGTGCGCTGGTCTGAGCTAGCCTCTAAAAAGAAGAATCTGAAGGGTGACAGATGTAAAGCTAGCTAAATCAGCGTGAAGGTTTTTCCACCTTGTTCTTGTGGTCTTTCCACATGGTTCTTATATTGTCATCTTGTAATCAAGCCCCGGATAAGAGTTTGAAACCGCATGAAAACAGGTAGCCCTTGACAAGTCAAACAAGTTGCGTTAAGCCTCCTTTTCCACAGTTTTGGATGCCGTTCCTTACTGCCTTTCAGCTCCCTCCCTGCTGTTGCTTTTCAACCAAGACGACTAGCCACAGCAATGCCCTTGGCCCTGGGCCCTGCCGGGCTGTTAGGCCACCAGCATGGACTTGGTGGCGGACCAAGTTGTGTCCCTGAGTACCTAAGTCTAGTACAAAAAGGCGTCAAGAGCCTTGAAAGCGTTACCCAGTTCGTTCCGACTTCAAACTACCTGTATGCAGTGCAGTTTGTTTATTTGTTATGAGTCTGCTCCACCGAGGCAAATGTGTTTTTCATAATATTAACGGCTGTCTCATTGTTAAAGCCCTCTGCAGAGCATCAGATATCTATAAAACAAATTTAGACAGCAGTACTGTAGTTAAGCGTTGTTTCGGCAGCTCCCCAAGCCAACGTGAATGCCGCTATTAGAGGAGAGCTTTAGAAAATATTGACATTTCTGCATAAGTAATAACAAGTTTTGGAAGGGAGCTAAAGAGCGCTTTATGGTTTGTCGGGGAAACTGCTTTATTTCTTAAAGCAGCTGAATATTGATATTCTCACAATGGAGTTTTGTCAGCTTCCTAGAGTTTGCTTTCATGAAGGATGTCTCCTGTTTAATGCAGTCTGGTTCCCTCCCTTCCCTCCGGCTGTTGCCCCAGAGGGGGAAGGTAAACCGACGGCAAATTTGGGGAAAGAGTGGGCTGATCCGCACAACGAAACACAGAACAAGAAGGGGCTGGGAGGCTGCGGCCACATCTGCCCCAGCTTCAGGAGCACCCGCTTACGGCAGAGGTCTCCAAACAGCGCCAGGGCTCCCAGCATATCCCAGCAAGGGGCCAGGGAGCACGCTCGCAAGATGAGAAAAGACAGCTTTTTGCAGCATTTTGCCTGGTGAATACGGAGGCTTGCAAAAAGCAACCTGTGTAGTTTTAACCTACCAAATCAGACGGGAGGAAGCAGGGCCAGAAGGTTTCCCATCTGCGCGCCTCGCGCACGCGTATGCGCCGGAGCTGGGTTTCCCGTGCCTTGGCTGCCGTGGGATTGATTGTACTGTGCCCTCTTTCTCGAGATAGCAGTACAACACAGTCGGGTTTTAAATATTAATACAAAGATCACAGGAGTGTAGCTTGGGAGCACCGAATCACTGCGAATTGAAAACTCTAATCTGTACTGAAAGCTATCCACTTCCTCTTTTATTTACAGCCTTTGAAACATTTCACAAATTGCAAAGTAACCATCCAGCCATTCAGAATCAGATTATGATACGTTTAAGAGTCCAGGGTATTTATCCGAATGCACTTGGCCATCGTGCTGTCTAACATCTAGATTGGAGATATTACACACCCAGATGAAGAGGAACTATTTGAAGATGATAGTTTTCTCTTGTTAAGGTTGTGCCTGTAGCCTGCACTGAAAAAACATTTCAGTCAGCGGAGTAAGCGGCAATGTTGCCGAGCGTGCCTTTGGTCCCTGGAAGGGCTCGCTGGGATGACCGGGCAGGTCAGAAAACGCTAAGGCATTAGTAGGCATTTTATGACTCCTGAACTTGTTTCTACTCATTGCACATGTTAGAGGTGGAAAACGGCCGATGAAGGGCTGGATCCAGATGTCCAGCTCTGGTGCTGCAGAGCACATAGAAGTTGAGAGCATGGTGCTCAATTAAAGAGATAGAAATGTAGGCAAAAGGCAGGGACTATGCATTACATGAAGTTGCATCCATTGCCACACGGTCAGGAAAAAGTGTTTTTCCCTCTTAGCACTTACTGATGTATACGTGCACTTCTTTTGCATAAAAACTCAAAGTTGTGTGCATGGAGATGTCATACACATCATTTAATTAAATAAAAATAAGAAATGCAAGCAACCCCGAAAATCTCCACCTGCAGTAAATCTCCGGAAGCTGTGCGCATAGTGCCCATGTGTCTGTACTGTAACGCGGTCTGAATGAAAAGCTGACAGCACCTGTTATTGAAATCCAAAGTGATTTCTGTAGCAATGGGGTACGGGGGAATTCCTGCTGAGCTTCTCTTCAATGGAGTTTGAAGTGCTCACGTTAGAAGACACCACGTAGGATCTGCTCCACTGGCTCTGATGGATGTGAATCACGCCAGGGGATGGAGATTGTTTGGGAGGTTAGAAGTTCATAGCATACGTTCGGTAATAATATGCAGCTGTTGTGCCCCAGAAAAGGGATCGCATGCTTTTTTCTGCCTATGTGAAGTAATATGTGGATTTAAAAAAAAAAATAGTAGTCAGGCTTTATATGTTTTTAACGTACATAAATTCAAACTACATGCAGCCACATCTGACAGTATTTTTGAGAACTAGAGCGATTTAAAGCTAGATTGCCCAAAAATAGCTGTTGAACTGAACTCTCAAACCTATTAGATTAGTCCATTTATAATAAATCCTGATGTACTGTCTATTAGATCAGCTCTTCTGTATTTTTTTCCTGTTTATCAGGGCTCCTGTGGGCATAGTTCATCTGCATTTCTAAAAGCATTACAGCATGCTGTTGAAGAAATGCTATATTTTTGCTGCTTATACATGGCAGTCCAGTCAAATTGCTGCCCGAATGTTCAGAATAAGTTGCAGAAGGCCATCAATAACCATATGGCATTAATGCTCTGGTTGGATGGGTGCTGAAGGGTACAAGAGGTTCAGGAAGGTGGATTAAGCAGAGGTCCTGGGTAGGAAAACTGAGGCAAGATTGTAGGTGATGTCTTTTGTGGCTGCAGATGGATAGAACTGGACCATGGTCACATTTTAAGAGGATTCAGAGACTTCTTGGAGAAGATGAGCTCTTCAGAGAGAAAAAAAGGAGCTTTTTTAACTCAAATGACAACTAATTTGAGGACCTGCCAGTAAGAGCTGCTGGGGCCAGAAAAATATTAAGCCCTTACACACATCAAAAAACCTTACAAAAGCATAAAAGTTGATATTTCACCAAAAAACAACCAGGCTGCTGGTTGGGGATCATTTTTTTTGAAGGTTTTCCAGGGAAAACATGGAAGTTCACAGTAATGGCTAGCACGTTTTTGGCAAAGCTTGACCTTTCAATAGGAAGCATGTAATGATTGTGGTTAGAAATGTTAAGTTTTGATTCAAGATGGTTTTGTTGAGCATGGTTTGGAAACTGGCCCTGTGCAATTGCCACTTTGAATGTCCTACTTGTCTTGCTGAGGTTTGTGGTGCAGTGAGAAAGGAAGAGTTTGGGCAGATTGACTGGACTTCAGCCTGTTATGATGATTTCATGCACTTGAGCTCTCGTTCTCTGTCTTTAGGGTTAATTTAAAATGCTCAGACAAAGATTTGGAGGAAACAAAACTGTGTGTTAAGTGATTCCAGCTTGAAGTGAAATAAAACAGCTGAGTCTGCACCGTATCATGGACCACAGTGCTAAGTTTCTCCCTAGTACATGGGACTCACTTGACATCTGGCTTGGATCCATTGCAACGTCCATCCAGGTTTGGCAGAATATTTGTATGTGGGCAGGGTGGCATTGAGCACAAATGCACAATCCCCTACCACAGGATGCAGGGCTTTCATAGTCTTCCAGAAGGGTTTTTTCCAGTTGACACTGGTCCACAAGGGAAATGGATCTTTCTTCTCCCAGATGCAACCACCTCCTCCTCTATCTCAGACTGTAGGTAAGGGGAGGGGAAGAGCTGTGTATCTAAAAGGCTACATTTGTATTTCGTATGGCTTTGGGGGAGTCCAGGACTACATATGGCTGTGTTGAAGACAGCATGGTTGCACTGAACGCAGTGGGGCTATTGCGTATCTAATCTTTTTTTCCCATGAATGGCTTTTGCAAGCCATTTGTCAGTCTTGGTCAATAAAGATCTAACAAGGGAAAAAAAAAAACCCAACTCCTCCAAAAGCATGGTGGGAACTTTTACATTCACATACGATTCTGGTGCAGCTTCCACAAATCACAGCCCATGTCCATACAGCGGAAGGCTGTTCGGATGCTTGGTGTGAGGCCTACTTGGCCCATATTTGCATTAAAAAAAAAAAATCACAGTTTCTTTCAAATGCATAAAAGGAGTTGTACATAATTTGGGAGCTCATCTCACTCTGTTGATTCTCTGTGCCACAGCTCCTGGGTGGCACTGGCATGCAGTCTTTGTTTTTCGAGTGGACATCTGACATGAGATAGTTTTGCAGGGCGAGTCTTTCGTGGTGTGGGCTTGGTAAAATGTTGTAGTCCAGCAGTGGGCCAACAACTGGATTGCTAGAGATGCACTCCTACAGCTCCTAGGGATGTCAGTGCGTATGCAAGGCTCGACCTAGGCGCCCCTAGACTTCAGTGTTGCTTTTCCATCAACATAAAGGACATTTGGAGAAAAGCCACAAAAAAGAAAAAGCAAATGGGAATGTATTCATTTTAAAATAATTATTCTTTTCTAGTGAGTTTCAGAAAATATTCTGAAATGGGTTAGAGAATGCCTGTAGAAAACAAATTCCCATGGGATGTGTTTATGTGACAGGGAAGAGAAAAGCAGCTGTGATTTCTCTTTTTAAATATAATCTTCCAACCGCATTAAGTTGGAGTTTCTTCTTTCAAGACTTTCCTAAACCTTCTTATTGCTATGTAAATACAACATGTACAATCATTCAATAGAAGAAGAAATGGGGACAAAAAAGGAATGCTGTAAGCAAAGACTGTATGTAGGGCAAAATTAGCAGGGAGGGCAGGAGAGACCTTCAGGTTTTGTGTTTCTCACAGCCTCTCAGGAATAGGCAACACTATATTTGTCCTAACCTAGCAGGAACACGTGTAAATAATTGTGAATACAATTGTGATAGAAAAACATTAGTCACAGTCATCCAGAAAAGCCATCTCCCATGTATAAGGGCACCACAAAGAAGTCCTGTGCTGTAGGACTTGGGTGATTTTGCACAGGTGGTAGTCTATTTGTGGTTTTGCTTGGATCTGACAATTATTTATATGTAAATGATCCTAATGCCTTCTTCTTTTTCTTCTAACCAATTAATTTGGTCTTAAAGCGCGTAGTTATGTGAGCAAGATATGCAATGGGTGCTGCCTGTGGCCAGTGAAATTCAGCACTGTTAGCATGGCAATCATGTTCACTAGAGCTCATTATCAAATTGACCCGTTGAATAATCAGACCTTTTGAACTTAATTTGGCGATATCCCATCCATCTCGGTCTTAGTCAACTTCAAGTCAGTTCTTTTAAGACTTCTTATAAGTTGGTCTGTGTAAATGGTGGAGCCGTTGATTTTTAAAAATAGAAAGAAAGCCCAGTTAAAAAAAGGAAAAAGTTAGAAGACAAGGCTTCGTAGAGATTTTGCTTCTGATGCCAAAGAGTTTTTGAAAGATTAAATAACTCTTACTGTCTGATTAAAGGAAAATGCCCATAAATGCCTTGTGCACAGTTGATAAAGTCAGCTTGCCAGAGATATTCCAAAAAACACCGTGCCTTGGGATATTTGATGATTGTCAATGAAAAGCGAGGCTCAAAAATGCACCCCCTGGGCATGCAGATCAGTGGGAGCTCCTTGGGTGCTCAGCAGTTTTGCAGATCAGCCCACCTCTTCTGTTGGCTAAATAGGGATGGAAGAGACCCACTTTCAGGACTTGTTAGGGGAAATGTTGTCTTTCTTTTTAAGTTCGAGCTAGTTACTTTTCTCTGCTGGCTGCTTGAAATCTCTTCCTTATCTGTATGTGCTCACAAATGACTGTATGAATGATTTTAAGGGTGATTTACTAGTTTTTCCTTTGAAACTGTATCCGCTATATCTACTTGGTACCTCTGCATCTGTAGTGCATGGCATAGGTCATTTTGCAAATGGAAAGTAAGTCATTGTTACATACAGCAATGGGAAAATTTCTGCAGGTCGTAGCTATTGAACTAATCATCATTATTGGCAAGAAATGAAATAGGTGCTCACGGCAAGACCTGCTATAGTGAAAACAGGTAAAACTTGCTGAAGTTCTCTACAAATTTTAAGCCTCCCAGTAATGTCAGTTGGAAATCACGTCCTGCTTGGTGATTTAGTACGGCTTTGAACGGCAACTAGAAGAAAACTGTCAATGTCTGCAGGATTTTGCTGTGTGCTTTTTGGAATTCATTCAAACCCGGGACTCGTGAAAGTAAGGTGGCACGAGAAGGCTGGAAAGTCTGATCAGTGAGCAACGTGATTGCTGAAACTTCTGCATTTCTCAAAACTTTGAGTGCTCCCTGTGTGTTTGTGTGCACATATGCATAAACCACAGGTTCCCATGCTGACCCGCCGTGGTGGGGAGCTGGCAGGAGAGGGCCTTAACCCAAGCAGGGTAAAGCCCATGTGGACATTACTGACCAGCAAGGCCTTCTGGGGGATCGGAGTGAAATGCCTATCTGGAAATTAAAAAATAGGAAAACCTATAGCATAAAGTGTGTGGACAGAGCTGCAAAGCAATTAAATTAACAAGAGAAATGAGAAGAGCCATTGCTGCAAAGGCATCTTATATATCATTGCTCAAAAAAAAAGATACTGTGCATCCAGAAGAGCTCTGCTGTCCACTGGTTCATCATCTGCCTGTTGGCCCGGGACTTGGGAGATCTGATTTTGGGTTCCCCGTGTGACCTTGATCAGGAGGTGTAGCGCATATTGCACAATAGCTCTTTTTTGTGGAGGCCAGAGAGAGAATATAATCTAGTTTTCTGAGGGATCATGGAGCAGGGATTTTTAAATGAAACGTTTTCTTGTGCAAAAATACTGATCCCTCAGAAAATGATGTTTATGACAATTCTGACTTAGTTTGGAAGTTTGAGGGTTTCTCAGGCTTGTAATGAAATTAGCTAAAACCAATAAGAGTGTGTGCCTCAACTGCTGTGTTATTGATTACTCTGGGGTGGGAGAATTGCTTACAGTGCCATGGGCTTGGCACGGGGGCATTTTTTAAATTACAAAAAAAAAAAAAAATCGGGGCTGAAAAACTGCTGTTCTACAGTGAAGGCAAGCATCTATGTAATTTCAATAGGTTTGACTTGGGTGAACATTTACCTGAACTCCAGTGACAGCAATATCATTATACATTAATAACTAATACTGCACTAATAGCAAGTGTGGTCTGCTTCACCGGACCTAAAAGAGATGAAAGTCTCAGCTCTCTGGAGCTTACAGGCAGAGCTTACTGGATGGTCTGAGGTTGTTCCTCTGGGCAGCAAGGTGATCCTTGCATTTAATTTTAATTTCTGGCTAGCCTGGAGTTCTCATGTGGCTATCTTTAATGAATGAACTTATATCCATTTTGCTGGACATGGAGCCACTCTGATAAAAAGGGAGGATTTGGGGATGCTGGAAGAGGCAGCAGTGGGTGTTAGGGAAATCTCGGAGGGTGGGAATTTAAGACATGGTATATAGAGGTGCCCATGCACCAGAGCGGCACTGGGGCCAGCAAGCGATAGCAGATAAGGAGGACATGCTCTTATGGCTCTTGTTGCATCTTCATTCATCTGCAGCCAGTGTGACTTGGCCTTTGCAAATTTTGCTGGGAAACCATCACTCCATAAACATCTTAAAAGCAGCACCCAGCACACACACCCCCTCTTTTTTTCCCTTCCTCTCTCTAATCCGCTCTCGCCTCGTTTCAGGAGCGTCACCGTCAGGAGCACTGGGCCTGGGGAGCACCCCCAGCAGCACCACAGCGCGGGCAGCCACCAGCAGCACTGGGAGGCCCACCACCGCCTCAGCCTCGGGCAGAAGGAACAGGAGCACCAGCACGCCATCACCCGTGGCCAACATCCCCGACGAGGTGACCACGCACCCGCCACCAGCCTCCTCCCAGCTCCCACCAGCTGGTGCTGAGAGCTGCGACCCCGTGGAAGCCCGCGATGTTATGTGGTCTCGGACCCGGCAGGGCCAGGTGGCCAAGCAGCCTTGTCCCATGGGCTCCATCGGTGAGTTGAGGGGTGGTGGGACGAGGTGAGCCAGCTCTGTAGGTGACGGGCTTGAACATGCCTTATGTTACGTTGAACCTGTATGTTACGTTGGTGAAGTGTGGCAGGCAGCCTTGGAAAGCACAGCTGCGCCAAGGACCCAAACCTAAAGATGCCAAGCACCTTGTGCAGGGTCTTGGGCATCCCAAGCTCCAGCCATGAGAGAGGAGGCCACTAACCACCTTGTAGGGTTGAGCCCCAATAGCCAGAAGAGACCTTTCCTCTACAGATTTTATATTATTCCTGCTCTGCCTGTAATTGTAGTCTCCAGGCTGGTTGACTAATGTGTTGATGCCTGAAGTTTTGCTTGTTCAGGGAGGGGGCAGATCAACAAAACTTGAATTTTGACAGCACTCCCTGCTTCCCTGTTTTCATTTCAAAGGCTGCAGCCAGTGCTTTTGGACATGGGTATTCCCAGCTTAGGCTCCTGAACCTGTGCGAGTAATTTTTTCCAAACTGCAGCCAGCATCTAACATGACCAACAGGGAAAGCAAGGGGAAGAACAAGGCCAAGTCTTTCCCAATGGTCTGTTGTTGATTGGATTTTGCTTCTTTTCTTCCACTCTTCCCCTCAATTGCTTGTTTCCAAAAGGTTGCTTTTGGAAAGTTCCTGTCCAAACTAAAACGTGGTGGAATGAATAATGGATTTTGGCACGTGGTTTACTTGACCGTATGTTAACAAATGCAGTTTGCAGAAAATACTTATTTTTTGAGCTAGTCCTAAGGCAGAAGGTGGAGGAAGTTGCCTGAGAAGTAGAGGCTGGAGGGATCTGGCTTGTGGAGGAGGCTTTCTATTAATTCTCCACTTCACTGCCCAGGGGAGCCATTTACATTTGTGTATCCTAATTCTAACTCTCTCCTGAATTCAGTGAGGTCAGTCTGGTAAAATGCATGTGAAGTATGAGGGGAATGGAAAGAAGTGAGCAGTGAGAGTAGGTAAAGAACATTTTCCTTATCTTTCTCAGACCTGCCTGATAAAATTAAGTGTGCAAAAAGCCTATCGTATAGCTCCCAGAAAGAGGAGAGTCTGAACTGAACCTATAAGAAAGAAAAAAAATAATACAAAGGCAAATTAAGGCTGGAGGCAGGGAAGCATTTTCCAAGAGCAAGGGCTATGAGCCTGGAGCATCCCCGCAGGGGAGTGGAGTGTCCTGTTGCATGAGTTACGGGAAACTTGACTGGGTGAAAATACTGCAGGAAAAAATAGCCCTTGTTGACTGGGGGTGGTCTGGAGCAGGCAATAAGCCTTCCCCATCTCTAATTTCTGGGATTTATGGGATCCGTTAAAAGCTGCAGTATATTATTCAAAGGAGTAAAATCTGCGTAAAGCAGGAGGGGACGAGGAAGTTGGGGTTGGATCCTGGTGTGCCATTGGTGGGCAGAGCAGGCGAAATGGCCTTGGCTGCTGGCCTTGCTTGCGAGATCCAGCTTCAGTTTCTCGCTCCCTAGCAGCCATCCTACCTGGCCTCGGGCAAATTCCTTTGGATGTCTCCGTAGTCTCTGGCTAGTGAAATGGAGATAATGTCCCTGCCTTCCTGGGTCTGTTAGGCCTTAAAGCCCTAAGCGCTAAGGTAATGGGAGATTAGGACCCTGAGATGACTCAGAAGCATCCTCCTGAGCTTCTGAACACTAATGAGCTACCAGGCTTCGCATGAGGTCTCAGGCCTGGTGAAACGAAGCCTGTAAGCCCAGGTCCCAATGAGGAAACGCAGCCGGCAGCACTGAACACAGCAGCTTTCCCCTTTGCAGGTGTCGCAACTTTCCGGTGCCTTGCACCCGACGGGATCTGGGACTCCCAAGGACCAGACCTCAGCAACTGCTCTTCTCCCTGGATCAACCACATCACGCAGAAGGTAAAGCCCTTCCCACACATTGACTGCACCGCGTCTGTGCACGGCCTTTGCCTCCATTCCCTGGTTGTTTTCACAACAACCAAAGTAACCAACAGTCACAGTGGCTGTGCCAGCTCATAGGCATGAGCCATGAGTAATTGTGAGGAGAAAGCAAGGCTATAAAAATGCTATGGAAATTAGTGCAAAGAGGATGAGGGAAAGGCAAAGGTCTGGAGAGTGGAATTAAACCAAAATGTATGACATTGCTTGTCTGTGGCAAGAAAAGGAGGAAGAGGGAGGAGGAGGTGAGTGGACAATACAGAAAACTCTGACTTATTGCCAAAGGAAGCTTTCTCTTTCACACATCCCCAAGGATTTTCTGCCTTGCAAGTACAAGATAGACCCTGTAGCTGAGAAATCTTCACCAGAGAAAGGCAGGCTCGGTGTGACATGTTTGGATCGTGCTACAGACTTTCTGGTTTTAACTTCTTCCCAAGCTGTAAAAGGGCTGATGGAATAGAAAACAATGCTGCACTAATGTGTATCCTTTGACTCTTAGGTCCCTTGATGAATGTTTCGTAGCACTTCATCATTTATCAGTGTTAGAAGTGCATTAACATGTGACAATAGAAGTTCAAGACAAGCAGACTTTATTTGATAGCAATATGTTGAGCGTTTTTGTTATTAATGCGCAGTGGTGCTTTCAGCTGATTTCATTACAAACAGAGACCAGATGTGTGTTTACGCCACAGTGTCTGTGGGCTGAATCCTTATTATAGCAGTTTGGGTGGATCTGTTTGCTCCTCTAGCCAAAGTAGGAGAGCCCTGGTGGTACCGGCTAGCTGTGCTGCTGCATGGTAGAAACACTGTGCTCCCGGCAAGCTGAGCAATGGGATGGGGTGACCCCTCCGGAAGAGACTTTTTGTCCTAGCCATCGCCCACGTTAACCAAGGCTCAGTTACCTGTGAATCGCTAGCATATATCCTCCCAATCAACCCTATCAAGCATAACCTGTATTACTCATCCCTCCCCAAAAAAGGGGGAAAGATGTCAGTTAACATGGGGCTGCTCCGGCGCAGTCGTTACCGAGCCAGTGCCCCTTCTGTCCCCCGCAGAAGGGTAGGTAGCTCTCCCGGCATCCCATCAGGCTAGTTGATTAATAAAGACTGCCTTTGCTTCTGCTAGCAGCTGTGCAGCTCTTGTTTTATGACCCACGTACTTGTGCTGGAGGGGTTAATATTACTTACTCTCGTCATAATTCATCCAGGCAGCTGGGGGACCTCTTGCTGCTCAGCAAAGATGGTTAGGCCATTAGCCATTAGCAGAGGGAAATAATAGCCTGTGCTGAGGAAATCTCTATCAAGGTTAGGCTTATTTTATTTGAAACCGCAGCTATCATTTGTGTAACAAATGAGCTCTGTTTAATTTGTTATGCGCTTTCAAAGCAGGCTAAAATTGAAGAGCCAGATTTTCAGAAGTGCCAGCAGGCCACAACTGGGACTGGACTTTTTTTTTTTTTTTTTTTTTTGGTATGATTTTTCTGGAGGAATTCAGCTATGTTCAGCTTTGGGAACCTTCCACCACTCAGTGGAAAGACTAGGAGAAGCTGCCACATAGGCCTGGATCCAACCTTTTGGTGCCTGAGTGGGGATCTGCTGGCATCTTGGGACTGTGTGGCCCAACCGCGATGAAGAGGCGCTACAAATGGTCAAGCCTTTCCCTGAGCAACTTTGGAGAGGAAAGTCCTGCCAGGGTTACCGGGGGGCTTGTGTTGGAATTTGCATTCAGTAGGATCCTTATCGCAAACACTGGTTTTAAATTACTTGTGAAATTCACAGTTGCCGCGTGGTTTCCCAGCCTGAGCCAGAGGCTGGGAAGTCATCACTGCGCTTAGAGGTGGGGCCTGGTTTATCTCCGTAAAGGAGTGCTGGGGTCTCACGTCCCCGCCGTGTTCCGGGGCACTTCCCTGCCCCAAGCCTGCTGCAGGACTGGGGGGTGGTGGTGCCTAATGGTCCACTCTGGCACCTCTTTCAAGCTGGGAAAGGAGCCTTTCACCAGAGCAAAGCCAGCTACTCTTCTTGCTGCTGTGGTGGTAGCTAGAAGAACAGGTAGGTAAGCCATGATGCAAGGGCAAGGAGAAGTCTGCACACAGCATCTCAGCTCTCCTTCATCTGCAGCGCTCTGTGCCGCCTTGGCCAGCCTCCGCGGTTGCAGTACAGTTCACAAAATTGGCAGAAACACTGCTTTGGCAGCTGGGGCTCATATTTGCTCACTGTGTCTTCGCTGTTCATCTGCTCCTGTCCCTCAAAAATCCCCTGCTCTATCGAAGCTGCTCAAGAAGATGGGTGATAGGTCCTCTGTAGGGATTGCAGTGAAGCTGGAGAAGCTGTTAGGGGACCAGCATGCTTGCTTTCATGTCTCTGTAGTGAAGTAAGGATTGCTACTTGCTTCTTTTCTTTCTCCTGCTGAGCTCCGACTGTACACTGGGTGTTTGCTGCTTGCATCATGGTATTAGGTTTTACAGCCCTCTATTAGCTTCCATTAGAGTTATTGTGCTTGATGGAAGATCAGAACAAATGTCCGCTTCAGCAATTCTTTGGCCTCCTGACATTTACTTTAACTTTATTGTTGGTGCCTACCATGCCCTCGCAACATAGCAGGAGAATAAACTTGCCAGCGCTATTGAATTATGCACTGCTACGTGGGTTATTTCTAGAGTCAGGCAGTAAAAGGAAGCAAAAAGGTCATCTTTGGATACGTTGCACCATCCTGATCGTGAGGTCATACGTTCAGCCTTAGACTGTTTGTTTTACCTCTTGCTTTCATCAGTACCAGCCTTTGTGCAGTGTGTGGTTTGCCTGAAAAAGTCTTTTCCTCACTGTGGCTTTTGGTTGTGGCTGCTTCCTGGGAGAAAAAGCACCACTCTGAAAGAGGAGAAGCCTTTTTGTTCATGTTGTCCTCTCAAACAGACCAGCTGATACAGTCAGAAAGTGCAGAGAAGTTTTAGGGCTCAAGACAGTGAGAGCAGCTTTGCGGAGCACACCACTGCGTCGCAGGTCCACCCCAAGGTGATCGAATGGAATTGGGTCTTCTCCAGAAAATAAATTAGAAAGCCCCGCCAATGAGAATGATAAACTCTGACTATCTTGTATGAATGCACACATATAAAGAAACCTCTGCTAGAGAAAGAAAATGGTTGTGAAGGCCTTGCAGGCTCAGAAGTTGGTGCAGAGTCCCTGTTTAAGCGTTGCAGCCCAGCTGTTGGTTCCTGTGGTTCCTGAGGAAGTCTGTCAGATATTTGCCCCTTCTGAAAATGACATCACCTGTATGGCCTTTAAAGCTGGCCAGTCCATCTTTATGTCACTGGTTTCAAAAATCTTAGTTGAGTCTTTCATGCCATTTTTTATATAGATAGATAGATACAGATAGATAGATAGATAGATATCAAAATCAGCCTGAGGCTTCAGGAAAATGTATTTGCCTTTATGACCATGATGTTCAGCACATGATGTTTCAGCACATACACTCGCTTCCCCGGCATCTCTTTCTTATTTCCTCTGAATTTTCTTCCCAAAATATCTCCTTCTCTGGAATTGCTCTCAGTTTGTATTCTGCTGCCCTCTTCCGCAGCCAGTTCCCTCTCAGAAAGGTAGTGGAAAAAACAGAGAATAGTGCTGCCAGGGAGGGTTGCTGTTAGCCTTTCCAGGCAAAAGTCCCAATTTCCTTTCCCCAAACTCTGTGAAACAGGCAGGAATATATGCCCTGTCCAACAGCAATTGTTTTACAATCTCTTCAGTTGTAAGAAGACAAAAGACAATGGTACAACTAGGAAAACATTAGCAAATTGTTTCACAATGTGATTTCAGGTATACCAATGCTAATTCGTAAATCTGGCCTGAATCCTGTCAGAATCCTCAAATGAAGTAAGGGAGCATTCTTTGAGTAAGATAGAAAGCTTCGTTTTGTGTCTTGGCATTTTTGGGAGGAAGTATTTTTGCCCCCTTCAAGCTGACATTCCAAAACCGAATTGGACCGATTTGTAAAAGGGTAAAACTCACCCAGAGAAACGAGCAATCCAATTTGGTTTGAACAGAACAGTTTCTTTTATCCCAGAATCCCTTATATCCCACAGTGAGGAAAGAAAATGAAAAAAGTTTAGTCTCAAGTGAAAAAGAGTTTGGGGTTTTTTTCCTTTTTTTTTTTTTTTTGTCCTTCAGCCTCCCAGCAGAACCGGCTCTTTGCACGTTTTTTCCTTGCTTCTTGCTCGCCTCTCAGTGACAGCCCAACCCTTGCTGCTCCCTGGCATGAAGAACCTCCTAGGGTTGTTCCTGATTCCTGTGGCCAGTGGTGACATTGTTAGCATTTGGGAAGCAAGTATTACATTACAAAAGAATATTACATGTCCTGACATATATAGGAGATGCCTTAATTTCAGTGGGAAATGCTCAAAAGAATTAGGGAAGTTAACATTAACGTGTCATATGGCCATGACTGCAGGCACCCCTCACGTTATACAGTGGTATGTCTATATATATATGCATATATGTAGAGGCCTGGTGGTGCCTGCTGCAGAAACGGTGGCTCAGCAACATCACAGTGACCTGTAGCTGCATCTTCTAGGTGATGATGGAGAGGTTTAAAAGATACTGGTGCTAGGAAGTAGCTTCAGCACCCCTCAGCCGCACACGCTGTCCCAAGGGAATGGCACGTTCCCGGGTTTTCAGCAAATCTGGACGCGTGAAATGAGTTTGGGCAAATTCTTCCGTCTTCCAGGAGTTTGCAGGGTTGGAGCTTTAATATGTCTTTATTTGGGCATTTCTTCAAATGCTGCTTAGTTGGGGATATTTAGTTGGTCACAGTAGAATTGCTTGGATGTGCAAGCAATTTTTAAGAGTGCATTGGCAATCAGTCCGAGAGAGAGGACTTACTAGTGGCCAGCCCGCACAGATTTTGCAGACTGGTAGGAGCAACAGCAACTTACAGCTGTCAAAAGGCTTTTTTCCAGGGACAGAAAACTGTTGGCTCTGAGCTTGCCAGTCTGCACAGATGCACAGTTCAAAAGGAAATGCATATAACAACGATTGGGTAGCAGGGTTTTTTCTAATGTAACAGAAAAACCACTTGCATTTCTGTACTTTTCTGCTGAGCTGATAGAAACACCCTGTGTCATGATACATGTTCAGTGGTGAACAGCCGTAACATCTTGACGTCAATCTCTTTATGTAAAGGCATTTAGTGCAGTCATTCTTTCGAGTTCTGGGTGCCAACAAAGGAGGTCGAAATTCAACTTCCATGTTGAAGCACGGCTTTCTTTAACTGCTTAGGAGAGCAGGCAACCGCAGGCAGCTATAAGAATAGGGCCTGGTTTCTATAGCATTAGGTTTGTGTGTAACAAGGAAGAAATTACTCAGTTTCTGAATATAAGTTATCACTGCTCTAATGGGAAAAACAACACATTATCAGTTTTATTTATCTTATCTATACCATGATATGTTTTAATCCTCTGAAGATGAGCATATGAATATCTTCACTTACGTTTCATTAAATCAGATGGGCTGTTGCTGTCAAATTGACGGAAGCGAGTTATTCATTTATAACTCAGCTAATTGATTTACTGAGAGGTGGAAGCTCTGCCTGCTATCTTTCCCTATAATCTCACTTTTATAATAAGCACCAGAAATTGAGGGAACAAGAGAAATATCCGATTTCTAACTATTGGCAGATAAGACAGTTGGAAATTTCATATGAAGAACCCAGCAGAGTTGGTCATTTAGCCTGATGGAGAAGTGGTAGCTTAATTTATATGCAATCCTCTATAATTTCTACTGATCCCTAGACTATTCTCCCTGGATATGCATTCAAGATCACAGAGGCATGTATAATGGAAAAAAAGATCAGCATCTTGAAATAATGTTTCCTCAGTGGCCTGTTTCATTTTTTCAAGTGGCATAGATACGGCAACAGGATGTTGGAGCTTTGCTTTGCAGAGAGTTTCCTCACTTAACCCTATGGGGCCGGTAGGGCCTGGAGCAACATCATGCTAGCAGCTGGGGATGATCTTCTCCTCCCTTGTCCCAATTGCAGATGAAGTCGGGGGAGATGGCCGCCAACATTGCCAGGGAGCTTGCGGAGCATACGAGAAACCACTTGTACGCTGGGGACATCACCTACTCGGTGTCTGCCATGGTCCAGCTGGTGAACCTGCTCGATGTGCAGCTCCGCAACCTAACGCCTGGAGGGAAAGACAGTGCCGCGCGCAGCTTAAATAAGGTAAGGAAAAGGGGCCTCAGGAAGACGTAGGCTAAAGAGGGGGTTGGCTTTTTCCGGAGAGGTGTTAGAAATCTCTTGCTGAACGAGAGTCGTTTTAGGGCTGTGACTCTTTCTCAGTAGACAAGAGTGCCTGGTAGTTTTTTGTTTGCATGGTATTTTATTCTGCTGAGAAAGGCAACGGTTGTAAATGCCAAGCGTACTGGCGGTGCTGGGAAACGTATCCCGCTTGATGGGTAGATAGATGAACTCCAGGTGCTTTGTCCTGGTCTCGGCTCTCATACTCTGGTATGAGACTCATTTGAATGATGCCACAGCAATTAATTTGGATTCATGCCTGCGTGACTGAGACCAGCAGTTTGTCCAGTGCTGCATCCATCTGTGAAATGACATATAAGCCAGGCAATATGAATATTTAAAGCCCCAAAGAGATGAAGAGAGTCTGGATTTTTGATTTTTTTTTTTTTTTATCTCATATCATTACAAGATGGTGGATGTGAAGGTCAAATGAGCACTTTCATACATGTACGTGAACAAATGAAAGCAGACAGACACATTTATTTACACTTCAGATACATTTACTGAAGGTGCATCAGATGCCAGTACATTCACATTTAAAGTACTTAAGATGGCTTAATATTAGAGGGCCACCTTAATGACTATGTGCAACTTGGCCCAGAAGCACCTTTCCACGTGACAACAGTGTGGTTTCTGTGCCATCTGGATGAGAGGAATTATTAGTCCTGTTGTCATTTCCAGAATTAAGTGGAATTTTTACATATTAAAGATGCCAGAAATTGTGGAGGAAATATCAGCTCTGGCGTTCGTAAGAGTACATTTAAAGTTGAGATTTTCCTTCCATCCAAGACCCTCTGTATCCCTGAATCTCAAGTAAACGCATGGATTACAGCTTATATCGGATTTAAGTGGGGAATTGTGTGGGCCTGGGCATTGGAGCAAGGGTGGCTGAACCCTGTGGCTAGAAGCCCAGAGTTGTATTGGCCACATCATTCAAATAAGGTACCAAATTTTGTTCTCAGCTGCCTAGCAGGCTCTGATGGCCCTGGCACCTGTGTACGCGAGAACAGAGCTTGGTCCCGAGGTTATGCAAGGAATAAATTATCCCAGCTAAGCCTTCTAAAAAGAAGTATTTTTCAGAGAAGTAACATTGCTGTTTCGTTGTAAGTCATTTTTGTAGATTTATACTGTTTTAAATGTAAAGGGCTTCTGTATTGTTCAATATTACAGCCGCATGGGAATTGAAGTCCTGCATATCCTGTGCTTTGCATGTGCTGAGAATTGGGTTATCCTGATGCTTTTAATTAGTTCTGCTTCCAGCTATTTTATAACAATGTAGGTAATAATTGTATTAACTGTTACATCGGCATAACATTATTTGTTATAATCATACCATGATTCTTCATTATGAAACGATGGCGATATCTGGCAATATCAGGTAAAATCGGCAATTAATGTCACATACTAACCGGTTTCATGAGTTTAGTCTGCTTGCTCTTCCGAATACTCCCTAGGCACACCCAATGTTGTGTCACTTCCGCTTGGCAAGCCCGCGTTTCTCCTTCCTTTTTTTTTTTATTTTGCCTGCTGATATGTCCCCTGTTGGCGTGAAAAGGGGTGGCGCAGCCGGGAGCAGTGGCAGGAAGGACAAGGCTTGCGCAGGCAGAGCGGTGCTGGCTCTGCGGGTGCTCCTGCGGTCCCCCTCGCGCCCAGCTTTCCCCACCACCACCACCACCAGCTCCACACAACCACCTCCTATGAATCAATTCTCCACATTAATATTCTGGACCGCATGGAGTCCTGCAAAACAGCGATGCGAGCCAGTGATCCAAGTGACAGGCTCGGTAATTTACTTGCTCTCGTTCCCCACTTAATTCTTTGGAAGAGCAACTGCTCTGTGTTCATTTAAGAATGCATGAATTCAGCTTGGAAGTAGGATTGGGCAAACAAAAGGCAGCAGAGTTACGACTCCATTTTCCCCTTCACTGATCAAGAGTATTTCCAGGAAAAAAAAAAAGAAAAAAAGAAAAGAAAAGGGAAAAAAAGTTATTTTCAAAGAGTTTTGTTTAGTGCTGTTTAGTCAAAAAGAAGAAATATAGTAAACACTAGCCGTTAAATGCTCTTTTAATCATTAAAAGAAATGTACTGGGGATTTGGCTTAATACTGCATCTGAAAGTAGTCACCTGTGCTGTTTGTGGGTTTTTTTCTTTTTTTACAAGCTGATGTACAATGAATTGAAATAAACTGGCGTAATCAGAATTTTTAAAAGCCATCCTCTTTCAGCAGCCACTTTGCTGTCAGTAAAAGCTTTATGCTTTCCACTGGATCCAGCTTAGTTAAGGTAGTAATTGTTCCTTAGCAGGCTGGCGAGACCCCCAAGTGGATATCTCTGTAATTTTCAGCAAGGCTTTCTTTGATCTTCATTTGCTTCTATAAAGTCTTCATACTGGCCAAGTTTACCCAGAGGATGATTTCTACTGTTGCAAATTGATGAATTAAAAATTGAATTAGGCAGTGCATTATACCTGGGTCTGTTTTGGTTGTTGCAGCTCCTCAGGACTTCGGGAAACAAATTTGGCCCTCAGTTGCGTTAAGGGGGTGTAATGGGATTGCATTGCTGCAAGTTGAGAGCACAGGTTACCCCAAATCTCTCTTCAGGCATAATTCCAACCCGGGTGCATCAGCAAAAACAAAACCAGACAAAGCTGTGGCTCTGAGCAGCTTGATTTTGCAAGGTTTCATTGCAGCGATGCAGAGGGGTCTCATTTCTAGCTCACTCCTGCAGACAACTCGGAAAGTCCTGTGGAAGTAAATAAGTGTCTGCTTGGATTTAATGATGCATTTAAGTGCAGTTATCAGGCAGAAGGCATGCAAGTGCCTGGCAAAGTGCGTTCTTAAATGTGGCTCCTATTCAAGAGGTGGGATTCTTCATGAAATGGCCATTCAGCATATAAAGCATTTAGGCCCCATAATTACAGACCCATGGAATGGTTGAGGTTGGAAGGGACCTCTGGAGATCATCTAGTCCAATGCCCTTGCTCAAAGCAGGGTCACCTAAAGCATGTTGCCCAGGACCGTGTCCGGACAGCTTTTGAATGTCTTCAAGGATGGGGACTCCACAACTTCTATGGGCAACCTGTTCCTTACACAGGAAAGTACAACTCAATATGAGAGAGGACTGGAAAACAGCCCTGAAGAGCAGTGAGACTGCAGCACTAGGGGCTTCGGCTTGAGCTAGCGACCTGAGCGGGTATCTTCAGGGGATATATTCATGCAGGTGGGTCTGTACTGCATTCCTGGCTGCTGCATCCTGCCCACTGGAAATGATCCTGCTAGTCCAAGGCCAGTTTGGTGCTGCCGTGCCCTCAGCACCGCCGCACCACTGAGCCCACGTTCCCGTGATGTAGGTGAGGATCAGCCCCATCCTTTCCAGCCTTGTTTGGCATGGAAATGCCAGGGGTGATTCCAGAGCTGTAAGGAAAATGTAGCCTCTTGAGCCCTTCCACTTGATTTCCATGTCTCCTACCATCTAACAGCTGCTCTCGCAAAGTTCCCAGTCTGCGCTTTACTGGAAAGGGACTAACCCGTTTTTCTGCAGCCGGTCCTTCCAGCCTTCCACTGCTGCCTAACCCACATGCTTCCTTTGGTTTGTTTTGTTTCTAGGAGCTGTTTAAAAGAGAAATGAGTTTTTTGCGTAGGCGTTTTCTTTGATTTTTTTTTCCTTGTTCTGTCACTAACTTGTTTTTTCTGTTCCGTCTTTAATCTGCTGTCTTTGTGGACTCAGCTTCAGAAAAGGGAGCGCTCTTGCAGGGCCTATGTCCAGGTATTTCTTGCGTTTTTAATGCCTGTCAAGTTGTTTGACTGAATGACTGGGTGAAGTGGGTCTTGTCTCTGTGCATCTGATTATTATCATCTTTGTGGCAGCAAGTTCTAAAGCTAAGGTTACAGGATAATGTGATAATTTCGTTATTCATCCGCACCACCACCACCTGCCCAGTCTCTCAGACCTGGAATAAATTCACAGCAAAAACTCTGAATCAGAAAATGGGAAAAACTGAAGGAGACATGCGACAAGATCCATTTGGCCCCTGGAATAATCAAGGCAGTGTGGACGCGTGCAATTAAAGAACACAAAACTCCTATTCACAATGTCATTGTTGTTATTGAAGAATAATTGCTATGTGCGTTTTCCTTGCTTTTCCTTCTTCTCTTAACGCTTGAAAATTTAGAAACAATTCCGACTTGCAGCACTTGGCATGCGGGAGGAGGCAGAATCATAATGAAATGCAGCGTGTCCTCACAGAAAGATGTAGGAAGGAGGAGTGTGCTGCAAACTAAATTTAGAATTAAGAACATAACTTTCCATAAAGTTCACCCAGCTGCGGCCTGCTTTTTGCAGCCTTACATCATGTTCTCAGTGAACAAGATGGTCCCAGGGTTTTCGAGAGACCTGCTTGTAGTCTCTTCAGGAGTGGGTTGCCATTGTATTTATCCTGTCACCTTACTTTATAACACTTGCTCCAGCAACTTTTATATAAAAGCTGTTTGTGCGATATTGGTGAGTTAATGTTGCTTTAAGAAGTGTGAATGTTCTGCCTCCTAATTTCTGTTCCTTTAGTTTACCGACTTTGATGTTGTGCTTGCGGATGGTTGGTCGTTATTTATAAGTGTGTAACACACCAAGGTGTAAATGTGAAACTCACATTTCTGCAGGGGGCTGTGAACATGCTCTGAATTTTTCTGCAGAGCACACCTTCCTATAGCCTGTACTGACTTTATTTCGTGAGCACTCACCTCATTCAGCACGTGGGATTGGATGGCTTAGATTTCTGGGGCATTAAACATAAAGCTGTTCTCCTCCTTGCTGCTAGCCTCTCTGCCTTCACTTTGGCAGAGAGAAAGCTGTCTCTCATCTTCCATACACATCGATCAAGATGAATGTCCCCATTGGGACTGACGTCCCTTGAGATCTCAGAGAAGGTAATAACTAGCATTTTAAGGAAAGTTGACACCGAGTGCTTGCTCCCAGGCTAGCTCTTCGGCTACTGGTAGCACTGGGGACCTGGTGAGGCCAATTGCCCATGGGGTGGACAACCCGTTGGGGACCGTGGGTGCGTATTCAGGTGGCATGCTTCTCTCACTGTGACTGTTATTCCAGTTGCAAGATCCAGGCTCCGTTAGATGGACCTACCTGACCTGTAGTGATCCTTTGCCTAGCAGTGTAGGTGTACTCTGCGAACAGTAGATGCACCATCTTGGTCTTTTTGTCTTCTTTCAAGCAGTAGTGAATAGTGGATTTAATCTACTTTACAGAAAGCTTGAAATTTATAGAAGAAAGCCTCACTTCTGCAAAGGCTTAAGCCTATTCCTCTTTTCAAGGCTTAAGCCTATCCCTAATTTCAAGGACTCTTTCCCTTTCATTTGGAAAGGCTACTTGTGTGTTTAAACATTAATCATGCCCCTGCCTCTTACCAGACAAAAACTGATGAAAGCTTATTGCCTGAGTTGTTTAGGCTAAATATTGGCAAAGCTGGTAAAAGAGAACAGTCATGTAGCAGAGGAATCGAAGAATGAGGTAGATGACCTAAGTGAACCTTTACAGCTCTGCTTTGTACTGTATGGAGCTAAAATAATGCATCTAGACATATTTTCATACAGTATGTTTCCATTTGGAAAGTCATGTAGCTGAAGTCATCAAAAAATCTTTTGTGAAAGTGTCTATAATAGCAATTAAATGTGACTGCAGATATTCCCATCACAGGCCACTTACCCTTTACCATCCAGTGAAGCATTTAGGCTGGCTGAGGCAATTTAGCAGAACTTTGGCAACAAATCTTAGATGGGAAATCCCAGACCTCATGAAGTCCATGGGAGATGGGAAGTGCCTGGGAAACATGGCACTGAGGGCAGAGAAACTGAGTTTTCAGCCTTGCTGACATGATGAGCTTGTGCTGATGATCGTGGGGAGGATCCATAGCTGAATTCAGCACACATGGATGGAAGGGTAGCTTTGGTCCGGTCCTCCCTAAATGAAGGGAAAACCCTGTACAAACATTATGTGCAAGATATCCAGTGATTGTAAAAATCAAAAACGCAATTGAAAACAGGTGAATTTGGGGTGACTGGGTAGATAATAATCGCTAATATCAGTTTTAGTGGTTTTCTTGGGCTGACAAACATAAGTGGTCATGAGAGAGCCCCTGTGACAATTGAGATATAAAGTCTTCTTGAGCACAAACTAGATGAATAAAATAAACAGTGTGTAAAACTGAACTGGAAATTTTGTAATTTATTCAAATGTGAGACTGTGGGAATGCAGTATCAGATTATCATCTTATCTCTCTGGGTAATTTCATAATTAAAACAAATATTTATTTAATTTGTCTGTAAAATGTCATAACATTTGTTGAGTTAAAAGCTCAGGGATTTTATTTACTGGAGACAGAGGTTATGGATGTTCCTACTTTAGTTGTGAATGTAGTAAGATGTCTTTGTTCTCTCAAAAGTTCAACAAAAAACAACCAATGGGTGACGTGATAAATGCATATTAATATAATAATGACTAGATAGCTGCCTAGGGATTTGTAAATAACAGGGATATTTAAGCAATCGCTGCACAGGATTTAATTCATAATAGTGAGAATCAACTAGACAGGCCTAGTTGACCAAGGAAACTTATTTTATACAGCTCAAAGGTTTCTGGAGGATGGTTTCCTCTATGGAAGAGTGGGACGATGACAGCCTCATTGGTCAAACATGGCCGTGTTGCATCATATTATCATTTTTGCGTGTGTGAGGTGTCTGGGCTCTTTAGCGAACCACAGTAGCCTCCACCGAGCTTCATTCATTTCCGCTGAATTCCACATCTGCATGTTATTGGAGAGCGTATTTAGGACTGCAGCTGTGCATAGAGTCAAAATCTCATGCAAACGTAAAACTAGAAGGTGGGCTGTACCCCCCGGGTAGGCAGGGGTAAGCATCAGCTCCTCTGAGTATTAACCCTCTGATGGAGTGTACAGCCCAAGTGAGCTGCTTTGGGTTGCTCAAAGACATGACTCATCCCATAAGTTGGGCGTCTAAGATAGACGGAGGGAATTGCCGTGGAAAGGTGCTTGTCCGCCTTGGCTGACAAGGAAGAGCTCGGACCAGATGCCTGGCTTTTTAGTGGCAAAAGATAGCTGAAACAGCGCCTGCTTGGGCTGTGTTCTCCTCTCATATTCCTGCCCACCTTTGGGTAATGTGCTGTTCCTGACATGCTATACTGGGGGTGGAATGACAAAGTTGTGCTGGAGGGTGAGTCACTGTGGGCGACGTGTCCGCTTCATGTAGCCTCACTTGGTGACTCGTCTGTGACATAAGCAGGCGAGAATTCCCAAGCATGTAGTCAGAATTGGTATTTGTGCATTTTCCCAAGGCATTTCTCCTTAAAGCGAAGCGCAAGAGGTGTAGAAAATGTAACTGTTCATCTTTTGGGGGCTGTGAAGCAGGTTTTGATGTCACAGATTTCTTCCGTACCCTGCAGCAAGTGACATCTGCTCGTTATTTCTCAGCTGCCCAGCTGTGTAATGCTGTGGGTGCAGTTTCCATGGCCTCCAGGAAGAGAGGTAGGGTAGTAAAGGAAAAAAAGAAAAATGAATACTCATATTGCAATGAAGGATGGCATATTAACATGGAAAACTTACACATGGGAAAAACAAAGAAGCCTTCACCATTAAGATTTGGTAGCTGGAAACAGAAATTGTAAGGAAGGCTTATTTTGAACCCTTCTGAAAGGCAGCACCATTCACCTCTTACCCTCCACTCCAGGTGTGCACACTGAAACACAGAGACATACTTGATTATAAAGTCTGGGGTCAGATCCTTGCTTTGCTTGTGTTTTGTGGGCTGGAGCTCGGGGGCATCGCAAGGCCAGTGTCTTCCCCTGCATTGTCAGCCAGAAAGCCCTTCCCACAGGAAACTATGATCTGCACTTGGGATGGTGATCCTAGAAGGTAGAAACTTCCCAGGGGGCTCCTGTTCTCATTTTTTTGTTGTTGTTTTTAAAGCCAGTCTCAGTTGCTTCAAAGCTGGAGGACAGTGAATGCAATAGCTGAACCGAATGAACATTTTGTTGAGGGATGGAGGAGGAAGCAGCAGTCCATGGCTTTTGCAGCATTGCCCAGGTCTAATGGTATTAGCTGCTGTGGTTCCCACCAGCCTCCGGGCCAAACTGTTTGCCGCAAGCCCTGTGCTGTGTTTCTGGGCTTCTCTGTGCAGTAAATGGGGAAGGTGATGGAGGTGCTGCTCACCCCGTGAAGATCACAAGAGCTTTGCAGATAATGTCAGAGCCACCCGTGAAGCCTGTCCTGAGCTGCTGACAGCTTCCGGGTAGCAAAGACTGCTGGTGGTTGCAGTCCAGAGTTGTCCTGGTTCTCCTGGAAGTTATCTGAAAGCTTCATGTTTACAGCATTGGCTGTTTTAATTGTTACACTAAGCAAAAATGAAAGGCTTTCCTCAGAGGATTCAGGGCATTAAGTTTAGAACTGATTAAAAGAAGAGCCTTTTTCTTTTTTTTTCTTTCTTTCTTTTTTTTTTTTTTTTTTTTTTTTTGCTTTGCAAACCTGGTCTCTCTTAGCAGGTAAGAGGTGTATCTGGGACGCAGCCAGGACTATCCAAAGTGGCTTAATTCTGTCTGTCCCACTTGCTTGCTTGCTTGCTTGCCCTGCTGGTCCCAACTTGTGTGAGGCCTAAAAGAAAGAGCCTTGCAGCTCCAAGACAGAGCGCAAATTGAATTACACTGCGTTTGCTTGTGCTGGTGTCGCGCCTGTGACAAGAAAGACTCTAACCTCCATTTATACAGAAAGGGGCAAATTAATGAGGATTTTCGAGCTCCTTGTTTGGTCACTTAATTGGCTGTATGACAAAGCGCTCTGTGGTGCGTGTCAAACAACTTTCAGAGTCCTCTAATGATTTGTGCGTTGCTTGAGTCCCGACGCTATTCTGTGCAGCCTGTCAGGCTAGGTATCGTTGTTAAAGTGGCTGGAATAAATTGGCTAGCAGTGTGCATACAATGTAGTATATTAACTATAGCTACAGGGAGCACTTTTAGCAGCTTTCTTCAGGAGATCTAGATGTTTGCCTATAAGCATCAAAGCGCCCCAAACTTTCATTTAATATAATTAAAAGGACATCTGAAAGAAGTGTGACTCGCAGCAGGGTTTCCACGGTTTGGTAGCCCTTTGTTAAAACTCTGTGAACTTAATATATTTCACAGCGTGAGCGACCTGCGCTTGATTTGTGTCAGTAAGGGGAAAAAAATATAAAACCCCACCCTGTGTGTTTCTGCTGCAGTGAGCCTGTTGTGAGGGGAGAGGAGGATCAAAGAGTCAGCCTTGGGTTTGTCACCGGCATCAAAAACTCTGCGCATAAATATTAATGCATTTTACTATATGTTCCTCTACCCAGAATTAAGCTGCATGCATGGTAAGAGTCCCACACCTAACACAGCAAAACTGGAAAAATTGGTAGTGTTTTCTGTGCTGCCGCGGGCTTCCTTTCTGCTTTTACCTGAGTCAGCCCTTAAATCTGATGGCCCAGGGAAAAGTCTCTGCATCGATTGCTCAAGGGGCCAGGAGGAAGTGTCCCTTGGATTTGGGCAGTAGGAAGAAAGGGTGGATCTCATGGACTCCCTAGGAGTTCCTGTGAAGGCTATGGATATTCTGTCAAAGAAGCACTTATTGTTTGCAAGCCATTTTCCTCTCTTTGTACAGCTTTGCTCACAGCCCTTCTGTAATTATTCTAGCTGTTGCTTGTATAGTCTCAAATCCCAAACAGTAGGATGGCAAATACAGATGATTCATAAATGCAGTTCTCGGCTTATTCTGCAGGGAGGATCTCATTAGATGAAAAGGATCGTATGTTATTTCCTTCTTCCCAATCAGTTCCTTTTATTTCAGTCCTGCAGATGCCTTCTGACCTTAAAATATTCTTCCCTGTATACTAAGGAAAACAAAACCATAAACCTGTAATTTGTAACCTTCTTTTATTTCTCAGAGCTCCTGTTTTTCCTGTGTTCCCATTGGGATATTATTGGTAGTTCAAGGCCAAGACTGCCAGCCTTGCATGCCTAGTGCTAGGTCATTAATTCTATAGTTAAGCATTTTGTAGATGGCCTAATTTTAATAAAGGTCAGTGCCTTTACTCTCGTGACAGTGCATTCCTAGCAGCGCTGAAAGTCGGGCCATTTCTGCACTGTTACCATTCCTGTGCAGAAGACTAGCAGGAGACATTTGAATAATTTATTTATTTTTAACCACGCATTGCCTTTCAACTAAATTCAGTCTAAATGTGTGCTGGTCCATTTCAGTGAATATGACAATTGTTTTGCGATGACCTCATTGCTTTGGAAAAAGCCTTGGAGACTGTCTGAGCTTCCCGGGGAGAAATTGTCTCCAGTGTGCCGACTTGTCTTTTGACCACAGACAACTTTTAATTTGGATTTAAAAGAGAAAGCTATAAGAAGAAAAACCTTGTGAGTGTGGAGAGCCATGGAGGGAGGTTTGAAGGCAGCTCCCAGCCCAGAAACAGAATGTGATGACATTTTCCTTGTTTAACATCAGCTAAAGCAATAACGTGCTCATCCATTTTTGATCTGAAGTCCCACGTAGCAGATGACTGTTCCAGTTTGACTTGTGATCCCTGTATATGGGGTACAGTCTCCTGTACATTTTCCACCCAAAAAAGGACAGTCATATCTTGAGCCTGGTCCCTTTCCATGTGGTCCCCTTGCCAGGACGGGGTCTCCTGGCATACCTGCATCCATGCATCCCTCCTGAGCTTCGGATCTGAAGTATCCATTAATGGGAGTTTCTCTTGTAATGGCACTTTTAATGGCCAGAGGCAGCAAGAGCACAAATTCCAGCCGAACTTGTCATCAAAGAAATTGAATGTGTCTTTAACTCAATTAGTTTGGAGGCTTGTGAATAATGACAGCTTAAGAAAAGGGTTTGTTTTAGCACTGGGTGTTTTATATGAATACAGAGAAAAATCAGCTGTCCTTGAGCAGGGAAGCAGGCAGGCTTTTTTTTTAAAAAAAATCACCACTTTCCAGTAGGAAAAAGAGAATAATGTTGCAATTCTTAAACCACATCCACATTTCAGTGCAAGCCCCTCTGTAGGGTTTTTCCTTTTCATTGCCCACTGCGGACCTGAAAGGGCTTTTGTGCTTTTTTTCCTCCACTGATTTGCCGTAAAACCTCAAGCTGCTGTTAACAAGCAGACTAATAATGTTTTTGCATGCTTTGCTTAATGATGATGATGATGCACTTGTTTGGGAGCGGCACCCAGAGGCCTCGGGCAGGATCGGACCCTCAGAGCACAAAGCCAGTCTAAGGCCCCATGACTGTCCTCTACAGTGTTAGCATGATGGTTCATGCCAAGGGGGAGCCAATCTTTCTTGATGAAGCTGTGCCAGTAAGCATCGTTTGTGTAGGGCAGCTGTACAAGTACTGCTCACTTCACACACCAGCCAGGTTTTCAGTATACCTGTGCAAAGCTTGGCTTTGTTGACATACCTTCCCTCTATGCTAATTTGTGACACTGCATTGTGTCACATATTCCCGTTAGATCAAGGAATGCAATTGTTAATAGTGTAAGGTAGGGCTTTAAATGTCATAAAATGCATGGACATTAATTACAGATGTCATAACAAAAGTGGTATTTTAATGTTCTGCCCCACTGTCCTCATTCACCCAGAGCTGCTGTAGAAGCCAAGGACATAGGGTCCACGCAAAATAATGCATCAAATGTTTTCAACCCCATCTTAAGGAGCTGCTCTGTAGCAAAGAAGGACAAACTGAAAGTTTGAGTATAACTTGACCAGTAGGTCCTGGTGGCATTCCCGTGGTGTGAACCAGGATTTTCTCATGCACTCTTGAAAATGTCCTCCCATTGTCAATCCTCTGGGCTTTTTTGTTCTTCCATCAGCTGTCTGCTCGATGAGAGGCTAACAAACAACATACGTTTAGCGAGCGCCCAACTCCAGGAGGCTTGCTGGTTTTCTGAGGTTAGGGCTGCTGTCTGCGAGCACGGGGCCGCGACAATCTGCTCCTAGCCTCTGCAGCAAGAGCCTTGAGATGAATAGGTCCGACAGCTCTTAGTGTTCTCCAGCATCAATTCCCAGGTAAAGGTAGATTTTACATACAAAACACAGCTTTTCTCCAAGTGCCTTGGGTGTTGGTACAACGATAGATAGCTAGGTGGATATGGTGTCCATGGATATATACACACTCCTAGGTTTAAGCTGTGTGTCACTTAGCCAGACACTCTCACCAGACATTTATAGAGGGGGAGAAGATAAAAATAAATGAACAAGCAAAATTCAGTTTTACGGAATGAAGCAGCTGTCACAAAGGAAATCAATGGGATATGTAGGATCAGCCTTTTAGTAATGTATAATTACTGTAAGACTCCTAATTAGTTGCCTTTTGACAATACATATTTTAATACCAATTTGTAAGTGTTTGAAAAGGAAGTTTTACATTTTGTTTCTGTTTTGTAACCTCAGGACAAAATCAAGAAACCATGAGCATCTGCCCTTATTTAGGAAAGTTTTTTCTCTGCACGTTATTAGCATTTATTTATTTACACTGAATGTACACTCTGTGGTGCTGTGTAACTGCATAATGAAGAGGATCACCATCAAGGGATTTATCTTCCATGCTTGGCATGTTCTTGCTCTTCTCTTGATGTCCAATTATAGCCTCTGTTGGAGACGGACTATTAGGCTCTGTGGACCTTTCATCTGACCCAGTTCTTACTTTAGCTTCTCTGTGAGCAAACATGGGCTTGAGTTCAGGGGGTTCGGTTTCACTTGTATGGGTACTCTGATTTTGTAGTCAGTATAAAGCTGTACCTACACATCTCTGGGGGTCAGACAACAGACGGAAAGTTGTCCCTCTTGGCTCCCCAGGCTCCCTTCTGCTTGTTCCCTGGTTCATCCATGCTTCAAGGCTGCAAAAAAACAAGCTATGACTTGTGAAAGCTTTCCCTAGGTGTCTTTTGAGTTGCTGCTGTCCTTCTCCCTAGGCATATGTGTAGCTGTGCTGTTCATTCTTGTAAGCCACAGCAACCATGGCATTGGTTTGGTGCCATGCTGTGGGTGACGTTGAGGTATATTGGAGCAGCTGATCAGATGGAAAGAAATGATTGAAGCCCACACATTTTCACTTTTCATGAGGCTCACAAGAGCCCTTTAGCTCCCTTGGAAATTGTTTGGAAGAGGGATCAGGCAAGGGAAGAGAAGACAACTTGTGCTGTGATACAGACATGAGAGTCTCTCGGTGCTTGGGTCAGGGATCTTCCTCCAGGTTTGCTTCATCAGACTGCAAAGAAATTGGAGCAGGTGCCAAACCCGCCTAAACTGTGACAGCTCAGCTTAAGTGCAAAGGCAGAGGCCGGTCTTTGTCCTGCGTGCCAGCCTTCCCACAATTCGAGCTCTCCTACCCAACTTTTCCCCGTTGGGATCTCTCTCTCTAGAGACACTGTTGCTTTAACAGCTGTTTTGTTTCATTTAAACACCTACCTCAGCTCCTGTCCAAAATGCAAACATTTCATTAGCACCTCATCTCCTTAGCTTCAGCCTGCAGCACTCAACGGTAATGAAGTGCTGCACTCAGAAATACAGTGCGGGGAACACTTGATTAATGCACTGAGGCAGGTGAGGGGAGTGACCCTCTGAGAAAAGCAATGGGCTAAATTCATCTCTGATGTAATGCCAGCAAAGACAGTTGTACCAGCTTTGCTCCAATCTACGTTAAGCATCAGACCCAAAGTCCTTGGGAATCTTTCTGAAAAATTTGCATCAGACCCCAATTCCAAAGTGACACAAAGTGCCTGGTTTCAGGTTAGCCACCTCAAGAGGATTCTAACCACAGCAGTGCCTGTTTGATCAGGAATACATATGTGACAGGAGACAGCACGTAAGGCCTAACTGATGTTCTTTCTCAAGCATTGCATGCACACATGTGCACGCATGCTTTGTAAAAAAATAAGATACACATAAGATAAAATAATTTTTCTGGGGAAAAATCTTTGCAGCAGATATTTCACCACAACACAAATAGTTTGGCATCTGTTTCATGTTTAGACAAATATACATTACCTTTCCATGCAAAGCCAGGAGCTAGATCTGCTGCAAAGACTGACTCCTTCCACCATGCAAATATTGAGAAAAGTATCCAGCATGTTGTTTTAGCAAAGATTTAAAGACCCCATTAGTAGCTGAGCAAAATGAAAGTAATGCAAATTGTGTTCTGCATTGTGTTCTACGTTGAAAGAGGAGAAAAAAATCCTCATTTTATGCTTTCCATGAATATGAGATCTTTTTAAGAAAACACTATGCGTAGGACCTGCATAGTGACATAGTTATGCTTTTTGATCACTGGAAAAGCATAACACTTCCTTTCCAGTCTATAAAGAGATAAGCTACCAAAGTAAACTACAGAAATGCATTAAGAGCTACAGAGATTGGCCTTTAAGTTTTTAGAATACTGAAGAAGCATACTTAAATGCTATGGATTTTTTATATTTCTTTTTCACCATTAAAGGTAACCAGTTTATTTTAGGTGCATGTACCAAATGTGCTAAGATGATTTTTTTTTTTTTTTACTATTTAGGAAAATCCATTTAATGATCAGTTTAACCAACTGATTTATGGTCAATAACTTCCAATTAACAGCAAGGGAGAAAGGGATTCCAGCTCTGGGTTGTAAAGGCTTCACAGCAAGAAGATTTTTGCTGCCTGATACCACCAAAAAATGGCTCCTAGACCCTGGCAAAGCTGGTCCCATAGAATTCGATAGGAGTTTTGCCATTGATGTCAGTGCTATGTTAACCTAGTGCTGGCAGTAGCACTCAAGGACAGTCCCTCAAGATTTTCAGCCATTTCAGTTTGCTATAGTGGTTGGCTACTCAATACTTTGGGAAGCCAAGCCCAAGCCAGGTCTCCCACTCAGGAGAAATGTCATCTGTTAAGGAAGGGATCAGGGGAGTAGCTGCCAGGGAGGGAGAAGATCTGCTTAAGGTAAAGGAGAGGTTTGGCACAGGAACAAATGAGTTAATTGGCCATGAATAAATTTGTGTTGGAGAGTAGGAGCTTTTTCTGTAAAAGGAGTCTGATTCTGGCTCAGCCTTCCAATAAGAGGGACATAGTATGAAAAAAACCTTCCAACCTTGAGGACCTTGGAGATAAAAAGTCTTTGGCATATGAAGAGAATTTGCACTCTGATTGTGGTACAAGAGCAGGGAGCTGTGATCGATGGCCAGGGGCTGGTGTTAGCCCATACCCCCATGGGTGTGTCTGAACCTGCTTGGAGTAAGTACAGTGTTGCTCTAGGAAAAGAGAACCTCTTGGATGTTCAATCCCTACCCATGGTAAGGGACAGATGACGTTTAAGTGTACTGTGCTTCCTCAAATGATGCTAACGCATATGGTATCATCTCAGTGAAATGTCTTTCTGGAATTAAAAGCACCTGGCTTTTCTGCACTGGCAGGTCTTTGCTTCTCCTTGGACTTCACTGTAATTGAAACTTCTTGAAGGTCACCTGGATATAGCAATAGCAAACTCTGAACTGATGTGATTATATTCTCCCATTTGTACGTGAGCATGATTGGCAACTGCAAATCAGGATGCCCTCCAATCTGTGGGTCATGTGTTGTCTTTGTAACATGCCTCCTGCAGGGCTCTGCTGGAAAACAGGCTATGCCTTATCTTCTTTTCATATGTCACCTTCTACTGCTGGGTTTAGGAGCACTGTCAGGAGTAAATACAAAGTATTTCCATGAAAGTGAGCCGTGGTGTATCCTCTAGTCTTGCAAAAAGTTGACATCCCATGGGACTGTCTTTGCCACGCAGAAGTGAGGTGAGCGGTTATATGCACTTTCAAAACACAGAAAATTATTAGAAACGGGAACTTCATCCTGAAGGGAAAGTTGGTTTCTGCAGTCACTGTTAATTGGCAGTGGAGGTCTCTCTTTGTGAGGCAGACCTGCTTGATGGCTACCTAACTACAGCTATGGAAACGCTAACCAGCAGAAGAAAGCGCTGTCAAAGTATCCTTTTCTCTTCTGCATAATCAGTTTTACCAACCAGTACACCTAGTTTCATTAAAAAGTGTTAGCTTCAAATAGTTGAGCCAGCTATGGTTAGTAACTAGGCAGGGACTTTGGGTCAAGCAAAAGCTTCAGGTTGGGTAGGCTCAAGTGGTGAAATTTAGAAATCATGAGACTGGAGCAGTTTCCTGCGATCCTGATGCACATCCACATTAACCCGTGGGAAGTTCTCCCTGGGAGAGCTCTTTGTTTATGGCAACATGGGGCACAAGGTGCCCTGCGGGAGGCATTGAAGTTGTTGCCTTCCTGACAGGAGCTGTTTGAAGTGTGGTATCATATCCAAAGCTCTAAAGGCACCTGCTGGTTTTGTGGATGAAGGAAGAGCCAGGAATATAAGTAGCAAAACTCTCTGCGTCTTCATAGGAGCCTGACAGAGGTTACGTGGTGGGAAATGTTCACTAGAGAGGGTGGCCTGTGCGATATTAGATACCTTCCTTGGGAGCCCCAGCCCAAACGCTGAATTTTGGCTCTGCATATTAGCAGCGCCCTGTGTCACAGATGAGTTTCAAAATCTGTTCTCCTGCGTGTTGCCTTAGCGACTTCCCCATCTTCCTCCTTCCCTAACCCCCAATTCTTTCTTACTCTGAAACCGGCGCTGCAGATCCCAGCCTCATCTAGAATAAAACCCAAGATTTTTCCCCCTCCTATGTAATACAATGAATGATTAGCTCCATTGCAAGCTGCCACAATGGCTGGGGAGATGGGATGCTGCCCTGTTCCCATAAACTGCTGTGCATGGAGGAGGGGGTTGAGCTTATGTGTCTGCAGTCTTGATGGTGCTCTCAGGCCCACGAGAGCCCTCTCTTACTCAGTCCCTCTCCTTTGCAGGCCATGGTGGAGACAGTGAATAACCTCCTGCAGCCTCAGGCTCTGAACGCATGGCGAGACCTGAATGCCAGTGAGCAGCAGCGGGCGGCGACCAAGCTGCTTGACACCGTGGAGGACAGCGCCTTTGTGCTGGCCGATAACCTGCTGAAGACGGACATCGTCCGAGAAGACACCGACAACATCCGTAAGTGCCCATAAACAGCACGTGCAGCCAGAGGGAGAGCAAAGGCTGGGAAGCCTGGCTCAAATCTTGGCCCCTGGATTAGTTAGAGAGCAACTGGTGAGATCTGTCTTGGGCTTTTGTTGGAAAGACTTAGCATAAGTCTTTCCAGAGGAGCCTGGAGGACTAAAGCAGCTCTCTGCGCTTGAAAGCCAATGGAAGACAAGCACCTAAACTCCTTTACCTCCTTTATTACTTCTCGCTTTGTGCATAAAGTCTGTGTTAGAGCACCGCTTCGCGGGGAGATTGTTCTTAATTGTAATACAGTCGTGTTTCATTTCATACCAATTTGTGTCTTTATTTAGCTGATTGTTGGTTTTAATTAAAAAACAAGCATGATGGAAAGCACCAGCACTCCCACTGTGCATGTGTAAAATGAGAACAACTCTTCTTTCCACATCTATGAATGCAGATCCCCAGCACTGATAACATTTACAGAAAGTACCAATCGCCAATGGCAAAGAACTAGCATTTTCAGATATTCAT
Organism: Dromaius novaehollandiae; assembly: GCF_036370855.1. Classification (NCBI taxonomy): domain Eukaryota; kingdom Metazoa; phylum Chordata; class Aves; order Casuariiformes; family Dromaiidae; genus Dromaius; species Dromaius novaehollandiae. Next base: position 2,673,442 of record NC_088101.1, read on the forward strand.
TTTAGCCATTGTCCTTAATATCCTGAGGTTCTTGTTTGCAAGAACTGCTTGTCTTCTGTCTTCCATGGGGAGTAGAATTTATTTACTTTTTTTAATTAAATTTTAAACTTCTACAGGGCAAAAATTTAAACAGAAATAGGAGTCCAAACCGAGTCTACTGTGAAATGCTCTAAGTCAATTCCTCTGTTTTCAGATGGTCTGGAAAACCCATTTTGTACCTTCAGCATATTATGCCGAGGATTATTTCGGGCAGTGATTTTTCTTAACGCCAGTCTCTCTTGCAAACAGAGCTGGAAGTTGCGAGACTAAGCACAGATGGGAATCTGGAGGATCTGAAATTTCCACAGAACCTGGGCCATGGGAGCGCCATTCAGCTGTCAGCAAACACCCTGAAGCAAAATGGTCGGAATGGTAGGTCCAGCCCCTCCGGCCTCGCTGGCCTTGGGCATCAGTCATGCTTTCAGCACTGTTTCTGAACAGTTTGTAAACACTGTGCTTTGTTTAACTGGCTGCAAATATTGTATTACTCAATATGTTAATATTTTAATATTAATGTCAGTCGCCTGTGCCCTTGACTGCAGGGCAAGTTGACTGACAGGGAATTTATTATATTGCTAAGTGACTGAGTCTCCAAAAGTAAGAAGTCTGGGTAAAAGTGCGTTCAGGTCCTTCAGTGATGTGGCTGCTAGGACACAGTGCTGGGTCTGGAGAAGTGCTTTTAAATGCTGTTGTCTGCAGTAGGAAGCCTCACATGGGATAAGAGGCTTGTGTGACTAAACTATTTCACAGTGGGGCAATATACAAATAGCTGAAAAGAGAGAGGGGAGAAACAATAGTAGCAAATATTAATAATGAGCCAACCTGGCAGCAAAGGTTGAATAACTGTTAGGAATCTCAGTCTTAAATGTCTTTCTCTCTGAAGCTTACGATAGGTATAAATTAAAGATGACATTATATGTGAATGGTCTTTAAGCTGCCAAGTCATTTTTTTCCAGATCGGTAATTTGAGCAGAGATGTTTGTTCATCTCTGTAGCTCCATTAAAGACCAACTTCAAACTGCCGGGCTTTGTACTAATAGGCCTGGCGTGATCTTATATATGGGTTCCGTTAAGGTGTGTACTTCACTCACGTACTTTACTGTATTTCTTTTAGAGATTGTGTAAAAACCTAGGTTCACAGAGATGAGTAACAAAACTCCGTTGGGGCCGACATTTCACTCTGTTAGTGGGCTTTGGAGATTTGTAGGGAAAGAGAAATTGGGTTGGAGGTGAGGAAGGCAAAGTTTGTACTTTTAAGCATGATGTCAGCAGAGTTTTGGTCACATCGGGAGAGCCACAGCTGCTTACACCAGCTTAGCACCCACCCAGAGGTCACCAAATAGTGCTGGGATCTCAGAATAACACAAGGATTTGGGAGGGGCCTGTAGAGATCATCTGGTCCAACCCTCTGCGTAAAGCGGGGCTCTGCGCCCTGTTTGTGCACGATCTTTCCTTCTAAAGGATCCTCAGAGCCCAGGGTGATTCCTCACAAAACACGCAAACAAACTAATAAATATAAAGTCAAAGTAATCACGTTCTGTTTTTATTGCCCATGCAATAATGTGCAAAGCAGTGGTTAGCTGGATGGTTTCTTTTACGAAGCAGTTGGCTGGTAGTGTGGGTTTTATGCAGAAACAGTGGGTTTCTGTGGAAAGAGAGGCTATCTGGTTGGCAAATCAGGAAAAGGTTTTCTCAGAAAAATGTTCAAGTTTGCTCAGAGAAGAGATGCATTACCTAAACCAAACCCCAGTGGGGTGACCCAGGTCTCTAACCTCTCTCTGCTCTCCTAGGTGAAATCAGGGTGGCTTTTGTGCTGTACAACAACCTGGGCACCTATCTCTCCACGGAGAATGCGAGCATGAAGTTGGGAACGGAAGCTATGTCAACGAATCACTCTGTCATCGTGAACTCCCCTGTCATTACGGCAGCAATAAACAAAGAGTTCAGCAATAAGGTTTACCTAGCTGATCCCGTGGTGTTTACTGTCAAGCACATCAAGGTGAGTGAGCCTGAAAAGCTTTTTTTCCCCCCGCCCCAGTTTCTAAAGCAAAGTGCAGCAAAAACATGCTGATCTGAGGCCCCCAGCAGCCCTTGATTAGTTTTTGAATTATACATGTGTTCCTTTGCACTTTGTGTTGTTTATGGAGAATGTCTATTTGTGTTGCATTAATAAAAGTAAGGAAAGGGTCTCCTTTGAGCTGATGTCCATTGCTCAGTTGCTGACACGCGTCGTTCTGTAATTAAAAACTACCAATATATTAGAATGGACCATAATATTATTTTATCATGGTGGCAGGGAACATTAGAGGAAAGCAGAATTACAGTGAAAGAGGACAGTTAGTCCTCCTGTTAGCCAAGCACAGTCATTGCAAAAGTTGATTGCTTAAAGCAATTAATTTCTCTGCTCTGCAATGCAAATGAAGCAATCTGGTTCTGAGGAGCTGAATTTACTCAGTGGCTGAAATTAATCAAGAACAAAGAACTAAGTTTGCATTAGCAAAAGAGCAGCAACAATCTAACTTTCTCTGGTATCGACAAGTAATACTTGACATATAAACCATTGCTGGTTGTTTATGGAAAATTAAAGGGTGAGAGTTACAAAGTGCCTCTGGAAGAAAACTGAGAGCATTTAGAAATCTTTGAAACCCTATCATTTTTATTGCATTTATTCATTTCTTCCCTGCAGCAGTCAGAAGAAAATTTCAATCCCAACTGTTCCTTCTGGAGCTACACAAAGCGTACAATGACAGGGTACTGGTCCACCCAAGGATGTCGCCTCCTAACAACTAACAAGACGCACACCACATGCTCCTGTAATCACCTAACCAACTTTGCAGTCCTCATGGCACACGTGGAAGTTAAGGTAGGCACTGCAGATTCACAGGCTGCCGCCACGCTGGCCAGGAAAGGTGGCCAATGTAACCCTGTTTTGTTACTGCAAAAGGGAACTGAGCAGTGAAATGACTGCGTGACAGCAGCTCGTACAGGAGAAACTGTCTGGCCTAAATCTTCCTGCTGCTATCTGGTGAAGCAGGAGATGATCACACCTATGCAAAGACAGTGCTGAGCTCCTGACATGGGCAGCTGCTGAGGGAGGGGATGACAAATGAGCAGAATTGGCACTTAGTAACACATCCTTTGCTCTCTGGTGCAGAACATCTCCTGACTGTGCCTTTGCTCTTGTGGTCTTCACTGTGCTGCCAGGCAGTACCGGGCATCCTGGGTGGTGGCACTAGGAGCAGGCAGAACCTGCCTTGTGGCATTGTGAGTAGAGTGTCCTGCCTGCAGTGGCGGCAAGTACATTGCTGCACCTGTTTGTGAGGTGCATCCGTGTAAAGAGATGTCTTCTCCAGCCAGCAGCTAGGGAGAAAAGATGCATTCTCCATTTCTCACTACGTGACAGTAGGCTACACATAAAAGGGAAGCTCCTCATACCATCCTCTCTACATCGTACATCCACCTGAGGCCTGGTACATGATTGGTTCCCTTGCCTGCGTATGGGTCAGTGGTATAATGTTGGCTTCTCACGTGACCAGTGCCCCTGGAGGTACAGAAGTTGCTCGCGAGAGTAGACGATACTCACAGTAGTAATGGCTTGGGGACTGGAGTGCATGTTTCAGGTTTTACTCAAGAACGGGAGGAGGCTGAGGTGATTCTCCATTTCCTGAACGGTCTTGGCAGTCTTTAGTTGAGAACAATCTTGTCTGCTGTAGCGAGAAGGGGATGAGGCCCAAATCCCCAAAGGACCTCAGGCTCAGGATTTTCAGTGTTATGGTACCTCCATTTTGCACACCTGGCACCAAAGCAGATTCCACAGCCCTGGGCTCAATACGTATCTAGCATCTTCCAGGCAGGCAGAACATTTCGGATCCACTTCCATGGCTGCATAACCACAAAATGGTTTCAAAAGACCTATTTAAAATAGTTTTCCAGTGTCGCTCCTTTGTATATTTTTGTTTTGCTTAATAATCAGAAGAGGAATGTGGAGAGCCACAATAAAATATATATCAAAGCACCGCCATGCATGACCAAAGCTGTGCAAAGAAGAAATGAGAGCCTGGCAGCTCATTTGCCACAACAGCTGGGTCCAGCTGAGAGGGGCAGGATAGACAGGCTGCTGCAGGATAAAGCATCCATTATATTCTGCAGGAGTTACTACCAGTCCAGAAGACATGCCATTAAATGGCTATGGCATTATCCTGGGAGTTGTCTGAAGAAATGGCCTATTCAGAGCACATGTTTGCAGGTTAATGGCTTTCTGCAGCCTGAGTCTGTTTTTGCCAGTTTCTTAGAAACGCTTGAATTTTCAAAAGAAATGAAGTGTTTGGCTGGTTATCACCTGCCTGGAGTTAACTGATACACCTGAGTCCCTGAAGTCAGAGGTTGCACCTGGGAAGCGCAGATAGTTTTCCACTCCAGTGATGTGAACGAGGACGAGCCATACTGCGTAATGCAGATAAGGGCTAGCACTGAGCAAGCCTGTTCCCACGCTGCAAGTAGGTCAGCCTTGTCCGCATGGCACTTCACCCAAGCCTCATTAGACTGGTGGCACTGTTGTTATCTCAGCTTGCAGAGAAAGCCCCTCCTTTGCCTGTGCTCCGCCGACAGGTTGGAAAGAAAGCTGCAACGCGGAGTTTCCCGAATGCCAAGCCAGTGTGCTATCCGCCAGTGGATAACTGCTGCAAACGTCTGTAGCAGGAGTTTTCCTCCAGCTGCTCACCACCTCGCTTCTCCCAGTGGTACCATCTCCCTCCAGTCTGCTGGTGGTGTCGTGGTCAGTGATGAGGGTTTCCAGAGGTGACTGCCATACACACAATAATTACTATTCTGGAAGTTTTGCAACAAAAACAACTTCCTGCTGTAATTGAGGCTTGTAGTTTGCCGGATTTTTGTTGGATTTTTGGAAACCATCCTTTGCCGTAATGAGTATCCATAATACCCTAACTAATGAGTGAAAACACAGCACATCACGGGGAGTAGACAGCTGAGTCGTGCTCCTTAATCAAAAGCCAGCATCGGTGTGACAAGTGTCACTTCTGGTTGTGAACGAGCTGCCCCCTGGTAGCGTGGCAAAAGAGCAAGTTCTCCGGAGGAGACCTCAGCGGAGGCGCTGTGAGTTACAGCCGGGATTTAATTATGAGCAGAGCATACGTGGCAAGGCAGAGCAGGAAGGTAGCACCAGTCAGCCAGTGATTGATGGCCGTCTGGCTGTCTGGTGCTAAACAGCTATATGTCTTTGTCTGAAGATGACATTGGCTGACCACCATGGCAGGGATTTATCGGTGGGCTTCAGGAGGAGAAGTTGGTGGGATCAATTGCAACCTTAATAGGACAGTACCGGATTAAGAGCAAGACATGTTATTTCTGAAGATGCTTGGTGCCTGTTAAAATTGGTTGGGCCCAGAGTGGTTGTGTGTGCTCAAACCAAAGGCCTCCCTGCTGACTTTATCAGTATGCGTATATGTATCTATATCTCGATAGTTCCTTGCAGTAGGAGGAAGCTCTAGGCTCTCCTGGGAGCTGCCTTGTCGTAGAAAGCTGTAATGCCTAGAAAAATCCCGCACTAAGTCTTGCCCAGGGCTGGAAGCAGTATCTTTAGGCAGTCTCAGTGCCAGGACTTGGATTCTTCCTCAGATCTGTAATATTTCTGGCAGCCGGGAAGGCAGCGTTTGGCATCAAGGCTTATCTAGTGGTTGACCTTATGGAGGCGCAGCGTCCTCTGTCCTTTCAGACAGTTGGGAAAATTGGGACCTACCTTTGGAGTGGAGATATTTGAATACTTGGAAGTAAATCACTGATTTCATCACAGGAGAAATACATTTGGCTTGTGTTACAGGAAAATTATTACAGTCACATAGATATGTTGTTAATGCACATATCCATTAGATATTCCTTATTACCCTTAAATGCTATAAAAATGTAGTGGTTCCTGTGCCATGGGACAAAGCCCACAGTTAAATAAGCCATTCTACCTGTGTAATTGCTACAGAATTATACTTCAAAATTTACAAGCTGTTTTTCATAGAGGCTTGCACTTTGCATCATAATAATTATAACAGATGCATCTTAAATGTACCATGGGAAAAATACGCAGCCAGAAAACAAGTTCAGTGCTGGCAGGAAAATGCAATTAAAAAAGCCCACCCAAAACAGAATAAACAAAGGTACCTTAAGGTAGATAAACGTTACTTATCAGTGTGTAGTGAGTGCCAGAGCTTACCCTTCTTTACAAAAGGAGAGAAAGGAAAAAAAAATAGAGGTGTTTTAAATGTAGCAATTAATCTGGAGCTTTCAGATGTTATTCTATACCACACACACATTACCTCATGCTAATTATTTGGGGAATGGAAGCGTAAGGCGAGTTGAGGAGAGAAAGGAATAAAAATATATGAAGTCTAAATGGAATGTAGTGGTCCATTGCCTAAAGCAATACAGCCATTTCAGATACGAAGCACAAGCTAAACTTATTGCAGTGCTGATTTACCCATATATTCGCACTTGTGGGATTAAACAGCAGTAAATGAAAGCAGAAGTGGGTGCAGGACTGCAAAAACATGCTAACTGCAGGATTAAATTACTGAAACTGCTATATGGTAAATTTTGCAAAACAAATCATTTTGTACTACCAGAAGAGTTAATTCTCAAAAAAAAAAAGATATATTGCACATTGCAAAAGGTAACTTATTACAGTATATTGTTAAATAGGAATTGAGCAGAAAAGTTATTAAATCTGCATGTCTTCAATGAGATATTAAAATTCAAAATACAAAACTGTTTGAGCTTGTATTAGGAATACAAGTCTGGGGCCTCTATGGACTCCATGAATAAGGAGATGTAAAAGACACATTTAGTAATATGTTACATGGTGCTGCTGGTTTGTATGTGTTACCTGTGAAACAGTGCTATCATTTATCTACTCGCTCTTGGAGAACTCCTCAAACCTTGATGTTTGGAAAATCCAGCCTGCTCTCTGACTAACCCATCATGAATCACAGAAATTACCTATGGAAAACCTATTAGGTCAAGTAATCTATGCCTACAGGGTCAGTGCAGAGTTGTGTCTGGTAGTATATCTCTGCATTTTTGGTCCAGGTGGCAGTAAATCACTCCAGAGAGTTCCTTGAGGCCCTGGCCCTCGATTTGACACATACTGGTTGGAATTGATTCGGAGTTGTGTCTTAGCATTTCTAGTTCTACCCTGCTGGACTTCTCACCGGTGATCTGCATCTTCCCCAGAGTATTGGCCCAGATTTGCTCAGGTAGCACCTTTCAGATGTCCAACCTGAAGAAATGATTTCAAAAAGACCTACTCCAAAATCTGGAAGTTGCTGCTTGTTGAATTTGCTTAACACTGCATTTTTACAAGTGCCAGAAATTAAAACAGATGCCATTGCTTCCTTTACCCCCAAACCAGTGGGTATTTATTTATTCATCATCATCTTTCCTGGCTCTCAGCTCTGAGAGCCGTGAATAGTTTCCCAGTAAGGAACAGTGCTGCAGAGCAAGGAGAGCATCACCCCACAGGGTTTCTTGATGCTCTGTCCTAAAATATGCAATTCAAGTAGCTCGTGTTTGCAAGCACCAAGCCTGGCCCTCTTTATTACTATCACATTCCTCTCTCACTGAGAGCAAGGTTCAGGCTGAGTTCCCCTTTGATTAGATTTTAGATTTGCCAAAACACAGAATTCACCTCTAACTAACTTGGCATCTCTCTGGTCTTTAGGCACATGGTCTAGTCTTGTCTCACTGCAGGGAAGTCGCCACAGTGTCAGCGAGCAAGACACAAACCCTGAGCTTTTGCCATGCGCTGTATCTGTGCCAGTCTGTGGGTCAGCTTTTGTAACACATGGCAAGGTGATGTCTGTACTCATTTAGATGTGCCCACGTTTCCCCGTGTCACTTTATCGTGGCAGTGGCTTGTACTGGCTGCTTCTCCCAGTGGGCACACGGAGGTTAGCACTTCTGAGTAGGCTTTTGCATTTCTGGTGGGTTCTCATGTCCTTGGGGGTAGGCTTCTGTTGGGGAGAAGTTTGTGGGAAAGGGTTCTCCTGTGAGGCCTTCATCGGGCTGTGGAAGGCAGAGGAGGAGGAGGATGGGCTGTGTGGCCTATGCGGAATACGTGGGCAGCTGTTAAGAGCAAGACAAGGAGAGGGAAAGCAGCTAAACCAACTTGCATGATGGGATCTGAGCCTTATTTTAAATTGCCGTAGTCAGGAGTCAGTAGCATTGCCAGCAGCCTTCAGGTGGGCTTGTACTTAGCCGTGAAGAAGTGTGGCCAGGCCAGAACAGAAATCCCCCCTTGATATCAGGGATGGAAAAAAAGGGCAGAGAGAGTCCGTATTGCCCCGGACGGCTGCAAATCCGCAGACCAGCACAAGCAACACGCAGGAGTTTAAATCTGTCCCACTTGGGTCCGTGCCCAAGCCAGCACACTGCCAGCTCCCACTGGGCACCGAGCGGTCATATTTGAGCGAGTCGATGACACTGTGTTTTTATTTACTGCTTGTTATTCCTCCACCCCCAACCCTATTACTGTTGCCTTTCCTAAAGGGAGAGATTAGCCAGAGGAATGTGTCCTTTGGTGCTGGCAGCTCTGTTTGGCTGCTGTTTTCTTCTACTGATGTTTTTAATAAGGGAGGAAATGGCTGTTCATCTCAGGGAGAGTCATTCTGTCATAATCTGACATTCCCTGGGATTTGTTTTTATTAGTTCAGCTCTGGTGTGCAGGGCACTGCCAGAGCTGCTCATTGGTTTCCAGTGTGTTTTGCAGCCCAGATAATATCTCAGCTGCCTGCTCACCCTGTTGTGGTTGCTACCAGAGCCCCTGTAACTCACACCCCACAGGTTTCCATCAGCATACTCTGCTAGCCCATCTTGGCCTCACTGAAGCCAAGACAGAGATTTATTCCAAAGCCGGGGAAGGTCAAGGAAGTCTTCTTTCAGTGCACTTGGGAGTCAGGGTCGTGCCCAAATCCCAAATGTAAAACTTAATGTAGAAACACTTTCATTGAAGTTGATTACATTATTTATTTCAATTTTTTAAATGTTAGCCCAGCTTTCGTTGCTTTCTTCTAAGTCTGTCCTGCAGTTTTGGGATCCAAAGGAGCAAATGCATCAGTGACGTTTTGCACAGTTCACTTAGTTGTTTCTGAACTGAAAATAACCTGCGCGAAAACTTCCCTACAAAGCTACTATAGTTTTAGTGGTAGCAAAATTCAGTGGCTTGCCCAGTCCTGACAATCTTGCACCAGTCTTGACTGCCATGGTTCATTTGGGAAAGGAGGTGCGTATTACCTGCTCTCTGAGAAATGGTTTCTTTAAGGTTGCAGGTCAAACTCCCTGGTCTGCAGAAGATGAGATGATAGTAGCTTCAGTTCAAGGGTCTGCTAATTCCAGTGAAGCCCTGGGTATGTGTTGTTTTGGCTTTAGCCACCTTATGTTGTCAGGACCATAAATGACCTTCAGCATATATTAGGTGAGAAGTGGTTACACTGGACTTTCCATCATCTCCCGATACAGGTCATGGTCCCATACCTAATGGAAGGGGAGATATCCACTCCTCGACTGTGATTATCCTGCTGGGAAAGCTGGAGTCCACTGATACTGTCAGGAAATTGTCCTTTGTCCTGTCATCTGGTATCTCCCAAGGGCCGTTCCAGTTGCCCAGGCCTTTGAAGAGATTATCAAGAAACATGAGTTGGGTGTCATTGATACGCAATGATTTCTGATGTATTTTCCATTCTAGAGGGACCTGGGACTTGCGGGAAGCTGGAATGATATCATTAGTGGGTATGTCAAAGCTGTTTTGTCCTGAGTCAGAGAACACGTGAACGGTCCTGGACAAGGCAGGGTAAAGAGAAGAATTGTTTCTCTTATACATCTGCTTGGGTCGAGGGTATATTGCTCAGACATTGAGACCCAGGTACAAGGTCTAGATGTCGTATTTATCATACTTAACCCTGGAAAACCAATTGCCATCTGTGCAAACCAGGTACATTGCTCCCTCATTTGTCTTGTGACAATCTGCTGATGGCAAGAATAATCTCATGATATTGAGGACTGATTACTGCAATTCCTCTTCTTTCCATATTACAGAGGCCAGTGCACCCTTTGTGACAGCACAGTATTTTACAGGTTTGAGTTCCCAGTGAGAGGCAGATACCTTCTTGTTGGACTTGCTGATTTAGCTTTGGAGGCATTTGGTATAATTTACAGTAGACCCTTCCATGGGAAGGACTCCAGTGCTTGCTTACTCCTCGGTGCCCTGGCGGGTCTGCCATGGCACTTGAAATTTGGAGGCGCTCATTCTGTCATGGGGTATCCCAAACAGGACAGAGCACACTCAGCCTTTGAAATCTGACTCATTTCTTCTCCTGGACTTTCAGAGAAAAGCTACAAATTCATATTTTTTCCCCCGAGGTGTTTTTTAAATTGTTCCTGTTCACTGTTTATGGTTATTATTCCTACTTGTTTGCTCTTTTGCAAGTTTGCCAAGGATGAGGGAGAGGTTGTAATTACGGAAAGGTTGTTTTTATGATTGTTTTGCAGCACTCCAGGGATGGGTGTTATGTGCATAAAATCAGTATTATCATTGTGATTAATTTTAAGAAGAACAATAGTAAGAGTGATGGTGATAACAATACAACAGCAAAGTCTGCATTGTTTGCTAGCAGGGCTAGCTGAGCCCTTCAGGCAAGAGGTTCATAACTTCATGCATTGTCAGCCCCTCTTCTGGGCCTTGAAGTCAGCATGGTGATGAATTTGTGATAGAGGGATGGGAGCTAAGACCTGTGAGGTTCATCTCACATAGGGGCCACCTGTCTTCTATTGAGAAAGAGCATGCTGGAGTCTACACCTTAGCAGAGGTTCCAGCAAACTGATGGTACTGTCTAATCAGGTGAGCTGGGGGTTGTGCAAGATGTTATCCTGCTGCTCTCCAGCAGCCACAGATGAAATAAAGAATGATTTGCAAGGATCAGGGTTTGCATTAACATTTTTTACGCTGAGTTAAGAGGGATGGATGAGCTGGAATGACACTGAGATAAAGCAATGTGCTGCCACCAGGAAAGCAATGTGCACTTCATCATCTTGGTTTTCTGGGTGCTGTTGGAGAAGCTGGACAGAATAGGCATTTCCATCATGATCTGCAGTAAGGACGTAATGATTTCTAGCCTCTTTGTTGCACTTGCACTCCTTAGTTCCATACCTATCAGAAATATTCAAGAAGAGCTGTGAGAGCATTTGGGGAAATGAGCCCTCATCCTCTCCACTTCCTCCCGGAAGTCTCTCTGGAGAGCAAACCGCCAGGAGGGAAGAGATGAGGGGGAGCCGCTCACCATCTTTCGTTATCATTTGATGCCTATCACTCATGCTGATAAAGCCAAAGTGCTGAAAGGTTTGAGTGGTTGAAAGGTTCCTCATGGGTGCTGACATAGCAGAGCGTATATCAGGAAATGCCTGACATTTGATGTGGCTTTATCATTGGCAGGCAGGCAAAGAAAATGGATAAATTAATCACCTTTTCCCTCCATCTGTCATAGGGTTTTATCCCACAGGGAGGGGAATGTTTCCAGTTTGCCCTGGCTTTTTGAAGTATGATGCTATTGTGTTTGCCAGCCTGTATAATGCCTAAGTCATCAAAATACCGGCAATGGAGGGGAACGTGAATACCACTTATAACACAGCTTGGTGGGTTACCCAAAACCCCCACAAAGCTGGGTTTTGTGGCTCTCGGGGCTGTTTGAAAAGGCCCTAGAGATTTCCAGGTAATCTTTCCTTCAGCTCATTGACTCTAACCACTTAGCCCCGAGCAGTGGTCTTGTGACTGACCATATATTTCTCATTTCTTTATTTACATTTTACTAAGTAGTGATATCTCTAATTTCACCACATCTGGTGGAAAGCTGTGGAGTTAGAGAGGGAATTTTGCAGTCAGAATAAAGTAATAGAATACCCTCAGCGTAGCATTCTTGGCACCCCCATCCTTTTTGGGGGGGAAGTAAATGCAGTGCAAGTACAGAAGCAACCTGATGATGTTTTACCAGCAGAGCTTAGGCACACATATACTGCCTCTCATACGATTTTGTCCCTGGGTCGCCTAACTTTGCCACTGGCCTCATGTGCATGGTTTTTGGAAAAGTCTGTGATACAAGTTTGCTGGAACCACCCACTTTCCAGACCTTCTTAAAATTTGTGTTCTGCTACAATTTAAAAGCAAATACACCTAAAAAGGTCTGTCTTTATTCCAGTAGTCTTGTAGCGTTCAATCTGCCTTCCCAGCAGTTTTGAAGTATAGCTCCAAAGTCTGAAAAAAAAAAAATCAGGATTTCTTTTTCCTTCCCTGGTGAAAGAAAGGAAAAGATGTTTAAGTGATCACATTTCTGTCCAAAAATGTCAGCCTCATAGTTCTCTGTGAACTTTTAAAGGGCGTCTTCTTTATTGTTGGTAAATGTCATAATGAACTTGGACTTGTAATCTCCATGACTTTGTTGGTATGAAACATTTTTACACTTGAGTTGTGGTGTTTGATGGTTCTCCATAGAGTGTGTCCACTCCTTTGCCTTGTTTGCGAGAGGTGGAGCTGCACACAAGACAAACTATGCCTTCTGGGTGTTTTCAGCAATGTCATTATTTGTGGGATTTCTTGGGGTCTGCATCTGTTCATGGCACCTGCAGCCTGCTAGATGATGACCGATGGCTTTTTGGTCCTCTCTCCAGCACAGCGATGCAGTCCATGACCTGCTCCTGGACTTCATCACGTGGGTTGGCATCCTGCTGTCGCTCGTCTGCCTCCTGATCTGCATCTTCACCTTCTGCTTCTTCCGTGGGCTCCAGAGTGACCGCAACACAATTCACAAGAACTTGTGCATCAGCCTCTTTGTAGCAGAGCTCCTCTTCCTCATCGGCATCAACCGGACTGACCAGCCGGTAAGAGGCAAAGCGCTTTCTGCTCTCCCTGCATGCTCTCACCTCAGCGGGTATCGGTGGTTTAGCCTTGCAATGAAATATTCCAGTGACACCTTAATTACACATATAACTCCTTGCATGGTCAAAAACCTGCATATTGTGAGACAGCGGCTTGTCTTACAGCCCAGTTCGGAGTCGCAGGGAGTCACTGTGGTGACTTCAGTGGGCTCTGGTTCAATTCCTTTCTCAAAGAGTGGAAATGAAATTCCTCATCCTTTCTTCTCAGTCGAGGCCAATGTTTCTGGAAAGAAAGCTGACTTACATCTTGCTTCATTCTGTTAAAGGGCTCAAACTGAGCAAATAAAAAATTGCATTTTTGCTTCTGCTTTTCACCAAAACAGACCTCCTAAGGTCTGTGTTATTTACTCACAGCTAAATATGCTGCAAGTATTTACTTAACTCTAGGAAGCTTGTTGCTTCTTCAGCTCTTAAAAAGAAAAGGCCTTTTGCCCTGCGCTGGAATTGCCTTGTCCCCTTGTTCTCACGATAAGTGTTGCACTGTGAAGCCCCCAGCGCGTGTCCAACAGTGCCAGCGGCACCCAAGGGTATCCACAAGGCATGTGAAGATTTAGAAACTTGCCCAGGCAGATGGAGTCAACAGTGTCCTTTGGAGATGGGAAGCTTCCCCCAGAATGCCCCCTTTCTTATTCAACCTACCAGCTAGAGCACATCTGCATGTAATCCTGACTTGCATTGACTGAGTGTGGTACAAACACCTCCCCTTGCTCTTTCTCCTCTGCCCGCAGATCGCCTGTGCCGTGTTTGCCGCCCTGCTGCACTTCTTCTTCCTGGCAGCCTTCACATGGATGTTCCTGGAGGGGGTGCAACTCTACATCATGCTGGTGGAGGTGTTCGAGAGCGAGCACTCCCGCAGGAAATACTTCTACTTGGTCGGCTACGGCATGCCAGCGCTCATCGTGGCCGTGTCAGCAGCGGTGGACTACCGGAGCTATGGCACGGACAAAGTGTGAGTGGGGCTCGGCGGCTCGCGCGCTGGGGCGGGAGGGATGGCTGGGAGGAGGGCCAAGCGGCTGCTTCAGCGAGGTCTTCCCTCTTCTCTTGCCAAAGGGCATTTCTCATTTAGGTGAGAAAACACAGCTTTCTTATTCTCCTTTTTTAACTATTTTATCAAATTAGCAGGGCCTGCAAGCAGAATAGGTAGTGACTGGAGAGTGCATTAGACTCCCCGCAAATCACAACAGCTCCGTCGTTTATCGTTATGAATATTCTTAAACATTTTCAACATCACTGAAGCTGGTATCAAAGCCCAATGTAGATGATCATGCAACACCGTCTGATGGAAAACATACAGGAAATTGAGCCTTTATTGACTTTGCCAGCTTCCTTACGATAGCAGCAACCGTGCATTTGTATTGATGTCATTTTATTTTTTGCTTGCCTTTGTCAGGCTGCCTTTCCCTGGTAACTTGAACTGAGTTAAGGGCTCAATCCGAAGGCCTACAAAGCAACGAGCCGGTGGGGTTTCTGATGCCTGCTTTGAGCATAGGTCAGGCTGCAGCAGAGGTTGATGCTCTGTTAAATCCACCTGCCAAATCTTTGCCCGAAAACGATATTGGCGCGTACGATCCCAGCTGGCTATGCACGTCATGTTTGTTGCAGGAGTGGGAGAACAGCACCCTGCATCTGTATAAATGTCATGCTTTGTGGCCAAGAAATGGCATACACAGCTGTGGGTAGGAGGGAGTCAATTTCTGAGGCACTCTACCAATTCCTTCAAAGTAGTCTGACCTGCCTCAACAGGCAAAAGGGGCAAAGGAAAAGTAATGCAACATCCGATTACTGCTTCTGAAGTTCCCTTTTTAGAGCATTTTTATCAATTGCCGCCACATGCAGCGGCAGCACGTCTAATTTTGGCTGAGCACTGCATAGACTTTCTGAAAATAGCAGCCCAAAATGCCTGGGGCAGGCAACATCCAAAGGAAGAGAAGAAGAAGTACCAGGTCTCTTTGCTGGCGGAGTTACGTCCCTGCAGCCTGTGTGTAGAGGACAGGAGCGCAGAGTGGCTAAACTGCTGCTCCCATGAAGTGCTGCAGCAGCTCTGCATTACAGAAACATTTCCGCTTCCATTAAATGTTTATATATTCCTTTCTGGAGTGCAGCAACATAAACATTTCCCATGGAATAAACTGCCTTTTCCCAACAGGCCTGATGCATCCAAATATTTCCATGGCACAAGCAGAAAGTTTGGCTGAAATTCATGGGAGGTGAACAACAAAACTTTGCTCTCTTTGCGTTGACTAGGCAGCACTCGCCTGCCTGTGCCAGTAAAATTGCTTTCCCTCCCCATGCTATAAAGGAGTATCTTTAATGATCAAACATGTAGATAAAATATTTTGCAAATAAATATTTACAGAGATTTATAAAGCCTAAAATATTTATTTACAAACTCTAACTCCAGAGTGCACAATTTTATCACGTTCTCATAGTGGAAAATAAAAACATACAGTATGTTTTGTATAACTATCATGCTCCATCTGCTTGATGGATGATGATGTATTTTTCTGTATAATGTTATTAGAAGGGTAGAACTGATTAGAATTTGTAGGGAACTATATGCCAGGCATACATAATTTGATTGTAAGAAGTTGCTCGGTTTTGCCAGTTTTTGTAAGGCGTCCTCTGGAATATATTACTTGCCTCCCTCCATTATTTATTGCATTTGTTTAAGCAGGACTCATGGAGCTGTTAGCGTTATTTGTTTTTTGCCTGGCATTTGGTGCCACCGTTCATATACCTCAGAATGATTTGCTTAGACAACCCGTGTCAGGTTTCTTGATTTCATTCTGCTTTCTAAATCCAACCCTAATGTAGCACGCACCCGAGTTAGGCAGGCAGAAGCAGGCGATTGTTCCTCTCTCTGTTTCCATGCTCATCGCATGGCGTTTAAGGCTTTCTGAGGCCTCCCATGTCCTGGCATTCATACTGATGTTTTGCACTAGCTGCCCAGTATTGACACGCTCTTAAGCTTAATTATTCCAAAGGTTGGCATTGATTCTTTTCCTTTTATTATTTTTTCCTTAAAAGCGGTGCAAACCACCCATGTTAGGAGACTTAAGGCTAATGAGTTTGATTTTATAATCTGTAGCTAAGCAGCAGTGATTGCTTTAAAAGACCATCCGGTTCGGGCCAGCTGGGACTGCTCGTGCAAACAGGCCGAGCCGTGTTTGTGCCTTTCCTTCAAATTAATTAGAAACGTTGCATCTCGCCTTGTATGGCTGTAACTATCAACGCATCTTTGAGGCTGTTGAGACCGGAAATTTATACGGCCAGAGAGGACAGCGGGAGCCTTTTGTCTGCATTTTTGAATTTATGCGTATTTTGACTTTTCTAAATCCGAGAGGTTCAGGGAAGGTTGTATTTTCTCAGCAACAGCTTTCTTTTCTGGGTCTGCTGCCACAGACCCTTGTATTCGCTGCAAAGTCCATTGGAAGGGAGAAAAAACCCTCAGCCTGCACATTACAACTATTATTTGCAAGAGTCGCTGTTTTTTCCAGCGCGATAAATTCTTATCTACAGTTCCTGGCACTTATCAAATTATGCAATTCTGTTGGACATTTAGGTTTTTTACGCTTTCTTAGCCTTCTCCGTGTAAACAGAGCTGTAATTTGCAGTGTTGCAAACAAGAGATTATTGTGTTAAACATCATGCAAAACTTTCTGAGAATTTACATTCATCTGTCTTGTTATCCGTCACTTCCATTTTATCTTCCTGTCACCCGGAATGAACCAGGAATGGAAATGTAATTTCCCAGGGGCCTTAAAAATTGGGGGAGTATTAAATGCAGTTGAAATTAAGCGATTAATAATTTAGTGTTAGGCCATGAATCAACTTCATGTGATACCGAAGACCAAATGCAACTCTCGAAACACTAGGGGAAACAAAACACTCCAGAGGTTCGGGGCATGCGATGCTCAAAAAGAGGAAGTTGCCCAAGTTAATTAAACCGCAGCCTTCCGGTAACAAAAATATACTTCCGATTTGTGCCGAATTTGCCCAGAGCATGTCATCCTGCTTGCCAGCTGACAGACAGTTTGCCTTGCATCGTAGCTGGAGGAAAGAGGATAGCATTAAAGCCAAGAAGCTTAATGGCTGCTCATCAGACCCCCCCCCCCCATTAAAATAAATAAATATATATATATATATATAAATAAAATGTATAAAATCAGGTTTTCTCTTGTAGACGTAGAAGGTGGTTGCAACCAGGCCTTGTGCCATTTTCCCCCTGCTTCTTCCCAAGGTGATGACCATACTCCATCACCAGTGCTGCCAGAAACTGGGCCCATAATTCAGCATTTTGATGAAGCAGCAGCATGATGTTTCCCATGCCCCACTGGGATGCATTGCCATGCGAACTCATCTGTGCTGGGTGCCGGCCTTGAACGCCTCCTATCCCCTGTGTTTTATTGCAGGTGTTGGCTCCGGCTTGACACCTACTTCATCTGGAGCTTTATAGGACCAGCCACCTTGATAATTATGGTAAGCACTCCTAATTAACCACTCCATCACCCAGGTCAAGGAAGAAAATTTTGGCTCTCCCTTTCCTCTTCTAGCTTTAATTTCCCAGATTAATTTGCAGAAGGCATGTTCTTCTGTGACCCCACCTGGCACAAGCAATTAGGCGCTCGTTAGGAGAGGCACCGGGCCAGGTGGCCGGCTCGCCTGCTGCGGCCCTTGAACCCACCAAATGCTATTTTGGCGCTGCCCCTCCTCTGGAAGCCACAGTGAAACTTTGCATTGGTCATGCAAAAAGGGAAAACTGGGGGAGAAAAGGAGAATCAAGTCAAAACTGGAAGAGGGTTTTTTATGGGGTCGATGTCTT
The DNA here is from genome assembly GCF_036370855.1 of Dromaius novaehollandiae. Classification (NCBI taxonomy): domain Eukaryota; kingdom Metazoa; phylum Chordata; class Aves; order Casuariiformes; family Dromaiidae; genus Dromaius; species Dromaius novaehollandiae. The sequence continues at coordinate 2,691,287 of NC_088101.1, forward strand.
CTGCTTTTGATTAGGCCTCAAACCTTGGCCAGAGCTTTTGAGGACTCATTTCCAGGAACTGGGGGCCTCGTTAGCCCTGAGACATTGAAACACAATCAAATCTTTTACAGAGCGAATCAAACTCTTTTTTTTTCCCCATCTATCTTTGCATTGTGATGAATATCTTCAGCGGCAATGAACTCGCTGCCAATCTCCCCCATTATACTGTATTTAAAAGGTACATTCACAGAGAAAGCAAGGGTGCTTTTTCCGTTCATGTCAATGGGGCCAGCTAAGCAGGACTCTTGGAATGACTTTTCACAAAATACACCACTCGGACACAGAAGAGCAGTTGCTGCGAATGTTTTTAATTTTCCACAGCGTCATTTGAAGCACTGCCGCTGATGCTGGCACCAGTCCTCTATCGCTTATGTATGCAGCACCAGGGCTTTGGTAACACCATGGCATCGCCGTTCCTGTGCCCTGCAAGCCAGCTCGCCCTTATAAAATGTTTGGCAATTTTCTGTGATTCAGCCTCTATAAAACTGTAGGGAGAGCTGATTTCCTAGAGCAACTCATCTGTTTCAGAGAAGAGCCTGACTTTCTCCCTGTTGCGTTGTGCCGTGTCATGTAACCTTTTTCTTTTTTTAACTCTCTCCCCTCCCGTTGCAGCTTAATGTGATCTTCCTTGGGATCGCTCTCTATAAAATGTTTCATCATACTGCCATACTGAAACCTGAATCCGGATGTCTTGACAATATCAAGTAAGTGGTTATCCTTTTTGCTTTCTCCTCTGCCTCTTTCTGTCTTTTGCTGTTCATGCCCCTGTTACTCCCTGAGGAGCGGTTGGGGTAACCAGGCTGGCTCTCATTAGAGTTCATGCAATGCTGTGGTGGTATTTTCCATCCAATTTTGCATGAAGGAAAGTGAAGTTACATTTGCTGTCCTCGAAGCAGGCATTCCTTATGTAAGAGGAAATTGTGCCCGCTGATTACTGGGCAATTATTGCAGTCCCGACAGGGAAGCTGTCGAAATCGTCGATCATTACTACTGCTCCGCGCGCTTCCACCCGACTTCGTTTCTGCTTGTTTCCATCCCCGGTAGATTTAATGACCAGTATTTTAATGGAAGGTGATGATTTTTAGCACAGTTCCTGGGGGCTGGCCACATCAGAGGATGCGCTCTCCCAGCAAGGCACGTTTTGCCCTCAAGCTTGGCTGGGGTCCAAGCCAGGATGCCTTGCTGCCTCATTATATTGATAGAGTGTTAGCCCCCGTCAGTGCTTGTTTACTCAAGTACCTCTGGCTTTAATTACTCGCTCCGAAAATGCAAGGGGGATTTCAGGTGCAGCACGTCATAAGATGCGGGGCCTGCTAATTAATAAAACCATCTAATGAACTTGGGGAGGTGGAGGCTGTCAGTGTCGGCGCTTTGCACCTAGACAAGGCGAGTGTTGTCTGACGCCGCTGGAATTTGGTTCTTCTCCTCTCTGTTGCTGAAGAGTGAGGCGTTTCTCAGCGAGGTCATTATTGGTACTCATGGGTGGTGCTTTAAATTAAAGTAGGGCAGTCCCCCTGGAATACAGACCAGGATGGCAACATCACCAGGAGAAGGGGTTGTGTCTTTGGTGCAGCTGCTGCCTCGAGGGTGGGGGGACACTGGGACCCATCACGATAGTCTTTCAGTTGTCTCATACAGTCTTGGACACTTGATAACACTTGGTGCTTGTGGTATGACTACTCGTGGTGCATTAGTGCAAGAGGGTTGCCCTGTGAGAACAGTCTTGCTAAGGTTACTTGCACAAAACCTGTCTAGAAAACCTTGCAGTATGACATTAAAAAAAACAAAAAAAAGCTTTAAAGCAGAGATAATAATTACTTACTGAATAAATTTGCTTGTAATAACCTCTAGTATCTTTGTTTAAAATGCCAGGAATTTACACAACCAGTTAGCATCATTGTAAAATATTTTATAGATTCTTTGGCAGATGAGCGTCTATTCTGGACTTGACTTCGTTGGAAGTTTTGAAAACACAAGCAATTGAAATGTGTTCAGATACATTGCTGATAGCCTTCTAAGCCTGTTGCTTTGTTACAAGTAATTTTTTATGTTTAAGAAAATGAAACGAGCATAACATGAACTCAGGAGGACCTGAGCTCCATCTACCAAGTCCATTAGGAAAAAAAATCCAATAGTGGTTTGACTGTAATTTATAAATACTTAGCCAGAAATAAGTTCTGTATGTCTCTAAATCAAAGACACATATTGTTTCAATATCAGATATACTCGAGTTAGAAGAAGGTGCAGATCCTTGTCAGAGAAGGCAACTCACCTTTGAGTGACCACCTCAGCTGGGGATGTGAGGCATCCTTCACCTCTGGAAGCCTTTTAGTTAAGATCATTGTCTTATTCCTAAGTCATTTGCTCTTACGCAGTTGCAAACTGTGGAGGTCATACAGCAATTCCGGAATAAAAAGCCACAGACCATGTTATTTCAGGGGTGACCAGAAAGATCCTTTCTGCGCTGACCTCCGTGGGTTTGCAGGGTTGGGGGAAACGCACCCCAAAGTCTCTTTCTCAAGATGCGCATTGACTTCAGTGGCTCTCAACACAGCTCCCACGTGTTGCATCTCATCTTACTGTCTTCTATTTAACAAAGCAAACCAAACCCAAGGCTTGCATTGGAGGGCCCCTTGCTGTGATGTGTGTGTGACAGCTTTACAGCACACGGGGAGCTAAATGGGAGTTTGTTCTCCCAGTTCGTTTCCGAGTGCCGTTCTACGTTTGGCTGTGGTGAAGCTCTTGCAACATAAATCCTGAGCCAGCTCAACAACAGCAAAATACTTGATTCCCTATGGCAACATAAAAATAAAGGCCATAAAATATTTTAATAGGCTGTTAATAAGCACCCCTGCAATCTGTTGCTTGCCTATGTCACTTTAAAGGTTAGAAATACATTATGAAGCATAGAAAATAGAGAGCCAAATAACTCCACTTAAATTAATGAACTTGATAAGGGATCAAGTGTCACCTGGGATACCTTTAATTACTGCATCAACAGAAAAGCCATTCAAAGGCAGTGCCTACACCAGATGCCATGTGGCTGAAAGATTTGTAGGCACTCTGCAAAGTTGTAATAATAAACTTCCCAAGGCCTTCAGGAACAGTCCCGGCATTATTGCACTAGCACGGGAGGACCTGACATCCCTGCACGGGAGCTTTTGGTACCCAGGGGCTACCCAGTGAGAGATTAGATGGGCAAGTAGCTGTTTTGCTGTCACCTGCATTAACTTCTCTGGCTTAGCCCAGCACTTTTCCGAAGGATGAATCCTTGCCTGCTGTTGGGTAGATGTGATACATTTGTGTATGCTTCTCCAAGCCCCCGGGGCTGCGGGCATCCTTCCTGTTTGTCAGCTCAGTATTGCGCTGGTTCAGCAGGTTGTGCCTGCTAAAATAGTGAGATTTGCGCTCTACTCCTGCTTTTGGGGCCGCATTTGCCTCCTGCACCTACAGCCTGTGAGGTGGAGATGGTAGGATGATCAGTGGGGCGCGGATGCACCCTTGCTGGCAGGTGGCGCCTTGCAAAGACATGCCACCAGCTGGAATAGTTTGGGGCAGCTGCAAAGCTGCTTTGAGCAGAGGTTGCTGCCATGCAGAGCGATTGCGGGAGCCGCGTGGCTCCAAGTCTCTTCTTCATGCTCCCCTATTGTGCTCAGGAGACATTAGATGTGTGGAATGGCTGCAGCTGTTGGAGGCAGGAATACGCTGAGTCTTTTTATATTCATGTTCCTGCAAGAAGCCTTGTGAGACAAAGGAGAACAAATCAATATATGAATGAGTCCAGTACAGTTCTTAAGCTTTCCAGACAGCAAATCCCTTCCAGGTGGTCAGTCTCTCTTGCTGAACTTGGGTCCTCACGTGTCAGGTTTTTATTTGACCTTTGCCAAAGGCTGCAACATGACGGGCCGCCCATGTGTTTCCTAATGCTCAATCCCCATTCTTTGTGCAAAATGTAGGATTTCAGAGGAACCCTCTCCCCAAATGGCATGGTGATGTGTGGCAGTGCAGCATTTAGGTGGAAGTCCTGTTCTGCAGCCATTCCCATACTGCTTATTAGAGTCCTTGTGGCATTAGTACAGAAAAAGAAAAAGGCAGGGGGTGCATCTGTGGTTATCCGGAGAGTTGCTCTTCCCCCTGCGCATCTACTGCAGTCTGTGGTCCTCTCTTTGCTGTGTGCAGTTATTGTGCCCAACATCGTTATGGGGCTCATCACAGTTACTGAAATGGATCCTAAATGGAAAAGTGGTGGAAAATTGGGTGGGGGGAGCAACTATTTAATTAGTAAAAGGCAAGTCCTGTAAGCACTTTCAAAGACTTTATGAATAGGGCTGGACATCTGCCATACCTGAAGTTACGTAGGTGTCTTAATGTGTTTCCAACAGCTGGAGGGGAGGGAGTGAAACCTGGATTCTCCTGCCAGAGACCAGAAGTCATCTTTTTTTGTTCCTTAAAGATACAACCTTTTCTTTGAAGTTTCCACATGTGCTTTTTGCTCTTGGCCGTTGCTCCGCTGCCTTGCTGCGGCGAGGCTTGCTAGCGTCGCGTATAGCCAAACCAGACATCCTGACATTCTTCTGCAGTGCAATATGTGGCAACGAGGTTTTATTTTATTTACTTTGGAAGGGTGACGCGCTGGCCTTTGTTGCCAAGCGCATTTACAGACCCATTTAAGACAAGGCAGGAGGTGGAGGGTTTTGTCAGCTCGCTTCTCTTTTGTCCGATTTTGCTGCGTTATTGTGTTACCTGCGGTAGAGTTTGGTTTGTGTCGGTGCCACCTGGATGCTCTTTAGAAAGCACAACTCATGGAGACCTTCTCAAAGAGGAGGAAGCCAGGCCATGGTTTGGGTTTGCTGGAAACACTCGTCAACTGTAGAAGAAACCTACCCAAAAGTCCCCTTAGGAATCTGGTTTTTCTTTCTTTTAGATGGGAACATCCAGACTCTTAGCTGGGAGCTCCTTTAGTTTCCTGCCTTAGAAGAGGCACTATTCATTTAGGACCTTAAGGTAGTTTAATCCTGACATTAATCATTGTATTTTTGTTGCAGCTTTCTTTCCTCTTGTGTAAACCTGCTACCATAGCTTCTTCTTAAACAATAGAGTAAACAGTATATCAAAGAACTGAAATTCCCTTGAAAATGTGTTTATTCTAAACATACAGGAGGGAACATTTTCAGTTATTGTGGCCAGATTCACAAAAACACCTGCTGAAATCCCATTAACATGAGTGATTCAGAAATGTCCTGCACTGCGGCCTCCAGAAATCCATCCTGCTCCAAAAGGTGAACCTTGCCAATGGCAAAATGAACGCTCGCCACCTCTGTGCCTGCTGGCTATGGAGGGAGCGCCAAGTGGTCTGGGACTTGAGGCACACGGCGCTGATTTAATGCATTAGTAAAAAGGTGTATGTTCTCAATTTCTGATTTAAAGGAAACTGATACCTCTCAGCCAACTTCAGTAATTAATTTCTCTCTCTTGAATTTGTTCTGCAATGAAAAGGTACATTCCTCATGCTATAATTGTCCTCTAAAGAAATACATCCGGTAGCCTTCTAGGCCATGGTAGGGTCAATCACAGAAACTAAGCTCAGGAAGAGATGATGGAAGTGGGGAAATACCCATTTATCTGTGTCCACAAGTCTAGGGAAGGCCATGTCAACCTGAGGCTCTGCTCTGCATGAGGGTGCTCATTTTTCAGAGAGGAAAGCACCGGTCCTCAGTGGGTTTTTGGTGCTGGTGGCTCACAGGGCAGGAAATTCAGGTTGGGTTTGCAGAAGCACCGAGCTCTAGTAAGACCTAACAACACTGAAGAGGCTACACAGCTTTACCATTGCCACCACTTGAAGTTTACCGCAAGCCTCACATTGTTAGGGCTCTTTTCTTGGAGCCTCAGCTGCCCCATTAACCAAGACTCAGGCCTTCCTCCTCTTATTTTTTCCCAAGAGTGTCTCGCGCACGTGCTTACAGAAACAAACTTGAGAATGTGCAACCTGAAAGTGAAAAGCAGGGAGCCAAATGCAAAGACTCAGCAGTTGGTATTACTATCTAAAACCTCGTAAAGCCAAATCTGTGTTCCTCCAGGGAGCCCAACCCAGTCTGGAGGAGGCGCGGGGTGAGGGAAGTTACATGCTGTAGACAAATTTTGTCATTCTGGAAATTATGATCAAGTGTACCACAACATGAGGCACCAACCAAGAAGGCCCTTTGGAAAATGTGCCTCCTTTTAAACTTCCCAAACCATTTCCATAGCCTGCTCTGCCCATATGTTGTGTGGGTGTAGGTGATTATGTGCCCATTTTCTTGCTTTAACATATGTATTTTATTTAAAGAGACCTGACTAATTCCAGCCCCCAGATTAGCTTGTTGTTTCAGTCCTGTGGGTTTTGTTAAGTCATAGAAAATGCTGAAAAGTTAGCTATAAAGCTGCAAGCAGAGGTTAAATAGAACTTCCAAAAATCATCTGCAGAACTGTTTAAATAAAATCCTTTGTTTAATGCAGCCGTGTTATGCTGGCAGCAAGAGAGCTTTACCAATCTAGTTTTATTTACCCAGCTGATTGACATGCAGAAAAAGTAAACATAGTGGTTTTGGTGCACTGAAGAACGAGGCAGATTTCTGAAGAAGCAAGATTCCTTGCCCTTCATCGCAATTGCTTCCATTACTGGCACAGACAAATATGTTGTAGTGGGTTTGCTTTTACTAAAGTAAGATTAATTTTGTGCTTTATTCTAGCTGTTTTAAAAATGAATAAAAGTAGGGAGACAGTAAGGATTATTTTGGATTTTGCTGTTGAGATTTAGTCAACTCTGTTGCTTTCAGGATCATTTGGATTTTTTTTTTAGTCTTAAGATACTATTATTGGAAATAGTTTGTGATGCCAAAGGGTCTGGAATTGAGTGTTGAGTTGGGGTCACAGGAGTCGTGGCATGCTGAATAGAAACACTTTAATCCTTTGTTATGGCCACAGCTGTAGTTGCCTCGGAAGGCTCAGCAAGGACACTGTACAACTCAGGGGTCCCACCAGCTGAGTACCCGCATTGGGTGGGTGCCTCTGGGCAACGCAGCAGCTACAGGAGACCCAATGCTGTGCATTCAGCATCCTCAATTCGTGTCGAAGCCAGGAAGAGCTGAGGGTCCTTGAGAATTGCAGAAATAAATAAATAAATCGAAATAAATACATAAAATAGTAGTGCACCTAAAGAATGAGGAGTTTTTGTTAAAATTTTCATATAACCCTACTAGGTAAGCAGCAAGATCACCTAAGTGGGCTATTCAAGAGCAGGGTTTGAAAGTGCCTCCTTGCCGGCCAGCTGTTCTGCATGCAGCAATTTGGGACTCCTGCAACTTCTGGGGATGGCAGCTCCAAGCCTGGCAGCCCTGGGGCCACCTTTCAAGGATGAAGCAACCCTTGATGCCAGCTCCAGGCAAACATAATCCGATACCAGGCAACAAACCCGGCCTGTAAGCCAGCGCTTGGGCCTGGCATCTCAATAAACTCAGCTGCAAAATGAAATGTGTGTTTTTAATGGTGCTGTTTAAGTTTTTCAAAGAGCGGTTTTGTTAGTGTCTTACCATTTTGGTTTGGATTTTTGACTGTTTACCTATCGTTTTTGTGATGACTGCATTAGTGTTGAACGGTGATTGTAAGGCGCTAATCTCTCTGCTGACAGGTGTCTTCTTTTCAGAACTTAAAAAAAAAAAATCAGTCAATAGTTATTGATTTGACAGAGTGTCCTGGAAGATATTAAAAACTTACGGTCTTTCTGTGAAAACATAAATCATGATTATTGTTTTAAAAGGCCATACATTCTAAATATTTTGTCAGCAAGCCCTGTTGGTGCTATTTGTAAAATACAAATGTGTCTAAAGGCTTTGCTGAGTCTAGATCATGCGGAAACAATCAGATATGCAGGTACACATTAGTGTGTTTTGAATAATCATGGCATTGCCTTTGCAAAGTTAGGAGGAAGGAAGTAAACAGGGTAAGCAATTCTGCGGGTAATTAATTACTTACAGAAAATTAGATGAGCTTAACAGAATTGCTCTTTCCAATTGCAATAATTAAGAACCAATCTCCGAAAGTGGGCCAGAGCTTTCCAGGCACCTCCTGTTGAGGTGGAAAGGAACAGTGATTTGGGCTTTGGCAGATCCAACCAGGCATAGGTCACCCCAGATCCTGGGCTCGGGCTTCACGCAAGGCCAAGGGAAATTCAGCCTCATTTGATAAAATTTTCAGAACTGCCAGTGGCAGTCTGAAGCCTCCACTGAGGCTGCAAAGCTGCAGACATGTGATGTCTGATGCTTGTAGGCACTTCTGAGGATCCATCTCGGATGGCATAGCCCCTGGCTGAGGCCCTGTAGTCTCCTCTCTGCTTCTCTAGGAAAGGTGAAATGAATCACAGCACCCAGAAGTTGCCCGTGGTCTCCTGTATCTTTATCTAACATAAATTTTTTTGGTCCTTCTTTCAAGAAGGTCACTTTAGCTTCCCCTTGCAGGGCCCTTAACTTTGTCTTTCACCTGATGGCACCTGTCCCACAGATTTCAACCTGTATAAAATCTCCCTTATGGGTCCCCTAACCTTCCCAGATCTCCAACAAATGCAAAGCCTGGTGTTTCTTCTGGAAATAAGGCTTATTAACTCATGAGATGATTGCAGAGGTCTTCAGGGGACCAGCCCCCTCCTATCTCCCCATTCTGGGTGCAGTTGGGCCCTGAGCGGGCCTGCCCACTGGCAGTGGCCATGCATACCTGTTGAGGTTGCTTGCCAAGGCAGGCAGTGCTTTGAGGTTGGGCCAGGGGAAGTCAGTCTGTCTTCAGAACAAGAGCCTAAAAAAGGAGCACCAGTAACCTGGGGAGAAATCGAGGATGCAGGCTTGCTATCAAAGATGGTGTAGCGGCCAAATAGCCAAAAAATGAGATCTTGGGAATTATGGCATGGAAACCCATGAGATGAACATTAAAAGCCTAAGGAATGCGATTAGGAAGGGATTTGGCTCCATGCCATTTGTGTGGTAACTTTGTCACAAAATGTGAAGACAAATCCTTTAAGCAGCCTTTTATTGCTTGCTATTGATTTGTCTCAGCACAAAGACGCTCCTTCATTAATTAGTGATGAACCCATCTGCTTTACAAAGGGAGTTCTGGACTTTCCGACTACTTACTGTAGATTCTCAGAAGTTCGATAAATCAATCTTTTCTAATCCTGGAAATAAAAAAAAAAAAAAAAAAAAAAAAAAAGGAGAAGCAAGCAAACATCCCTACTGCCTCATATTGGCAGACAGCAGTGAGACACAATAGCACACTTTATTTTTTTTGTCTCTCTAGTACTTGCCTGCAGGAAATGTCTGTCTCTGTACGTTATTTGCTGCATATTAAAATGAATTCCTTGGATTTCTCTGAATGTTTTAGAGGGTGTACTTCATCCATCTATTTTTATTTGGTTTTCATCACCCGTAACAGCTTCTGAAAGTCCTGTTCACTGTGCAGTCCTTTTGGCATTTTTGCTCACTAGCCAAACCATGTATTTTGGGGCCAGAACACCGAGTCCATGTGCTTGCTAAGCCCCGGGCTTTCTGTGATATCAGCGATATGGGAAAATACTTTGCATTGTCAAAAGAATGATAAATTAAAGTTAGTAAAAATTAAACCATCAAAGATTGAGCAAAATGGTAACATCTGAAGTTGGTAAGTTATGTAGCTTTTTATTAAAGGGGTAGCTAAATGTGGCTTAAAAACTATGGTTTGTTAAATATCAAAGAAAACCAAATCCTTTTCACAATGTAAGAAGACCAGAAATTATTTTTTTTAAATGACCGTTTAGTAGCTGCTTTTTGATAACAGGCACTGTCTGTCCAGCAGTGTTTTAAGATTGATGTATGTGTGAAGGTAAATTCTTGCCTTATTTACAAAAATACTACAAAAAGTGAAGGCTTTAATAACCCAGGGTGTTGCTAATCTGCATACATGTGGGAAGTGGTCTGTGCTACAAAATACAACTTGCAGGTTGTCCGTGTCCCTGCATGGGGCTGGCAGTGTATATTCTGGCATTTTGGTCACCTCATGTCAGAAAGGGACACATTGGGGTTTTAAAAAGGTTCAAAATGCCAAAGCAATTTCAGAGGCTCTGTCTTTTCAGTATGTTGAAAGCAACATGGATGGATGGTTTTTGAAATTCTTTAAGCACCTAAACAAGAGGTATAAGTAACTAATTTTAGCAACTTTAACAAAATGAATGGGTCTAGAAATATCACAGGAATATAGAGGGTAATATGAACAGTCCTTGCTCATAATTTAAGAAGAAAGTACTTTGGGAAACTGAAAGACATCTAACTTAAATAAGGTTTTGAAAGAGTTTTGCATGATGTGTAATTAACCTTAAGAAGTCTTTGCCCCAAGGTAAAGTCAGGGCTTTTTTTAAATTAGATTAGAAAATGAATTGGGTATTTATACAGAATGGAAGACCATTCGCTATCTGTCATCTGGGCTGTGAAGAAACACTTCCCAGGTTAAAGGAATAAAGCAGCCACTAAAGATGGGCTTTTATATGTGATGTATTTGAAAGCAAAGCCCCCACTTAAGCCATCGCTCAGGTTTCCTCTGTTGTCAGTAGAGAAAGCAATTTTTTGGGGTAGTGACGAAGCTCACTAGCTTTATATACCTAGTCAAGGATGGAATAAATTGCTCTTTGGAGGTGCCAGTCTCCTGCTGACTACGGAGGGATCAGAGTGGCCTAGTTAAAATTAAATGGGCTGCATTCCACCCTTACTGCCAGAGATTAGGAAGAAATTATTTCTGGAGACAGCATTTTAAACCTGGCCTCTCAGGCTATGTTATGCTTGGTTTTCCAGCAATTGATACTTATCTAAGCATTGTGTTTGATTATGGTTTGCTAGTAAATATAATCTCAGTTTTCCAGCTACGTTTTCCTGTGAGCTAAGGCTGGTTGTATATACAGTCCCAAGGCTTTTCTCCTCTCCAGGTGATGACCGTTATGTATTGCAGGCAGTGACATGGTATTAATGCAGCACTGATGGTTTTCCCACGCTTTCCCAGGAAAAAAAAACTTTCTGGAGTAATTTTTCTCAGACCAGAATTGTTGTCAGCACAGGAGTTAAGCTTCTTGCAACACTTGAGTTCATAAAATGAAAAGCAAGGATCCATGTTTCATGTGTGATATAGAAGGCTGTTCTGTTGGGCAAATGTGTAGAGCTTTGAAGTGTTTAGGAATTAGAGGTGTCCGTGTCTTTGAAAATTTCCTTTGATTAGGCACTTAATTTCTTTACACAATGGGACCTAGGTGCATCTGTGTCCAAACAGGTTGGAAATGGGACCGAAACTCATCTGGTTTTTTTGACAATGCTTTCCTGGGCTGCTGTAAAATGATATCCTTAAGCTGGAAGGCTATCCAAGTTTACTGATTTCACATTTTGTCTGCACAAAGAGAAAACAGAGTTCATTTGCCTTGAAGAAAGGCTATTGCAGATCACCAAAAAGCTTTGAGAAGGTCTGGATAGCAGAAATGAAGTAAAAAAATTCCCTAATTCTCTGTTTTTATAAGAAATAACAACCGATATTTCAGTAGTAAAATCGTTGCCATAAAACCTGAGTGCCTGGAAGCACAGTAATCGGATTTCATGCCCTGTTCCCATCCATGTTGCTGGGCAGAAGTGCTACAGATTGCAGCTAGGAGCTCCGGACAGTCTTATGTCTACCTTTAATTTAATTGCTCTGTCATTGGGTTGCACGTCCTGAGGTGTGAGCCATTCATGGTGTTGGAGGTCACCTTTCCCCAAGATCTGAGATCATGGCATCCATACTTGCCCATTGCTAGAGGACCGTCAAGCTGGATTTATTTTGTGCTTTCCCCACTCCATGTTAGATGCTGGCTTTGAGCATCAAGTTGCGTTAGCCTATCCATTTTGCCATGCCCTTTGCCAGCAAGGAGACAAGTTCCTCCAGCAGCGTAGGGCAGAGGAACGACATGGGGGTTATCCTGCATGGATAGGGCTCATGGTAGAGCTGTGTGAGTCCTACCCCACTCTTGCCCTGCATGGTGGGAACCATCCCTCTGTCCTTTCCTGGTGCAGAGGAGCTAAGCCATGGGGAGCTAGCTGCCAATGACAGGGGAGATGGAGAAGGGGAGGGCTCAGCCCCAGGATGCTGTGGCAGGAGGTGCTCGTGGTGGTGTAGGGCTGCCAAGGTGGGAGATGACAGCGGTGGCTCTTAGCAGGTGCTGGCGGCTTGGCCAGTGATCCAGTGATGTGGTTGGTGCACGCTGGCTTTACTGCTGGCCTCATCCTGATCTTGCCCTGAGTGCGTCCACTGGCTTTAAGGGGGTATCCCTAAAATACCCCGAGCACACACTGCCAAGACATCCATGAGATGGGTCCTCTGCTCGTGTCTCACTACTTGGAGCAGGGAGTTGAGCAGATGTGGTGCCACATCAGCTCATTCAGCTGCTTCTTCCTCCCTTCCCCAAGCGCCCGTGGTGACCACGCCAGGGCAAAGCTGGGACTCATGGCCTCACTGCCTGTTCTGGCTCAACCCGGGGCAATGTGTGAGGAAAATGGGAAATTTTTGTACAATACACTGTGTGAAACCATCTTCGTACAATGAAACCTTCGTACAGGTTAGGTCCTGCTCCCATTGGTCCTCAAGTGGCCCCTCTATGGCTTCAGGCACGTGCAAACAGAGAAAAAATTGTCCCTACGTAGCTTTAGCTGTTGGGAGGACATGAAAGAAAGCCTCATCTTGGACATACTTAGTGTCTTTTTCGATCAAAAGTTACCTTTATGCTTAACGCATCCTCAACATTGTGGCTGTGCTGGCGCTTCCTTCTAGCCCAGGCTGTAATGGGTTCCCTCCAAGAGGAGACGGTTGTGTAACGGCTTGGAGAGCTTGCCAGTTTGCCAGTATTGACCGAAAGAGGTCTCAGCAGGCTGGACTGGCCCTGGCTGCATTGCCAGGGGTAATGAGATGAGAATATTGAACCGGCCTCCATCTCGTAGGGTTGAAAGAGCAACTCATAGGGTCGAAAGAGCAAGGACAGCAATGCAAGGAGAGGAGAGGGAAGGTGCAGGTGGCCTCCTCTCCCCATGTGTGGCACATCACTCAGTCTCATGGGCAGGATTGAGAACAGAGCCGGTCCCTGAAGGTCTGGGTGATTCCCCTGGGAAAACTGGCTGCAAATGATCTTGGGTCTTCCCAGTTGCCAAAATTTGAGTGGGCCATCATAGCTTGTTCTTAAGTATCTACAGCAGGCTGCTTTCCCCTCATTCTTGGCTGAGTCCTTTCTTTGCTCTTTCCTCAGAAATGGGAGGCAATGGGCCAATGCCTTCAGTCACCCAGGGTTTTAGAAGGTCCTAATGCTGTTATCTTTGAAAGAAGATAATGCTGCAGCCCGATTCATAAGTAGGCAACTTGGGAGTTACAATTTTGAAAAAGTAAACAGCAATGGAGAGATTCGTGTAATACATTACAAGTAGACAAAGAACAGCGAAGTTTTGCCATCTTAACACACGAAGGTGGCTACATTGGAGTTTCAGAATCAGTGTCCTCCAAAGATAGCGCTGGTTCTTTTTTTGTTTTTAAAGCAGATTTCGAAGTCAGTGGTCATTTGCACATTCAGCATCAGAGCCAGCTTGAGGGGTGGCTTGAGATTTCGGCTAATAGTGCTTGCTTCTGTGGGCGAAGCCAGCATCTGCAGGGGTGTTTCAATTCGTGGTGCAGCGAGTCAGCCTGGCTGGGGTGTACCAGGGGCACCTGATGTGGGTTGTGGGTCTGCCTTTGGTTTTGGTGACGGCAGGTGGGAGAAGGGAGGGGGCATAGCTGCAAGCAATATTCACTCTGTCGTTATATTTCTAATGTTGGTGTTCTTGTCTTTATGTCTACGCATTCTTTAGCTATGAGGATAACAGACCCTTCATCAAGTAAGAATGACCTGAATGGCTGATAAATTGCCTTTATCAGTGTGGTCCCATGAACCGGCTGTCAGATCAATATTGAAAAATCATTGAAGCTTCTGTCATTCGCATTTGAGGCAGAAGAGCAAACTGTGCAGGAAAATGGCCAGGCATACAGCTAACGTGCAGCGTAAATGTGCTGCCTATGTATTGCCAACCAAATTTATCACTGTATCTGCTTTATATTCCTTGATTGGACATTACTTGATTTCAAGGTGAACGTTACTTAAGTAATTGTGCGTGGTACAGACTTGTTTTACCAATAGAAACCCTCTGGTCCACTGTGCTCTGTCACTGAGCGTGCTTTGTAGCTAATGCAATAGAGAAGTAAACTTTCAGAAAGGTGCATGTGTGGTGATTCCCATTCTAGTTAATGGGAGCAGCCCAAGCAAAGCCCTCTTCAGTGCCTAGGAAATGTACAGATTGGAATACCCAATTGTCCCTCATTTCAAGTTTTCTATTGTGCCAAAAGACAATGGTTTTGTTTCTTTGTTGCTGTCAAATTGCATCACAGAAAAGAAAGACTATGCAAAAACAACAGCAAGTCTGTACAAAGAGCAAAGCAAAAACTACAAACCAAAGAAACAAACAAAAAAGCGGAAGAAAGCCAAAAATGCCTAGAAATGACATGCCTCAGAGCATCCGTGCTTTTTGTCCTGCAACCAAAAAATAAAGCACAATAGCACAAAACAGGAGCAAAACAGCTTCGCTGTAGACTTTCAGTTTGTTCTTCTGGTGAAGAGTCCTTTGTGTTCGTTCTTCCAGTCTCATCCCCATCTTCTCTTTCACACTTCGGTCCTTTTTTTCCTGCGGGTGGGGAAGGGAGTTATTCGAAGGAAGCTCCACTCCCTCTTTATCTCCAGGTCTGTTTTCTGCAGCCCAACATTGTATTGCATAGTTTGCACGGTGAGGGTTTTCTCCCCCAAAGATCCCTTTCCATCAGTGAAGGTATCACATTTCTCTTGTTGTTAAAACAACCCTTTGACTCCTGCACACCTCTGCAGTCAAAGGCTCTGTAATTGGGTTCAAGAGTTGGCTGCAATTCAGAACAAAATAGTTTTCCGATATCCTGTGGACCATTTTCAAAAACCTCTTTAAATGCAGGAACCTTTCAACCATAAAGAAAAAGAGAGAGGAGGAGGAAAATGGTTTCCACTGTATATGTTGGGGTTTTTCAAGAAAAAAACATTGATTTGTATTTTTAAAACTGGCAGGCAATTAAGATCATAATGTGCTCTCACTAATGGTGGAATCTCGGGGAGAAAAACATACCAAGCAGCTAAAGCTGTCAACTTTATTTGGTGGCTACCTTTCAGTAGGATTTTGAGAGTGCAATTTTGATTTGCATAGTGCTAAATATTTATTAGTAGAATTGACTGGAAATGCTTCAAAGGAGCTGTTCTGGTCTGCTAGAAACATAATAGTGATTTTTAAAGAAGTGCCCAAATAAGTGGTTACCTTAGGGACCTCTTTCGGTCGCATGGTTAAATAATACCTATCTTATAAGCTTCAGTGGAAGGCATAATGCTGTATTTTCTCTCTAATATTTAAAGAAAGAAAAAACAACACAAAACATAAATACGACAACGGTGTGCTTCTGTTCATGACAAGCCCCACTGAAAGCAAAAGGAGTCAGAGGTGCCGCAGAGCCTCGCTAGCAGAGACTGCCAGCCCGAGCTGTGCATGGCTGGGTTTCGCCCTGCGCGCCTTCCTCATCCACTGCCCTGTGCTCTGCTCAGCAGGCGGAAGCCCAAATCCAGGCCAGGTTTCTACAAGGCTGAGGCCATCTTGCACTGCACAGGGCGGGGAGCAGCACCCCTGGGTGCTTCAGGGGGCCGTCAAGAATGCTGTGGGGCTTTGGGGAGCCAAAGGGTCAAAGGAGTTAGGAAGAGGAGGAAAGATAGGGGTGACCGATGGCTACACCAGCATCATTGCATTCATTTCTATGGTGTTAGGGCTGATTTATGCTAGGGGAAGACAGAAGAAAATCAAGGTCTTTGGTTATCAGGGGGAACTCGACGCTCTCCCCTGTGCAGCAACAGTTCTGTGAACATTGTAGGTGATCTGGCGAATGGGAAGCTAGTGGGATGGTTTGGAGCAGGACCCTGTCCCCCCTCCCTTCCCATCCTGCTCAGCACGCTTTATGTCATGCTGGAACAACACCTGGGAGCGAGCGCTGGCTGCACCCCAGCTCCTGCTTCCCTGCTGGGCTAGAGCGAGCAGCAGTCGGAGCTTGATGACAGCTGCGAAGCAGGATCGCACCTTAGTTTCCCAGGGCAAAAGTGTGGTGGCAGCTATAGTTTGAGTAAATCTGGTGTGTGAGCGCATAATATATATGCATTTTCTCCCCTCACTGGGTGGAAGAAGTGTGAAGCAGCGCTGCAGGGAACTTCCTTGTGCAGAGCTGAGCTGGCAAGCAGGCAGAGCTTGCCCACCTGCTTGCTGGGGTTTAGCTAGCTCATGTGTGTATGGGCGACTACCTAAAATGCAGCAATAACTGTGTCTTGGTGTTAAGCTCAAAGAAGCTAATCCAGCTGGCACTTCTGCCCCAGTGAAAGCAGTGGACACTAGCAAAGGGGCATTTAGCTTTGTTATTTTGGCTGTTTTGTTTTCTCTCTCCTGCCATTTGACAAACGGCATCTCCATATCATTTACATATGCACTGCTTTTACATTAAAGAAAGAAACAGAAATATTGTGGGGACAGGTATGCTTTGGTTATGATAAATTTCCATGCTCATAACATTTCCCTGCCTGTGTATTTCCTCAAGCTCGAAGACTTGCAAACTGCATCCAATTTCAAGGCAAAAATCCAAACAGCTCAATTTGGGACTTTAGCTGCTGTCTGCTAAAGCAATGGCCCAAGTTGCCCCTGCTTGTAGACGTGTGCATGCTGTTGTAGATGAACGACCAACACCTTTCTCTCTCTGTTTTGTTTCTCCTAACAGGTCCTGGGTTATAGGTGCAATAGCCCTACTCTGCCTGCTAGGACTGACCTGGGCCTTTGGACTCATGTATATTAATGAAAGCACAGTCATCATGGCCTATCTCTTCACCATATTCAATTCTCTGCAGGGAATGTTTATATTCATTTTCCATTGTGTCCTCCAGAAAAAGGTAAGACGGACAGTTCCCGGTGGCAAGAGCGACGGTAACGGGGTGTTCTGTTGCCTTACAACCATAGCATCACGTTATCAGTGCACGCTGAGTCCCTGTCGAGCAGATTTTTCTCCATGCACCTCGTAAGAGTGGTATTTAGCTGGGAAAGCAGAGGGATGCAGGGCAATGAGGGGATAATGGAGCTGTGCAGCGGCGGTGTTTGAGCAGTCCGGGTACTGGCAGTGAGCACATCAGTGGCTGTGCAGAAGGCAGCTCATGCTCCGCAGGGGGCAGGAACCCCCTAAAAGGGCTTTATCTGCTGTCGGCCGGGTGCTCCTTTCCCTTACGCCAGCCTGACACCGGAGCAATTCCATGAGCATCACGGAGGCTGTTCGCGTGGCTGAGAGTTCAGAGCAAGATAGGGCTTCACAGCCTCATTTGCCCTCCAGGAAATCCAGCTGGGAATTGCCTCTTTCCATGGCAGTATGTGCTGGGGATGGTATGTAACAGGGGCCGCTTCCCTCCCTTTTCTAAGACCTGAAGGACCAAAGTTTTGCAACAGTTCATTGGCCTTTGCATCTTTTAATCCCAGTTTGTGCTTTTGGAAATCTTCCTCAAAACGAGCACAATAAATGTTTAGTGGTGCAACTTGAAGTATGACCCAATTAACATTTGCAAGGTAACAGCAGAGTAACTTGGGGAAACTCTGATTAAAAAAAGAAAAAAATTCGGTATGTGTCTATGTAGATCAAACTTACAGCTGCTGACAATCAGTAATAAATATTTTTAAGAACCATTTTATTCTCCACTAAAATTCAGTGGTGCAGCACTCTCCAACTCCGTGCATGTCTGCTGCTGGCTTTTGGTGTACATCTTGGTTTTGAAGGCCAGTTTCCTTACCCAAGATAAACATAGGGAAGAATTTACATGTGATTAACTGGGTTCCAGCCTCTGTGTGGCTAGTCGTTTTTGGTGAAATGGCCCACTGGGCAAAGTTAGGGTCTTGCTCAGGTCCATTCTCCATTAAAAAGCCCAGGGCTTTCTCCAGTGCTACTCAAGATAGTGGGAATTTCCCTATGGGCTCAGGTGGAAAGTGAGATCTGGCCTAAAAGGACGTAAGTAAAATATATTGTAGCAAGGCACTCTTGAGCCGGAAGGGAGACTTTCTGGGGTCAGAGCTTTGCTCCTTCTCATTTTGTCTTTAATTTGTTCACCCTAATAGACCAAAAAACTTTAGTTTTAGCTGAACGTGCTCCAAAGTGTCCATTTGGCATCCAGATGCCCCCTTTCACAAGCAGGTTGAATTTCTGGACTGCTCTCCCCACCTCCCGCACAGCCCAGTCCGATCTATCTCGCAAATGATCAACTCCTAGCGCAGCATGCTAGAGTGGCAACATATCCTTGCCAGCTCTTAGGGGGCTGATTTTGCATGGAAAGACCACGTGCTCATCTGCCTCAAGCCAATTTCTACCGTTAAACCATCGCTATTTACTCTGAAATTGCTCCTGATTGATGATGGTGTAGAGCAAAGGAGACGACAGACCAGTACCTGGCCGTGGGGGCAGACATATCTTCTGACCTGAGAGCTGAGGGAGGAATTATTTGAGGAAGAAGAAAAAAAAAATCCTTTCCCTTCCTATCTATCATGGACTAGAAAATCAGCAAAAAGCTGCAGAGAGGAAGCAGTGGGTGGCTAATTAAAGCAATTGAATTATTTTCTCTCAGCAAAGGATTGATTAGGCATTTGAGCATATTGGGCACTCGTGGTATTGTGGTTGTCTCAAGTGCTTAAGGAAAAGCCTAATGAAAAAGCCGTAATTTGCTATTTAAACGGTTGTTTCACTGAGTTTTGAATTGCTCATAGTCAGTCTAGGGAGATTTCACAGCTAACTCAGCACTGTGTGCTCTGAGTAACCTCTGTGGGGGTTTGGGGCATGCATGTATGTATTATTTTTTCTTTTCTTCCATGGGTGGGCAACATGACCTGCATTTGCCTTTTCGATACAGTCTGTGCATTTTCAGTCTGGCCCCATCTGGCTTCTGGGTATTTTTGTGCAAAATCTGAAATGCTCAGACCTCAAACTTGGCCAAAGTTTCACCTGGCACCAAAGGCGCGTGGTTCCCGTGATGCCAGCACAGTGGCAGGGCTTTAATCCAGGCAAGGAGCTGCCCCAGTTTGACGGCAATGCCCATGTGAAACGTGACTGTTGGAGGAGGACCTGCTGGCTAACAGCTGTTCCTGTTTCATTGGCTCAGGTCCGTAAGGAGTATGGGAAATGCCTGCGCACGCATTGCTGTAGCGGGAAAAGTACAGAGAGCTCCATTGGCTCAGGAAAAACCTCGGGGTCACGGACGCCTGGAAGATACTCCACAGGCTCACAGGTAACTTGCGTTTCTTCTCGGGGCCCGAGGGCTTCATGCCTCCTTGTGGAGCTCCTTGACAGCAACATGGCCATTGGGGCCAGGGAGAGGTGCGCTCTTAAGCCTGATGGTTGAGCTAAAAAATTGATCTGGAAGCAGACTGTTGGTTGGTAGTGGCCTTTGGTGGCCTCTCTATGCCTCACCCTCAAAGGCACGGCGAGGCTGGCACGAGCCGAAGGAGCTGCTTTAGTGCTATCCCCAGTGCCACCTCAAGGATATCCCTCCCTCCCTAAACGGAAGCCACCATGCTTCATTCCCTTGGGTGGTGGTGGCAGTTAGTGTCCCTCCAAGAACCTCATATATAATTGTGGCGAGACTAAAAAGCCCAAATTTTGCCTTCACGAGGCAGGAGGGCGCTCATAACCTGAGCAGTCTATAGTGGGATCAGGAGCTGGGAGCATTTTGTCAGCTCTGTTACGTGCCCTGTAAAAGCCGCCTGGCGTGTCCTTGGCACATGCTGAAGGTTGTTGTCACCACTGTTGCCGTGTGCAGTAATGATACTGTAACAACCAAGTATTTTTCTTGCTAAAAAAAGACTGCAGAGTCTTGCAGTCACCTCTGCCAAGAAAGGGCTCGCTTTCTGACATTCACTGGTTTGATCAATTCCTTGCTTCACTCGATTTTCCTCAGTTTATACATCTCTTAAGAGAATCCAGTGTGGGTCAGATTATTTTAGGAATTTACGCTTTTTGTGTATTTGTTATGCTTTGGTCATCCAAAAATTGAATTTTTGTTTAGTTTGTGCACTTTGCAGTTTTCAAGCTGACTTGTATGTACAGATACAGATTTATGGAAGAGCAGTTCATATAAAATGAAGAAGCTTACTACTTAATCAATAGAAACCAAACACAAATTTATTCAGTATTACTAATGGAAGTAATTATACTTGACAGTTCAACTATTAAATTATGAAAGACACACAGCGAATAACAGTTTATAACCTCCCAGGAAAATGTAATTTGTGTTTTATGTCTCGGCGCAAATTGTTATTTATTTTCTGCGGTTTCCAAGATGTCATCCAAGAGCTCCACTTTGGCATTTACCAAGATCTGGATATTATGTTGGGCAAATAGGTATAGAATAGGGAGCTTCTCCCCAGTAGGCCATCAAATGCCACATCAATCCCAAAATCCCGTCGGTCCCAAACTTACTATATCCAGCAACATTTGGGTGTTTGGTTTGAAATACATTGGATTTGTGTCACTCAGTTAGCAGGTGGGTGCCCTCCATGCCAAGAAGAGGTAGCTTTAACAGGTCCTCCCTCTTGGCAGCCTCAGCCCAAGAAAGCATGCCCTTTTGAGGGTGAACCACCTCTCCCAGCAGCAGTCCCGTCATGGCAGGCTGAGATTTGCGGTACCGAGGTAGGTCACATTGCCCATGGCAGCTTGTCCTCAGAAGGGCCTGGGACCTGGCATAAGCCAGAGGAGCCTCACGTGTGATGGAGAACAGGTGGAGACCCAAGGTGGTGAGACCCAAACTTTAATAGCAAAGCCCAAGAGGAGGGAAGCCCATCAGATCCTTTTTTGCCTGAAAAGCACTTAGGAAACAGAATGATTAAACCACACTGGATCATGTCAGAGAAATGCAAAGGATGAAATGCCCAGGTGCACAATAATTGCTGTAAAAGTGCATGGATCACATGTTACACTGTGGTTGCACTTATAAAGGGCTAATGAATGATTAGGAGATGCCATTAATATGTGATTGACTTGAAGGACTTGGGGTTTCCCAGGATTTGGAGTTCCCAGCTCTGTTGGCATGGGGACTGCAGTTGAGCTGCTCATGAGATGGGTACAGCTGTCGGTTTTTTGCAAGGTGGAGCTGGGGAGGAGAGAGAGAGAGTGTGTGGTGTAAATGCCGCAGAGATAAATACTTCACAGCATCACTGAGAAAAAAAAAAGAGAAGGCCAACACGTTTGGGACACTGTTTCCCTAGCAGTGAAAGCTGTACGCAGATGGCAAAATCATCACACATTTTTCAGGAGGGGAATAGAAGTCATTTATTTGCAGTTGTATTTTTTTTTACTGAGATTGCCCAAGATGGATAGTAGCTATAAAAAACTCCCGTTCATCCAGGGACACCAAGACACAGATCAGCTCTTCTGTTACACTTTACCAAAATAGATGCAAGCTATCTGAGGGAATACAGGAAGTGTGCATGCTTCTGTGCGTAGGTTGTTTTTCCATTATTTGATGCTATATTGGTGAATCTGTAGCTTGCACGGGCCTGGGGTTTTCTCGTATGTAATTTCCACTGTTTTTTTTTTATTAAGATGTAAGCAAACTGAGCAGTCCTATTATGCATCTCTTATTGGCAGTAGGCATTCATGTTACGATTTTAGGCAGGCAGCGTCTGGTCGGCACGAGGTGAGTTATAACGAAACAGCAACTACTCGCTTACAGCTGGGTAGAAACAAGTCTCATGGTGAGCTAGACGTGCCAATAGCTGTCTTTAGTGAGGCAGAAAGAAACCTATCTGCCACTGCTAAAAATTCATTACCTGCTGTGGTTCAATCCCTCTTCAGAGCCGGATTCGTAGGATGTGGAATGACACAGTCCGAAAGCAGTCCGAGTCTTCCTTTATTACTGGAGATATAAACAGTTCAGCTTCACTCAACAGAGGTAATTATAAACTATTTTTCCTATCTCTAACTCTCGTGGTGGCTTTAAGGAGTTTAAAATGTATTGCCCCCTTTTTTCCCACGTCCCCGCTGCTCACCTCCTCAAATGGCATTGGACATTTATTCGCTCACTTACAGAATGTTACGGTATTAACTGGGAGGAGGTTTTGTGGCGGTCGTTTCCTTTTTTCTTTTCTTTATTTTTACACATGCATTTTCAAGAATTGTCATCCCTGGAAGGAAGTTAGGAAACTCCCCCACCCCCCACCCCAAAAAAAGCTCTAAAACCACTAGTGCTGTAAGCTCGTGAGGTGTCAGGCCTCATTGCTGCCAGCGGAAATGAGCCGTTTTGGCACTGTGCAATCTGTGTTAAGCCCCATAGAATTTTTCATTGTCCTGGGTATATAGCAATTTTAGCCACTTTGTGGAAGGGAAAAATGAATGGCTGAACATAGCTGTGAGAAAGCCTGTGTACTTGGAGCAAAATTGTCTCCGCTGATGTCAGTATCTAGTTGGCGCGCCTGGCTGATGTGAGCTTGATAGATGTCTGCAGAGGAGAGGCTATCAGAAATGCGCGGATATAGAGTCATGCCAAACAAAATGTGGTGCCTGGCACAGGATGAAAGCTGAGTGGCTTTAAAAAAAAAAATCCTTTTGAATGGTTTACGGGAAAGTGACTGTAGGGGAACACTAGAAAAAAAACTTAGCCTCATAGACTGGTTTCTTTCACCTCTAGTACAATTACTTTATGGCTTGGGAAACTAGGTGACAAGTCCTGCTTTCTGTATCTACCCACACTCTACTGGCATCAAGAGGGGATGGGGTTTGGATTAGTATGCCCAGCTCTTCCCTCACGTTGGTGAAAATCAAAGGTGTTTCCCGTCTTGGGGGTCTGACTGCAAAACTCAACCGAGAAGTGAATTGGGACTTTGGTTCTTATCCAGCCTTTACTCAGATTTCACACCAATTTTACTGGGTCTTTTGCCTGCATAACAATCTGAGCGTGGGCTAGAAGGACTTTGAATCCACAGTTAGTAATACTGAGTGCTGGGGAACTAAGGACATTGGATTCAGTTCTCCAAGTCAGTGTACGTATTGCTCAAATCAGTGCGAAGGGGAAAGCAGGGTAGTTAAGGTAGAGGTATACTCTTATCCCACAACCTGCTCTGATGGCTTTCGTGTATTGATAATTTCATTTTGTCTTGAGGGTTCATTGATAAAGAAGGCGATGGGATGCTGTTAACTGCAAATGCCTCCGTTCAAATTGATTTATCCATGCACGTTGCCCTTGCATCTCTCTCCATCTTTGCATCAAAACTGGAGAGGTACAACCAGCCTTTTCCAGGGCTAGTTTGGAGGGGGATTGCTTATGGCACAGAGATTGCAGCCAGGGCTGCCATTCCCCTCCACCATCCATCATGCAGGCAAACAAAAGTGAATTGCATGCCATACATGACATGCGTGTCAGGAAATGCCATGCATACTCTCCTTTAGTTAGCCCAGATGTTGCCTCGCTCTCCAGTGCAGCCAAGGATACAAAGGGCTTTAGCAGACAGGGTCTTCCAGGCTCATCGGTGGAAGAAAGGCTGCGCCAGTGCTTTTAGCTGGGCCACTTCGGTGGCTTGAATAACTGGAGTTATTATAGTCCACCCCCACCCCTTTCACACCAGCAGGCACAATATTTCTTATTTGCTTTTCCTGTGGCCAGAAGTACCTGCAAAATGGAGGCTCAAACATTTATTTGAGAGTTAGCAGCTCCAGAGCAGCAGGTGGTCACCTAGGCTGGGAAAATATAGTGGGCATCAACAGGGATCCAACTGCATGGGGCTCCAGATATTTCACACTTTATCCTGTTTATTCCAGCTGGAAAGAAACAATCGTGGTCTTAGGGCTTTGCATGAAGCCTAAGTTGTTTCTTCAGTCTCTCCAGAGATAGTTGCAGTCTGAATAGACCAGTGGGGCAATGCAGTTTTCACAGTTCTTGTCTTCCTCTGAATATTTTACTATATATCAAGCTTTGAAAGAGCCATTTCATTAATGTTTTATTTACAAATGCACAGCGAAAGCTCAAAGGAGTAAACTACAAGCCTGGAACTGTACGTTTAGCATCTTTCCCTGCCCAAGGTTAACACAAGAGGCTCACGTATCCTTTCAGAAGTCCCTCTTCAGCCCTCCCAGCCGCTTTGTAAATTCGTTAATCGTTGCCCACTTACCAGAGACACTTATTCACTAACACATCAATCTGGTGGTTAAGGAAATGACTTCCATTCTGGCAACACTTCTGCTAAATACTAGACACCTTTTATATAAAAGTATTCGTGTTGAACATTCCTTTGTGCACTGATATTTTTCCCCAAGCCTTCAGGCAGCAGCTACCTTTCGGAAACAGTACGAAGATGATCTCTTCTCCCCACATCTTCCATCTTCCAGCTCCTGGCTTGCTGCCGCCTTTCCATGTCCTGACTTGCCATGCTTCTGTTGTGGAAGCAGAAGGAAGAGGGACATCCTCTACTGGAGCTGCTCCTTCATTTAAGCCATTTTTTACCCCCCGATCACGTTCACAGTTCTTGCAGTCCCCTGTTGCTTGCTAACGTCCCAGGCAAATCTGTTCTTGTTATCACTATTCCCATACTATGATCAGCAGCAGTTATCCATCTGCTGTACCATCCCATGTCCTTCTCCCCTTCTTCCATGAACCTCCTGGGCGTCAGTCTGCAATATTGTGCCTGTATTAACACATCCCTCTTTTAGGCATGTAACTGTTTTCTTCTTCTGACTTGCAGATATGATGTTATGACTTTTTCAGCTCCAGCTCCTCTTTGATCTACTCTTCCCCAGAGTATCTGACCATAACACTGTTTTTCCACCTCCTGCCTGGTTGTATTCTCATTTATCCTACCAGGAATTTAAGGCATAACCCCATACTTACTTGATGTAATGCGCTCTCTAATGAAAACACCCACTCTTTCCTCCCAAGACCTCTGTGACCACTTCAGATGCTTCCTGAAGTCCAGAATGTTTCCAGCCTTGTTTCCCCTTGCTCACCACCACTTAGTACTGATGTGGGTTCTGCATTGTTATACCACTGTCAGTCAGGAGGAAGGGGACAGAAACAGGCCAAGTATTTCCTGATCTACCTTCAAATGAAGCGTACACCAGTCTACCGCCATGGACACGTGCTGTTTCCAGGTCCCAGTGATTTCCTGCTCCTAGCACCCGAACTCCACCAATGTGCCCCTTTTTTCCCACGATAGGTCTGGCTGGATTTTCTGTCATCTGTTCCACATCTATCCTGCACTCAATATTTCTTCTCCCAGCATTGAAAACTTGCACTTGACCTGCTGCTTTGAGGCCCTGATCTCAAAGGCCCTCCAGCTTGTCCATAGCACCCATCTCTGCATGAGAAGAAGTCAGACATTACTTCTGGGGCTTTCCACATCTCCCCATGCTCCTGATCTTTTTAATGTTGCCCGCTGTTTTTTCTGCATTCCTGCCCTGCTGTAGCTCACATGTGACTCAGTGCATGATGGCCTTCGTTTAATTTAGGCACGACTGGGCTGTAATTCACTGTGGAACAGTGCGTTTGTAAAGTCCCCAAGCCTGTGTTTTGTTATAGTCCTTGCCTGGCTAGGAACTGATGCAGCTGGGATGCGAGTGCCGGGCCATCCAGCTGACTTGGGTTTCCTGTGTCTAAGTTGCCGCCGTGCAGAGTTCACGATGCCTGAGCCAAGACTGTGGGGTTGTGCTTGGCTCAAAGCGTCACCACATTGCAAAAATAACGGTGGAGCCGTATAGGGGCCTTGAATTACTTGCTTCCTTGAGGGCTGAGAAGTAGAGGGTACAGAGGGAGTGCAAGACGTGGGGTTTCCTTTGGCTTTAGGTTCACAAAGGGAGAACAGAGCAGGTAACTGCTGAGTTGTAATGGCAGATTTTTTGATTCTGAGGATACAGACAGTTTTTGCAAAGAGGTAGAGATTAAAAGCAAGTAATGTCATTACCGTTACTCCGATTCTGTTGCACTTGCGTTTTGGAAATCTAATCGTGGACCTGCACATCCCAAACGGCTATATGTGTGGACGGAGGCAGCAAAAGACGTTGGGCGGTCTCTCAGCGCTGCGCTGAGTACGAGAGGAGCAGATTGCAGCAGAGCACTAAGAGTGACCATTGCCGGGCGCCGATGGCTCAGCATGAGCCTGAGCTCTTGGAACACCCCAGCAGCCGCTGCCTGAGCATCAGGCACGTTCAGGTTTTCAAACAGGGAGATTTGAGGATTTTTTGCAAAGGAAAGGTGAAAGTTTTCTGCTAAAGAAGCAAGTGTCCCTTGTTTTGCTGAGGCTAGTAAGCAACAGAGGAAAAATGCAGTTTATCACCAGTATCAAATACTGTTTTGCTATAGGAAAATGCACGGATGGAGCTGTGTGTATCTGTGCAAGTTAATGAATCAGGGGTAATGCATATTAATGGGTAGCAAATGTTTACCATATCTTAATGGATCTTCTCTTTGGGGAAATAATGGGGTCAGACACAGGGCTGGGGACAAGGCTGCAGCCCAGGCCCATCTGGGATATGGGCAGATCTCCAACAACACACCCCAGGCAAGGACTGGGTGCCCTGTGCTGAGCTTAAAAGGGTGCCCTGGGGCATGGGCAGGGGGGTGGGTCCAGGTCCCA
This sequence comes from Dromaius novaehollandiae, assembly GCF_036370855.1. NCBI lineage: Eukaryota > Metazoa > Chordata > Aves > Casuariiformes > Dromaiidae > Dromaius > Dromaius novaehollandiae. The sequence goes on from NC_088101.1 coordinate 2,718,094, forward strand.
GATGAGGCTGCTCAGGGCCAGTAATGCCTCTCGGTGCCTTCAGGACCCTGACTGCTGGTACAGGATTGGGGCCTAGGACTCCAGCAATGCAGGCAAACACCTTACTGCTCAGCGGCGAGTCTTAAATATGATTTTTTTTTCCTTGTAGCCACAAGAGGTTGTTCAGGAGGGTGCACACACATGTGCACTTGCTAGCAAACTGCAGGTGTGGGGTGGATACAAATGCCAGAAATCTCCCCAAATAGTCCTTGTGAAGCCCCGAGATCCCTAGTATAAGCACTGCAGGTAGTTCTTCCCCAGATGGGAGAGCCATGTTCACCCCCTGTTTATTCCCATGCCAACACACTGAAATGGGAAGAGTCAATGCAGATATCTTTTGTTCCTGCCCCTTGCTTTCACTTCACAAATGGATAAATGTCATTGCACGTCCCCCCTTCTGAGTTGCATGCCAGAAAAAATACTTGATTTCCCCTTGCTTCATTATTTCTCCTCTGCGTCTTTATGTCGGCCACAAAGATATAATCTGAAATGTACACAGGAAAAAAGGAAATTATTGCTACTGTTCTCGGAGATAATCAGTTTAATGTCAAATTCATGTGGATTTCTTCATAATGAACAGAACAAATTGAGCTCAAATTCAAACAGTGGGAATCTGAGTCAGAGAGGAAAATTAAAATGAAGAACATTAATATCCTGATTTCTAACCCAACTGAGACCTGATTGTTTCCTAAATGAAATCTCCCATCAAATTCTTCCCACCCACCCCAAAATATAATTAAGCTGTGATTTCCGCACTGAAACCATATCTGTGCTGTTAACTCATCAGGGACAACTGTGTGTGTTTTGGGGAGGGTGGGTGAAGTTTTAAATTATCTTCAGGTGGCCATATTATCCTGAATTTTTAGAAAGCAGCTTTTTGGAAACCGCAATGAGTGTGAAATTCTCCATTTGGTAGAAGACTGCCAGGGCTGTACCACAGCCCTGGTGGCCAGGTGGTACCCAGAGGCAGCTTGCTGGGTCCAGGCTGTCCTGGGGCTGCTCTTCCCAGCTGCAGTCCCCGCGGTATAGACACACCCATCACAGTGGTCAGGAACTTTGACTTGAAATCAGGTCTCTGGTCCTCATGTCCAGGGGAGGGGAGATGAGAGCTTGTGTGCAACTGTGATGCACATGTAATGGGGAGAAATTGGGCCTTGCTGTGGGGCAGCTCCAAGAAAATGTGCCATACTGTTCCCACCTTCACATAACTCTGCTGCTAGTGGTAGCTAGACCTGCTGTTCGCTAGATTTGCAAATTGCTGTTGCTAGATGAAGATGTTTTGGTGTAGACGTCTCCAGGGATGGTGGGTAGCTGGGCGCTCGTCGCCTGGGCATCCCTAGGCACTGCAGCACTGTGTGAGAAATTTGGACCAGAGGAGCGTTGCCGTTGTCCTGTGCAGGTCTTTCTTGAGATACTCATTCTCTCCATGATGTGTTTATGTGGCTGGCACAGCAGACAGATTTCTGCTGCAGTTATGTTGTATTTTAAAACAAATAGCAAACAGTGGAACTCTGAGAGAGGTGTGAACTCCTCTACTCATCTCAATAGGATATTCAGAGGGCTCTCCGTCAGCTGATGTGTGGCAGTCTCTCTAAGCAGCTCTTTTCCGCACCTGGTAGCACCTATGGTTCTTCTTGCAGCTTAAAGATATTAGAGAATAAATATTTAGTCTGTTTTCTTTCCGTTTGTCCCCATGGGCACCAAAAGGGCATGTTCAGCTACCTAAACCTCTTAAAGGTTAGCTTGCTTTGCGCTCAGTGATGCTCAGGGTTTTCTGGAGGGGAGTGATGGGTGCGGAGCATTTCTGAAGAGGAGCCCAGCATGGCCCCATAGGGGCTGCCACCTCTGTGGCTGTGTGGAGACCACCCTCTGCCAGTGGGAAAATCCCACTTTGTCAGCCATGGATGGCTTGTTTAAATCCATGAGAAGGCACTTTTCCCCATAACCAACCCTTTTTTTTAAAGCGTCAAGAGGTCTCTGTGCTTAATGCCAGTCCTCACTCCCCCCATTGCTGAGCTGACCGGTGCACGGTGCTGCTCTTGCTTAGCCACAAAAGGCACCAGCAACGCGAACCTAGAAATGAACCGCCCTGAAATGATCACCTACAAACCAGAAAGCAATGTCAGGTAGATGAGAGCAGATAAATATTATGTATTTATTTTTTGTTGGGCAAGGAAACACAGCATCTTTTTGGACTAGCAATTGCCCGAGCTTGCTTTTTTCTCTCCCCCCCCCCCCCCCCCCCGCCCCAATCAGCCATACATTTTATGCCAGGAAAATTATGGGAAAATTAGGGAACTTAACTCTGACTACATGCAAAATGAATCCTGCTGTTGACTGTCTTCTAGTTTATTTTGTTTCTTTGCTGCCTGGGACTGAGTTAGCTGAGATTTGTTGCAGTGATTTCTGTGAGTGACATGGCATTCTTCCTTTGGGAGATATTATGAACTGGCTTTGATTTGCGGATTGACAGCCATATAATTGGAAGTTCAGTCATTAGGTGGATCAGATTTAAAGAGGAAAACGAAGGGCAAGGCAATTTCTGAAATCAGAGCAGGCTTTGGGGAGTATTAGATCCGGCAGAGTATTACTGCAGAACAATCTTAATATGATGACTGTGAAGGAGGAAGGAAGAAAGCACGACTGCTTTGCTGGGGGTTGCCACTCTGCAGCTCATTGTGCTGGTTAACGGCTGGGTTTCGCAAGCTTACGGCGTCCCAATGAGCCAAGCTCTCCTGAAAATCAAGCCTTGTGTTTCAGAGCTGGGAAATAAGACTCTTGAGATGTAGGACCCGAGCATGTTTGAAAGTCAGGCTCTGTGCATCTCACTGTCAAAATTGCTAGGCATTAATTTGAGCAAGTCACTGAACCGGTGGCACAATGGTATAAATAACAGGAGTGGAGCTATAAAGCCTCAAACGGAGAAGTGGCCGCCATCCAGATCACTGATAGCAGCTTAGGTGTTTATCAATCAGTGCAGGGCAGCTATGTGTTTCGAATGGGGCCTGCAGATTATAATCCAGCAGAGGCTTGTCAGTTTAAATTATTGCATGAGAAAGGAAGGAAAAGGAAAAAAAAAAACACTTTCCCTCCCTTGTCTCTGCATAAAAGCATGGGATGTTTCATTTCAAAGAAGATGGCCCAGAGCTTAACAATCTCATTTGCTGAAATTCCATTTTGCTGCAGTCAGTATTAATAGCTCCTCAATGAATAGATTAGATGCTGCAAGTGACAACAAACCTATTTGAGAGAAATTTAATAGGGAGGTTTATTGAAGTTTATTAACTGAATCCTGTTGGCTATTATACAAACACAGCTCGATCAATCTAAACGTCAGAGCACTGGTTGGAGGGTGCCAGGAAAACGCTGAAAATACCTGTTGTCCTCCAGCAAGTGTGTCTGATTTGACTTTTCGTGATTGCATCAATCATTTGAATAAATCGCAAGAGAACACGTGGAAAACCAGGACTCTTTAAATATGTGAAAAATCTGCCTATAACAGAGTAAGTGGTACTACTGAGTGCCCGTAAAGGAAGGTACAAAGGAGGCTGGAGCTTTGGCTCAGTACAAACCTGCACTGTATGTATTTTCTTTTTCAGGGAATAAAATGGAGTAAATAAGTTAATGCTAAGCTATGTACAGAACTGGCCAGAATTTACAAACTGAAATCAGTGTTGCAAGGCTATTTCAATAACACTAAGGTTCAGGAGATGGGTTATTTACTATGGTTAATGTCAGGCAGCAATATTTTGTGTGTGTGTGAACATTTAGGAAAGGATTCATGTCTAGGTAGATAGTTTGGTGTCCAAGCAAAACTGATCACCTGTGCTCGCCGATAGCCCAGGCATCTCGGTGCCTTCAGGGAACTGGTCCATAGTCTCCCGCTGTCGCTTCTTCATGAAGGCGAGCTGAGGTTAAGTATATTAGTTGTGAGAAGTGGAGGTACTCGAGTAACAGTGGCTGTGGACGGAAAGCCAAGCTGAGGGCGTTAGGAGGCAGAGTCAGCAGGAGCATGATGCTGACCTATCAGCGTGGGAAGGGAGTAGGGGGGAAAACCAAAGGAATATGAATTGTTTTGCTCCCTGGCCAAAATGGGGAGAAAAGAGAAAGGTTGACCAAAAATGCAGGAACATGAGTTTTCTATTATTGCTTTTTTCTTCCTAAAAACCGAACAAACAAAACAAACAGAAAAATGACATTTTGGGATTGCTAGGTCAGAGAAAATGAAACATTTTGTTACAACACAAATGCGTCCAATGCTTTTTCTGAGCTATCTATTTCTTTTTCTCCAAGGACATCAATTTTTTGTCTAACAAAGGGGAGGCAAAGGTACAATTTATGCTGCATTCTGGCGTTAAAGTGATGCCTGCTTTTGTGTGCACACCAAGTAGATAAACTTAGCTATCCGAAGCCTGTATGTGTGGGTATAGTCAGAGAAGTGATCGCAAAAAATGAGATTTTCCACTTGTTCATCCCGGCTGGTCACCATATCAGATTTTTTGAGTGATTTTTTTGCAGGTAGCCCACAAGCACAGAAGGGCTAAATAAGCTGATTTATGTTATTTTCTGGCTGTTACTTACCTGATGCTTGCCTTCAGAAAGAGCACAGTTCCTTTCTCCTGGTAATCGCAGTCTGGAAATCCTTCCCTTGAGGCAATCCGGCACCAGGATACCTAGAACTGAGCACTGACATCACCTGAAACCAGAATTTGAATCTAATTTTGAGTTTCAGAGCCAGCCTGGGCACTGCGTTTTATGCTGAACCTTAATCTTTGGTTGAACGTTGGTGGAAACAACATGGAGACCTCCATGTGTAGGGCTGTAGTTATGCCGGTGTAGTCACAGGGGGTATTTTTCAGAGGTGCAATCCTGCTGGTAAATATGGGCAGTGCTTCTGTTGAGCTCGTCCCGTTGAACAAGGAGGTGCCTTGGTGCACCTTTGTGGTTGAAGCCGCATCTTTCCTCCAGCTCCAAAGGCTCATGCACCATAGGAATTTGGAAACAGTGGGTGAATTTGCTTTCAGCAGCGTATCTTTGGCCAGCAGAACCCAAGGTGTTTCAATACAGCTGAATTAAAAGCCAGGCACCATAACCAAGCCAATAGAGAATGTATTTGGGAATATGCACTGGACTCAGGTGCCTCAGGAAGCTACAGAAGGGGCTTTATAGTGAACATTATCGCTGAAACATAGCTAAGCAAAGAAGATGCAGGGCTGTATTACTTGCTGGGAGAGATTGGTGTCATGCGGCAGAAAGCTGAGGATCTGGCCGTAAGCAAATGAATAAAAACAAGTGCTCAACAACTGCTTCTTGACAAGGATATTAGGCAGATGGCCAGCAACGAGCCTGATGGCCACCCAGGGTCACGTCATGAGAGCATTCTGGCCGCGAGCAGACTCAGAGCACTCAATCCACGTGTGCAGCCATGCTCGTTCTGCTTTTCAGCCCACTTGGACCTTTGTCGGCAGTGATAGAGGGGCTGCGGCATGTTGCCGCCTTTCTCTGGGCGTGACATCCCTATTTGCCATCTCTCCCATCGTTGATGCTGTCTCTCAAGAGGAGCCCGAGCCTGAATTTTTCTTGTGGTATTTTAGGAAACACTTTTTTTCTATAATGGGCTTTGCTCATTGTTGATTACTGAGGCCATTTTCATGCAAACGGGGTCACTTTGTTGGTTCACCTGCTCCTTCTGCTCATGCCTCATCTGCAGACCTAATCCTCTGCTCCTGATAGCCCCGTTGGTTGCTATGGCAATGATAAAGTGTTACGAAGGAGGAGGGATGGTAACTTGAATGTATGGCTGGTGATACCTTTTAGGCTTTCTCCCTCATGGGAAAGAGAAACCAATAATGGGGATTTGTTTGTATTATTGTATTTTTATCTAAAGCTTTAATTATGGACTCCTCGGCACCTGAATGCACCACTTCTCTCTCCACAACCTTGGAGACGGCGAGTGTTGCATCGCTGAAGTAGATTAGGAGAAATGAGCCCAGATTAATCAATGTAAGGTATGCATCAATTTCTTTTTAAGAGGCTGAAGGTTACACTTCCTGACTCACACAGCTTCACCATGGCAGGTCCACCCTGAAGGGAACCTGCTGCAGAGCCTGCTGCATCCACAGGGCCCAGCATGGCAGCTGCAAGTGGTACCGGTGGGGCAGCTTTGCATTTGCATCAAGAGAATTACTCAGAAGAGGCGTTTTGATCATTAAAGTTAAAACCGATGCCCTCAGAAATAAAGGGAGAGGAAGGCAGAAGAGACTAATTTGTGCTTGGTATCTACATACAGTAATGGGTGGTGGTTTTCTTATGCCAAGCATCCTATTACATACCTGAGAGAGGGAAAAATGACTTATTCTGAGTTTTCAACATTTTGCCAAGTTTATTGTCAGAATCATGTATTTGCATTAAAAGCTGCCAGAAAGTCTTTAGTTCATACAGCCCATCAGAGCCTGTTTGCTGTGAATGCAGCTCAGTCCTAGTTTGCACTCAGCTTTGGTTTAGCTGTCCAAGATTGCATCAAGGAGGCTGGCCTATCCATTATGTAGCCTGGGACTGTCAAAGCTGACTTTGAGTCTCCCATGGCCAGGTGCCATGAAGTCACCCTGATGGCTCGGGCTGGAGTGGTGTACTGGTAGGTGGCCTGGGCAGGGACCTGCCTGCTGAAACCCACCATGATTTGTCACCCTTTGGGTCATCCCTGTGAAATGGTTTGCAAGTGGTGAAAGCCGGCAGAAACCTTTCTCGTGCCTGGAAGTGTAAACTGTTAAGGAGAGAAAAAGATTAGGCTGACTAATTAGCTAGAGAAATAGTCGGAAGAGCCCCACGTGCTGGGAATTGCTAGAAAAGATCAGTTTGGGGATATATAACATGGGATTCTCTCTCTGGCATTGCCATTTAAAGATGCTTCAAGGAAAGGTGTTCAAAACCATGCAGCAGGTGTAGTCTTCTCCTCTGTGTCAAATCTGACAGAGATTGGGTTAAATCTCGAATGTGAGGATTGTATCACTGCTGAATTTATGGCTGGCATTAACTCCAGGCATTCCCATTACCTGTATAAAAGCAGAGTCGCTATTTGGATCTTTTATGGCCTGACTTGTTTAAAAGGGATGTAAAAGCAGGAACAATTTTAATGGACTTAGTACTAGTGCCAGTGTAAAACTAGTGTAAAAAGGTAATTGGTTCCTGCAGTCCCTCATCCCAGACGTACGTGAGGCTGATGGATAAATACGCTACCAGAACGAAAGTATTGACTCATTTCAAGGTTGCTTAGTTAAGTGTCCGTATAATGTTTTCTTACAGGAGACAGATTTGTTTCCTTATTTCCAAACACACAGCTCCTCTTGCTTTACACCAGTATAGCCAAAAATACCAGGTGAGAGAAAACAGCATTTTGCCAAGCTGCATGTGTCTGGGAGTCCTCCTGGCATGCAGTCCTAATATGGTGCCGCTTTCTCCTTTTTTCTGTTCTCAAAAGGCTGAGTTGCCTGCTAATGCCATGTGTGTTTGGGCACGATGGGCTGCTGGAGGCTAAGAGAGAGGCTGAGGGCAACGGTCTGCTCTGTCCTACCCCTGTCTGGGCTCCTTCCCTTTTCCTTTGCCATCCAGAAGCCCAGTCCCGGCTAGTCCTAGCCACTATGCCAAAGGCTCTCTGGCTTGGTGGAAAAGCTTCCTTCTAGTGGCTTAGTCCAAGCGGTAACAAATAGTGCATCCTTGGATTTTCCCGCTCTAGGTGTCTACCACCAAAGAGAGACTTGCCTGCTCTCCGCTCCGAACCTAGGGCAAGTTTCTGAGCCGATTGCCTCTTGGTATCCAAAGTAGATTTAGTGGGATGAGGGGTTAACAGGGCTTTCGGTCATCCTTTTGCTGATGGCCAAGGCGGCTGGGAGCTGGGGGAAAGGATGTTTGCTGGGGAAAGGGGGAGCCTCGGGATGTGGACATCTCCACCGCCAGCTTTCGCTACCAGTCAAAACACCTGAAGGAGCCACGGCGCTCGCGTTTTTTGGGACTGTGTCGATGCACTCGAGGGGGGTAGTGAGTAGTTCTGAAGAGCAATATGTAAAGTTCAGGTCACCCCATTAGAAACAAGTACGCGCTGCCTGAAAAAGAGTCCTCCAATGAGTGCCGAGTCTTAGGAGAGCCTCCATCTTCCATCGTTTCTTTTTAGTTATTCTTTTTTTGATTTTGGACGCTTTTCAAGAGACTAAGACAACAGATCCTAGTCCATAGTGGGAGTTGAATGTGCTGTTTTTGTGTTAGTCATTTTTTTATTATTTTTTTTCCTTCATTTGGCACTTTCTGGAGAGTTTTGCCCCCATTGTGCAGGCTGCCATCTCCCTCCGTGTATTTGTAGCAAGCATGTGGGCAGAGCCTTGCTTACATGCCGAGCAACCACCTGGGGAGCCGCCCTCGATGTAGCTTCTCAGCTTTCCGATCCATTTTCTTTTGCATTGGTTTGGATGTGTGCGTTGTCAGTTACATCTGTGCTGCTTTAGTGGCCTACAGTTTTTGAGTCTATTTAGCTGGCTGCTTGTAATCAGGACTATTTCAACTGTTGTCATTCTGAATGTTCTTTTTCCCTTTTTTTTATGCCACATTTGCCTGATTGACCTTTTTTTTGTTTTTTTTGTTTTTTTTCTCTGTCTTTCTATCGGGCTGCTCCAGGAGCCATGGCTAATCATCTTATAACCAATGCTCTGCTTCGTCCTCATGGCACTAACAACCCTTATAATACATTGCTCGGGGAATCGGCCGTCTATAACAACCCTTCTGTCAGCATGTACAACGCACAAGGTGTGCTGGAGTTTCTCTCTATTTTTTCTAGTGAGAATTCCATTTTCTGTGGCTTATTTTGGCCCATTTCTTTCTTTTTTTCTTCCTTTTTTTTCCCCACCCCCACGCACACACACTTTGTTTTTTTGGAACTGGGCACAAAAACGATCCCCCCCCTTTCATTTCAGTACATTTTTCCATTTTCCGTAGGCTTTTCTCCATAAGCAATCAAATGCACTTTGAGAGACCATCATCAGTTCCACTCAAAGCATTCATAGTGGTTTTGATTTTGTTTTTTTTGGGGGGGGGAATCTCCTTGGTTTTCTATTGCTTTGGTCTTTTGTGTGTATTTTGTCAGCCGTATCCATTTCTCTCTTTGTTGTCAGCACGTTTTTCTTGTTAAATCATTCATTTCAGAACCAGGAATACCTCTGAAGGTAAGTGAAGCTACAATGGCCTTTGACACCAACACTACTCTGTGTTTGAAATGGCATGTAGAAATGTGCTCGGCAGCACACCAGCGTGTCTGCCACAGGTTGGGCAAGGAAAAAGCCAAGCAAGACAAAAATACCCTTGATCTCTAGGAATAAAATGGCATCTGAAGCAAGGAGCATAGGTTGGTTCCAAAGAGCTTAGAGGTTGTAAGAAATGTTTGGCCATTTGTGTTAATACATTTTACATGTACTATTATATAGCAAAAATGAGGGGAAAAATTGTAGGGAAACTAGAAGCTCTTGTCCTATCCTCCTTGCACTGATAAAGAGTACATAGCTAGAGCCAGTTGTACCTAATGGGCAGGCTCCAGCTACAGCAGTCAGTCTCTTGGGACCCAAACGCTGGTCTGTGCTCTGGTTGCACGAGTAGACCATGTTTGTTGACCAACGTCCCGACACTTTTGTTGTAGACAGACAGATCTGTTTAAGAGAGCCTGGAGGCACAGGTGGTGGCTGTGGAGCTCACTCAGCTCACAGCTGGTGGTGCCTGACACTTCCGCTTTATTTTGAGGGGGCTTGTTTGAAAGGCAGCCGAATCCTTACAAAACCACACCGCTTGCAGATGCACAGGTTTTGGGAAATGTCAGCGCTCTGCCAGCATTCCACTCCCCGTTAAGGTGGCCCTTTCCAGGAAAGGCAAACTTGTACCATGCATGCACCGCGTTGTTTACAGGAGAAATAGATACTGAACTGTGTCACAAGGGTATTTTCATTCAAACTGTAAGGAAAGCTTCTGTTTCTGACCTTTTTGCTATTCATAAATTTCCTAAACTATGCTAACTTTGTGCAATAAATTTGATTCCGCTAATGCTTTCTAAAAGGGGCGATGGCTAAGCGTGAAATGCTCTGAATGTTAAGAACTTGAGGATACCGCAAATGTCGAACCCAGCTTTTGGGCTTCTGTATAGTTTCCTGCATGATAATGCTGAGATTTCTTGATAGAGAAGTAACAAAGCAGTGAGATGATTACCTGTTAAATAGGGTGCCTTGTCTTTTAAAATTAACATATGCTTAAAAATGCAGTGGGGCTTTTCAATCCAGTGGCAGCAGGTAGTGCTGGGTCAGCGTTTGGCTTAAGATAAGTCCTCATTTTGAAGTCTGTGTGTCTCAACTGAACAAAGGTGATTCGGGCTGAAATGTGACCGAAAGAAAAGGTTTTACATGCATTTTAGTAATCTTGCATTCTTCTAATTTTTAACACCGGATTGTGGTAGAATTAGCTGAGCGAATAGCATGTTGTTCCACAAATAGTGGTGTGGATTTTAAACAGCTATTCCGTGCAACATGGCCAGGTGGATAACAGAGAAACCTGCCCTGGCTTCATCCCCTGGAGATTAAAAGAAATGGGACCAGCCCTGATGCCATTTAAGCCATTGGAGATTTGCCATTGACTTAAGAGGGAGCAGAATCAGACTCATTATTTTGTGGAGGCCGCAAGGTTATTAACGACCCTAGATGTGGTATAGCTATGGCTTTCCAAATCGGTTATTGTCCCTGAACGAGGATTTGCTGTGCCAACGGTGAATAACAGGAGATTCCCCTGCGGAAACTGAGGTTAGCAAAAATAATTGGTCCTAAAGGGCCTCGCAGGTTCTTTGGGATTTAAGGATGCCGCTCCAGCGGTCAGACTAAAGCAATAATAGTGCATTGTAAAAGTAGACGCTGTCCCCATCTCCGGGTGTGCCTTGCCCGGGCTTGGCAGGCGATGAGGACATGTTAGCTAACATCACCCAACTAACTCATCCTGCATTACTAAGGCTCTGATTTTTTTGCACCTTCATCTACCACCCTTCGGCGTATTGGCAGTGACGTGAGTTTCTTCAGCGGGCCACAGCGTAGAGGACTAAGGTTATGGTAGGTGAGAAGCCCGGCAGTCCAGCAAAACCCCACTGCCCCAGCCAAGCGCTCGCTCCTGGATGCGTGCTCGCTCGCTCGCTCTCTTGGACACCCGAGTTTCTCCAAAGTGCCTAACTGCTGTCGCAAAAGCTAATTTTAAGAGAAGAAGGAAATCACGTAACCAGCTCTGTTTAAACGACAGCGCGCCACAAACCAATGCGAAGTGGGAAGTTGAAAGTTAATGGCTCTCCATCTTCATCATTGGCTCTTCTTTTTTTTTTTTTTTTAACCCTTCCTTCTCAATAGCTTCATTTAGAGATGCCATTATTTGAGCTGCTGTTTTTCTCACCTTTGTTTGCAAAGCCCATGTAGTTTTCCATGTGCTTGGTTAAAGAGAGAAAGGAAAAGCAAGGCTTCTTTGCAAAAGTTTGCAAATGCCGGCAGCCCCGTGATGAGCAAATGCGTACTCTTACAAAGCACTGTTGCAAAGGATGGACGGCCAAACATTTTAGCAAGGAAATGGATTTCAATTTCAACTGCCAGGGGTTATTATAACTAACAGTAAGTAAAGCCATTCATTTTAAGACTATGGAAATGACACTGACAGTGCCTGTCTTTTGAAGCATGACCATTACCAGCTCTAGACTTTTCTAAATTTCCAGGCTTTCTTTCTTGATTTGTGTTGCACTCTGAACATTTTATAATGGCATTGGAAAAAGTTTTAAATGTGATTTTTTTAATAAAAATGTAGTCTATTTAATATTGTGCATAAAATAATTTTTCTATTTAATATTGTGCATAAAATAATTTTCTGTCTAAAATGTCAATATTCTTAACCTGAAATAAACCATGTAACAAATTCATGTATTCTGGGCAGTGGAAATTATTTCCGTTAACTCTCTTTTCTGCATATCATCAATTTGCTTTTTACTCATGTTTCTCCTACTGTCGCTGTAAGCTTACTTGTTGTTTTTTCTTTCCTTTTCTTCATGCTGTCGTTTAGAGCCCTACAGAGAGACAAGTATGGGAGTAAAGCTAAACATTGCATATCAAATGTAATTTTTTTTTAGTTCACTTTTATTGCATCACATATAGATGATGTAGTTAATAAAGGAAATTCATCTCACAGTTTTGAAATCCAAAGAATAAGAAGCATATGAATATACATGTGTATATATACGTGTATGCGTGTGTGTGTGTATATATATGTATGTGTACATATATATAGATAAGATTAGATGATGCTTTCTTTGTTTATTTCTCATTTTTGTGGTATCGTTTTCCCAAAGTAGTTTCTCATATAACTGTATGTATGAGTTTAAATCGTTTTTAAAGTTAGCTTTTTTATTTGCAAGGTCATAGCATTTTTATATGGCGTATTTCATTACTGAAACCACTCTGTTTTCAAGTGCAGTGCATCTTTTTTTTTTTTTTCAAAGTACCTACCAGCCTCCTTTTCTATGCATTGGCGGCAGAAATAGCGCTCAGCGCCCTGATGCATGTTACTCAACATGGTCATAAGACAGACCCTGTTGTACCCATCACTCATTGCATCCAGCCCTCTGAAAAAACTCACTTTTCATTTCGCCCCAAATATTGTGGCTCTTCTGGAGACCTTCCAACATGAAAATAAACAGCTTTGCTCTATGTCTGTGATGGCTATTTGGCGTTACACAAGGCTTCCTTGCTTGTTTGGAAACCCACGATGCCGCAAATGCCTCCTAAGCATCCAAAATGCAAAACATGGGAGACGTTTTCAGGGCGTTGTGCTCAAAAAGAGACCAAAGTCGGCAGCAGTGCATCCCACGCGCTGGCGCACTGCAAGCATGCGTCGCAGATATAGACCAAATCCTGTATTTTCAGAGGGTGCACTAGCAACGTACCAAGCATTTTCTCCACTGATAAAAGTGACCGTCAATCTTAAATTGTCAGCTAAGGGCTCCTCAATGCCAGCGCTGCCTGCATGGGGCTGTTTGCAACTTTAGAGGAGTGCCAGAAGTCCTTAGCTGAAAATTGGAGAATTTCATGCATTCTCATGTTTGTGCTCATTCTTAGGAGGCCAGTAATCCAAAAAAAACCCAAAAAACAAAAAAAACAAAACCAAGCATGGTGGTTTAACCTTCCCGAGGCCTGATTTTCTTCTCACTCACACACTCGTGCTGCATTGCTTTCAAAGCATTTCTCCGTGATCTTGTGAGTGAGTAAAGAATCAAGCCCCAGGCTGATGCTGACCATGTCAATACGCCTATGGAAATGCGAGTATGCAGCTAGTTAAAGTGTAACAGCCAGGCCAATTTGTTGCTAAAATCCAAAGGTCTCATTTCTGTGGCTGTATGTGTATATATTCCTTGTGCGAGCCAGGGGGCTGCATTTGCCAAAGGAGCAGGCGAGGTGGGAAGTGAGCAAGCTGGGAAGTGAGCCTCTGCCACTCCCCGCACGTCCCCAGGGTCTGCCCTACCATCACACTTACGGTACTTGCTGTATCTTCCATTGAACCATGTGCTTTAATGCCCAAAGTGAAGTGGAAGCTATTTTTAAAGGCTTTAGGAAAGCCACGCCACCCCGTATCAGCAATCTCCAGCATTGGCTGTATGACAAAATTCCCCTCTGGCCGGAATCGAGCAAATACTTCTGGCCATGCCCTCGTGCCAGCAGAGGTGTGGCATTGAGCGTAGCTCCAAAAAGGCACCTTGTGCTGCTGTCTCTCTTACAAAGATACAAGAGCCAATCCCCAAATCTTTCCCTTGGAGCTTACGCCCGTCCTCTGGTGGGCTCCAAAGCCGAAGGGCGAGTGGATTTGGTTTTCCCCTTCCAAACGAATAAGGATGCATCCCCAGATGCAGCGATGGGAGCGATTAATCCACTTGGCGAAGGCTTGTCCTCAGCTGGGGTGTATTGTCCGAATCCTGGGACTACAGGTAGGACAATTTGGACCAGCTCAGGCTCCCTTGCAGCTCCCCAAGGAATATATAGCGCAAATGCCACGAGCCTTTGGAAGCAACAATAGCAAGAGGAAGCCAGTGCGAGGAGCTGTTACTCCTTCTCGCCAGCCACCGCCACGCCAAGCGCAGTGCTTGCTGACAGTTTCCATTTTTCCCATTGGGATGGCATTAACCCCATTAGCTGGAGCGCTTGTTCCCAAATAAGAGCTGCCGCCCAATCTCACCGCCAGGCAGCAGCCCAGGCAGGGGGTTTTGAGCATGCCAGTGCCGCGTGAGTGTCCCGTGTGTACAAGTCACCCTCTCTTGTGTAATGTTTTTCAGAGGGGCTTCTGAACAATGCCAGGGATACAAGTGTCACGGATACTCTACCACTGAATGGTAGTCACGGCAACAGCTACAGCATCGCCAGCGGCGAGTACCTGAGCAACTGCGTGCAAATAATCGACCGCGGGTACAACCACACTGAGAACGCCCTCGAGAAGAAGATCCTGAAGGAACTCACCTCCAACTACATCCCCTCCTACCTGAATAACCACGAGCGCTCCAGCGAGCAGAGCCGCAACCTGATGAACAAGCTCGTCAACAGCGTTGGCGGCGAGGATGACGCCATTGTGCTGGACGACGCCACCTCCTTCACCCACGAGGAGAGCCTGGGCCTGGAGCTCATCCATGAGGAGTCGGACGCCCCACTGCTGCCACCCCGGGTGTACGCAGCAGAGAACCATCAGCCCCACATCTATGCCCGGCGGCGCATCCCACAGGACAACAGCGAGAGCTTTTTCCCCTTGCTGACCAACGAGCACACGGACGACCTCCAGTCGCCCAACAGGGATTCTCTGTACACCAGTATGCCCGCCCTGGCCGGCATGCCTGTGACAGAAAGCGTCACTGCCAGCACCCAGACCGATCCACCGGCAGCCAAAAGTGGTGACGCTGATGATGTTTACTACAAAAGCATGCCAAACCTGGGCTCCAGGAACCACGTCCATCAGCTCCACACGTACTACCAGCTCGGGCGAGGCAGCAGCGACGGTTTTATAGTCCCACCGAGCAAAGATGGGACTCCCCCGGACGGCCCTGTGAAAGGACCCGCTCACTTGGTCACTAGCCTATAGAGGACGAAGCGGCAGATGCGGCCAGCAGAAAGCCCCTCCGTAGTACTCGGTTTACTGTTCTGAGTTGAGGCGAGCAGTGGTAGTAGCGCGTGCGCTCCTCAATCTTCATGCTGTTCCCAAACAAGCAAAACTCTCGGACTTTTTTTACTGGAATTTTTAGGCCAGCCCGGAGAGACGAGTAACTGCTGATATCCCTCCCCACCCGACCCCTCTTTCCCCCCACCCGGCCCTCCCTCCCTTCAGACAGACTTCATTATGTTAATGAAAGCGCTATGACAGATAACGGCACACTTCGCGGCCTTCTCAAGTTACGCTGTGTTTGTTTAAAAAAAAAAAAAAAGAAAAAGAAAAAAATCCTTGATGCTGTGTTGCTCTTAATACCAAGGACCTGATTAAAAAAAAAAAAAAAAAAAGGCCAAAAACCGTGCGGTTGAAACTCGCGGCGATGGCGCACGGAGGTGGGAGCCAAGCCTGTTCCTGGCAAATGCGGGTCGCGCAGCGGGTTGGGGCCATGAACAGCATGGCAGGGGCAGCAAGCGAAGCGAATATCTCGTGAGCCAGAAGGGAATCCTAGGATTATATGCTGACCACATATTTTATGTTTTGCTGTATTAACTGATAAAAACTAATGGCAGAAAAAGGAAAGAAAAAAAAAAAGCCGAACAGTTTCTATGTAATGTACAGATACTAGCATTGCACATATAGTCTGCTTTCTGTTCCTCCAGAACTTGCGTCCCTGTTAATGTAGTGGAAAAAAAAAAAAAAAAAAAAGAACTTTTTCTGTTGTGCTGGTCTTGTAAGTTTGTCTACCAGTAGGGGCAAGGTTTTTCGTAACTCCTTTTTCATTTTATTTTATTTTTTTGTTTGCCTCTTCCTCTGCCCTCCCTCTTCCTCCCATCCTGGTAAAAAGTCTCAATGGGCAAAAAAAAAAACACAAAAAAAGGACCATCACTTTCTAAGGACTGTTTTTAGCAATGCAATCACAGCTTATTTTCGCGGAGTCTTTTATCTCCTCGCCGCATCTCTTCCTCCAGCGGGTATGTTGCCACCCAGACCTTTGCAGACTAGAGCAGGGGCAAGCTTTGTGTTTACAGCGCCCGAGTGGTCATGGTCACGATGCTGTGAAAAGCTGCTTTTGTGAGGGTTCCCTCGCCCAAGCCAGTGGGCCGCATCAAGAAGCCGTGAGGTCTCTCCTGTAGTCATAGTGGGGCTTCGGCATATGCCCCTGCAAAATCCCTGGAGGGCTGCAGGGCCTTCACGGCTTGGTCCAGTCCCCGGGTTAGGCACTTGTGCTGCCGTGGTTAAGAAGAAAATGGGTTGACTTGTAGTGTTCTTAAAAAAAAAAAAGAAAAATTTTGCAGTGATTAAGGAGGAAAAAAAAAGTAGTCTTCTGTTCGTTATTTTCCTAACAGGAAATTTATTTATTTGACAGGATTTTAAGTAACATAGGCTTTCCGGAGGTAAAACAGCAGCACGGATTATAATTTCTTTTTTTTTTCTTTTTTAATTTATGATCCATTTTGTACGGTCGCAAAGTCGAATGACCTCATTTACTAATATTTGTTGTAAAAGTGAAGCTTGTTTGCCAACCAATAAACAACTGATCACAATTTAGAAGATTATGTATGTACTGTACCATGGATATCTCTCTCTGTTCCTCTCCATTACTGTCTTCAGGACAAGTTTCCACTCCTTCAAGGCATGGGTGAGCAATGCCAAAGAAAGGAGGCTGAGCTGAGCAATTTAAGCACGACCATTAATGCAGCTACGGCTGACTAGGAATATCAGGTTAGCTGTGCTCGTTTAGGAGCGAGAACAACGGTGATGGACCTTGATTTGCAGGTTGTTCTAGGTCTGTTTTGTGCCTACCGTATGAACTAGCCTATGACACGCGGATGATTCAAGCGGAATATTTCCTGTGTCGTATCTTTTTGTCATTGTAACCATTTCTTTTTTTCTTACTTTGGTTCTTCTGAGATTAAAAAGCTGCTGGTAGCATGTCAAAGAGTAAAAGAAGTCCCCATTAGGCCTCCTCGGTCGTTGTTTGCTGTCTCTTTATTTTCTTGCTGGGGGCATCCAAAAAGCCTAAGGAGTCCTTGTCTGTGGCAGCCTCTTTGCCCTAGAAACCTCGTAGTCCTTCCTGAGCCACTGCTGTGAAGACGGTTGCTGATCCCCTGCCAGCGCTGGCACATCTCCTTTCTCTGGCTGGCCAAGCTATATTGCCCTCTGACCCACCCTCCAAAGTCCCAGTGAGCCAGGAGGTAACTTTCCTGCAGGCTTAATATAGAAAAGAAGTCAATGAAATAGAAGAGATTGACAGCAAAAAATAGCCACTTCCAGACTCGATACCCAGTGTCCAAACAACATAGATGTGAATTTTGCCCAAAGTCCCCCAAGCCTTGGCCTTTGCAAGTCTGATCCTGCCTTTCTGTAACGTGGGGGCAAAACTCCCACCAAGCTCAGTAAAAGGCAACGGGCTTTGAGCGGGCAGGTGATGCCTGTATTAGAAAATGTTTTCCCAGTGCTGGAGATTAAACGCACCAGGTGAGCAGTTTGGTGTTGTGGGTCCAGCTTTGTGCGGAGTTGTCCCTGGAGGCCACAGGGCCACTCATGAGAAGCAATGTGAGCAACAGGAGCTTTTAAGGGGGTGAGAAGGGCGAAAACACATGAAGGGCGATGGTTTCGGTGGCAGAGCCTGTGGTTCAAGTTGCCCAAACGGTTTCTGTAGCCAGGAGTTCAGCCTGAAATATGTTTTGGAGGAAACCTGATTTCTGCCCAAGCAGTGGCTGTGGCTGCACCCCGAGCCGGCATGGGATTTGAGCCCAGGGCAAGGAAACGTTTCATGTCAGTACCTTCCTCGAGGAAGCCTTTGGCCCCGTAGTGCGGGGCCGTCCATCTGTCCTGGTTGTGGTCTCCATCTTGAGACTGCTCCTCTGATGCCCTTAACTTGCTGCCTCCCAGTTCAGTGTATTTATTTTTAGTGTTG
This sequence comes from Dromaius novaehollandiae, assembly GCF_036370855.1. Lineage (NCBI taxonomy): Eukaryota > Metazoa > Chordata > Aves > Casuariiformes > Dromaiidae > Dromaius > Dromaius novaehollandiae. Next base: position 2,736,278 of record NC_088101.1, read on the forward strand.
GCTGTGAGTGAGATGAGTGGCGCCCAGTAGATATGTGCAAAGTAGCGGTTTCAGATCCCCCATGACCATACCTCTTAGCGCATTAGTCAAATGGAGGCTGCCAATGCCTTCAAGTACTTGGAGGAACTATGTTGTGGAGAAAGTAAAAAGCCTGCTACTGTATGAGTTGCCTCAAATGTTTTTTCCAGGGATATGATGGAGTTAAACCCATGCAGAGGGTGAGATCCCCCATAACAAATATTTTCATAGCAAAATGGGAAGTGGGTGAGCCACACAGCATTTACCCGCATGCCTGAACCTCTGCAAGACCAAACTGGTGGCGGATTTGCTGTGGAATAACTGTCCTACCGAAAATCTGTGACCTCCTTTAGTCCAAGTGGTTGTTCTCTCCTAGCCTTTTCTATTCCTCTGCCCATGGATTTCTGGTTTCTCAGCAAATGTGCTTGTTTACCTCTTCTTTGAGCATCACTTTTCACTCGAGCTTCTCTCTTCCAGCCTACCATGTCTATGAGTGCTCTGATTGCAAAAAAATGCTGTTTATTTTCAAACTGATTATTTCCATCTCCATGCTGATCTCGCACCACAGGATTTCACTGATGGGGCTGCTTACAGATTTGGAAAAGGCTGAATCATAAAACAGAGGGGAAATAAATATTATTAATTACATTAATCCAAAAATGTTTTAAGACCGTCATTTAGGTTGGGGGGGGACGAAAAGGGGAAGAAGCGGGAAGGGAATTATTTTTGTCATTTTTCCCCTTAAAAACAGGCTGTTGTTGTGTCAGTTGAGTATGGGCATGTTGAACGCTTCTGCTTGTTGATCAGTTTATACGTGACTTGCAATGCAGTACTGGCTTCTGTGCAGACTACATGCAGAAATTGCAGAAATTCAACTCAAAGTTAAGTCCTTCGAGCCTAAAGTTTTCCTAGAGTGGGAGGGAAAACTACAAAACTTCTGGGGCAGTTCTCGATGCTGAGCAAAAGCAGACAGAGGTGAAAAATCAGTGTGTGTGGGGGCGGGGGGGGGAGGGGAACCCGCTGATTTAATGCAGGGGCAGTCACGACTGTGGTATTAAATCAGGATCTTTGGTGGGTGCACACAACTTTACAGGTTGGGTTGAAGGGTCCCAGCTGGATCTCCTTCCTTTCTAAAGCTTTATTTAAAAATGGAAAGGCTTGGTGTTAGCAGGAGAAAACCAAAGCTTCATCTTTCAGCCACAAAAAGCATCCCATTCCCAATGAAAAACACACAGAACAGAGGAAAAAAGGATGTCCCGGCTCCTACAAAAATGTCAGCAGCAGCAGCCGAGCATAGAATTCCCCTTTCTGAAGGCGAGGGCCCACCTTTTGGAGGAACCTTTTTATGTGGATATGTTCGAGCATGCTTTTTTTGGAAAGTCTTGCTTGGGCTGGAAGAGCTACTGAAGTGGAGGCAGCAACAGGTGCAGTCCAGCCAGCAAGTTTTGGAGAGCCACCAAGCTACTCTGCTCCGAAGTAGGGGGCCAGAAAGCAGCAGTTAATTAAGGTGGTCTGTGGGCATCTGAATTTAATAATACGGCCCTCATGTTGCAAAGATGCCTTCTGTACAGCATGCTAGAGGTGCCCTAGGTAACATGACGGGAACCTGCGTGGCATTTCCTGGCTGTAGTTGTAATTTCACAACCTTAAATCAGAGCTGTCGTGTTGGATGGGGAGGGCTGTGTTTTTGGGGGGTCCTCTCCCCCATGCTCACACAAACTCTTGGTCATCCAGTTTATAAAGAGCAGAATACCCTGCCGACTTCCACAGGCAACGGGAATAAAAGGAGAGCTAATCTTATTAAAGAATTGTCTTGGGAAATCCTAAAAGCCCGGGCTTGGTCATCTGTCACCCCCTAATATCCTCCTTCCATTTAAAAAGAGAAGGGACAAGTTCTTTATTTTTAGCTATCTGCTGCATTCAGCAAGACTCTATGCAAATTTTATTTAATGAATGTTTTAGAGTTTAAATAGTCTGCGTTCATGAACATTATATAACTGTCATGTAGTCGCAGGTTCTTCTATAATAGGCTTCAGCCCATCCTGCGGCACAAAACCAAAAGCAGATACAATCGGTGATTAATGCCGTGAGAGGCGACAGTGCCAGCTGCATTATTGGTGAGCATCTCCAGCAGGGTTATTAGCAGAGACACGCTGTGCTATAGCCCGGCGACGGATGAACTCCATGCTGCTCACTATCGATTGCAGAACCTGGCTTTTCCTTCAGGGCTTTTGGCTGGCAGGGAGGTAGGGAGGCAGCAAGGGGGCTTGGTAGTAGCAGTTTGTGCACGTTGGTGGTTGAAGCCAGAGCTGGATCTGGGCCGCCTTGTTTTCCGCAACATGATTTAATCCCAACCACCTTGGCGTGTGTTCTCGCTAATATACAAGGCAGAACTAAGGAAAAAAATGCAGCAAGTGCCCATGGAGAGCCTTGCTCAGTGCTGTGTTGTGGCATCCAGCATGCAGATCAGAGTAAAACCATAATGAACGCATTTAGCTCCAAGGGAAAGCTTGACTGAAGCACAGGGGACTAGTGCCTGCACAGTATGACCAGGACTTATTTTTCTGAAGCTGAAATATTAGTCTCTCCCCAGCAGAAAGTTGGCATATGCCCCACTTCCCACTTACTCTTTCACCTAACGAAATTTTGAAAAGTAAGGGGATGACCAAATAGCGATAGCGGCCCAGCTGCTGTGCCGGGAGAGGTGTCCTCAGCCACATGAGTGAGAACCGGCTGAGCTCGCCCCTTTTGCTGGTGGTTTGCACAAAATTTGGGGATGGCGCAGAGGGTGGGAAGGAAAAGGTACTTCCAGATGCTTACGAGCTCTTTGGCAAGCTTGGGAATGCGTGGATCATAAACCAAATAATACGTCTTCCTGCTCAAGAGAGAGGTTGTGTTTCATGCTGAAATATCTGAGATGAGCCAACATAGCCAGAATTTGGAAATCTCCCTTTTCCCAATGAGAAGAGCTATTTTCAGGTGCCTACTGTTTACCATATGCTGTACAACAGCCAAATGGTGATATTCTTACCCAGCAAAATGCCAACAAAATAACCAACAGTTTCCTACTTGCTGTCTTTTTGATTTCCTCTTCCTCCATGTGTATTCTTTTCTTATATTTCTACTCCTTAAATGCTCTGTACAATCACATGTTAAAACCCAAGCTAAAACCTCAATAAAAAAATATCAGCAAACACAGAGCAGTGAAACAGTGCATTTATTATGTGCTGGAAGCAAATGTTTGATGTTGTGACAGCGCTGCTTAAAACCCAAAACCACAGCTTAAAACTCACAAACATATCTGCAAAAACCTCCTCAGTTGGTATATATGGGAATATGGCCTTTAAAATCACTGATTCACAGTAGCTCGAGCCTGAAATCCAAGTCCCTTCAAAGAAGTAGTATGCCCAAAGACAAGAACCATCTGCTTCTGCTTTTGCAGGCAAATAGTCCCATGCGGGGGACAAGAGTGAAAACAGTGAGAACCTACAGCTTTGTTATCCCTTTTTTTCCCCTTTTTTTTGGTGTTTTTTTTTTCTTTTTTTGGCCTTAAAGCATAGAATATTTCTGGCTTCTCCGTGATGCCGTACATGCTGTTGTTCATATCAGCTCTCCGCGTCTGCAGGGGGCAGTGCATTATACGTAGGCCCGTGGCTTCAGAAAAGTGAAGGAGCATTACTCTGAACTTTACACGTACAGATGACCCAGTATCTAAGAATGCCAGTCGTAATCGACTGCATGTTATGTTACGACTTTGGAAAGGTTATTTCCAGCAGCAGGATGCTGTATGGGTAAATTATGGCTATAATAAAACTGTTTTCAGCCTGTCTCCTTCCACTTACCTGTGAGGCATCTAGTGCAGAATTGAATTTGGGGCTTCGTGGCAGGGAATCTGAATGCCTGCCTCCAAATGCAATAGAAACCTGCTCTGAAGACCTAGTGCTCCACTTAGGGCGAAGGCCTTGCCTTTCGGTGATTGCAGGCCTTCATTACCTCCACTGATGGATGCTTTTGTGGATGAGCATTGAAAGCAAAGTGGACAACATATCAATCAGCTGGGCCGAGTTTGTAGGAGATAAACAGGAAGGCTGGACATGCCGCTTAGGAAGCGGAAGCACATCATTGCTGGCAGCTGCTAAAACTTGCTTGCACAAAAGCTACAATAGGTGGAAGAGTGGGAGGGTGGGAAAATGGACTTTGCAGTGGAGCAGGATTAGAAGGAAAAGCCGCTTAACTGTGGATACTTCTGGCAGCGCTTTGTCCTTTGGCTGAAATGGGCCAAAGCCATTTTTTTCAGGCGCCTTCCATAGTCAGCTGGAGAAAAGCATGTGGCCATAGGAGATTAGCAGGAGTGTGATGGGCAGCCTGGAGGAGGGAATCACTGCTTTTGCCCCTCGACAGGGTGATGGGCCCCTTGTTGAGCACCAGTATGGTCCATGCCAATTGCAATCGATGTGGCTTGATGGCAGCACTAGCACAGTCGCTGCAGCACACCTTACCTCTTGCTTTGGTCTCCCTAGCCAAGTCCCCACTCCGCAGCGGGGCGTCCAATGCGTCTGTCCCCTCCATCCACGCTGGGGCCAGTGCACTGCAGAGCTTACAGTTTAGGCACTGGGCTGCTCATCGCTAGCTTTCTAAACTAGTAGGAACATGCAGACAGTGAATCTACTGCCATCCGAAGTGGATGGAGATGCCAAGTGTATTTCCTTTCTCCATTAAGCTTGTTAGCCCAGGTAAGATCCAAAATTCATGCCGCATCATGATTTATTGCTCCCAACTTCATTTTGCCAGACAAGCCCTGGCATTTCTCACCCTGTGTTATTACCCAGCTTTGCTATTAGCTTGTGTAGATGCCAGTCTCATTGGGAGCCACTGGTGTTGCACTGGGCTCTGACTGATAGCAAAAATGTACAGATATACAGGTACTAAATATAACCAGGTGCCTCTCAGGGCTTCTGCGCATCCTCTCTTAAAACACACCCACACCCACACCCCCACACCCACACACACACACTTTATGGTTTGCCACAAGGCAGGTTTCTCCTACTTGCTTTTTCCACCTTGCTGGAGCTGGGTGACATTTCTGCCACATCCAGAAAGTCAGTGGATGATATAATAGTCTCTCCTGCAAATGAATCATTTAACGCTGGCAATTTCCCTTTCTTCCCGTACTGCATATTATCTTTGTCTTCTGTTGCTCTAAAGAGTTTCAAAGTGACTGCACTGCTAATTGTGCTAACTGCTCAGGGATAAAAATTAAACCTATTACTCCAAAAGGCTCGAGGACATCCCCTTAACTTGCCTAAGAGGGGTATTTTCAGCTCAATTAATAATTCAGTTCAGCACCAGTAACTCAACAGGATGTTCAAGTAGCTCTCTAAGAACCCTCGCTTCTGATTTCCTGATACCTATCCTGAAATTAAATGGGCTCCAAATAAAAAGGCACGAACAGACGAACAGAAGGGCCCTTTCAAGGGGATGCTGAGTGTCATGAACCCTGTTCTCACCTGCAGAAGGAAGGAGTTCTGTGTTTAGTAACATGGAGCGCCCATGTGTTAAAGGAAATTTTTTTTTTCCTACTGCCACAGCATTAACAGTAGCCAGTACCTTTGGCTGCATGCCTGCTACCACTTTGCTATGAAAACCTGAAACATCCAGTTTCCTGGAAGTATTAATTTTTTTTTCAATGTGCTTTACCTCTTTCCTTTGAAATCTCATCTCGCTAAGCAAAAACCTCAGCTTTCAAAGTCAATCTTTCCCACACTAGCACTATAGGGAGGTTTTTCTATGGGGGGTTTCCCACCATGCGTGTCCATCCTTTTTAATCATCTGTCAAGCTTGGATAAGGAGCAATGGCACCCCTTCAGGTCTCAGGGAATCTACTGAGACTAAACTGGCCTTGGTTTTTAGGGCCAGTGCTCTATTTGCAGTGCAAGTGCTTGTTTAAGTAGTTAGCTTTGTAAAGCTTAAAGCAAGTGTATCTGAAAAAGCCAGTGGGGCCAGGAGTGGTCTTGAGCAAAATCATGTTCCCCAGAAGATAAAAGTGTGGCAGCCATGTTGTTTCCTTATCATGATTAGCAATGCAGTTTTACTCGAAATTATATAAAGCCACAAGGCTGGCCCAATGCATACATTTTTCCTACAGATTATACGTATACATAAAAGGACTCATTGCTTAAATGACTGAATGGCTGTTGCTATCAGCCAGAAAGTGTGCTCCATATTAAATAGGAGAGACTCCCCCCCCACCCCCACCCCACCAAGGTACACTGTGTGCCCGGGCATTTTTAGCTGCTGGCAGTTCACAGAGCCATAGCTAGCTTTGACGAGCCTTGTGCCATAATATACGCAAAGCAGCCTGCTGAGCTGGTGGCGGGGGAAGCTAAATGAGAAAAATGCATGCCAGGTTGAAAAAAAGAGGAGATGAGGAGCAATAGAAAGAAGAGATTCCCTCCTCTTCAGAAAGCCACCACCAGAACCACCAGAAAAAAAAAAAAGTTTTTTCTCTCCAACCCTCTTAGCTTCCTTAGCTCTTTCCCTCCAGATGAATATGTGGAGGCAACGTTTTTCCTTTCTGCCCACCGCTGTTTTGCAGCAGCAGGAAAACCCAGCCAACACAGGAGGACCGTAGCCCTCAGCAGCTCCTGCAGCAGCACCCACAAATCCACTTCCCACTACTGCTGGGTCCCAGAGCACAGAGGCTTTCCTCAACCCTTTTCCCCTGTATTTTGCAGGAAAAAAAAAATGCAGGGAGCAGGATCACTAGCATCTCTGGGTTGTCATCTGCTCTGCAGAGGTCACTTTTCTCTTGCTTTGCTGCCAAGGGTTGCTCACATTAGCATTAATCAGGAGCTAATCACTGAGGCTAAGCCAGGATAAAAAAAAAAAAAAAAATCACTTGAGCAAGATTGCGGATTATGTGGCAATGTCCACGGCAACTCGCGCTTGAGATTCCTCCTTGCTTTATTCCGAATGTATGCTGTAGGAGATGGAGTTAAATGATTTACACTTTAAAAATGGCCTCCGGACACATCTAATTCTTCTTGAACCTTTTTAGCCTATCTTAATCTCTCCTTGCATATTATTTGTGAAAAAACCTGCATGCATTCATTTTACCTGCAATACCACCTGATTCCCCATTCCCAACCCATATGCATAAAAGGAAGCATTTTCCTCTCAGGGTTGCAATTATTATAGAAACAGCTGTCAAGTAGAGCACTCAAAGAAAGTCTGTGAAGTACCCTTCAGATAATATATGATATCAAAACAAATCTGTTTACTCTGCAGTGATTTATACTGACTATTTATTAAAAGGTTAAAAAAAAATCACAAAAATGCAGTTTGCTCAAAGAGGAACTGCATTTGATTAGACTAGTAAGTGCTGCACCAGGAAGAGTTTCTTAGTCCAACAGGATGTGTTCCATGAGAGTAGGCACTAAAGTCATGTCTTCATGAAGAAAAATAAAGCGGTTTTCAAGAGCAGTAGGGGATATAGCTACACCTGATGGGGGTTATTGCGCCTGCTTGAAGCACTTGTACTTGGGACTGTCAGAGCAAAAAGTGGCTGGAAATGATCTAAATCACTAGGGACTTGGGGCAAAATACAACCTAGAGTGAGTATCTAACCACCTCTGAAGTCCCCCAGTGAGGGGTCGAAGTGCGCAGACCTTGAACAGGCCTACACAGAGGACTTGGGACTTACCTTCCCTACAGAGTTAACCTGAATTACAGCCTGAGCAGTGTCTTGTCTGACCATATCCCAAAACCCTCCTCTGAAGGGTGGAGGCACTTCCGGAGTGGGCCGATATATGCCAATGGGTGGCGCTCGACTCTTGGCTCTCCTTGCTCAACTGGGACTAACCTGTAGGAGCTCATAGCGAAGTGGATTGCTGCACAGGCTTTCACCCTTAGAGCGACAGGCATCAGTGGCCACTGTCATTAGTCCTCACACCACAGATGGCTCATGAGGGCACAGAAAATTACGTCCAACTAAATGGGTGGGAGGAGGTTGTTGATGGGTTGCTTTCTCATAGACATTATTTCACCTACTCTCAGCTGGTCTTCGCTTTCAAGGCAAACATAGACATCTAGTGCTTTGTTTGATTTGAAATGCCCATAAAGTATGCGTTGGCCGCTGTAAGAAAGTTCTCATTCAGCTCTCACATCTGACTGTTTCTGCAAGATGTGGGAGGCGAAGTGAAGTGCTGTCTTTGGGGTTTACTTGATCTTCCCTTGTTTTTTGCAGAAAGCGGAAGAGCACCCAAGCAGGAGCCAGTCTTTCGAAGGGTTACGATGGAAGACAGTGTCATCTAGTGCGCGGAAGGAAGCACCCGGCACTCCTAGGAGACTGCACCTGGCTCGCCTGCATATTCACTCCGAGTTAGCTTCCCTGTGCCTCGGTTTACCCATCTCTCAGTGGGATCATGCAATGGGACAGGCCAAAAGGCCTAAAAAACTTGTGTCACCGAAACACCTGACAATCCTCGGTTCCCCACAGAGTAGACAGCTCGGCTGAGAATTACTTCTAGAGAGGCCCTCTACTCCACACTGCCCCACCGCAGAGCCCAGAAGTAGGACAGCTCTCTGGGAAGTTGGTTTGTTGGTTGCTTCCTTTTTTTTTTTTTTTTAAGATGAGCATAATGGACTACACTCTTTAACCTTATGAGTGATTTTCATCTGCTCCAAATGTTGGCTTTGCAACTCACAAGCACTTCAAGATGTCTGAGTGTGCTCCAACCCCTTCCTGAACTCATAACTCTGTTAAAAGACTTTCAAACCAGGTTGTGTAAAGGAGACACTGCCACATCCGGGTCACTATTGTAAATACAGGCCTTTCTGTTAATAATGGAAGGAAGAAAGGGACTAAGAAAGATCCCTTATTCCAAAACAAGCTGAACTTGCCACCAGAATACTTTAGAACAAAACTGTCACTTGTAAATAGAAAATAGCACACACGTCTAACAACAACTTCTCTTGGAAAAAGCTTCTGGGGGAAAGCCCCTCAGATTTTATTGTAATATGTAAATAGAGATATTTTTTGGAAAAATGAGCCTTAGTATCCTGAAGATAATGATTCTCTGTCAGCTCAGTTGGGGATATATATAGCTGAATCCCTGATGTGGACCTTCAGTTGGCTTTGACGGTTGACGTTCACGTCACTGTTTTTGTAGCCGAGCTTCACCGCAGTGATGTTTGGCCAGCCTGCAGCAGTCACTTTGGACTATGGAAGCGACATCTAAACGATGACTGACTTATCCAGCAGAGGACTCAACAGATATTTCTCTTTCGTTTCTTTTACCAGGAGGGACTTGCTGGGGCGATGTTCTCAGCTGGTGTAAATACCCCGTGGAGCTACATCACGGGAGGACCTAGGCTGTTCGGTGCAGATGTGGGGGTGGGATGGGCAGAAATCACTGATGGAAGGAAGGCATTCCCATCAGTGCGGTTCCCCCAGGGCTTTTAGCATTAATTAAAAAAGAAAAGGAAAAAAAAAAGCCCTCAAACCCTGAAGACTTGTTAACGGTATTCGGCCAACTGTTTGGCTGGGTAAATGGAAGCACTTATAGACATCTGTGTTAGTGCCAGCCAGCATCTGTATGTGCAGCCCTGCCCCTTGTGTGCGTGCAAATGCGTGTGCAAGGAAGACAACACATTTGTAAGCCCTCCGCATGCCTGCGTGGATGCGGATGAGCCAGCATGAGTTCCCATATCCATATAGCTGTGTGTGGGAGAGAAAAAGAGAGGAACTAGATGTGTATGGCATACTCACCCCCTATATGGATTCATATAGCAGAGGGAAATCACATACCAGATTAAAAAAGAAAAGAAAAGAAAAGAAAGACATGTAAAAATGACCTAGAATAACTTTTTCTAGACATAAAAGTATCTCTTTGGTCTGGCATTTTGGAATGAATCAGGGCTAACGTGAGTGCCATTACAAAGCAAAATAACATGACATAAAACAACCGTTTCTAGATACAGTAGGTACAGAGAAACCTTTTGCACATATTAAGCATAATATTTGGGGCAAAACCCCTATACTTGTGGGGAAAGGACAGTGGGTAATCAACACAAAGTGGAAACTGCCTCAAAGCACTCAGAGCTTTTGGCATCTGGAGTGGTAATTCGCCTGCAGTGGGCTGACGTGAACTGCAGGGATCACATTTTCCTCCTGACTACTTGAATACCTCCTCTTTCATCCATCTCGGTGGGGAAACCATTGCCATTAAATCCTAAAAACCACCATTGCCAAGCTTATTTATTTATTTATTAAACACAGGGGCTGTCAGTGGAAGCACTAGGTCACAGGAAAGCAGAAATTCCCTGTTTTTTTTTTCATTAGAGCCCTCACTATTTGTTTCTCTCCTTGGACAATCCTATCATACTGCACCTTAAACCTTTGCCATTATGTCTAGAAGAGTTACTCTTTTGAGGCATTTACAACCTGTTCAATGTCTCTTACTTCAACCTCAAAGAGTCTGACCCCTGGTAACCAACAGTGACTGTTGTAAAGATGAGGAAAAACCCACCGAGTCCTAATAAAAATGATGACTCTTGTCCACTGCCTTTGTATTGATTGCACACAGGTTATGCGTTGAGGTTGATGCACTGATTGAGCGCTCTTTTGAGGAGACCCCACCACCACCCTCCACCCTTACGTGGCTTTAGCAATCATGAGCATCCCAGCAGCTCAAGCTGGCCCACATGGGCGTGCTAATTGAATGGGCCCATGGGACATGGTAGGTGGACATCCACCAAGACACATGTCCAAAAAGGGCCTCGTGACTCACCTGACATTTTCACCCACCCAGCCCCAATGCCTTGATGCTGCCATTGCATCAGCAGCCTGCAACAGGGTGCCATGGGGCAGCTATAGATCTGGTAGTAGTGGCTGGACCCATGTTTTCCATGCAAATGGTGTTCATTCGGGCCCTTCTTCCATGATATGAGGCCACCATGTACACACACGCGCACACACACACACACACACACATTTTTATTTATACATATATATATATATAGCTGCTGCTCTGGTTTGCCTCTTGCAGCTATTAGCTCCTGTGAAAGTGCTGGAGGACTACCAGTGCATTTCACCTAGCCTTCAAACCAGCCTTTGGATAATAAAGACACCCAGCCAATGCTGAACTGATCCAAGATTTTAATTGGCAAAGACTGTGTATCCCATTACTAAATCCCTGAGCCACTCATTTCCCCAGGGCAGAATTTTTATTTAATCCAGCCCTAAATCAATAGTGATTTACGTTTCACTTACTTTACATATCTTAACTGAACTTCCATATTCCTCAGGCATGGAATGAATCTTAATACATTGTAATTACTGTACTCCTATTGATGAAATAGTATGAAAAGCTATCACAGAGAGCATTAATAAAATGTACATTATGAAAAAGAATTCAGTATTGTCTGAAATTAATAATGCACTAGATTTTCTCATACACGCCTGCTCATTACAGACCTGCCCTTGAGTTTTCTATTAAAATGACTTATTCAAACTATTTATATAGTTATGTTCAGTGCGCAGCTATGTACTGTAGGTTTGCATCCCAGTTGGATGCACTATATGAGGATTTATTCATCAGTTACGTCTTTCAGGCATTGATTTTAGTGACATTTATATAACACTGGTATGACTAAAATGAACTGATTGATTTATGCGTATGGATTAGTTTGCCCAAGACTGTGAGGCTAGGTAAGTTTATCATGCACTGTAACGACAAAATTCATCACTGTATTATTTACAAGAGACTGAACTGGCTGCATCTCAATAACTGAAGAGATCTTCACTGTTTTGTTTATATATAAATGTTTACTTAATCAGCAACCAATTTTGTTTAGCAGAATTTGTTAGCAAACGGAAATTGTAAATGATAACATGTTTTCTATTTTAAAATTTATAGGCTTTCATCTATAGCAAAATTCAAGATTTCCAAAAAGTGTCTTTGTCTACTGGCAGTCAACAAGCTCTCTTGTATATGCTTTCTGGTAATTGCAATTAGCTACTGCAATACTTCACATAAAAAAAAATACAACTGTAATACAGGAGATCTGAGCGGTAGTGTGTCAAAGTCAACATAAATACACCAATATTTAAAAGCATTGCTGCAGGTGCCAAATGGCTGGCTTTGCCATCATAGGAGCATTACGTAGGAGCCAGAGATTTGTAAACACGACGTGATGTGCAAAACACACACAGCATTTGGAAAGGACCATTGCAGCCAGCAGGACTGTGCAGACCTGGAACTACCTGAAGGTTTGCTGGTGGATTAGGACTCCACTGTGCTGGGCACGTGTACAGCAAAGTGAGTGGTCGATATCAAACAACTCCAGATAAAATCAGGTGAAAACAAACACAAAGCAATGAATATTGGAAGGAATAACTCACCCTGTTTATCTGTATCTAGATTGCATGGTACGTATCCCCTGTGACAACTCGAGGAGAACTTGGCCAACGAAAACATCTGCTCGTGGTGCACCAGAGTCTGACAAGTATCCAGGGTATGATGCTGTTTTAAGGGAATGATACTCAGAGAAGGTGTAATTCCAGGCTATCAATCAATGGTCCGTGTTTGCTTTGAATTGTGTTAGGTGCTGACCACTCTGCGCCTCCAAACGATCCAGGAATAAAGTGACTAAAAGGAACCATTAAGTCAAAGAGAAGAGTTTCCCTTTAGGAGCTATTTAGAATATTTTTAGTGCAGAGACACATAATAAATGATATGTTAGAGGCATATAAAATAATAAGGAGTGTGCAGAGAAGGGGAATTGAGTGTTTCAGTTCACCTTCGATAATATGGCAAATGGTACTACTTGGTGAAACAAAGAGGTGACAGTCTTAAACATACTTAAAGGCAATGCTTCATTACACAGCACATGATTAACTCACGGCATTCCCTGACCCAAAACACCAACAAGATGAAGTGCAGTGACATTCAATAAAATATTATGTTTTTACAGCTTAGAGGACACAGGCCCACAGAAGGAGGCTCCCTGGGCATGTGCCTCAGGCCCCTTGCACCTCCCACCACAGCACCTCTAGGGCTTAGCTCCAAACACGCAGGTCAGCAGCACCACTCTCCAGAGATGCAGCATTTCAGCAGTCAACGTGCAGCTTGTGTTTGGAAAGGTCATACTCCATAAAACTTCCTCATACAAAACGCTGTCTAACTGCAGAAGCAAACCCCATGGACCTTGGTGACACTATCTATACACAGATGATGCTATTTGTCAGCAAAAGGAAAGCCAGCAACTTTCAGCTCGGAGGGGCCCACACATAAGAAGACCACTTCCGCTTCCTGTAAATGTTGCTTTTCAAGTGCCAGCATTATTAAAAACATGTTGTTGCATATACCCACAACTTTTGCAAAATTTATTGTCCAGTTGCTTTTGCAGGAGGAGTGTAGTGAGAAAAAAAAGAAAGCCAAATGATGGGTTTTTTGGTCAGGTGTCTGACTTAATTTTCCCCTGCCCTTTTGTAGCCCATGTGTGTAAGACAGTGAAGGTTTTAGAGGCCTCAAACTTTGCAGTCTGTCAGAAAGAGCTGACAAGATTCCTGTGTCTCCCGATAGCACATTGCAGCCTGTTGTCTGCAAACCTACAGGGAGCCAAAGACTCTCCCCAATGACTTATCACACCTGGAAACCATGGCAATGTGCAACTGTTGAGGCAGCTGAGCCTCAGCAAACTCATTTCACATAGGCTTAGCACACACTCTTGGGGCAGAGACCTTCATTCTTAGTGGTCTCTCTCGGACATGGAGCAGGTGACAATGCAGAGAGTCCAAAATGCTTTTTTTTGCCTTTGGAGATGCAGGTCAGCTCCCTAATTGACTGTGACATATTTTGGGGATGGAAGGGGCCAGGCCAGCCCTGCCTTGCATAAGCTCACATTTATGTGGAACATGGTGGGGGACCTGGGATTGACCCTCTGTGCTCAGGCTCAGGTTGTCCATACTCGGGAATGCACTGTGAAAATGCAGCTGCTGAGCTGCAGGTAACGCTGCTGTTCTGGTGGTGGGCGCTCACACTGCTGGTGGTGGAAAGCACTCCAGCAGGCTGCAGCATGGGACCATGCTTCCCAACCCCAGCTGTGAGCAACTCGCATTCCCACCACCTGTCCCTGCAAGGGCCTTTCCTCTCCTCCTCCCCAGCCTGCGCTTGGAAACACCCTTGCTGCAGCCGAGAGCATCTCCCCACCTTCGGCAGAGACCGCCCCACAGAGGAACAATAAATCAATTGAGAAATGTCAGTACAAGCTGAAAAGTCACGGGTGCTTTATGATCTATTTATATCAAGGCTACTCTTGGCCTTTCTGCTCAGGTTGGTTCAATAAATGGGGGAGCTGGTCAGCAGCCCAGACACAACTATTGCGGAGCACTTGCCAGATCAGAATGGCTTCAGCATGGCTGAGCATGGGGGAATAGGAAATGGGCAAATGTTGTGGCTTTAGGATAGACATTAAAACCCGCTGTCCTCAAGTACGCTTTTGGCTGATTTTGACCTGAGGCCATGAGGAAGCACCAAACCACACTCTTGGATGAAAGCAAGAGGCTTTCACCTTTCTGAGAAAGGCTATAGCTTTTATTTTGGAAGTGCCATGGGAACATTGGATAGATGTCCTTCCTCCCCCACCTCTCATCACCTAAAAGTAGAGCTAATCCCAGTCATAAAGGACCATCCTCTGAGTTGTACCACCACCTGCCTCAACAACCAATGGATGAAGCCACTAGCATCAGCCAGCTCCGTGGGCTCCCGCTGTGTGTGCTGAGTTAGCGCTTGACTATTTTTTTAATTGTTCCATAATCTGCAGGTTTAATAGTCATTAATTTAGGGCAATTAGGAGGTGTGGCTGACAAAGCTGAGTTTGGGCTTAACAAAAAGAAATAAAATAAAATAAAATAATTTCCCAGCATGCACTGGAATTCTTGCATATAAAGATGGCTTCTGGAAAAGAACAATGTTTGCTTAAAGGGGAAGGGGAAGGCTGGGAATTATTTTAATCAGTAATTAGTCTGGTACTTAACCAGAGAAGTAGTAGCAGCATGTGCAGGTCTTGCTTGGAGGCCCATTAGACCGAAGACCACGGGGATGCTGAGGCTGGCCAAAGCACCGAAGCTGATAGTGCTTGCATCAAATCTGTAATCCCGGCTAAACTACAGAATATCTTTTAGGAAGATGCTCAAAGGCTGATTGCAGACTTTGAGGAATGAAGAAGCTATTGGATCTCTTGGTAAGTTGCCCCACATGCAGCTTCTCTGCTCTTCTGATGTACAAGTACTGTAGCTTGTCTAGTGTCTCAGCAATTAGACTTTTTTTCCTGTCTTATGCCCTGTTTATCCATACTATTATCTCCTCTAGTTCTTTCTGGATAATGCCTGCTGTGTAGGAAGGTATATAATAGTAGGAAAGGCTGAAAATTTGTCACAGTAATGTCACCAAAACGGTCTTGACTAAAAGGTGTTGCTGCAGGAGTTAGATTTTTCTCAAGCTTCCCTCCATGCATATGAGCGTTTAGTCATGTTTCAAAGTAAAATGAAGACATGTTTTGTGTGTGTGTGTGTGTTTTTTTTTTTTTTAAGCTGAAAAGCTAAAAATGAAGCTGGTGTATGCACGCTTCCTTCTCCTTGGATACACATGCAGGTAGCTGCTGCTGTGGGAAGCTGAAGTCACTGATGGTGTGGCTAAGGTAAATGCCTCTCAAATTGGGGGCATAAATCCACCTGTGTAACATCAGTGCAAGGGGTAAGGGCAGCTGATGCCTAGACTGAACCAGAGCTTTGGTGTTGAGGACATGGAGCAGCTGCCTGGGAAAGGGCTTAGAAAACCTATGTTTTGCCTTGCAAGGTGCTTTATCCTTACAGGCTCCGTTATACAGATTCACTGGGGTTAAAAGCTCTGGTGCATGCTCTCTTTAAGCACCACCCAGGAACAGTACCGACTGTCCATTACTGTGTACCTACGTTGAATATTAAGCAGGCTCCTAAATGTGATAAGGCTATTATGGCTGAACAGCTTTACCATGTGCTTGCTCTACACATGTCCAGCAAAGAAATCAAAGGCATGATGTCACCAGTATTTCTCATCTGAAATTAAATATCTTAGTTCCCTAGATGCACAGAGACTCTGTATTAGAAACACATAGTGTGAGTTCAAACTCTGAGTCATCTCATATATATTTCACTAAAGCCAAGGGAATAACGGAAAGAATAGACCTGCAAAAGAGTAATTCTCCATTCTAGCAAGACTAGAGAAGAAAACTGTTCAGGGGGGATACTAATGGGTTCACAAGCCAAAATCTTGCCAGTGAAATCATGGCTCTAATACTCCATACCTTTGCAGCGAGGCTGTGATTCGCTGCAGAAAGTGCAGCAGAGAATAAATGGGTCAAGTCATGTTCATTAACAGCAGAGACAGAGCAAGTGACATTTAAAACATGCCCCCTTACAGGGAAAGCAAAATGATTTATTCTGAAGTTGTAAAGTGTTTGTTGTCACAATTGGCTTTTTAAGCGCGAAGCGTAGGGATGCACCGCGCCAGCCGCCAGGCAAGAATAAGCCCGGCTTTTGATCTGCTGGAGTTCAGTGCTGCATTTCTTCTGCAGGTCTGCTGCATCGCCAGCACTGTGAGCCGGCGCAGGCTGCGCCCTTTGACGCCGGCATCAGCCACAGCATTTCGGAGCAGTTGTTGGGGGCTGAAATAGGAGGCCTGAGGCTGAAAGAGATTTGTCCTGTTCTATGCTAAGCGACAAATTGTGCTCAGCTCTGTGTTAGCCAACTCGTGTGTCAGCAGCTGCACTCGGACACAGTGAATGCCTCTGGCACAGGAGTGCAAATCGTCTAGGTAGAGATTTGGGTGGTCAAAAAGGGGTTTTAGGTTCCCACTTCCATTTTTTCCCCTTTTAAATCTTGTCTAGGACAACATTATGGCTGCAGTTGTGGGGGCAAAGCGGAAGAGGCGCTGAGGGGTGAGGCAGGCTGGGAGGATCAGCGCAGGATGGAAACATAGTAACTCCAGGTCTGCAGCAGCTGAAGGGTCCTCCTGACCACCACGATGGCCTTCAGGTGGTGAGGCCTAGGTCTTTGCTCCTCACAGGCCTCTTGCTTCAAACAATTCACTTGGGAAAGACTTACAAAAATACATTTTAGTACTTAATGACCAGCTGATGCCTGGCCAGGATTTCAGAAGCATCTACCTGAACCTGGAACCCCAATAACACTGACTTTTGGTAGGAGTTGGGCACTGGCATTGCACAGGCGGAGCATCCTACATGTTTTTAAGAGCCTGTTAACACTTCCAAAACCTGCCCCTTCTTTCTATGCCTTGGTACCTGACTGCAAACTGAGCTAACAGAGCCTGTTTCAATGTAAAAACACTGAGGACTGCTGACATTATGCCTGGGGATGCTCCCATTTTATGTTCTTTCTTACTAAAGTGTTTGGGAAGAATTTAATTTATAGTTTGGCAACCCTATGTGTGTTTCTGCCTGCCTGCAGCTCCCTAAAGCATAAGGTAAAGAAATGGCCCAGAACCCTGTGGAGTAGGACACAGGCTATTTAAGCTTCCAGCCATGCCCCTACCTAGCCCCAGACTGGTCCACTGGTGGCTTTCCCTCCCCTGATCTCTTCCCATGCCCATCACCTGCTTGCCAATTGGGTGAGTTCATTCATCATGGGCACAACCTGGCTCTGAAATATTTTTCTCCAAGAGGGCTCAAGGTGTTCCCTACTCAGCAAAATGTTTTTCTCATCCTACCTAAATTTCAAGCTGCTTGGCGCAGGGAGCAGCCATGCACTAGGGTCCCTTGCTATTTGATGAAGGATATGGTTGTGCTACAAGAAGGGCTTGGGGCAGTAGGCAGCAAAGGTTGCCTTTGTGGAGCTGGAAAGGTTAAAATCCCTCCTCTAAGCTGCTCTCCTGCTCTTAGTGGATTATACCCCAGAACTGATGCTCAACAGACACAGGTGCTTCAAATCTGGATCTCCCAGTGACTTTTCTCTTCATCCAGAGAACAAACTATGCTCTGCCAACACACAGATAGGTTTGTAGCTTGAATACAGTAAAAGTCATGGGATCCATTCACTTCTTAATTGGGTGCATGTCAAATTACTCTGAAGTATCAGGCATAATACTGAAGAATCCAGCCCAAGATTTGTGCTGACTCCATAATGGGAATGAATTCCCTTCCCTAATGTGCAGTGTGTTGCATAAAAGTCACTATTACACATTGTGAAATCTAATTACATTAATACATGCTGTGTATACACTCTAATAAAGTCAATGGATGCAATAACAATAGAACTAGTAATACACCATTCCACCAAAATTACTATTGCTGTCAATTTTATTTTGAATTTTCTTGATTTACCATGAAGAGCGAGGCTTTCAGCTTGGCTCATTTCAGCAGATAGATGAAGTGGTAAGACCTTACAAGGGACTCAACACCCAGCAGGTTCTATAGAAATGACTGTGCATGTGGG
The DNA here is from genome assembly GCF_036370855.1 of Dromaius novaehollandiae. Classification (NCBI taxonomy): domain Eukaryota; kingdom Metazoa; phylum Chordata; class Aves; order Casuariiformes; family Dromaiidae; genus Dromaius; species Dromaius novaehollandiae. The sequence goes on from NC_088101.1 coordinate 2,754,789, forward strand.
AGGGGGAATACCATGCCCCATCATACCCCCAGTGGTGAGAAAAGCCCCTCCAGAAGATCACTAATGCCATCCTAAGATGGGTTTAAAACTCTCTGGGCAGAGTAACTCTTTGAAAGTGCCACTTATTGCCTCTGATTATAGTGAGATCCTCAGGCATCTGTGCTCTTGGTTGCCTCACTTAGGTACCTAAAATTAGATGGGCTCAAATGCCCATGCAGAGGTCTATGGTGTGTAGGGAAAAGAGAATGAATAGTCCTCAGGCTTTTTCTGGGCTTCACATATATGTATTTGCCCATGACAGTGAGAATTCGATTGTAGTGATGGAGATGGTCTTCACCAGCACTGCAGCCTGTGCAATGGGACCTGGGACTCAGCTGAGGCCACAAGGTAACTTCCCACTTAATCCAACAGTAAGAAAAATGCATGAAGAAAGCAGCAGAACTGACATCTGAAGTGCTGAGCTGAGAGGGAATTTAGCTCTAAGAGTATTTTCAGTTCTCTACTTCCCCACCGTTAACTTATCATTGTAAAGCTCCTCTTATAAATATGAACTGCTGCGGCTAGCCTGCTGGTTCCCTGCCCTCTGCTCTCCTACAAGTTCTGTCAAAGAAGTAGGATTCAAGCTCCTTTTATTAGTGGAAGAGATGAAGATGGGCTCCTTAAACTTCAACATCCCTGAGGGTGTGGGCACACAATCAGCAGCTGTTGTAATGCTGCTTGCAAAGTGTCCTGAGCCCATCAGCTGGAGAAGTCAGTTTGGGAGCTGGGGAGAGGTGGTTGCAGGGGTTGTGATGATCTCTTCTGAAGATCTCTTCTTTACAAGTGTGGAATTTGAGCCCAGGGCTGGGCCATTAGAGAAAAAGAAATGAAAAGGGAAGGCATAGAGCCATGGACTGAATGAAAAAAGTATTCCTTTGCATTTCCTTTCTGAGAAGATTGAAACCCTGGAAGAGGATGCTGTCCTACTGTCCCTATCACAATCTCTTCAGAAGTAAAAAGGCTGAGCTTGCAGTGTTTCAGTATGTGCTTACTTCTAAACAAAACAGGATGCTGAAAGTTAGCCCCTGAACAGCATCTAAATATTTACTGGAGAGAACCTGGCATTGCTTGAGTAGCCTCAAATACCGATTTGCTGAGACAAGGATTGTCTAGGGTCCTAATTCTACAAGCTGAGCATAGCAGGTTCATAACTTTTCCTGATGTGCAAATGCAGGGGAATTGGTTCTGTTCCCACAGAGCTCAATGAGAGCTTGGTCCCTGGCACGGGGGTGAGCACAGTCTTTGCTTTTTCACAATGTAGATCTTATCTTACATTAGATAGTACAGTGTGCTCCAGGAACCTGCCTCAGTAGGATCATTTCTCCTACAGTTAAAATAAAGTTCAGCATACAAAGCAGCAAATACACCATGCCAAATCCTAGTAGCTAAGCTACCCCTCCTGCAGACACATCCCCCTGCATTTACCACTGAAGCATCTTGTAAAACAACAGTGATTCATCACGTTTGCTCACAGTCTGACTGGAAGTGGCCAATGTATTAGCTTTTGACTGTCTGTCTTGTTAAAAGAAAATCTGCTTGGAGAAATGTATGCCCATGGAGCACCTGTTGATCAAAATGTGTAATTCCCATCACAGTGTTTATTTCAGTGTTCTCTGTAGAGGACCTGCCTCTCTTTGTAATACCTCAAACAATCTGTCTACAAATATGTGCTAGAAAAGTTTTTTTGTTTGTTTGTTTTAATTATTCAGTAGGCCATTACTGGGAAGGTAAAGATAGTGCAAACTTGACTGTGTCCTCTTGACCACCTGAATTCCTGTTCTCCTGAGTGTGCATTTCACACTGAGGATATCACTATATCTTGCTTTCTCTCTGTCCTCTGGTTTAATTCACCCACTCCTTGGATAAAACTCTGGAGAAAGAGGAGTGCCAGAAAATATGCAGGTAAAATCAAAGGGGTGAGGAGGAAGAAGGCAATGAGACCGTGTGCCTTTCTCTGGTGCCTTTTCTGAAAGTGGGAAGAGAATTTGGAGTCTGGTCTGAGACTGGTGAGAGGGAGATGAAGGGGTGAGGAATAGCATGAAAGCACCATAATCAATCCTGTTTTCCTTTCCTGTGGGGTACAAAGGTCAAGCTTCCTCAGCACATAGCTGAGTGCTAGATATATCTGTCAAGTGTGTACTGAAACTACTACCTGATTTTTTCCCTGTAGTAAATTACTGTGGAAGTCAGCAATATTTCTGTCTTTATTGCAGAATCATGACTATCAGATACAGAATAGACAGAGGGGTCACGTTGATACAGGTCTCATCCTCTCCCTTGCTGAAGTGATTTACGAGTGTGGTAGTCTTTCCAGTTCGTGCTATGCCAGGTATCCTGGGAATTAATCCAGTCTCATTCGCTTGCGTCCCGAAAAGGAGGTGTAAGCGTTGCTTGTGGGCAATCAGTGGCTTCCCAAGCCACTTTAACTTCATAAATCATCAGGGCTGGGACTCAGCAGCTAAATGGGGCTCTTCTGATGCTGGCTGTCGAAGGTGCAGATGTGCAGGACGGAGCCAGGCTGCAGGACCTGCAGAGGGCCAGGGAAGGGTCAGGTTGCTGCCAAACCAGGAGGAGGTTTCCACTCGCTGCCTTTGTGCATGTCTGCTGTGCAATGAGAATGCTCTGATACCAGGTGCAATTTTTTTTGATTGTCAGTTGATTCATCTTGTTCAACACTAATGGATAATAATACTCCATTAGTGGAGATAAACTGCCATGCTAATGATCTGGACTGAAGATTATGTATACATCATAATCTTGCTATATCCTTAGTGCCATCTTCCTCCTTCACTGCAGAGTCCTTTAGTGATAGACAGCTTTTTTTGTATTAGTTCCTGGCCTTTATTTTTCACAAAGAATTCAAATTAGTCTCCCATTTTGCAGGTGCACTTCAGCTGTCATGGAAGTTTGGCTTCCTGCCAATCCTAAAATTCAGGAACCTCCTTCATTTGTATTCTGATACCGAGGAGCGGTAACATGCCAAAACTCTGCAAAACCACCTAGCTGCCAACAAATGCCGCGACCCGGCACTGGTGGCAATTCTAGGACAACGCAGCTCCACCAATCTCTGCTGCAGCCATGAGAGAAAGAAGAAAAACATGGGCTCCTGATAGGAAACCGAGCCTATGCAGGAATTAATGAAATCTCAGTTGGGAAACTCACAGATGCTTTTCTGTCGGGAGTGTGCCACATCTACCATAAAATCCCCTTGGATAAGGCACAGTAAACATCTGGTCCCTTTTTATTTTTTAATAAAAACTATAATTGTGTTTTAGGCCTTGTTGTCTGCACATGTTGGTAATGTGCCTGCTAGGTCTAATTAGTTGACAAGTGATGACAGACCGCCGTAGTTAATGGGAGGTGGGGTGCCAGAATGGTTAGACAAGTTGGGCAACAGCCATGAGAGCACACAGTTAGGCGATGGCTGCACGTGAGGCAGGAAGGTGCATTATCCCCTGCCTTATGGATACTGGGAGAGTAGGAAACAAGGTGGACTGATAAACTAGGTGCTCATGATTTTGCTATCCATCTTATGTATAACTGGATCTGCAGTCAGTGAATATGAAGGTTAGGCTTCTCAATAGCTCTTCAGTGCAAAATCCTTGACCTTGAGCCTCACATGAGTACTTCTCTTGACGCTTGTGCAAATAAGATGGAGAGGACTTGCCCCTAAGCTTAGCATGAGTAAGGTTTGTAAAAACTCGTGGCACTGATGTAACTCTATTTCTGTTTGCCATCAATTATACAGTCCCCCCTAACAGTTGGCAAAAGCTGAATGAGTTCATGACAGAGCAGGCTCCCATCTTGCCTCCAATTTTATAACTGAGCATATGGGTCAGGATCATTAGCTATGGAAAGCAAAAGCCAACCATCTCCGCTTTGTTTGGGTCTTGGAAGAAATCCTTGACTTGTTGCTTATTTCTAAGGCTGTGTGTAACTCCCTAGATTTCACTGGGCATGAAATCACAAGTTTATACACAGTGGTCATGCTGCGAGAGTTGGGTTAACTGGGGAGGTGAAAGCAGATATATAATGATTCTCCTCCCGCCCCCATCATGGCCCACAAAATTACAGCCTGCATCGTACCTATGTACTCTGTAGAGTTACACAAATGCAGCTTCTCCCGGGTTGGGAAAATACAAGGAGGAGGCAAAATGGACTAGGTGTAAGTTGCATAAACCTGCCATTCAGAAGGCAAAGCCCTCTGCAAGGCAAAATACAGGTAAGTTTGAGCAGTCCAAGAGCTTTGTATGAGATCTTGAAATAATATTACATGCAAGAGTATCAGATGATCAGATCCAGTTTATTTTCTTAAAGGTAAACCCGTGTACAGCAATTCCACCCTGACACTCCAACCAGAATCAAAAGTACTGATGGGAAGGAGGAGATGTATCTTGTCTACAGAAGAAGATGCATAAAGTGGACCATCAGAAGTGAAAGCAGGATCACCAAGGTATCGACCATCAAATTCAAAGTCAACACCTAGGACATTTTTTCCCCTATAAATTCAATAATCCTCTCTCATTTCCCCACTGTTCCATGGGGAAGACATGCTATGGTAAGGAAAATCCCAGCACAGACAGAGAAGCAGCAGTTACTTCTGCTCCTGTAAACCAGGAAAAAACCCCACTGACTTCAGGGGAGTTACTCTAGCATAAAACTTTGTAACTGAAAAGGACAAATCTCATTCTCATTTCCTCCTGTCCAAGACACCATGAAATGAACATTTTGAATTTAAAATGCTGCTGACCTTAAAACTGTGTCCAATATTAAAAATAATAAATAAATAAAAGACTCCCAAGTTCGTGTTTTGGCAGCCGGTTAAGTGACCTGATTTACAAATTTCTGAGTGTGCCAGGGTCTCCAGCAATATCTATCAAGTTGCAGTAGGAGCTGCTGAGTGCTGAGCATTTTCTTTAAAAATGCAACTGTGTTCTTAGACATGTAATCCAAAGTCCATTGAAGCAGGTGGAAATATTTCCATTGACTCTGGACTTGGACACTAAGGTAGAGCCTTGTTCGTGTTGCCCCCTGAAGCACAGAGAAAATTCAGAGTTGGTGTCTGGTGAAATACGGTTTGCTCCAAACAGAACTCGAATTTGGTTTTGCGCTGATAAACGGTGACAAAAGAAGTGATTTTATCTCTACAGACAGAAACCCCCAACATTGCTCCAGAACTCATTTTATCTCCTTCAACAAAATAAATGGCATATAGGGAAGCTCTTTCAGCCTAGGACACCACTGTGGAATTGTAGGATAGTCAGAGGAGCACTGGAAGGAGAGCTAGGAGACTGAACAAAGTGGGTAAAATGCATTAATATCTTTTAAAAGAAAGGCTTTGTTCTTTAAGAAGAAGAAAAACAAAAAAGCTTTCCACAATACTGAACTTCCTTTAATCCTTTGGTTTCTTTATTCCTTGGGGGAGGGGGGATAACCAAAAGCCAAACAAGGCAACAGCACTATCCTGTTTATTTTTGTTTGCTTACCTACAACACAATTCAAGGACAGAACACTTAAATTTTGATTTTAAGATCACAGTGAATGAAATGCCATCATCTTTACATTCCTGGCATGAGCTGATTCACAAAGGAAAAGCTTAGATAATGATTATTTAAAAACCAAAAAAAAAAAAAAAAAAAAAAAAAAAAGCCAAAATAGCAATGCACTGTAAATGCAGAAAAAAATTATTCTGGCACTGACTGCATGTTTGTGCATGTATATGTGTACATAAAAAAAGGAAAAACCTACTGAGTTATTGAATACAAATGAGAATGGCAAGAACTGTTTTTCCCCAAGCCATTATATATTCCATAAGCCTGTCAAGAAAATGTCTTTCCTCCCACCTCTGACTTTCTATTGTTGTCTTTCAACCAAAACAAAGTGAAAGGAGATGAAAAGATTGAAGAGGAAACAGTAAATTATTTTTAAAGGTAATTTCTATAGGTTTTTTTAATCATGCGCTGGCATGGTGACAAAAGCTACCAGCATGTGCACAGAATGGTGTCGGGTGTTTTTTCTTTCTTTCTTTCTTTTTTTTTTTAAGGAAAAGAACAATATTTGTAACAAAAGAATGTGTGTTTCCCAGTTCCAGGAGGTCACAGCCTGCCATGAAACTGCCGCCTTGCCTGCCCTAACTCATGCGAAGCACCCGGCCTCCTCAAGCAGCCCTGCGGGCTTGCGAGATGGGGCAAGCAGACAAATAGCTGATGCAATGTCAGTCTGGGCGTGAGGCCCCAAAACTGAGAGAGCTGCTTAGCCTGGCTCCGCTTGCCAAGGAGGCAAAGGCGGAGATGGGGTACACAGGGCAAAACCTCATGTACAAATCTGTGACAAGTTTTGTTCTGCTCCAGCTGTGCAGCATCCCAGGGGGTTCAAATAAGGTTCAGCGTTGCCCTGCTCTATGAAGGATTAGACCCCGTAGCAGCACTTCCCAATTTCTTGTCCAGTAAGTCTTGCAGATAGCACTGAGGCAACTCGCTGCTGGTATCTGCATCATTTGTGAGCACCCTAGTTTCGCCTCCTTTTGCTCCAGTGCATATGCTATAGGCTTATCTTATTTTTAAAAGGTTTGCCCTAAATGGTGCTTTTTGTTTTCATCTTTGCGTTGCAGCTGTGAACACAGGCAGTGCTGTGCTATGGAAGAAATGGTTTGCACAATCTTTTTTCTTTTTTTTTTAAACGAGAAAGCTTTTTAATCTTTTTTCCCCTCCTTCCTAACCAAATTGTTGTTTACCAAGAACTAGCACATCCTGGTACTTACATAGACAATTCTGCCACAAATACAATTGTACTTTCCTCTGAGCTTTGACATATGTTTTTCAAAGCGTATGCATGCTCCTCCATGAGCTTGAGTTTTTTATGTGCAAATAGAGGTCTTGGTTGACTGCCCCAAAGCCTAAAATCCCATGGAAATCAAAAGAACGGAAGAATGTTCTTAAAGTGAGACACGCTAGGGTGATTTCCTTAACTGCAGCTGCAGTTTCCAAACTTCCTCAACTATAAGCATATATAAATTCACCCTCGGGAGTTGACACAGGTTTGGACAGTCACACTTTGAAATCTCGTCCTGGAAACCCACTGTTTTCTCTGCCCAAAGCACAGGGGGTCTTCTAGGGAGATGCCCAGGGAGAGTGCAGAGCTGGGAGAAAATGCTGCTTTAGGTTTGCACCCCGAAGGCACTCCGTATGGTTTCCTGCTTGCCTGGCAGAGGATTTGCATTGACTCGGAGTTTGCTCCGCCACTAAGGTGGGTTCTTTGCTGCTGCTGCTTGCTGCCGCTAGGTTGAATGGCGGCGGCAGCCTGTCCCCTCTGTGATGAACTTATTAGATGCAGGTCTTGCTTTGAAGTTGGAGCTACAAGCAGGGCTAAGATAGCAAGACAGAAGATACTCTCATGGGATGCAAGCTCCAGTGCACCTAGCACCCAAGCAAGCCCACAAATACCAATGGGATCACCCTAGATCACCCCCAGATCATACTGATGAATAAAGATCTTGCAGCCTAAGGACATGGTTCTCAGCCACCAGAAAGGCTTGTTTTAAGGACCAAGTAATGATGAATTGCTTGGGTACTAAATCACACGCTGGGCTCCCATGGTCCTGAGAATGAGTCCAATCACCTGAGAAGCCACCTTACTTTCCTTCAGTGATGATCATCCGAATCCCAGTTTCCCATAGCTTTACTAAGAGAAATACAGTACATTCAATTAATGGCTTCAGTCCATCTCAGTATTAAATGTCTTCATGCCTTAAATAATGTGTAATACTATTTTATAATAATATATAGTAAAGATTAGGCCTAGAAAAGAACACAGTGTAATCCTGTTATAGGAAAGCAAGGATATTTTGCAAACTATAAATCAAAGATTCCCTGCAATAGAAGGCTCCATTGTTACCTTGTAAGCTAGATAAACAATCAGCCACACTCCAGAAAAGCTTAACTAGATGCTATATGTTGTGATAAATAACATACAAATCCAAACTTAATTGCTGACAGCCCTCCCTTTAAGCAGCCTGCTCGCTGTGCTTGCAGTCACAGAAATCTCCCTTTCTGGAATTGCAGAGCATGTGCAAAGCTTTTAGGAACTCCACGCATTAAAAGTGCAATTATGGAAACAATTTATAATCAATACCTGGTTATTAGGGTAACCTGCATGTTTGGGGTATTTCATAGCAATTAGAATCCCAACAGGCCTTTCTAGGAGTCAAATTTGCATCTTTTTGTTTTGCCTTCCAGGTTTCAGTCCCAGCAGTGCCACCTACTGCTGAGATAACTCTGAATGCTGATTTTTTAATTTCCTCTGCGGAAAATTTTCAGAGGCCATAATCTGCAGGTGAGCTGAGACACAAGCTCATAGGGAAAAAAATACTCTCCCAAAAGCTCAGCAATCTCCGACCAAATCTCTCCACCTACACATGGCTGAAACCAAAGGGAGAAAAAAAAGATCTGCAATTTGTAATCTCATATTGTGAAAACCAAGTATTACACTGATCATTTTTCATTCACTTGCAACAATTCATTACTCAGCTGGTGTGAATTGTGACAGATCCAGGGAATACAATGCAGTTAAACTAGCTCCTACTGGCTGAATTTCTGGCCCAGAAGAAACATTAAGAAATACGAAGAATTCCTTTTTTATATTTGAAACAAAAATTAACAAACTTCTGCCAACGAAAACCTAACTTTGCTTATTTCTTAATGATAGAGGATTCTTTCATTCTTATAAGAATAATGATTAGGTTATTTGGCTAATGAAGGCTATAAAGAACAGCTGGGGTAGGATGGTAGCATCTTCAGTTAAATGCAATTTTTTTATGTTGCACAAAACATCAGGAAAAGTATCAAAATGGTGTCTGTCTGGAAATATGGAAACAATTTGAATTTGTTTTGTGTTAAAAAGCATCCTCAGGTGGTCAGGTGGTGCCTTGGAGGGGTTTGTGTCTCATTCTACCATGGCACTGCATCTCATTCCACAAAAATAGCCTTTTGGCTGAACTATATCCTCTGGGATGCCCGTTTCAGGGGCCACAAAGGAAATTTGGCTCCACTGTCAGCTGTATAGTCTGGCCAAGCAGCTTCAGCTGTAGAGAAGAAGAAAGGCATAAAATACTGTGCTATACCGACCAAGGGTTTTGGGGTGCTTCCAGCAGGGGATTTGTTATGGGATAGGGGTTGCGAAAACTGGGATTTATATGAATATTCATTCTAAGAGAGGGGAGATGCTCCTCCAGTGCTATCTTCACAGCATGCTATGTGGAGTTTAGGTGAAGTCCCTCTAAACTCAGCAGACACTCCTTGTTCAGGCAGGAGGAGGTAAGCTATATTTTTCCAGTAAAATAGCTGCAAGAATAAGACTATAACCCCAAAAAGGGTCACCTGAAAGGCTGCAGAGATAATAAGTGATTTGGGTGAGGAAGGTTAACTGAGAGCTGACTGCAAATGTTGGGGAATGCTTAGGATTTGACCAGACTGTATTACCTATTAGCAGACACACACTGAGAAGAGAGCAACAAAACTATGGAAGCAGTGAGAAAAGCACAGATAGTCCAGAGAGAGGGTGCTCTGCGGTGAGGTGCTTGCTGAAGAAAGTTGTAAAACTTTTGGGAAAGCAGTTGGTTTCCTTCCTGATGTGTTCAGGGATCTGGGGCTTTGGGTATGCTCTCTGTCAAGATACAGACTTACATCATATCTGGTATCATTGCTTTCTCCTCCTAAAGGAGCTAGGCCAAAAGAGCACAAGACGGTTGACCTCTTCTGGCTGATGGCTCAACTGTTAAAAGCAAACCAGGAATTCCTGCGCTAAATTTAGCCTCCTAACAATCTTGGCTTTGAATAAAACCATGTATCTAACTCTTTTCTTGGAGTAACCTGGCTGCTCAGCTCTATAAAAGCACCAGGCACCTCACATCTGAAAACAAGCAATACTCTTCCCTGCTTTATTTGCCCATGGAGGTCCCACTCTGCGCATAAACTTTGCTTGCACGAGAGTTTAGCTTCTCCCACCTTTCACTTGCACCTTTCTCCCCTGCCTTCCCCAGATTTGGGGGAAGCCTAGAGACTGATACGCAGTAGGTTTGGTCTGCTTGGCCTTCCTCTGTTATCTCCTGTCATGCAGATTGAGATATACATTCTCCTATACATATATATATGTTTTATTACATCCAGCTCTTTAATTTGACATGTTTTTCACTTGTTTATCTTTCCTCCAAAGTGACCAGACAAAACATTAAGATAGCAACAGGGAGAACATCTGTCCTATAAGACAAACGTTCAATAATATATATATAGGTCTCCATGTAAAACTCTGCAGATTCCAGATTTAAAGTGTAGCCACAGGCTTCTTTCCACCTTACCAAGCACTTTTCATCACAAGCCAAAGAAACATTTATGAAAAACAGCTAGGGTTAGGTTGTCCCTCTGAATTATTTTGGTGTCCAGATGTCCTTTCTGTAGGTGGGCAAAGCAGCATGAGATGGAAAAGGAGAGAGCTCGAGGGTTCCCTCCATCTAAATCCTGGCCACCGGAAGCACCCCAGTCAGGAGCCAGGGACAATGCTGGGTGTATCGAACAACTTCTGCAGGTCCTCACTTCCCCCTAGGGACTGCAAAGGCTGAGATGACAGAGTGGCTGTTTTAGTTCAACCCAGTCTGCCTGCTGTGAACTTCATTGATATTCCAGCTTTGATATCCCCCCCACCCTGATAGGAACTGATAATGTACATACCCAAAGATGCTTTTGCCTCACATCCTGGGCATCAGCTAGACTGCTTTATCATTTCAGCCAAATTAGCCCTTTTCATTGCATTTCTCAAATCCAAGAATCTGCATTTGCCAAATAGCAAAAAAAAAAGGGTTGATGGGGAAACTCTTTTCTGGGGTTCTTATGAGAGTGATTGCAGCACGGAGTGAAAAATAAACTATAAAGCATAATTTACCGCTGTCCTTTCAAATCTGCTTATTTGGCCCTCACTAAATGTTTCAACCCAGAATATCTCCAGCTGCTCCCTTGCCTATGAGAGAGCTTGAATTCCCAAACAATCTTCTGTATACTCTGTCTCTGCTGTGAGCTCAGCTCTATTCTGTAGGATTAAATCTTGACGTTATTAAATTCTGTTGATCAGTGACAGAAGTGCCTTCAGAAAGAGTGCTGAGCAGCTGCTTAATATTGTTTTTGTGGTGATAGGGAGGCAAATGTCTTTTGCATTGGCTGAAAAAAGCAGTTTGTGTCATTCCTAGAGGCACTTTATTGTGGAAACACAGCTCAGAGTCATTCTTTTCAGGCCAGTTGCCAAAACTTCAGCAGAAGCAGAGAAGCTTGCAAATAATTAGCTGGACTGTCTCTAGCAGGTGTCAGTTCGGAATTCATAGTCGATTATAATCCTCAAAGATTGTAAAGAGGTGATCCGACCAGACAAAACAAGTCCAGTATTCAAATATTTCTTTGCAAACAACCACCTTCCTCACTAATGCACCAGTTCTGATGTAAAGCAGCCTGACAAAAAATCTGCAATTTGAACTACTGGATACAGCAAGAATAAATTGCTCTTTTTAACTTGAAAAAAAAAAAAAAAAAAAAAGAATCCCCCCTACCCCCAAGCAAATCAATACAATGTCTTGAATTTGGGAAGGATGCTGTTTTAATTGAAATACAGTTCCTGTATGAAACCAGGATTCTAGCGTGAGGTATTTAATACTTTCTGCCACAATAAAAGAAGAGGATTAATGGACTCAGTGGGAAATCTAGATGTCATTTAGCTCTGAATCAGGCTATTATTTTACACTTGCCATTGATAGGAGTCAAAATGAGGCCACAAGCCCAAGACCTGCTCAGCTCCTTGCAAGTGCCAGTTCCCTTTATACTCCCATGGTCCCTGCTCAGTGGCTTCCATTTCTCCGGCGCTCAACCACAGCAGCAGCAAACCAAGGTAATAAATGGAGAAGTCACTTCAGGCTAAACGTGGGTAGAAAATGCATGCATCTTCTCTTTTTAAATATGTGGCTACTGCACATGCATGTACAATGTAGCTGAGAGATTATATAATATATGGAAACTAGCCAGATGTTTATTGCAGAGACTCTATTCTATGAATGCATGCTTAATTGAAGTAGGCTACTTGCCCTCTAAAGGAGGGATGAGTTTTTCAGCACTTTGATTGCTAGCACATGCATGCAAATTAAGGCAGGATGAAATGCGAACAACGAATTTTTAAACTTTCTAAGGACAAAAAGGATATAAATTTTCATAATTATTTTTTCTTCCTTTCCTCGATATTAGAAGAAGACCATAACCTGTAAGAAATGGAGCAGGGGAGGGAAGTTTATGAGTGAAAGCAGCCTGGGCAACTCTCCAAATCTATCCCAGAGTTTGTTTCTAAGTAAAGGATTTATTTGGAGAGTGGCATGATTTTAAGTCATTGCTGCAACTGTCCTCAGTACTTCTTGGATCTATCAAAAAGGCTGTGTTGTCATTGCTCTGCAGGCCCAGCGTTTTGCTGACTGTAAGCACTGTAATGCTGCATGTAGAAGCCATTATTCATAAACGCGGATCTGATTAATCCTCACTGTACCTTCAAAAGGGGATATGTAAAGTCATGAATGTCTTGCTCCAAGCCAAATGGCAAGCGAGGAGCAGAAATGATGTTGGGATTCAAGTGCTCCCAATTCCCATGCCTTTTCACTAAGCCGCCACACACTCGTAAAGGAGGCAAAGCCCACACAAAGCCGAATCCTGTCACACCAAGAGTTAGCTGTGAGAGCAATAGCGTAATGAAAAAATGTTGCAGATGCTAACCAGGTGCTGCGTCCTAGTTCTGACACTATTCTGGATGTTTGCCTTGAAACAATCTGGCTTCCCTGTTACCTGAAAAACCTAAGGATTGACCTCACGTAACTCCATTCTCCTATAGGGAGCTGCAAGATGCCTCCTAGCTCTTTCGAAACCAAGTTCTGGAAGAAATGAGCAGAAACGCTCTCACCAGATGGTGCAGAGCAAAGACGCTTGGTTCTGCGGTGGGGGGAAAGGCACCTTCTAGCTGCAGAAACCAGATGGTGGGCAGTAGGAAAACATCCGGGGATCCTACCCCTGGAGACCTCGTAGGAGAAAGTGCTTTGGGTCTGTGCTGGGGAAAGCAGTACCACATCAGCAGCTCCCTGGCTTTAGGCTTGCTGGCTGGTTTCATTGCAGACCTGGTTTTCTCTTTCATTAGCTTGAAAATAGAGGTCTCAAGAGAGAGCTGAAAAAAATCTGTTTGAGAAAGCCTTGAGAGGAGTTTCTCTCTCCTTCCTCAGAGCAAGCGCTCATAACAGGGAATTGCTTTGTAATATTCTTGGAGCAGCTGTGGCATTTCCAGGCTATGGAAACTCCACCCGAGGATGAAGAGAAATGGCTCAGTTTCAGGGCTCATGTGACTGCAGGCCGGCTGGCTCCTTTCAGACCAGTGGTGTTTTATTTCAGAAGTCAAACACGCTTTGCAAAGGCTTGAGCTCAGTTTGGCAGAAGAAGAGTGCTTTTGTCCTCTCTATCTTCTCTCCGAGATGACCTTTAGCTTTATAATCTGATCGGCTCGAAGGCCTGATAATCTCCAATTTGTTGGTAATGGATATCGTTTGTTGGCAATGCCCAAATTGTGCAGCCCCATTTTAAAAATAATTGTGCCGAAGCAAAGATAAGCTATTGTCTCCAACTGCAGGGTTTTAATAAAGCCAGTATATGAGAGGGCAAGGATCCAAACCAATTATAACCTAATTGACCCTGTTACGCCTTCTTTCTTATCTAAAAGCTCATTCTTTGCCACTCAGGCTCATGATATCTGTGGCTTGGAAAGTGCAGTTTTTAATGACCTGTTATCCATTCCTGATCCAGATAAATAAATGCAGGCCTACACCTCTCGATGGATGATTGATTTAGTTACAGTGGTCATAATTGGTCTATTAGGGAGAATCAGTCTGCTAAAGCAAGCAAAATGAACGAGATGTGGAGGGAGGCTGAGCACAGGATTTACCTTGACAGAGGAACCAATTTAAACGAAGGCAGTCCATGGTTGCCTATTTAATACTCCATGGAGTATGAAAAAGCTCTTGAGAAATAATTACTCTCCATATACACAGCTGTAACAAGGAAAAATTAAGTCACTGGCAAACCAAAGTCACCATTTTCCCATAAGTTTCAATGGCTCCTTTGGCATTAACAGCTGGCAGCCCGGGACCTGCGAATAAGCGCGCTGTACTGATCACCTCGGGGTGGGCAGCCTACCCGTGCAGTGCCAGCACATCTTGCCAGCTAAATCGGGGAAGGGGCACCCGGCGTTAGTGCAGTCCCTTTTATTCATTATCTTGAACTGCAGGGAGAGGGTTTAGGCAATAATGGCAGCGGGAACAGGGCTCATGTGGCACGACGGAGAACACTGTGTAGCAGCTCAGGCAGGGAGGAAATTGGGTAGCAGACACTGGAAGCAGGTAGATTAAACCAGCCAAAGGGCATGCGATGGCTTGGCTGGATGCATGACGCAAATTCAGAAGAACAGATTTACTTTCGGCTCCTGCCAAGCAGGAATACCGATCAGGGAGCCAGCTCCCCATGCTTCCCCTTCTCGTGCCTAACGTCTGGCATTTTAGTCACGGGCCACGTGGGGTGGGTAGGTTTATTTCGCACAAAATTATGAGGCAGGGAGTGCGTCTGCCTCCAATTCCCACAAGTACATTTACTTGTGTGCTTCCCCAGGCTTCGTTCGTGTCACACTTGACGGGAAGGGCAAAGGCATCCCTGAAGGGCCTGGCAGGGCCCTGGCAGCCGGAATAGCCCACCCAGCTCCACCCAGGCCCTGCCGCCCCTGCCTCCACCTTAGCCCCGCCTCCCTCTTAGCTCCACCCCTCTTAGCCCTGCCCTATTGTAGCCCTGCCTCTGCCTTAGCACCACCCCTACTGTAGCCTTGCCTCCATCCAACCCTAGCCATCCACTCCTCACTCTTAGCTCCTGCCACCATCTTAGCCCTAGCTGCAGCGTCATTGCTGGCTGCACTTGGGGGAGGGTTTTCCCTGCTGCCTGTTTGGTCCCTGCTGGGAGCCAGGTATGTGGTGAAGTGTGGCTCGCCCTGCCTGCTGGGCCACGGTAAATGTTGGCGAAGGAGCAATTCCTTTTCGCCCCAGGTTTGTAGCAAGCAGCTGTTTGGTTTGTTGCCACAGAGCGGTGGGTTGCGGCATTCGTGCGGCGCGTGAGTTGTTGGGAAGCGCTTGCTTGCTGCTCCGGCACGCTCGTTGGAGGGGGATCCTGAGTCCCTCAGGGTGACTCTTGTTCTCTCTCATCCCTTCTCCGGGCCCTGCCGTTCTTCCCTGCTCCCAAAAACCTGCTCTGTGAAGCCGAAAATGTGTCCTGCTCTCCCAAGCCCCTTGTGCAGACCCTGCTGCGACAGGGACTTTGCTTTGGGGCTCGGGGTACTGCTGCAGAGCCAAGTACAATAAACCACACAAAATCCTATTGATAGCGACCCTTCCACCCAGTTTATTAGGACAATTGTTAGTGTTGTTAAACCTGTCTTCCATGCTTTCAAAACACCGCTCCGCCCTTTCAACCAACTCCCTCAGGATAATCCTTCCCTATATTGCTTAGGTCTGCAGTGTGGCCTCAAGCAAGGGTGAGACCTTTTTTTACCGTATAGCGTCTGGCAGGGGACATGGGGAGCTTTGACTGCCTGTTGGGCAGTGTTGCGAGATCGGGTGCGGCGGTGAAAAATGAAATTAGGAGGTAGAGCCCCTTGGAGAGGTGTCAGCACACAGGGACAAGGAGCCACCCAGAAAGGCAGTGTAAGGAGCAGAGCAAACACATATGTGTCAGGAGTGCCTCGACTTTTCAAAAAAATACAGCTAATTAATGTTGCCCCCCCCCATATGAGGAATTATATTTCTTTAGTGGCTGAGATAGAATAGGTGGCATTCTCTTCTCCCACAGTGCAGCCCACCTATAGTATTCAATAACGTAACATTAGAGATAAGTCTTTAGTATAGTCTTTAATAAAATACCTGACAGGTTAGCTATTGACTATTATAAAGCTGTTAGATTTAATATGAGTCTTTTGAGCAATCCTTAGTATTCATCGCATTTTCATGAGTAGAGAATGATTGTAGATAACTGCCAGATGTGGTCTCAGAGTGGAGAGCAACTGAGATAAAAATTGCAAAAGCAGCTAAATGATGCATGGGCTGAAGTCCCACTTTCAATCAGACCCAGAGCACGCTGTAAAAAGATTTAGTGAGCTACCTCCCAGCGATGTGAAAGTTTCTTGGACAGTTTTTCTGTCTGCCTTAGGAGAAAGAGGAGTGGGCAGAAACTGGATAATCTAATCCTTATATTAATTTTATCTCAGTTAGAGGTTATTTTAAATCCTGAAGCAGGAGATGATATAACCTTGTAGTCTTAACTGCTGCGACTCTGGGTAACCACAGAAGTGTCTGATCCCAGGACTTTTGTTTTGACTTTGTTGATACCTCATGGTGGCCAGCATCCTAATTGAGCATTGCATGACATGCTGCTTTCTTGTGCTGCTTTTGAATTTAGCATGTTCTAATCTCATTCTGTGCAACTTCGGAAAAAAGTCTCATTTAGCATCGCTGATACAAAGTTCAGTTGGTTTGAATTGCTCTAAAATGGCATAAAGGGAAGGGCTCCTCTGTACTTTCCTGGGGTTTTTTTTTCTGTAACTCTAGAGCTTTCAGCTTCAGTGTTTAGTTTTATTTTGTAATAGTGCCCAGAGCCCCCACATCAAAGTCTTAGCATTGTTGCTCCAGGTACTGTACAAACACATGTAGCAAAGCATCTGTCTGTGGGAATGATAGCTGTGTGGTTGCTAAAGAGAAAGGCCAAATTTTCAGAGAGGGTCTGTACTGAAACAGCTCCCAGTGGTGTCAATGGGATTGCAGTACTCTTCCATGTCAAAAATTAAACCCAGATTGTCTGGTTCCCCTGTGTTGGGATCCCTTAGGTATTTTTAATAGAAGATAATAGCCTGCCAGCTGAGCACTACTGTTGCCCAGGCTCATGCTGTTGAGTTTTGCCTTTGCTAGCTTTCACCTGCATCCCGTTTCTGTACGTCCCCTATGAGCTGTGAATACCGCTGGTGCCTGCCTTCCAGGCCTCTGTGTCTGCTCAGCCAAAGAATGGTTACCTGAGCATACCGAGTGGCTGCTACTGATGGGTATGAACAACAATACATAGTGGGGGCTAAAACAGTCAAGGAATTTTTGGCCAATACAATCGATTTGCCAAAAAAGCTTTAGTAACCAGGCTAAGCTACTCTGTGCCAAATAATGCTGTCCTAAAGAATGCACCTAAGTATGCTGTGTGGACAGCATTAGGTCAAGGTATCCCTTGAAAGAGTTAACATCTAATCACAGATTTGTTTTCCTTGATTGACAGACAATTTTCAAAAAGAGTGCATTTTGTCAGGAAGTCATTCCCTTCTTCCTCCAGAAATCTCTTTGAAACCAGTGCAGGCAATTTCCTGTCTGTGATGGCATTCAAGACACAAGATACCCTTGTCTTTGACAGCAAAGGACATTGGTTTCATTTGAGCTTATCCCTTATCACTGACAGCAATAAAATTGTCAAGTGTGTGATTTGAAACATCAAATTCAGTATGAACTTGTTGTGTAAGCTGGGGACATTGGACAGAATAACTTTTCTCCCTTCTGAGCTGATATATGGGACTTACCAATTGGCAAATGGTAAAGACGGACTGATGTATGTTTACGGTAGCTTACGTAGAAAGTACCAACAGACCAACAAGGTTATAATGAAGTCATCTTCTGAATTTAATAATAAATTTCCCTTTGTCAGCAATGGTCTGAGGTAGTGGCATGAAACTTCTCTGAAGTGAAGGCAGAGGAAGAGATTTCACAGCTGAGGAAGTGCCCATTTCGATTGCAAGTTTGGAAGTACTGGTAAATTCTGGTAGCATTATTTTTATGGAAAAAATGAATGCATTTGAGCCTGATGCAAAAACCCAAAGTCATCTCTGTCCATTCGTTTAAAAAAAAAGTTAAAAACAGTTGATGATTTTGAGTATCTTAATTTGAGTGCCCAGTCAGAGAGACTTGAAAGTTCCCAGAAACTTGCCGTTCTCAGATTTGCTAATTGGAATATGAAGTGTGTTTGTGTGTTATGTACAGACAAACAAGATGTGTAGACATCCTTCAAAATATTGACCTAAAACTTCATATTGTAGGAGAGTGAATGATGCTAGGTAGGAACGAACTGGTTCGCTGAGAGGAGAATGGTCTGCCATATGTAACATGGCTTCAATGTATCTGTTGTCAAATTGTTAGCACTTGTGTAGTGCATGTTGGTACACTACATCTGTGGCTAGGCAAACTGTAAAACTTGTTTTCATCATTTTTGCCTGTGGTTGAGTCCCTAGAAGGTTTTAGTTTGTAGTGAGCCTTGAATCCTCATCAGTAGCATTAGCTGCAGTCTTTAAATGTGCATTAAGCCTCCTGGTGGTCTTTACATATTTGATCACTACTACTTTTAGAGAGTATTTTACAAGAGCAAGCCTTCAGGCTTAAATGTTATTGCAAAAGATGAGCTTAGTTATGAAATCAGGTATGTTTACTCATGGCCTGTGCTGCCAGCCCTGGGATCAAGGGACAGTGTTGCTTCCTAGCACTCTAACTCCCTGTCTGCGAGAAGGAGAATGACTGCAGTTACTTGCTTGCCCAAATTTCACACAAGTGAAATGCTGCAGAACTCCCAACTGTATGAATCAGCTGCTTGTCTGATCTCCAGTCTAAGGAGACCCTAACTCTGGGTCCTTGCAGTTGGCAGTGGTGCTAAATATCTTTAGATAGCTTTTTAAATTCTGCTCCTCAGGCTAGAAAGTTTTGATTTTGCTTCCTTTTAGTAATAAACAGACATTGTCACACAGTCAGACCTCAAAACCTTTTAAAGCAGTTAAAACCTTTTAAAGCAGTTATTTATCATTATCTAAAACTCCAAGTATTAGCGTGTATACTAAGACAGCATCTAAATCCTTAAGTCAAACTCACTTGTCAGGCATAGAGACATGGAGAAGAACAAATAAGAAATATATATGAGCTCTAAGCTCTAACTGCTTATATTTCAGCTATGAGACCTGAAGAAGCTCAGAGAAAAACAAAGGAAACAGACACTTGTTTAAATGTGACAAATTCATGACAGTGCAAGGTATGTCTTAACAACTGAGCTCTGCAGTTACCTTCTGCGTGAGTCTTTTTTTTTCCCTCCCCCCTATTCCAGGAGCGATGTGCTGCATTTTATCTTTACGACTGGGGTAGACTGCAGCTGTGGGGTTGGTTAGAGAGGGGAAGCTGACTGATGTTAACTTCTGCTATTGCCATAACCGAGTTATATTAAACAGGGTGCCTGTACCAAAAGATTGACCAAAGGCTACCAGCAGTACCAGGAAGAATATGGATGGCACTGTCTGCCCATGCTAAACCGCTGCAGAGGCCTGGGAATCCTACAGTATATGAATCTAGAGCCATGGTCAGAAACATCATTTTGATGCTAGTAGGCAACAGCCCCCAGCTCAGAAAAGTATAAGGTCTTCCAACCCTCTTTACTCTCTTAAAATACTGTTACCTCTAGCCCCAAAAGAGCAAAAATATGTAGCGCTGAGCTTTCCCTGTGTAAGAGCAATTCAGTGTTTGGTGCTGAGTAGTAATGTTCTCAGCTGAATTATGGGCAAAATCTGGATTTAGAAGACTATTTTGTGTTGCAAAAATTATCTAACAGTAAAAGTATAGTTTCCGTCATTGGAAATACGACTGTTAGAATAAAATTAATGGCAACAGTAAGATTCAGCTATGGTATGTTAATTCAAATCTGCAGTAAATCTGTCAGGATTGCAAGTCAGAGTGTAAGAGCTAAAATATAATTGTTGTAAAACACACTGAACTGTAATATATATACATTTTTCCCAACCACTTGTTGGCTGGCTATATTTTTCTATAATCACAATTTGAACCTTTTAAAAGGGTTTTATATAAGTCAGTAGAAGCAGTATTTTACTTCTCTTGTGTGGGATTCTGAGTGCAGTCTACTTTGGGGGAGAAAAATGGTCTAGGGGAGAAAATCAGCAGAGACTATCTTGTGTGTGCTTCTCTAGTCTGAAAAGATAGACATATCTGAGCGAGCAAAGAATAATTGGTCAATTTAGAGCCCAATGAAAATGACCATCAAAGTGGTTTTTTTTGGTT
The DNA here is from genome assembly GCF_036370855.1 of Dromaius novaehollandiae. NCBI lineage: Eukaryota > Metazoa > Chordata > Aves > Casuariiformes > Dromaiidae > Dromaius > Dromaius novaehollandiae. The sequence goes on from NC_088101.1 coordinate 2,775,052, forward strand.
AGATATCAATTGCCATTTGACCCTACAGACATGCTTTCTATAACAGTATTCTGTACGAGCAGGTAGACATGCTAAAAATTGCATTAATCACCTTTTTTTAAAAAACAAACCAAAACAAAAAAACCTATCCCTTATAAATAATTATTGAGCAGAAAAAAAGAAGCCCTCTAAACTGCTTTCAACTTGATTAAATAATTAAATTATAAATGATTTTGATTGTCAGCTTTGGTTCCCAAGTTTCTTCAGGAATGATTTTCCATGGCAGTCACCTTGACTGTTAGTTATTCAGAATTTATGACCCATACTCTTAGCTGAGCCTTGGCAGTTACTGAGATAGCAGGAAGGAGAGAGGAAGCAGGATACTTGTATCATACTTTGAGTATCCAGGCTAAGGTTACATTTAGGGAGTGGTCTTCTTTATATTGACATTTGAGAGAATTAAGCACACCTGAACAGCCATGTGTGAATACCACCACCCCTTTAACTCCATAGCAGAAACTCCAAGAATGCGGATCACTGGATGGGTCGACATCAGTACTTTTGTTTGGGTCAAGAATATGCTTTTCAGGTGAATCTCTCTCAATTAAGCCTTACCTACAGTACTTTAGTTTGTGCTTCAGAGCAGACTTAGATCACGTGAACTTGATTTCTTTTTGAATAAGACTAAAGCAGAATGTGTTCCAACCACCAATGGACATTGAGTCCACAGGACAGGACTCGAGTTCATTTGCAGTGTAATCTGTGAAATGTAAATGAGATGTTGGGTCCTTAGCACTATTTCCATCTACAGAGCTTCTTCTATCAGGCAGCAATACTAGCTAATGGCAACAGAGCTGAAGCTAATCGAAGACTGCACTGACATGGACAGAGCCCCCAGTCCTTCTATCTGTGAGTCTTCCTTCTCCCATTTGGATTTATTTGAGGGAAAATCCTCCGCTCTGCTCCTGGAGCTATGGCCTCCAATTCATGCTCTCTTAGGCATGCGCCATGGACACTTCCCCAGGCGATGTAAGCTGTCAAACCTGACTGAAGCCAATGGAGCCATGACAAATGACACTGGCTGAGGTGGTGCCCCAGGTGACCCTGCAATTTGCAGAGATGGGCATCCCCTCCTCCAGTGCACAGCCTTCATCTGTATCTGACAACCTTGTCCAAATGCACTTAGTGCAAATGCTTTGCAGTGTGTGCATCCTGGCTCCATTTGTGTGGCTCTCCGCTGTTCTGCTAAAGCAGCTTCCTCCACAGGTAGTAGTGACTGAGTCACTAGACAGCCCCAAAGTACAATTAATCATTTTGGGAACCCTGCTGTTTAGATATCCAAAGCCCACACACCGTTCGGCAGGGAAAGGGCTTAGTGCTTCCTGGAGAGCATTCTTCTTATACCCATCTTCAACTGAGTTTCCAAGGGAAATGTATTTATACATGGTCCCTTGCCACCCGCAAAAAAATCAGGAGGTACCTTTTAACAGTCTTGATCATTGTCACTAATAGTGCAATATACCTTAATCCAAAGGAGATTCTCTGTCAGACAAAAGTGTTGGCTTCGTGCAGTGAAGGGCTTTTATTTAATTATTTAACTATTTTTTAAATTTGCTTCCTTGCCTGCCCTGCAGGTTTGGATGAGGCTGTAGAAGGACACAGTGCATTTGATATTGTCTGAGTTCAGACCCCTGGGGCTTCTCTGGAGATGCCCTGTGAACTGCTTAAGAAAAAGAAAAGGCTGTTAATTTGTCCTTATTTGGAATTATTTTCGAAAGCTCGTAAAGCTTCACTGCTCCAGAGGAAAGTTACATCTGCTGATTGAGGAGAGGAGGAGAAATGATAATAAAAGTTACTCAGTTGAGGCTAATGTAGTCCTTTGAATTTTGCAGTCAGATGAGTTGAAGAGATTAAAAGGAGAGAAAAGGATGTTTGCATGCTTTAAAAAATGGATAAATGCCCCTCTTGTACGCATTAATTTAGTATATATGTTTTTATTTTGCTTTTCCTGTTTTGTTTTTTTTTTTAAAGCCTTAAGGGAACAGGGACTTGACAATTCTTTGGCAAATATTAGACAAGGCCGAATTACTGCAGTGAGACCACTGGCCATCTGCGTAGCTTGAATTGTTGAACTTCCTAAGCTAACACACTTCACATTAATAGGTTTCAATGGCCAGAGTCTGCACAAAAATAATGAGAACTGGGGAGATTTTTTATTGTTGTAATTTGTATTGAAACATGGGCTCTGCTGCTGGGTGCTGCTTGCAGCAATATGATAGTACTAGGTCGGCATCTTTGGGCAAGGAAAGGACACATTAGCCCTGTCCCATACCACTAACAGTCTAAGCAGACAGGGGGAAAAAACCTCAAAGTTAGGAGGGATGGGGAAGCAGATGCATAGCACAGGGAATAACTTACATCATGAAATACCTTTTTCAAGACCAGCACTGGTAAACTTAGAAATTCACTCTCTGCGGACACATTTTGCAGCTACGGGATAAGCGGTGGTCAGCAGAGAGCAAACAAAAATGAGCGGTGTTGCAAGACTATGTCTTTGGGCACTGGCGAGGAGCGAGGCTGTGCTGTGCCTGTAGCCGTGCCTGGCATGTCCCCTCAACCACTAGGCAGAGCAGGGTACCTGCAAGAAGGACATGGCCCAGCAACACTAATTCAGCATCTGAACCAGGCTGTCTCAGAGGACAGTGGTGCCTGCAAAAGGACTGTCTTTTAGATTGCCTATATTTTTCAAAGTAAAGAGGTTTATGCATATAGAGGGAGAAAAAAAACTCTTCAGATCCTCTTTGATACGCTGTTTGGGTTCAAAATCAAGACATCATTTATCTGTCAGCTAAGATGGTGCAAAACTTGCAGGAGAATACTCTCCAGTTGCTATTTCCCTGTAACAAGAAGAGGTGAAAAAAAAAAAGGCACTTCATTGCAAAGTCTCCCTGGCTTGCAAATGGGCTCTGCCATGTAAATGCTCTCTTTTGTTTGCATTGTACTTGGTTTGGCAGCAGCCTTCTAGGTTATCCTTCTCCATCCCTCTCCCCCTCCTGCTCCCAAGCAGCATTGTAACCCTGCTAAAAGAGCAGGGCACCAAGGGATCCTGCTGCACAGAGCCTCTGTCCTGCATGCTTAGACAAAAGAGGGGGAAAAGCAAGCTGAGAGAGGCTGCGGTGATATGCCCTGATGTTGCACAGGTAAAGAGGGAGATGCAAAGTGATGGGGCTAAAGAGCAGAGCAGTGGGGCCCAGGAGCAGCTGAGGAATGAAAAAAAGCCTTTGTAAGAGAGAGTAGCTGGAGAATGCACACAATGACACCAGGTGACATTAGTCCCAGGATGTGGTGAGCCACAGAGAGCAAGGAAGATCATCTACTTAGGTGCCAAGGGCATAAGTAGAGGCTGACAAGCCACCCTTTCCCTGTGTGCTCTGGCAGGGCTCAGGACAGCAGCTGCCCCTTCTTGCAGACTTTTTCCTGTTCTTTGCAGTTACAGGTTTCTTTTACATCAGGTAGCACATTGTTTTTCCATCCCGAGAGTCTGCGCAGGTGCAATACTGGCACGGCTGGCAGCCACAGGTGTATTGTGTCCAGTGATGGAGTCAGTTTTCCTGCCTGTATCCCATAATGTGCAAGTGATGGCTCCACAAGCCATTTCAGTGCCTGTTCGGCTGGATGGTGCTGAAGTCATTTCTCTCTAAATATAGCTCTTGCGCATGGTGGAGCTGAGCTCTGCTGGCATAGCAAAGCACAAGCAAAGGAAAAGCCAGATGGCTGATGCATGCTGAAAAGCAGCAAGAGGGAGTAGAGAATACAGCCAATAACTTGGCACTGTTACCAATTTCTTGGATAGCTCAAAAAAATGGCATTTTATATTTCTGTGCCACCCTTTCCCCACCCACCCTTGGTTTTGTTTGTTTTTGGCTGCAAGATCTACTTGTCAGGGACTGTGTCTTCCCAAAGAGGTTAATCATGGTGCACAGATTTTAGGCCTGTAATATTTGGGATAAGATTTTTAGTCAGTGGAGGGAGACAGGTTCATCCTCTATGGGGTCCAAATCATCTCTCTTCACTGACTACAGTGAGCCATGGCAGGTAAGTGTGGTGGTGACTTCCTCATTTGTACCAAATCTGGGCACTGTAGGATCCCCTTGCCATACATAGGATTAAGTTTCTCTTAAATTAGTTGGGGAACATGAGGCCATGTATATGCTGGCTTTATGGGGACAGACAGTATAGGGCTTTCTGATCCAAGCCTTTATCCCCTGCTCTTCAAGCCAGGGACCCTCTTCAGATACGGGTGTGCGAATTGCCTGGCGTGGCTATGCTGTTGCCTCTGTTTCTAGGGTTGAAGCTTCCATGGATTGCTACCTAGTAGTGTAGCTCTAGTCTCATTTCTTGCCAATCTACCTGTTGTTGTCTTAGATGCCCCTGGAAGGGGGGACAACAGAGTTGGAGGGTACTGTGACTCCTCACTGAAAATACACACGGTGGTAGCAGGGGGAGGTGGGACTTGAACAAGGAAGTTTCAATCTCCGTGTGTGAGACTTAACCAGGCTGTTGTGCTGTTGGGCCCGGGTGCTCTCTGCCTTGGCATGTGTTAGGTTCAAACCCACTGCAAGAAAAAAATAATGCCCAACTATCTACTAGGCAGAATGCAACAGCCATTTAGGAAACTACACTAAGCCACCAAACTGTAGCAAAGGATCTGAATTGCAAAAGAGTAGGGGGAGCTTAAAAACACTTTGAAGCCTTTTTAGAAGGCAGCAGCCTATGCATTGGAGAAACCACTGAGGAATCAGGAAGGGGAAACAAAAAGCACTGAGATACTTTTTTTTTTTTTTCTAAAGCAAGCACAAGTAGTCCTTCCTGTGTACATAGGGTTCAGATTTGCTACAGAGTGGCCTGTTAAGGAAAGGTATACATGTAACAAAGGAGTCCCCTATAAACTACAGAGTGAGAAAGTGGAACCACACTGTGACACAGACTTTGGGTGACATAAACACTGTTACAGGGGCTGAATTAGGTGAAAACATTTCAAATTATCACCTTCTTTGTTTGCAGCCAAGAAGACACAAGTTAGCTGGCAGAAGAACTAAGTGGTACTGTAGTGCTAAACACCCAAAACCAAAGCAAGACAAAAGATGTACATAAAGCCTCTGCTAATATAGGATAAACTTGAGCTGCGATTCATCTGAGTCTGGGAAAATGGTGCAGTTAGTTGTTGGCCAGGTAGGTGGGGGAAGCTGGTTCCAGGACCGAACATGAGAGCAGCCACTGGCATGGTAGGTATGACATTGGAGTAACTCAAGCTTCAGGGCTGCAAGGTTTGTAGGCTTGCTATTAAACTGCAGGAAATGAGATGAACTGCAAAAAATTGGGGATGGATTAAAAAAGCAACTTCAAAGCCTTTTAAGCATCTAAATGAAAGCTGCTAACGTGACCTGGAAACCTTAAGGAAATTCGATTCGGTAACAGGAGGAGAGGTATAGGAAAAAGTGACACAAACCTGAAGTTTAGAACAACCAGTCCAATGTGGCGATTTTAACTGTATGGCTATGAGCTTACTGTATCAGCATGTTTAGATCCTTGTGGATCTAAACTGTATCTCAGATCCTTGTGGTTCCTTGGACGCATTCCTATGCCCCTGGGAGGATGCAAGTAGCAGCAGTTTGGTATTTGCTGAGTTGCAGCAGTCAAGAGCTGGCTCAAAGCAGTGTGTGGAAGAAGGCTAATATGGCAGTGAATATATATTTGCTCTTCCTTACCTGTGTAGCAAGGAGGACATGTGGGCAGAGACAGGGAGTTGAATCTGAAGCCTCAAAAAAACAAACAAACTGGGAAAGGAGTGACATAGGCTGAGGTAGTTGTGTGGGTCTGATACATGATGCTGGTATGGAAGAATTTTGTTCAAATGCTGTGGAGTTGGGGGGATGGGGAGGCAATGCTGCTTGCTCACTAGCTGATTAAATGAAACTGCTTTCTGTAGGAGAATGAAGCCTTCGAGAGGTTCCTGTGCGCGTTGTTACAGCCTATTGGACTATATTTAAACAGAGTCCAGAAGTACAGGTTGCTGACATGTCTAGGAAGCTCATGGCCTTATTGAAGCAATGAGAGTCTTTCTGAGGACTCCTGGGCATTTTGGACTAGTCCCTCCATGCTCTTCTCCTAGCCATGGGAAGCTGATAATACCCTAGAGAATCTCTGCTGTCCTCAGTGTCTAACGGAGGTGTAAAAATTGACTTCAAGACTTAGGTTTCTTAGCCTCCAGGACATACTAGAATTAGTAGGATTTTGGACTCCTAAATCCCAGAGTCTGAAACATTGCTTCCTTGTGCCAAAGGTTCACTTGGTTATTTGAACAGAGCCAAACTGTCAACCTCCTGCAATCCCTGCTGAAGCAAATAGCTTCAGTATTGTTTTCTGTATTCATCCGCTGTGTTGATTTAGGAAGGGCTGAGCACAGAGTTTGCAGGGCAGGATCCAGGTAGGGTTCACATATCTTGCTCCAGCTGCAGCTTTATGGATGAAGCCATTCATGCCCCATGCTCCCTTCCCTCTTTTCACCCCTTGCTGCCAGATGTTGTTATCCTTTTCATGCAGTCAACATAACTTCAGTGTAATTGCACCCAGGCTGATTTAGTAAAACAGGCTGAGATTAACCCCTTTACCTGGTTAGTCTTTGCCAGCCCAGCTCTTTTGGACTGAGCAGGTTTAGGGAACAATACTCTGAGTTTGGCAAAGTATGTGTGTGCGGGGGGGGGAACAAGTGGTGCATGGGGGTATCCCCACTATATCCACCCCCAGCCAGGTCTGGATGTGTGAGCGGAGGCTCCTAGGCCCTTCTGCTCTGAGCTGCAGAAGAGGATTTTGAACTGGCAGCTGTTGCAGATTTGCATCCACCATGAATTTAGCACAAGGAAGACATATAAAGGACATTAACCCTGAGACTACATATGCACGTTGCAAGTTAAAATGCTATCTTATTGCTGAGCAGCGTATGCAAAGTGTGCACATCTGGAAAGTGTCAGTGTCTCTACTGAGAGCAGCAGAGGCTTTTATTACAGGACTGTGGCGTACTGGGTTATTGTACTGGCTGCTGAGCAGTCCTAGCTGTTTGAGCCTGCACTAAGTTTGGTGTGATTCATGGTGGTAATGATATATTTTTCTCAGCAGAGAAGGAAGAATGCTATTGTCCTTTCTTCTTTGTTTCAGAATGTTTTTTGCTTTAAGTCTGCTGCATATTATTATTTTGTCTCCAGTTGGTATTAATTTTGCAAATCGGTCCCTGTGGAAAGAGCCTGTATAAAGGTATTCTGCCTCCTCCTCTAAGCCTTCATTAATGTCCCTGCATTTATCTTTTTGAAGCTAATAATAGGGGAAAAAAACACTGTCTGTGGACTTCTATCATGATGCCATTTGAGTCCATTTTCTCTCTTGTTGGTAACTATTTGATTTGACTTGCACCTGCGGCAGACTGTGGTGGGGAAAAAATCATTTGCCGCACTTTTTTCATGTCTGGACTGATGAGAATAGTAATGACAAAGGCAAAGCAGTTGTGTCTCCACCTAGCTGGCTACAAAGCAGGCAGAGAGTCCTTGATGCACTTATCAATTTCATACATTGTACAGGCATTTAACATTGATGCTAAAATAATTAATGATGAGAAAACGTCAAAAGGCTTGGGTGCTTTGGTTCAGAGGAGCCCCAGAAGCTCTGGTGGTTATCCAGACTTGTGTAGCACTTCTCTGAGTGTACCGTACAAATAGCTTTTTGGTGCTGCAAACTGCCAAAAGGCTGGGGATTTTTATGTAAGCTTTTATGTAAGCAAGTTAAACATCTTCAGGCATCTAAGAAGTTCTGAGAGAGGTTTTTATGGAGAATGAGCATTTATCTTCAGTCTAATATGTGCTGTTCTGTGAGTACCTGAGCAAGAGATTTCTAGTTGTTCAATTTTAGAGATTCATTGCATAAGTTTATTTACAACGGGTTATCAAGGGAACAAGTTTATTCTGAATTTGTAAGGTAGCAACTGAATTTTTCTAAGTGACCTCTGCAGCAGGCAGTAATACATGGGAGGAGATTGGCAGTGATACCATAGGTAGAGCTGAGCTGAATTTGTCATCTAAGGTAATACTTCAGTTCCCCTGTTTCATACTTCAAGGACAGAATTAACCTATATTTTTACCAGAATTACTGATTTATGGATAAGTGAATTGTCTCTGTTCTGGAAAGCATCTGTAACTAAAATTTCTAGAGAAAGCAAGCATGGAAAGCATCCAGCTTTAAAAAAAAAAGAGTTTTGGCTGTCTCCCAGTTATTGAGAGGCATGAAAGGTCATCTGACTTGTGGTAACATTTTGCTGTGCAGGGCCATGACTCCTATTTGTTTCCTCTCCAGGTGTACTGAGGCATGGGAAAAGTTTCTTCCATGTTTTAAGTAGCACAACTAAATCTTGCCCAGGCCAGAGAGAATCTAGGTGGCCAGTAAGCTAGTTGCAATCCTCCAGGGGTCTGCTGCAGGCTTGCATGGTTTGCAGGACTCACATGGTGCATGACATTTCTAAAATTAGAGAGCAAAACTGTGTGTATCTGCCTGACTCCATGTATTAGTCTGACAAATGTTTAGTTCCTTCAAATCAGAGATACTTGAAAAAGCATAGTGGCATGTCTAATGTACTTTTCCTGCACCACTCCATTGCATCTCGCTTCATTGGACTAGATCTGGTTATATATGCAGTGGTGTTCTAGGTCCTGTGCTACCATCATAAACCTCTATTTTTATACAGAGAAATGCAAGTCACTGAGCTAATGACTGAACTGTTTGTCAAGTGTAGGATGGGTTGAAAGACAACTGTGTAGCATGAGAATCATTTAAAGGAAAGCACGTCACTGGAGGGAGGCACAGAAATGGTCCTGATGGGCCCCAATGCAGATTTTGTTCTTGGAAGTCTGTCCTCAGAATATAATTAGCTGTGTGCTAGAGCAAGTGTGCTGAAGAAAAGTATCTCGCCAAGAAAAGTAGTAAAACAGTTAAGTTAAAATAATAATAAACTAAATAGAATGAAAGCAGTCAACGTTTTATTATCTAGAGGGAACTTTGATGTAGAAAAGTCACATACAACCCAAATGATCCGTTGGTTGCCCTCATCTTTGGCCTGCTAGATTTCAAAGGCCTTTGAGTAGACTTTTACAGAGAAAGCTGTAAAAGTTCTTGCATATAGGTAGCATTTAAAAAATCATGACTTATTTTTTAATGGCTAAGCATACCCTTTGCTTCTTCCTAAGGTAGCAAATGAAACATCTGGCTTTTAGGTTCAGTGATGCTTGGATTGTGATCAAAGGAAAAGGTTGCCAATTAACCCCCCGTGATCTCTCCACCATGTGTGTTTGATGCCATCTTTTTTCCATTTGATTTATTTCATCGGAGCTTGATATTAAATCCCTTACCAAATTCAGATTAGCCCTAGCTTTCCCATTGCTCTGACAACACATCAAAGCTCTAGAGAATCCAGAAGGTTGAATTAGCCACTGTTTGAGTCTTCAGTGAACTGCTCTGAGACATGTATCTGGTGTAAGGAATAAAGGGAATAGATGATATTGCTGCTCTGCTTTGAAACTTTCAGAGAAGTTCAATGGGTGTTAGGTAAGACCGAGCTAAATTTAAACAAGCAGAAAGTGAGTTACTTAAAATAATGACTGGTTGTATACTTCATAGAAAATTGGCTAGACAAGAAGTAGCAATAAAGATCTAGTATAACTTGGAATAATTTCAGTATATATTTCAGCAAACTGGGACACATTATGTTAGTAAGGATAATACATTTGCTATTTGTATTAAAATAGCGATGTTAGCAAAATAGGGAGGAGCCGTAATGCACTGTAAGAACGACACTCCATTGTCATTGCTGTTCTGATCATTAGTTACTCTGAAAGCAAATGGGCAAATGTTTTCTTAAGGCTGTCTCAGGAAGCTTGGTTGCTGCCAAGAGCCTGAAGCAGTGTGGAAAACATGTAGCTGATAAGTGAGAGGAAGAGTGTAACAGCTTACATAAAAAGAAGAGGGGGGGAGAAGAAATGTGAATTTAGTCCACAGGGACTTACAGTTAAAAGCTTTGTCTATGTATGAGACTGGCTTGACTTTACCAGCCCAATAGGAGAACTATACCAAGGTGGTACCATTTCAGCTAACTTTGTCCCCAAGGATGAGTTATTTGTCGCTATGACAAGAATGCAGAATGCTACAGTTCACTGAGGTGTGAGGAGCACAAGTTTGAGAAAAGAGCTTGACTTGTTCCCACTCAGTTCTCATAATTGTGGGCAGTCATATGGTGGGCTGGGCAAGGCTTTGCCACCTCTGTCTGATGCAACTCTGTCCTCTGTGAAGACATAGGTGGTATCAGACACTTTGCCTGTATAATTTCACTCAGTGGTTTTCTTGATAGGTGATTTGAAACAACATCTTGGGTCTCATGATTGAAATTCAGACTATATCACAAAGTAAATGTAGCTTGATCAGGAGTCAAGGAAGCCTGGCATAACTCTAGACCTGTGCCATGCACAGCTGGATGCTTTCTTGCGTTTTCCCCTTCAAAAATGACTGCCACTTCCTGGTGAGCCAATTTGATATTTTTCCATTCAGGAGGACTTAAGGAGTCATTTCAGTAATGGACTGCAGTTTTGGTAGGAGAAGAAAAGAGTAAAAAGGTGCAAGGACGAGCCAGATCGTGGAGGTTAGGAGAATCCTTCAGGGCCTTGCCTAGGACTTTATACAGGACAGGGAGAATTATGCATAACAGCAGTGTAGATTTATTGACCATCTCTTATAAAGGCAGCTACAAAACAGCAAAGCATGCTAAATTGTCATTGGAAGGACACTTAAAAATGAGAGAGGACTTGTTAAAAAAAGAAAGGAAAAGATGAGAAGAGAATATAGCAAATACAGAGCCAAAAGTGGTTGCTTTCACAGCAAGGATTTAGGGGAGAAGGAAGAACTAAGTGCCCTCTACTATGGGAAGTATCACACGTCATGAAGTTAGAGCATGGGTCAAATGATATCATTTTCACCTAGTATGGCGTAATTCTGTGAAAGCAATGCAGTTAAGCCTTAACTGAGATCAGAGTTTGGACCTATGTTTTCTTCTCATGCCTTGTGTTTCTAGGTTGTGTTACGTGGCTAGATATGAAAGCTGTTGTGAAGAGGAAGGAAGTAAACTGCCACTATATAGTGGATAGGACAAGGAGTGATAGTTTAAAATGGCAACAAAAAAAATTCAGTTTAGGAGCAAAGAAAACTCTTCTAACTGCCAGAATAATAGTGCCCTGGACTGGGGCTTCTGCAGAGGTCTTGGACTCTGCAGTGCGAGGCCTTGTTTCACTAAAGTGTGTTTAAATGTATGCTTAAATCTAAGTCTGTAAACTACCCCACTTGTTTTCAGTGTGTTATTAATATGTTTATTACCTACAGCCTTTGCAATCTGTGCATTTACTGACATAGTTGTATTCAAACATGGGCTTAAGTGTTTGGGTGGAAAGGCAAATGATTAGACAGATGGCCATTGTTTTTCAGCAGCTGATTTTGGTATAGGCAGCAATGGCCAATATTATATTACCAGTTAGTTAAAAAGCAAATAAAATAAAGCTTACTTGTGGTACTCATCAGTGTCTAGAGCACAAGTCTGCTGTGGGAGCATGCAGAGATGGTGAGCCATTGGATTTTTTTAAATTCATGCCTCTGGCGTTTGGGGTTTAATTTCCCCTAACATGTTCTTACTCCATGTCAACAAAATTATTTTGGTTCCTTTTCCAGGAAAAAAACAAAACAAAAAAAAAAAACCAAAAAACATAAAACACCTTTCTCCCGGTACCGTGACATTTTGTTCAACCATATTGCTATGTTTACATTTTTGCTGTAGCATGTTAACTGATACCTGAATCACCATCTTCCTCTGTCACCACTTCCTTCTCTTTCCCTTCTTTCTATTACCATTTTTTGGTCATGCGAGTTGAATGAACATGTCTCTCAAAGCTTCCTGTTAACAGTAAGTGTCTCCAGACAGTTTATCTTTGGACAAACCAATGTCCATAGGTGGATCGTCAATTTTTCATGTGTCTTTTAGTGCTAAATCAATAGACCTGAAAGCCAGAATGAAGGGCGTATCATTCACTGAGCTTCTTCAAAACACAGGGCAGAAAATTTCATCCAGCTATGCCTACAATGAACTTTGTAACCTTTGTTTAGCTAAAGCGTTATCTCCACAAAGACCTCTAGTCCTGATTACATGAATGTTAGAGGAGGAAAACTTGCAGTGATTTCTGGCACATCTGTTGCTTACTACTTGCTTCTCGCAATTCAGTTGATGTCTTTCAGCTCTAACTTCAGCCGTGAGTACTACTGCTGCCTTATCTCTGAAGTTTAATAAAAAATTTTTGTTTGCTCAATGCTAATTCCAGTTTCTCTATAAATGAGCCCATTGGAGTGGGTAAAAAGCTGTCCTGAAATGGTAACCGAAGTCCCCCTGAGGTATAAGCCCCAGTTCATCACCTGCAGCTATTCAAGTGCATGTCTCTTCTGACCTTCAAGTAGTCTGAGAAGCACAGGAATCCATGGGGACACTTTCAGGAGCAACAGTGAAAAGATATTTAAATTGCTCTTGGTCATCCCCTTGGCCATTTTCACCCCTGAATCCCAGAAGGCAGAAAGAAGGGTGCCTGGGGAAAATGGGAAAGGGTGCTAGGCAGAGGCACAGCAGTGGGGCTCAGTGATTAAAATGTGTGGGAGTTACCCTGTGCAACCAGATAGACTGTTTTCCCACAGAAAATCTCTGAAGACAGTATTAAAGTTGGTTCTAGAAATGCAGACACTTAGAGCTCAGTTTTGAAAAGCAGGTTCTTAATTCAGCAATTAAACACCTGCACACTGATTAGTGATTCAGAAAGCCTGTGGGTGCTTACCTTTTTCAGTGGGTGTCAAGTGCCAATTTTAGGTCTAAGTGCAGATGTAGGTGCACGAACAGAGTTTCAAGATTGGAAACCAGGCTCTTAATGACAGCAAGTTCATCTGTCTGACTTGCTTCTCTGTACTGCACGGGAAAATCAACTGAGCATAAATGGGGAGAAGGTGAGGAATAAGGAGTATGAATAGCTAATAGCTGCTGTTATGAAACTGTCGGACGATGACTTGCTGCCTGACAATGAAAATACTGTTCTACTGAACAGGGCAGCAGGCTCTTCAACTTCAAATTTATGGCATTTGCCTGCTTTGCTTCCTTTTAACCTCTGAACTATTTTCCAGGGCCTTCATCTGCAGACCAAGCATGTCATTTAACTGAGCATGCCACCTTTTGGACCCAAAGAAGTTGGCCACTGATGTCCTTATTGTCCCATGGGATAGAGGCAACATGTTAAAAGGCACCAGTGCTCTACGTACTGAATGAGAAGTGAACAAATCCCAAATACAGCAAGTTGAATGAACAGAGGAAAAGAGAGAAAGAAAAGACAAGCTGCAGAAGGAGATGTTAAAGGCATCAGGGCAAACACAGCTCCTGTCATCGAGTTTCTCCCTGATCAGGGGACAGATGGCCTACCATTTCCAGCTTGTGCTTCAAGATCCCCTAGGAGATGTGATCATGCATTTTCTTTAAATCCAGACTGACAAGCTGATAGTGTAAGCTATGTATATCACAAATCAAGGTATGAATTTCTGCCTTATTCAACATAAAACCAAAAAGAAAGGTAGGCTTGTCAGCCTTACGCTGTTGGAACACTTCTCAGGCAGAGGAAAGAAATCAGTTTTAAGCTGTGGAAAGGGGAGCTGTATTTCTGTACATGCCCAGCACAATGCTGACTAAGAATAAGCAGCAATATTTACTTTTCAGGTCTGTATATAAAGCTCAGGGCAGGGACTAAATGCCATAAACATATTTGTGCAGGACCTCTCAGAGGTGGCAGAAGAAACCAACAAAGAAAATGGCCCAGCCTGCTACAAAAAGCTTTACAAAAGCCAGTAAACAAAGATAGCTTCTTTCCATAGAAAACAGCCCTCTTGCAATGTAAGTCCATTTCCAGCTAGAACAGGGTTCCTCATCAGGGTTAACAAGAGGCTTGTTTTTGTCCCTGAAAAGCCAAATTTCATTCAGTCTCAAGAGGGAGAAGTGTTGTGCCAATGCACTATTAAAAGCAGTGTGACACCCAGCCTCTGGCTCCCAGTGGGTGGTCGAAGGGCAGGGAGAGAGGATGGGTTTGAGTGTCTTGCCTGCTATCAGGGGAGTGATGCCACTTCCCCAATGACAGAGCACTGCAAGCTGAACTGGCATTTTTGGAAAGCTGTTTGAGTTAGCCCCAGCATCAGCACAGCTGGTTAAGAAGTGGTTTGCTGGGAAGACTTTAGCATTGCAAAGAAAATGCTGCTTTGGTGCTGTCGGCAGCTGCAGCTCTGGCAGTGGAGCCCTGCAACCTGTTCTGCAGATAGTAAAGGTAGTAGTTACTGTCATTCAGGGTCTGGGCTAAAAGGCTCCCAAATCTCCCATTTTTGAGGACTGGTTGCTTCCTTCAAGACCCACTGAAGACAGGAGCAGTTATTAACATGCATGACGGAAGCCTTGTGATATTTGCTGCCTGTAAGACACCAAACTTTCTTGATTGACAGGAGGAGAAGGCTGAGTATGTAGATTTTGCGAAGCAGATACTCATCACTCCCTCACCAGCATTATCAAAGCAATATCTAGTTCTCGGCACCAGTCATGCCTGAGTCAGCAGACCTTCAGTTTTGTTTAGCAATCCTTTTTTTCTTGCACTGGGAGAGAAGTTGAATGGGAGGACCCCTTTCTCTCTCCTTTGCTGTTCATTTGCTTATTCTTCCTTACTCCTCTTGTCTGTTCCTTGCCTCTGCTTTGAGTCTCAGCTCTAGCTGGCTGGGAGAAGGGCAATTCTGACGTGGATAACAGGCATCCAAAGCTGACGGGGACTAAAATCCTGTTCTTGGCAAATATTTGTTTGTTCCCATTTGACCCCATGTCTCTAATCGCCAAACAGCATAACTTTTTCTAGGAAAAGCATCACCTTTTTTTCTGTATTATGCTGATGCTGTTGAGCCTTGTTGAGTAGATGCCCTTGTGTTAGGGGCTGTTGGTGCAACAAAACTTTAATGATTCAGTTGGTGGGAATTAAAAAAAAAAAAACCTCTCAATTCTTAGACTGCTTGTTAAATCCCACTATAGCTAAATAACATCTGGCTTTCTATAAATACAGCAAGTCAGTCATTAACAGTGGGACTATTCACTGTTTCCAGAGCTGCATTTGAAAAGAACTGAAATGCAAAGTATTCATTGAAGTCTGCAGAGCATCTGCCTGTGATAGACTTTTGATAAACCCAGCCTTACACTCCAGTCATCTTCATATTCCAATGTTTGGATATCTTGTGTGTGACTGGCTGTCTTATTTTCTGGAGTCACAGACATGTTACTGATGCAGGCAATATGGGAGTTTCTAACATCCACAGAGAAGTTGTTGTGTGCAGAACAGCAACCTTTGGACCTATGCTTATATTTAGATATGCACAGATGGTCCATCAGACTCAATCAGCTCTTTTTCTAGGTAAAGCCCTTTGGTAGATCAGGGCAAATAAGCATAATTTGTGCATTAAATTAAGAATTGCTTAGAAACGTCTTAGTTGTCGTTATACTGCAAATTTGGTCTCTGAGCGCTGTATGGTGAAAGTCAAGAGAAGGCCCCTTGGCAGAAGCAAGGATCTCTATCCACCGAGGTAGAGAAGAGCATTTTTGTAACTGTTCATAGCCGTTGTCGTGAGACCTGTGATAGAGGCTGGCGCAGCTGGATCATTGCAATATGCATTTCAAGTCTTTTCACATATAGTGGAAATAATGAGGCCTGGTTTCCAATGTCTCCCTTGTATAGATACTCTGATGCTTCATAAAGCTTATTAGGCATTTCTTTGGGGATTGAGGAGAGAGAGGAATTCTTTCACTACCTAAAACTCTACTGTCACATGTGTGTAGGATCTAAATGCCTTTGAGAGATCAATCTGTTTTATTTTGATTAAAAAAAATGGTCAGAAAGGTTGAAAAATGGCCTTCAAGTAGAAAAGAAGGGGTACCCACAGTGAGATCACATAGCTATCCTTTCCACGGAAAATCAGACGAAAAGGGAATGTTTGCAGATGATTATAGAAGTGCCTGGCACTGAGACACTGTGTCTGTGCAGCGAATTGAAACTGGTTTCTGTCTCAGCAGGGCTGCTACATTAATGATATTTCCCAGCAGGATTCTCTGCATGAGGCAGCACAGGAGGTCCGGAGCAATTGCTTTTGCTGCTGGACACTGGAGAGCTGGCGGGTTTCTAGCTCCTCTTGCAAAGGTACATTTACCCATGTCAAGATGGGCAGCCTCAGGCACATGTTGTAATTATGCTTAGAAAATTGCATTTAAGGCACTGTAAAAGTTGTTTCTAGTTGTTTTCATTATAAATAGACACAGGGATGTATCCTTGCACCTATTTCTGCCTGTTTTACATCGCTCCCACCAATCTGATCACCTTTGCTGTAGTATCAATGGCAGGAGTGAGGGTGGTATGCCTCCTAGAAAGAGGCATACCGGGGGTCCCCAGCTCCTGAAACAGTCTCTGCAGGTGACAGTGACTGGGGAATAACTCACAGCAACCATAAGCCAACTCCTAACTAATTGCCTGCTCAGGGTCCTGCTCCCATCCATGCTGCTCTGAGTTGGTTTCAAGGCACACAAACCTGCTCCAGAGGATTTTGATACTCTTGTGGGATCCTCCCAAGAGGATGTCCCTCAAGTGCATGAATTGCTTGGTAAGGCTTCAGGGAAGGAAGTATGTGAGCTCTGCTCCACCAAACTACTGAAGCACAGGAGAAATTACGCTGAAGTTTCTTTTATCTTTGAGTCTTATACCGCCATCCGTGGTTTCTGAGCATCTTCCATATGACAATTAGTAATTACAAAATGTCTAGTGAGCTATATGGAATCTGTTAATATCCTTCAGGGCCTTGCTGTCTCAAGGCCATAATTTTCAGCATGATGATGGTAGCGCAAGGCAGAAAAATGCTTCTTTTCTGGTGGAAAATATTAGTGATGTGTTTTGTAATGGTATATACAGTCCACATGAGGAATACAGAAGAGGAATATGATCATGAAATACTCTTCCGGGTGGTACTGTGGCAGCATTTCCAAGATACTACCCCACACCCCTGCCTCTACCCAGTATGCACACCCATGAAAACTGAAGCTTTCAAAAAAGAGATAGAAACTCTCCCTGGCAGAAATAAGAACAGCTTCAAAAGAAAAGTTAACATTGATTATTCCCATCCACAGAATCTGCGTGACAGATGTCCTCGGTGCAGGATTTTCATGGGGTGGGAACTGCTGAGATTATGCTGCTTGAATCACTGGTTTTGCTACTTTTCCTTAATCAGTGCATCTCTTCTGTATTGTAGTTTGATAGAGATTTCACCAAAGATGACAAACTTCCTATTGACTTCAGTGATCTGTGGATCAGGTTATCAGCCATCAAACTGACTACAGCAAGGACATCCCATCTTACCTAAGTCTGGAGAATTTTACTGCTGCTTCACTGTGTAGCCGTAGAGGGAAGGTCCCATATGTTGCTTTCTTCAGGAGACCCCTAAAGCAGACTCCCTAAAGGGAGCAAGTCCTTGTGGTTTGTGTTTCAGTCCAGACCAGAGAAGGGTAAACTTTGTTTACCCATGTTTGCCCTCAGCTAGATCGTGGACCATGAATCCAATGGGAGCTCTGGTGGAAAATGTGCTCAGAGTGTCAACCTGATTCTGTTAAGACCATATTCACAGCATGCTCAAGCAGAGTCAGGCAGGCAGATGTGGTGCAGGCTGAACATTTTGAAACTAAGCTCAGTAGCAGCAAGTGCTGTAAAATACGCAATTCTTAAATATTGTCCCCTTAATATCCCCTTAAATCAGGGAAACTGCCTGAAATTGGTGTAACTTTTGATGTTTAAAATAGTAATGGTAGAAGTTATTGTGGTTTTATGCATTTGAAAGGATGTTTTTCCTTTATTCTAATTTATTTATTGATTTATTTCCCTGCCCGCTCTCTCTATAATGGGAAGTTTGTCATCTTTAAAGTAAAACATGCTAAGGAAGATATAGTAAATAGGAAATTGGCATATAGTGATAAAAAGTGGTAAGTGAGGGTGTTTACGATAAGCTGCCTTCAGCATGTTGGGTTATGTATGTACGGCATGTAATCAAAGGATCTTGCTGAAACCTTTATGCAGTACATCTAGCCTACAGGGCAACAGATAAAAAATCACTAAACTAGAATGGAAACAATTTGCTTTGTCAAGTCAGGAGAAGGAAGAACAATCTGAATTTGAGCTCAACGTACCTTTTTTTTTTTTTTTTTTTTTTTTTTTTTTTTTTTTTTTTTTTTTTTTTTTTTTTTTTTTAAGAAGGAGCAGATATAAGCACAAGGTGAGCTTCTAATAAATTTTAGGTCTGGAAGGGACCCTCACACCCACCCAGATTTGGTCTTCAACCTAACACAGGTCAGGGAGACCCACACAGACTTCCACATCAAGAGTGTATTTTGTGGTTTTCAAAAGTCCTTGAAGGATTTAGGGAGCACAAGTCCCATCTGAAGAGAATGGGAACTTGAATTCCTAACCCTGATAGAGCAGCTGAGATTTAAATGTGCACAGAGAGGCAAAACTGCAGTCCCAAGCCTGAGTCGACTTCACCAGCAAAAACACAGTTAAAATCAAAGTAGCAGCCTTTCCATGGACTGACTCTCAATACCAGGCAAAATATGCTTCCTAAACAGCCCTTTATAGCCAGTGCTCTCCTCCCTAAGCACCTGTGCATTAAACTCCCAGGAAAGCACAGCAGCATTATTTCTTTCCCAGAGATCAGTGGGACACTCCCAGCCTTGACTGATTTAAAACTTTGCCTGAGATATTAGAGCAGGAAAGAACTGAAATAAAGCATACAGGAGAGAAGAGCACCACACCAAGTCTCTTCTGTCTGGTGGTAGTGTCTGCTGCAGGCTCCTAGGGCACAGCCGAGTATCACTCTGTCTGCTTTGGCCAGTTGGTGTGTGAAAATCTAATACATTTATAGTAGAAGGCTGACATTTTTCTCCCCACTTCTGAAAGCTTCTTTCCCTCCAAAAGCATATCACTGCTGTGTCACCCTCGCATGATCCTGTGTGCAGAGGGACATAGCCATTTCTTGGCCTGAAAATATACCCAGTATAGTAATATATTGCAGGAAATACTCCTCAGTCTGAATTTAAGACATGGCCTGGAAGAAAGGCTTTTATTTTACTGACAGCATAAGCTCTGGAATGACTTGAAAGTGCATTTCATTTGGTCTTTCTATGATATAAGCTTTTAATTAGTCGTAATCAATTTAAGTGGGGAGAAGTGTGGCAGAGCACTAGGACATAAAATGAGAGTAGCATCCATGGCCTGTGCCAGCCTGTGGCGGACAGGACTTTTGCCTTAAACATTTCTTGGTACATAAGGTGCAAGCAAACCATAACCCCGAACAAGCCATCTGTTCCCAGCGGAAACAGGACTGAGCTGCTGCGACCCCTGAAATGGTCTCCCTGCAGCCTTGGGGAGTAGATGAGAGTGGCTGGTGAATGCAGGTCTTGTAACATGAAATATCAATTTAAGTGATTGGTAATTACTATTGCTAGATTAAATACAAACTGAAATTGGTGTTTTACTCTGTTATAAATCTTTTGACTAGCTTTCCTAGGTAAGTGTTAGTCTTACTTTGAGAGGGTTTTCCAGCTATAAAGAGGCAGGCTGAGCATGTAGGCTGGAACCCAGTGTCAAGGCTCAATATGGACTTCTTTTTTGGAAATAGATGGCTTCATTTGGTTGGAATATTTGGAGCATGGCTAGCCTATTCACGTTGTTCTTTTCATGATTCATTTTCTCTTGCAGCAGGAATGAGAGCAGATCAATCTATAGCAGAATTATTGTGTAATGGACAGACTTATTTTGGCTAAGTACTGGGAGAAAATGCTCTCAGCAACATGAGAAGGCTTTTCTGTTTTATTTAGCCAGAGCCATCTCTCCTCAAAACCATTACACTCTCCTTCAGAAGACCAGGATTGTGGTGAGATGTGCACTAATCTAAGCTGAATGCCTGGGTGTGTGTTTAAAAAGAGTTTGGAGGAAAATGAGCTATAATTTCATTTGCAGATGCTCTTGTTAACTTTGAAGAGACATGTTAACTTTGCGCAGGTTATGGGTAATCCCTAAATAAGATTCTAGTTTTCTTTAATAGTAATGTCATTACAGAAGTCCCAGATAGGTAGGGCCTGCATTATGCACTGCACAGACAGGCAATGAAGGGCAAAGAGTAAAATAAGGGGTAAAGGTACTTGCCAAGTGTTGTAGAGCAACCCACAGCTGAGCCACAGGGGAAATTTGGGGCAAAATGGGGAGGAACAACTTGAAGAAAAGTCCATAAGAAAATCTATCCCCCCCGCCTTCTTTTTTTTTAACCTAGAACTACCTGCAGTATTATTAGAAGGTTTTACAAAAGAGTCTTATAAATAGTCTTCTGGGTTACACCCTTTATATAAGACTGACTGTCTGTGTGCAGACAGTAGAGTCTGTCTCTGTTTATCGCCTCCCACTCTTACCTTGGTTCATCACCTTAATTTGGCACTGTTACCTGAAGCAGTCACCTGATAGCAATAGTAGTTTTTTCTTTTAAAGAGCTGACAGCTTCTGGTTAGACTCACATTTGCAATGCCAGTGGAAAACATCAGGACCCAATTTTCAAAGGTTTGGTTGGTTCTTTTCTGAACAAGTGTTCTCCTGCAGTAAACTCAACAGCTTGTTTTCAAGGGTGTGATCTCTTTCACAGATGAAGCCTGAACTATTTTAATAGTATGGTGTAGTGTAAGCTGGGTGGAAACAATGCAATTCACACTGAAAGTGTTATATACAGTTAGTAGAGATTCCAGGTGCTACTTTGAATGTTTTCTGCATTTATGGAAATGAAATGACCTTTTCAGTTGGATCAAAAGTTTCTTTAATGATTTTCTTTCAACCAAATTGATCAGAAATTTTTTCAGATATAAGCTACCAAATATTTATTGTTCATTGTGAAGTATCTGGTACTGGCTTTGTGAGCAGCACACTGGTATGATATGGAGACAGATTTGGAAAGAAATCATGGAGAAGCCAAGGCTGGTATCATTGGTGGTGAATGAAGGGGATCAGAACATGTGGGGAAGCTGTTTTACCTGAGGAGGACAAGGATAAGGCCACCCAGACAGACAGGCTGCCCTCCTCTACCTCAGAAAGCCAGCCTATCCCTTCCTATGGTGAGCTACGTATTTACCCATAGGCTGTAGGACTTAGGTCCTGGAAGCCAAATCATCCAACTTCCTGATCCTGAATTCAGCTTTTCTGCCAGCTTCTAAATAGAAATGGGCACGGAAAGAGAGAGTCACGCATGGACTGCTCCCCTGGAGAAGCTCAGTGTTGCAGGCTGCAGGGGAGGTGAGGGGGCATCTTCGTGCTGCTCTGGAGAACTAGGAGAGTGTTTGTGGGAGCTTCAGCAGGGGATGCCAAAGGGGAAAGTGATTTAAATTGCTCAAGTGGGAAGATGGACCTCAGAATTGATCAACTTCAGTATTGTCATACCATTGTGTCATCCTTGGTAGTCACAGGACATCAGCCAGGTAGGGTAGCTCCAGTGTACGAGCTTCTCCATTCCGTCTGAATGACTGTTTTTCTTTTTCAAAAGCACTGAGTAGAAGATGGAGCTAAAGGACAAGGGGCACCCAGATGTCAGAAAGGAACAAGAGCTGTCTGAAATTCCTAGCTTGCATACAGCACTCTTTTGCTGGGCAAGAGATGAGAGAAACAGACTTGATTTCCCATTCAAATACGTGGCAGTGGATTGAAATGAAATCTCTCCCATGTTACTGAATGTCTCAGTTGCTAATGCTGCCTGCTAAAAACAGATGCCTACACTTGAAGGACGTAGCCTGTGAAGGGAGTCTGACACATCTGCCACTTTCCTGCTTTGTGTCTTTAACAAAAGCTGCAGTCATCCCTGCTTTTTGTAGTTAGAGGCTGACAGAACAAAGCGCTGTCTCTGAACTCTCCTCACAGCGCAGGAACCCTCCCACAGCCTAACAGCAGCTACTGGGATCTGGAGGTAGACAAAAGTGACAGTGAAATAAATGCCTTCTCCCCAAGCAGGGCTGGAGAGCGCAGGCATCATCCTGAAGTGAGTGGAGTGTGCTTGATCTGGGAGCGATTGCACTGACAGTGTCGGGGCATACTGTAGATTTTCTACAGCGTTGTCTCTTGGTGAGTGAGAGAACTTTGCACATCTTTTCTGTGGAGCACTGGGGTAATCTGGCCTGCAAGACACGCATGAAAAAAAGCTGCCAGACAAGGAGTTCTTCCATGTGAGTGACTGGCTCGCTGTGCCATCTCTGGTTGGCCCTCTGGTAGGCAGTCCCCCCTCACTAGCTGCCTCTCTAATACTCCTCTCATTAACCAGTACTGCTACAGGGAATAACTGAATGCTAAGGCAGGGATAATCGACACTGCCAGGCCATGAAATCCATTCCCTTTGTAGCTCCAAAGGCTTGGAAGCTGGAGACAGAATTGTGACTTAACAGTACCCTGGCTCATTTTTGGTCTAGTTTTCATCAGATTTTGGAACTCAAGTTTTTCCCTCCAAAAAGTGCGCAGGATCAGCAAATGGGAAACAGCCCATGGATGTGAATAGGAGTCATTGAGTAAATGACCCATTCAGCTTTGGAAAAAAAATTATCCAACAGATGTCTTGCCTCTTGCACCTGAATTTCCCCTATTAGTAGTCAGCAGGTCTGAGAAGGTACCTCAGTTTACATCCTTGGGTCAGAGGCCATGACCTATTACTTTGTATCACTTCACAAGATCAAATGGCATTTCTTTGGGGATTTAAGTAGGGACAGGTCATAGGAAGCTGCATGGCTTTCTATTCTGTTGGGATCTGAATGCAAATAGGTCCTAGTTTTTATCTCGGTGTCACCTTTAAAATGTAGTATAAAGGGCAAACTGTCCCTTTTATTCAAAGGAAGGAAGTTTTTTGTGGTTTAAGAGTTTGAGAATAAACCAGGAAGGGACTGGTGGAGCTGTGTAGCCCAGAACTCTTCTACCCCAGGCATCTCCCTTTTGTGGCTGCAGTTAATATGGTTATCTTGCCCTATATTAAAACTGGCTTGGTTTCTTTCTCCTCTAATGATCTTAGAAAAGTATTCTAGGGCCCCACAGCCTTGACGATCCATCCTTTTGGAAGTGGCAGGAGTGCACAGGTAGCATTTCTCCAGCCTTATGAGTACAGTATATCCAGTTATTCCCAAATGAGGTAGACCAGGCGGCAGTTGTGCCATAGCAACAGGATGGAATTCAGCGCGGGCAGGACTATGCAGACATGCCACAGCCCCATTTCGCAAGTGCACTGTTGACACCTTTGAAGTTTTACAGGCAGATGCTGGTGGGTACCCAAAAAAGTGATTCTTAACACATGTAAAAGAAGAAAAAAGTAAATAGCTGCATCTGTTTTGTCTCCATTGTGGCCAAACACATTGAGAGAAGTGGAGATGCCTTCCTTGAGGCACTGGCTCCCTAAGGTAGAAAAAAAGACTATGCAGAGAATGACACCAATTCCTGCATGTTGTTTTTGAAAAGAATATTTTCCTCTGTGACAAAGATAGGGCTGTTGCAGGCAGCATCACACAGGTATTTGCTGTTTCCCAGCTAAATGTCATGCAGTGTGTATAAATAACAAGCAGAGACACCTGTGCCTGCACTTCAGTTGATCACTCTCCTAATTATATGACACATTTAGGTGGGCAAAAACATACTAAAACAATCACTTAATGGAAAACTGGTTACATTTGTGTGATTGGCTAATAAAATTGCTTTACACCGACTACAGTGCAAAGGATCCTGAGGCACCTTTTGGATTTTGAGCCTGATCAGTGCCAGTGTGTAGCCACACTCACAAGGGCAGGAGGCAGCAAGTCATTAGACATGGACAGGCAGTGACACAGTTGACAACATGCCCCAGCTATCTTTGGTCTCCCCTATTGCCATTGCATGGCATCACAGTCTGCAAAGAGGAGGCATGCTTTATCCAGTGGAATTTGCAAAGAGAATTTGAGAGGGCCAAAACCAGCTGGGTATGTGCTGTCTGGTCAGTGTCCCACATGTGCCCTCAAGGCTGAGTTCCCTGGCATCCTTCAGCATCAGTGTGCATGAAGAGGTGTCATGGCCCTGTTGGTACAGCTGAGGGAGGACAGCATAAATCTTGGGACTTCCTAGTCCAGTACTGGTCCATCGTGTCTGACTACGTACAGGTTCTAACCCAGCTTGGCTGTGGGAAGAGGGGCACAGCACAAGGGAAGAACAAAGAAGTTTTTAAGCAAAACTGCTTCAAAAATGTTTTTGCATTACCTGGCACGATAAGGTACTGTGCCTTTCTTTATGAGCCATGGAAACAAGACAAAAATAAACTATGAACGCAGTCCTCCAAAATTGTTGGAAGCTGCAGAATGAAAACAAACATGCAGAACTGGGAGAAATAAAAATATCACAGATGTTTTGTGTGAGAGAACAGTTTTCTAAGGCACCTTTGTTCTTGCCTGCATACAGTGAATTGCTGTCCTTTCCAAGAGAACAGAAAAGGAAGAGAGCCTGAGAGAAACCATTAAAGATACTGCAGACAAGGAGGGAGGAACGCAGATCTTGCAGCAGGGATTTACCATACTTCCCAGCAATTTGTTCAGGAGGAAAAAAAACTTGATGTTCTGGGAGAGTTTCATCGTGATTTCTACACGTGCTTCTACCCACATTGTTGAGCACCCTGTTGCGCCAGCCTATCTGCGCTGCCTTACGGACCTTAATGAATCATGTCCGCACTAAACCAATTTTATATTTAGAAGAGCCATGTGATCTAATGAGAACTATGCCTGCCTCCAGCATGGCACAATTACATGTTGGAAGAGAAGCAATTAGGTATGAAATGAATAAATGACATAAGCAAGTTTTTGTCTTTTTTTTTGGTGCTCTTTCAGCTCTTCTTCCCTTGATATTGCCCATTGTTCTCTGCTTGCTTTCCCTGTTTGTCCCATTGTAGAAGGATGGGTCACAGAATTTCAAAAGAGAAAATACCGTTTTGAAAGGCCCTTTTCACACAATGTGACTAACAGGGAGACAGTCTAATAGTGGGAGATAAAACTCTGGAGATAAGCACTGAGATAAGAAATTAATAGGAGGGAGAGAGTTATTCCCATACACAAAACAGCACTGAGATAGGCAGATGTATAACAGCTCTTTGATTTCCCGGATAGATAGCTTATTGGAATGCCTGTGATGGACAAAACCTTTTCCAAATGTCAGTGAGAATAAATCTATGACCACAGTCTACCAATGACCACAAACTAAGGTTGTTATTGGCTTGCAGGCTGGTTGGAATTGGATGGAAATCGTACACAATTATATGTTCTTGCCAACTGATTTGTAGACAACTCCAGTAAAATGAAGCCTCCAAGATCAGTACCGGAGGAAAATAAAAGATATGAAAGGTACAATTATTTCACATTAGAATTCCAGCAATTTTACCATGCTGTCTCATTTTTTAAATATTGCTGACAAGAAACTTTTTGATGTGGTCTTTGAGGGTGGTGGTACACATCAGTGGTTTTATTACAATGGGCTGTAAGTGCAGCATGTGTGTGCATATTTTAAGCACAGCGTTATATGTTTTAAACAACAGCTTCAAAGAAACAAAATAACTGCCAAATCAAAAGGTGAGATAGAGAACCTCTGAATTGCTTGTGTTTGCACGGGGAAGTCTAGCACAACCCTCATCTGCCAGAGATTTGTGTTCCGTATCCTGGACCATTGTGGAGGGTAAAAGCTATTCCATGTTGTCCCAGACTTCCCAAGGCCTCAGACAGTTGTTCAAAGAGTTCTAAGTCACTGCTCAAAATACAGCAAGGCTCCTTCACAGCTTCATTGCTGCAAGCAGCAGGTAGGAGTGGGGAGATGCTGGCTGTATGCTGAAGGACCTGTAAGAGTGCTCTTTGGTGCAAATGAGCTCCTAGCTCACAAGATGTAAAGAAAAAAAAAAAAAAAGAAAGAGACAGGCAGGAGGTAGGCCTTTGCATTTGTGTAATAGAAATGAAGTACAGCAGCAGGAATTACTGCATGTCTTCACAGTTCCCCATTCCTTGTTTCCCAGCATGTTCCCATATCCCACAGGCAGAACTGTCCCCTGGAGAGCAGAGGCTGTTGGGTGACTGTGGAATGAGCGTGGGGTGGCTCCCCTGGGTGCTAGCAGCCATCCCCACTGCATCTCCCTCTTTTTTCAGGCTCCAGTGCTAGAGGGATGTGGCCACTGAATTTCTGCACAGTTGACTAAAGAGACCTGCCACTGATGCTGTGCCGGAGGTGGGGACATTGCTCTTGCCACGAACCCCATTTCTTGTCTGGTAGCAGGTGACTCCTTAATGCCTGTATTCACCTAGTTATTTAGATGCCTAAGGCCCTTTAATTTAAAAAGACTTGGCAGGCTGCCTGTTTATCTCTTTTTGCATTAATTTCTCACCTGTGCAAAAGGGAGATTAATAGCTCTTCATTACTTTAGAGGAGGTGATGTGAGGATAAACATACTAAAAGCTGCGAGGCTGTTAGTGGACTCAGGAAATGGCAGAGCTACCTCATTGCGTATCAACAGGTGTGGGAGCTATCATGCTAATTTTAGGGCAGAAGTTTAAGGATCTAATCTGTGTACAAGATGAGAAAAATTGGATCAAGTTACAATGAGTGTTCATCTGCTGTTCATGGCACAAACCAAATTTGAGGTATATGCTCAAGTATGTGGGGTGCTGGGTTTTTGGGGTTTTTTTTGGTAATTTAGAGATCAACATTTCTCATATGGTCAAATAACTGACCCTACCTACTGATTCTGTGCCATAATACACTACAGTTTATACAAATCCTCAAAACTTCCCTTTAAATGACTATTCTTGCTGTTTTTCATCTAGCTCTGACAGACAAATGAAGCACAAAATCAATCTAGACTTGCCACATCTGTCTCAGTGAAGTCCTTCTGCAGATGTCATCACTAAACAAATCAGAAAACCCATCCAGTTTTCTTTTGCCTCTCCTATGTCCAAAAAGGCACTTGCAGAAAATGCCAGCCACCACAAGAGATGTTTAGACAGTTTCAGCTACTTTCAATATCCACTGATCAGAGCTTCCGTTCTGCAGAATAGGTAGGTAGCATGCCTATTTGATTGCATTACACTCCTTTGGGGTGTGAAATACTCCTCAGAAAGATAGGGCAAGGTGACAAGCACCCAGGAGCTGTTATAATGACTTGCAGGAACCTCCTTACATTGCTGTATATTTCTGTGGACTTGCTTCTCCCCTTCCTCTCAGGATTTAGGGGTTTTTTTTGGGTGGAAGGAGAAAGGTGTAAGAGTGTTTTCACAGGTCCTGGGTATTTTTGCTTTCCTCCAAAGCATCAAGTGCTGTGTTCTGTTAAAGGTAGGCTATTGGTGTTGCTGGAACTTTGAATTAGGTATGACAAATTCTATGTGGTATAAAAGCAAATTGCACTAGGGTAGGCTGGGGTAGGGAGCAAGGTTATATTTGCTGTTCCCAGCTTTGCTTCTCTTTCTTCCACTAGTTTTATTCCATTGACCCTTGCAGAGCTGCTTTAATGCATTCTACTGTAAGGAGAAGGTTGGTCGCTTTCTCATGTGAATTTTGTAATGCTAGGGAGCAATTCAGAGGCCTAAACTGGTGTGGCGGACAGATGAGTGAACTTTTGCCTTAAACATTTCTTGGTACATAAGGTGCAAGCAAACCAAAACCCCGAACAAGCCATCTGTTCCCAGCGGAAACAGGACTGAGCTGCTGCGACCCCTGAAATGGTCTCCCTGCGACTATGCGGGACACACCGAGCCTGCGCTGAACCGGACCACGATCGGACAGAGACTTTGGGACCTGGACTGCAAATTACTGCCGCTTAACACAACTTTTATAAAACTTGCTTAGCCGCACTCCCTAGTTCAGTGAGAAAGGGCCCCAGAGCTGGTGCAGGCTGGAAAGATAAGGGAGTTACCAGCAGTTTGCATTCCTATGCATCACACTCCAGGAGGGAGGATGTCAAGGCTTTGAAATAAGGCTTGCTTGGGCGCCAGGACCCTGGGAAACAAAGCCTCCCCTCACTGCTGAAACAGTGTTAATTTGGGGGGGGTCTGGATTATATCCTCCTCGTCAGGACCTTGGAAGATAACACCTACTGTCACTGCTGGGGCAGTGCTAATTGCTGGAACAACACCTGTTTGTCAGGGCCCTGAGAAAGAAGGGCAGAACCCGAGGAATCAACACATTTGTCAGCAGAAACCGCAACAGTAAAGATAAGGGAGAAAAGCAGCCTGCCTGGGAACAACGATGAGACTCAATAGGGAGCAGGAGACCCCAGACCCAAAAATTACTATTGGTCTGAACTACCGCGTGAGGGGTGGGAAACTTAATTTGAAAAAGCTATAATTGCCCAGGGATTTCTTTGTTCGGGGTCCCTCTTCGGAGGCACCCAACTCGAGCTGTAACTACTGCACGCGTGTCATTACAATTTATTTATTTAATTTGCCTTGATTTGGCTCCAAACTTTTCAGCGGGAACCTAGGGTCGGACCCTGCTCGAGTTGTAATTACTGCACGCGCATCGCTAAAATTTACACCCAGGGTGAAGAGGACCAACGGGACGCCGCTGGATCCACGGGTGGTGATATCTCTTTCTCTCCCCCCCTTTTCTCTCTCTCTCTTTCTCTCTGTCTCTCCTCCCCTTTGCCTTTCCCCACCTTTATTCCCCACTCTGTGGAAAATAAAGTTAAAAGGTTGTACGATATTTGACCGGTTTTAGCGTCTTAATCTCGTCCTTGGGATCGTAACGAAACCCTCCCGATATTGGATCGGGACAACTGGGAATTTTTAATATCAGTTATATCTTTACTTCTAAAACACAGCTGTGTGTGAATAGTTACGGTTTTTTACTGGTAATAGGAAAAGAATCTCTTGTGGTTGTTAATTAACACTGCTCCAGATCTATCGTAATTTCAGTGGGATAGCCTAAGGATGAGTTTAACCCTTTGCTCTTCTGGAAGCAGTTTAAATTACATCATCTTATTCAAGCATGTAGGATGAGTTCTTAGCTGAGGTTTTCAAAGGACAGGCCTGTGGTGGAGGCTTGTGGCCTAGTGCCACCGAAATCCAATAAGATTTTGGTATCTCCCATCCTTGGGGTCAGCCTCTGATTATCACAATAATGTGTAGCAATTAATAGGCTTTTAGTAAGTTGCAGAGTTTCAGTCCTATGAGAGTCTTGATTGCCCAGAGCAAGAATGAATTGCATTTTTTTGACCCACTGGTGATCTCCAATTTTATGCCAAATAGTGCTACTTAATTCACTTATTGAGGTTAATATTGAAAAGGTTTGCTTACTTTGAACACTTTTTCCTCTTACATTTGCAATTAACAATGGTGCAGTAGTGAGAAATGGAAGATCAATAAAGCCTCTGTTATCTTTTAATATCTATGTTGTCAGGCAAATTTCTGTTCCCTAAAAGGGCTGCAGTGTTGGGTTCATTCTGGAGATGAATTTTTGAAGCTGCTTGGCAACTTTCTATCACTCGTATGTCAGACTTGATCACTAATTCCTATCTATGTCAAAGGCTAACGGAGGACTGCTGTGTGTGTAACTGGGCTTCACTGAGAAGAGGGGTCAAATACGTTTATAGGGATGAATCTCTATTGATTGCTACAAGTACATAAAATTATTTGACTCAGGCAATTGGATTATACAGTTATGATTCTGAGATGGGGCTATATGTGGTAGTTTAGGTGGTTGACACAGAAATTGCATCTGATCCAGGTCACTTTTGTCTTTACCATGCTAAGTTTTTTTTTTTTTTTTTTTTTTTTACTCATTTGCTTATTAAAGCTGAGACTACTTAGTTTCAGGCACTGGTATATAAAATCAGCTAAGAATTGATGCAGTATTATGGTATTCCCCAGTGAATGCATTGATAAATAAATATGCCCTCACTTACGAGGGCATGAATAAGCTGAGAGCCTTTGTGCTGCATCCTGAACATTAATGAGGTCAGACTGTGTCACAACAAGAATGAAGAAGTTCCTCTTCTATGAGATACCTGAAACGTACAAGTCACTTTCCTGTCCTCGTACCTGTTTATTGGAGAAAAAAGGGAATATGGCCCGTGTCAATCAGAGGAATCAGTATGGAAACAACATACCACTTGGAAAGCAGTATTATGCACCAGAATTAATCTTTAGAAACCTACATACATGCGTAGGGACCCACATATATTTCTGTAGTTATTAAGGCATGCAACAACTGTAGTTGGGGAACTGGGAAGACCGAAAGCTTTGGGCTCCTCCTGCCAGCTTGTCTTCATAGTGTTTTCTTTGCATCTTCCAGCAGGGAATAGGATCTGTGGGGTTTTCAGCAAAAAGATTGCTGAAGGAGTTTCTGCCAAACCTCATGGGTTCAAGGACATAGAGACCAATTTGTTAAATGCTGGGATCATCTGTCAGGAGACCAAATGCCTCAACACCAGGCATAGGGCACATTGCTTACCATTTTAGCTACTGGCTGCTTCTGTCAAATAATCTGTTAAGGGTATTATTTGTTGCTGAGGGAGGAGATGGAACTGTTTGAATTACTGCTACTAGATATGACATTTCAACAAGGAGCCTGTGGATTGTGCTCCTACTTATGGCCCTGTCTTACTTCTCCCTGTGTGCAGCACCTGAGCTACGGGTGAGTTCTTGAAGCAAGGCTTTGTCAGAGCAAAACCAGATCTCTCCACTCCCCCATAGATCAAACGGAGGACTGGATACTTTCTTCTTTTCTGCTTACTAAGATGGTACTATTCAGATTGTGTTATATGCAACCCCACAGAGATGATGTGGATGTATAGCCTGTTAGCAACATTGTCATGCCCTCACCATTAGAAAGTGGCTGGGGCCACACTCATCAGTACGGTAATGCATCTTGTGATATGTGGTGCTTCCATTAAAGCTCCAGCTCTCAGAGTCATGTGGTTAAATGGAGGTCTTGGCCTTCATTTTTAAAAAAAG
Source organism: Dromaius novaehollandiae (assembly GCF_036370855.1). Classification (NCBI taxonomy): domain Eukaryota; kingdom Metazoa; phylum Chordata; class Aves; order Casuariiformes; family Dromaiidae; genus Dromaius; species Dromaius novaehollandiae. The sequence continues at coordinate 2,806,250 of NC_088101.1, forward strand.
GGAGAAAAGCAGAAGAGGCTGGCTGTTTTTATGCTGCAGGAAGATAAGTCACATAGGTGACTCCAAATTGTTGATGTCAACCACAAATATAGAGAATCCAAAATGCATTGTTTTTAACACTGTCATCCTTGCACTGTTCTCCTGATTCTGTGAGGACCATCTCAACATTTTCAAACGCCTGCAGGTTGCAACAGCAGGTCCCACTTCGAAGTGTGTTATGATGCTGGGATGTGTTCAGGGCTACAGTTCAGTGGAAGCAAATGAAACCCTCTTGCTCCACCTTGACAAACACCCTAGAAGTTCACCTTGCTAAGACTTTCAACCAAGCAGCTGCATTGTTAACTAACAAATCTGTTTCCGTTTGAATTGCTCTTCAGACTGGTGAGCTTCCTCTACTTTGGAAGTTACACTATGAGAAACATTTACATTTGTGCACATCTGCTAAGCTGCAGGTGTTACTATGTAGAACAAAGTGATTGCATGTCTCATAACCCAAGACATCAGACATGAATTGGAAAATCTAGTCAGTTAATTACAGCATGGGGAGAATATCACTTTGAAGCATTTTGGCAAAATCAGTCTGCAAAATCAGCTGCCCAGTGATTTTTTTTTCCCCTGTATGTCTTGAAGAGTACAAGAATGGCCCTACTGGGACTGACCAGAGGTCCATCTGGCCAAATATCCTTTTCTCAATGGAGGTGGGGGGGGAGTATGAGAAACAAGGCTAACATACAATGGCATCTTCCCAGCAAGCACACTAAAAGTTAAGACTAAGAGCTAAAGGTTTTGTCAAGATTTCCAGGTTTAATAACTGTAATTCAATGGCAGTCAATGCCATATGATAAAAGCTGGCTTGTTGTACACACGTATTTCAATGAACTCCTTTCATTACCGCATGACCTTTTCTAAAAATGTAGAAAAACTCGCAAACCTGGCTGTAAGCCAGGCTCCAAGTTGGTTGCTATCAAAAGAAAGTGTGAAGCAATGTGGGCTTTTGGGTCAGGGATGGGAAAAACAAGTTTCATGTTTTATTTTTAAATTGGCATTACTGTAATCATCCCTGTGAGTCTAATTTGGAGGTGAATAGCTCACTTATCCCTGTCATACAAGCACTTTTTTCATAGTCCTGACTTAGGGAGTTAATTGTAACATGTCATCCTTTCAAATGAATGGTGCATCAAAGGATGCTGAGGCAACCGCAGACTGCAGACACGGGAGTGGGATGTTCTGGTTCAGCGACCAGTACTGAAAAGGTTAAGGCTGTTGACACTTCAGTGTTAATAATTAGGTTTTGAAAACCTTGCAGCCCATTATGCTGGAGGGGGGTGGAAAGTTCCCATCTCTCTTAGCATGGTATTTCAGCCCCCTGTGGACTTGGAAAGTCAACAGTTTACATTATCAGAGTTATCTTTGCAGGCAGAAACACTTTCCTTAAGTGAAAGTTTGGATGCTGCAGCAAACAGGAGATTCATGGGGAGAACTTGGCAGCATTCAGACTTCCCGTACACAATGATTACTGCTGGACCTTGGCACCTTTAAAACAATTGTAAAAGCTGCAATGGGATAAGAAAAAAAAATCTTTTTATTTGTTTCCCTCTCCCTTCCATGGCTGCAAAATGTTTTAGCAACATTTGCTAATTCCATCCTTCATACAGGTGAAGGTTTCAGTGCTGGATTCACAGATGGGCGAATAAGGGGTGGAGATGGAGGGACTCTTCCCATCCCCTTGCAGATCCACTTTACCCCTTTTCAGCCCAGTAAATGGCACTGGAAAGCACTGCAAGCAATGTTCCTAGATGCTACCAGCAAAGCCTGTCTTTTCTCAGATAAAGCAATTCATGCACAATATCTGAAGTTTTCATCTGAGAAGTAGTTTAGGTCACATCTGCACTAACGGTTAAAGTTGATCCCCAGATCCTCTGGGAGTAGGGACTTGCCAACCCTCTTCAATCTCACCTCTCCTAGTGCTGCTGAGCTCGGGGTGGCTTGTTCATCCACCTGCATGCAACTTCTTTGGAGCTAAGACAGAGGATTGAGGTGGCAAGACTCAGGCCCACAAAGTCAGGTGGCACTCAGCCTGCAATTCTCTTTCCTTTCTGCATTGCCTGTGCATACAGACAAACCTGGCAGGAAAGCCAGGCCATGTACAGACTGATTCCCTGAAGACCTCTATGAAAGAACCTGGGACGTGGAGAGAAAACCCATGCAGCGTGATAAGCTCTGGGGAGAGCCACGGCACACAATGAAGGGGTATAGTCTTGTCTGCACACATTGTGTGGTGGAAGGAGGTCTCGGCATTGAGGAGGAAGGTGAGCCAAAGCTTTCCCACTGTATTATGGCACTCTCCATGCTCAGAGAGAAGACACCTCTGGCAAGCACACAGGACTTGGATTCATGAGCCAGCGAGTATTTCTGATTAAGCAGTGCTCTCTTACTCCTCTTAGAGAGTGGCTCAGTAAGGAAGGATAAAGCCAAATTGCTGTTAAAGTGAATGAGGACTGTGAGATTTTTTGCTCTGTATTTTATATTACAAATTTGCTGATTTATAAGGCATATTAGATCATGCCATGGCCACTTGCTGTAAGATTTCCAGAGCCAGCCAAAGATATCTTCTCCAGAAGCCAGTTATCTGGGGAAAAACTGCTTTTTCCTAATGACAATCTCAACAAAAACTCCTCTTCCACAGATCTAGTGAAGTTACAAGGAAAAGAACATAAAAGGGGAGAGAAAAATGTTCACAATTGCGGGGGGGGGGGGGAATCTCTTCTCTTTCCCTCTGAAATAAATGAAAGTTTAAAAAAAGCAAATTCAAATTATTCAGAAAGTAATCCCCTCAAAAGGACTCAGCATTTCTAAAACATCCACCAAGCTTTCTCATGGGCATTCATTCATTGCTTGTGCCAGCACTTGGAGCATCAATTGCAGGGCAGGACCTCTGTCTACTAAGTGCTATTGAAAGACTGAATAAAAGGATAGTTTTTGCCCCAAAGAGTTTAAATCCCACACTTCTAGTCCTAATCTTGATTGGTATTTTTGAGTTCTGCAGCAGGTTTCATGACACCAGCACAGTTGAATTTCTGCCGTTGAGAGATTTTTGCAGTGAGCAGGCTTTCATTCACCATGCTGTATTAATTGCTAATATGTTTTTCTTTCTTGCAGCATGTCAGTAATCTGTTTCTTATAAATAGCTGCTCCCTGGGGAGAAAATAAATCATATGTATTTTTTGGAACCGATGCCGATTCAATACTTCAAAAATGCATTTGGTAATAATATTGGCTGTAACCGTCCTGAGAGAAATTAATTATAAACATGTAGCAAGGTAATCAGGAAGCTGTTCTTGCTGTGACATTGAGCAAAGAATACCAAAGAGAATGGAAAGGTGGATTGAATTAAAACCGAAGTGCACAGTGTTTCCAAAGGCCGGATGGTATACAACAGTGCTCAGGCCGCATTGTTGCGGGGGATCGGGGACTTGGCTTGGACAAATGAGAAATTATAAAATCACATTCCCTCCAGAAGCTCTGACATGCCAGCCCTTTTCATCCACTCTTTTAGCCGGGCCACGTGAAACATTGCCTTAATGACAACAGTGATGACAAAATGTCTGAAAGCAATCGGATATGAGGATCACCCACAGCATGGCTTCCTTTAGAAAATTAAGATCAGCTGGAGTCGGAAGCACTTGTGGAATCACTGCAGGTCGCTGGGCTTGTTGGCTCCCGGGGCAGGGAGAGCATGAGCCAGAAGGGGACATGTGCAAGAAGCACCACTGTCCACACTTGGAGAAGTGACCAACCACTTTAAGGGTTTCTGCCTCTATTTTCACATTTGCTGGCAAATGGATGCTGTGTGCTGGGCACCCTCAGGTGCTGCTCGGAGATAAAGGCCTCTTTGGATGAGGTGGTGGATGCTGCTTTCATGCTTGTGTGTCCTGCTCGCACTGAAGAGAGTGCATGGAGAGGGGCATGTCCATGTGGTCATAAATGCGCTTACTTGTGAGGAAAAGTCTCCTGGGTAAAATGAGCAGAAATACACTGAGGGTTAAAATAGTGTCATGGTCAACAATACTGTGTTATTCCACTTCTCTATTTCTCTACTGTACAGCTACCTGCTTTCTTTCATCTTTCTATTCATCCTGGTACCTTGCAGATCCCCTTCCTCTGTCACCCTCTTCTGTTGCATCTTTTCTCTTCCCTCCGCTTCCCCCTCCCCGCCATTTTCTCATCATATAGTTGACGGGCTGAATATCCCTCTGCCTCTCCATTTTTTTCCACATTGTTTTGTAAATTCAGATCAGAAAGTGAAGGCAGAATTAATATAATTCTTCATGCTAAAGGGGGGGGGGAAACCCTAAATAGTGTAACACCAATCTCTCCAGCAATAAACCTCAAATTAATGTGATTTTGTTGGAGAAATTTCACATGTGAGCAAAGGAAAAAAAGTAGATTTTTATCTGTCTCCCTGTCACTTTTTGTTTATTTTGTCATTAGTAGCTGGACCTGTTCAAAGGTCTGGAATATTAGAAATACATCCATATATACTGGATTAATGAGCCTTGGAACAACAAGGGATGCGGTTAAATGTATATGAGAAATGCAGTTTATCCCAAGATACGTATTGTCTCTGCCCCCAGTCATCCAGAGCAATGTACCGATCTCGGCTGTCAATAGCACCATTGCTTAACTGCTTACAGAAACACTACAGCACTTGAGAAAGTGAAAGAAGTGAGAGCCACTTGAAAGTACAGGGGAAAATCAGACCGGCAGATATGAGCTAGACTTTCTCCACCCTGGAAGGGAAAAATCCTGTTGAACTTGTTTCTTGAAATCAGCAACTTCAGCCACACCGTGCCTTTCATTTCTGTTCCCAGTGATGGGGTTGTGCCGCCCAGGAGGAAGCGCCTGTATTCAGTGCACGCCAGTCCCGATCCTTTGCAGCGATCACTGACAAACGTTGGCTGCAGTAGCAAACAAAACTGGAGGGAGAGCTTGCGAACCGCGTTGCAGCAGCATATGCTAAGCTCCCCAGTATATCGGGTCTCCACCTAAGAGGAGATGCTCTCTTTAATGCAGAAGATTGGATTAAAGCCTTGGAGAGATTTCAGTGCTCAGGCACTTTACGGCTGCATTGTTTATTAGAAGAACTCAAAAGTGATAGGACTACTTCTTGCTCCCACTCATGGCAAGCCTGGCTCCCTGGATCATGGGGATGGGTCACAGGGATGGCTTCTGTGGATTCCAGCCAGCTTTGGCTCAGCCCCCTGGTAGCTGCAAATGTTTTCTGTGCTCACTGAAGCTGTCATAACTGGTGTTAATGTTAAGCTTCACGTAGTTTCTGCGAGTGACCAAAGTTACCTTCTGCAGTGTTTAAGCCCTTTCTTAAAGCTTTCAACTCTGTTTTTATTAGAGACCAGGTGTTTTTTATATCAGCTGGACGGTTATTCCTGCGCTCTGTCTTTATATAACACTTCTTTTGCTTTGTTCTCTTCCACCTCACCTTTGTCCAATTACAGCTATTTTTAAATATCTTCTGTTAGATTTGAAGCATATAGGAGAAAGAAACAGAGTTCAAAGAGAAGCAAAGAACACCAAAATCAAGATACAGCTGCTATTTTTCAAGCAATGACAACATTGCCAAGTTTTTTTCTTTTTTAGAGATTAAACCTGAAAGCACCGATGATGCAAAAACTTATGCAAGTGTTTAACTTTCCTAAGTAGTCACATCAACATAATTTGAATCACTTCTGCTCAGCATATCTGTGTTGCTTTAAAATAGATCACTGTCCTTTGGAAAAATCACTGCATCTTGTGTAGTTCATTCTTCCAGCTATCTGCATAGGAGGTCTCATTTTTCCTTTGAAATAAATTGTGGAATGAAAATTAGAGGCTGAAATCCTTCAAGAAATGTAATTTGCTATGGTTGAATGGCTAACTTCTAATAAAATGACTTCTTTTATGTCTGAGGTCAGTAATTTGGCAACACGTGCCTTCCCTGATTTCCAGGAAGTACCTGACGAACACGCTCCTCAGGCTGAAAAAGCCGAGGTCTGTGTCCCACATACCAAAGATTTGAAACTGATGTTGCAGGTTTTTCATCCTTTTTGCCCTGACACTGGTCTTGATCTTCTAATTTCGCAGCGGCCACAGATTATCTGGTCTCCCTGAAGGTCTGACATAGTCTGCTCTTTCCCAGTACCTTTGGGATCATTCTTGGAGCCAGTCTCTTTTTTTTTTTTTTTTTTTTTTTTTCCCTCATTAAAAATTCTGGATAGAAGGAAATCCTCTGTGACAATGCACCCTCCTTACGCAGCCTGGTTTTAGTCTGGACTGAGCTGGTGTGCTGACAGGCACCTGGCATGGAAGCGGGGAGGCAATACTACATATGGAGAACTGGAGCATGCCTGAATGCTGGAGCTGCCGGGATGCTGGTGGTTTTATTATTATTAGTTTTGTATCCCCACGAGTCTACTCCCTATGAATACTTGATAAAGCCTGAGAAGGTCACTACAGCTTGTTTACTCTCCATATGGCATTTCTGCATGTCCCTGCTCTCTGTATGTGCATGTGATTTTTATCCTTTAGTCATGGCACTCAGCCAGATCCCCCTTTTTTTCCAGCTTGGCTAAGTCAGGGGGGAAAAAAAGGGACAAAATAAAAGGAAGAAGTTTTTATTATTCATCACAGGTGAAAAGCTGTGTGTATTCTGAGCAAATCTGCAGAGGAGGATTTTCCATATTTTGTGAGTTGTTATGGGAATGAATTACATAGGAATGGGTTTCCAAACACCCTGGATGGCTGGTTTACATTTGAGTGGGTTTTGCCAGTATAGATGTATGAGTAGAGTTAGAGTGGCAACCCTCTTGCAGAGAAGGAAGCTTATTCAGCAGGGACTCACTGGCCAGTATAGATTGAAGCAGTCCCCTGGATGGAGCAAGTTAAGCTTGGAAAAGGAGTTTTGCTGGGGTAATTGTCTCCACGTTAGTTTTAGGCTGGAATACCTGGATCAGTCATGTGACCTGATCAGTCATCAGACCTGGTGGCTTGAGACATTGCAGCCAAAGTTACCACTCTTAGAGCAAAGTGGCAGGAAAGGACTGTGTGTCTATACTTCCACTGCTCCAGCCAGGGTCTGGTGCAGCAGCTGACATCCCAGTAGAGGAGGATTTGTGCTAAGACCCTCAGCAGCGTGACTGGTGGGCTAACGCGTCTCCTCTTCTGTTATCTTTCATGAGTTTGATAAGCTTTGGAGGTGTGTGTGTAAATAAAGCACTGGAAATGGTATTAAGTTAACCGGCACATGTTGTTTGCTTAGTGAACTTGAGTCCGAGCCCTGTATTTTGCAGTTCTGTTCTGTCTTTGGCCATAGTTCAGCAGCCCTCTATACTTGAATTAATCTCCATTACTGATAAAGGAAAAAGTATTTTGGTATTCCTTACATAAAAGAGGAAACTGAGGCAGAGAGTGATGATTCAGCCAGGAGAAATGAGTAGTTCTACCATAAAAACAGCCACATCTTCTAGTGCAGCTGGATTTGATGAAAATCAATTTGATGAAAACTGTTTTATGTTATTTCCTCTTGCAGCATTCAGAGATGAGCTTCTTGAAAAAACCCCGAGTACCAAGTCCTTCCATCATGTGGCGCATCATGCACTCCCTGGCTCCTTGTAGTGCCAACCTTTTGCTCTGGTTTCCTCTATTGCCTTGCACAGGAGTAATGAAGGCAGCAAATCTGTTCTGCTATCTTGGGAGATGTGGTCTGGAGTTGACCATGCAGTTGATGCCTGTCTAGGCCGACTGGTAAATCCATCTGTGCTAAAAATTAGGAACAGGCTTGTGTATCTTGCTACGTAATGGGAGAGGGTCTGGCTGAGAGCTTTCATGGACACTGTGCTTCTCATTATATTCTTGTTCTCCCTAGGCTGGCTGTAATCACATTTGTGCCTTAAGCTTCTGACATAAGCTCTCTGGAGGAACATGACCTGTTGGTACAATGCTTGGCACGTTACAGTGGACATGTGCAAGACATTACAGCAACACAGATACCCTCTCCTCCCACTGATAACACCAGGAGACGTAGCAGTAAGAAACCATTTTGCAGTTACTATTGTCTTTCCCTCTGCACCATCAGGTGAGGATATTGGGTTTGGACTTTTAATAAACTCTGATAGTTTTAATAAATTTAACCATGCTCGGTAGATTTTCCTAAGGGAATTAATCACAAGGAGTAAAGATGATTAATATGAGAATTTAGCTGGCCAAAACAGATGGTGCAGCAAAAGGCTCTGCAAGTGTTTCATGTGTTTTGAAACTGCTCTTATTTGGTGCTATCTGGAAGAGACCACAATCTCTGTCTGTCAGAACTCTCCACTGAATCTGCAGCTACTTTCTGTGCCCTGTCCCCCCTGCTCCCTTCCCTTCACCAGGAACAAGTGTTGTCTCTAGAGTGTTCTAGCTAATGTATGATAACCAGTTGAGTGAAAACATGGTAGTCTGTAGTTTTAATTCAGTTTGATAGATGCAATGATTATCTGATGTGCAGAAATCACAACCTGCCATGTCTGTGCTAAGCTTGTTTTAGTACTTGGCAAAAGCCGCACCTTTCTTATAGGAGCACATTTGTAGGTGGGTGCGCATCCCAGGATTTTGCTCTTGCAAAACGCTCGTGCCCTTACCTGCCATGTAAACAGCCTATGCAAGCACAGTGATGGCCCTATGGATGAAAAGGGCCAGGCCCTAGTTTCCTGCTCTGTGAGCTTCCATGACCAGTTCCCAGCGCTCATCCAGCTCGACCCTGGTAGCTCAGCCGAATTTCCCAGTGGAAGTTGGTGCTGCCCCCAGTTCACACTGCTCCTTTTTGTCGCCTTCAGGGCACTTCATTTCCCTTCTCTGTAGCCCTGTAAATTGGGACAAAGCTAAAAGCAGAGAAAGGCATCTGCAGGGTGTCTCCTGGAAGGGCTCTGTTTCCCAGGCAAACAGCACCATGAGACTAGCTTTGCTGGGGTCTGAACATGCACTCTGGAGGGAAAAGTGACCACATGGACTAGGCTAGTCAAAATGGCCTTTAGGGCTCCACATCATTGCCCTGAAACAATGAAGATGATAAAAAACTAACATTTATCTTTTCTTTTTTTTTTTTTTTTTTAACCTATACAGGGTACTCAGGTGTGCTTGGTATGCCTTGGTGTCTGGGAAGGGACAGAGAGCAGCTGTAGAAATAGAGTAGCAAGAAGTGCCTTTGAGAATCCTACCTTCCACTTGCTTATTAATGCTATCATAGGGAAGATGTACCTCCTGCGCCAGCTAGAGTTTTGTAAAGGTTGATGGATGATACTGAGATTGGATGTTGGGCTTTACAATGACATTGGGTTGTTTTCTTTCTTCTTGCACAATTACTCATTGCGAGCTGTCCACATTGGAGAGCAATGAATTTTTTTTTTCCTCAAAAGTTCATGCTTTATTACTGAACTAAATAAAAAAACAATTACGTACCGGATGACTGTGACAAAGCTAGATTTTTCTGACCAATATTTGAACACCAGAAAGAATCATTGGAGAAAAGAATTATTCAATTCCAAGTGTCCTCATTTCTAGTATTTAATTAAGTGATGTTCCAAATGATATCGTATCTTTACAGCAGAATAGGGAGGAAAAAAAACTTCCCACTACTCACTGCATTGAGTATTTTTGCTAATTAGTGGAACAGCACTTTTATGTAGCAAGTATTATCTTGCATTGTAGAATCTCTTTCCTGTTTCATGTCTGGGAGTGGAAAAAGACATGTGTGAGTAAACAGCCAAGAATAAGTACAGAGGATCCACTGCAGAGTTTTATTTTATGTTGTTTTATTTTTCTCTTGTGTGGGGTTCTCCACATACACAAACTGTAGGTCCATCCTGCAGCTGAGCTCAGATACTGTGAATAGTTGTAGGCACTGAGGGATCACGATGGTGTTATATCCAAGTAGCATTATTTCATAAGCCTGGACGGCAGCCTCCTTTAGACCTGTTAGATAGCAGTAATGTTGGTCAGAGAGGCTGAAAGAAAGCTCCTACCTTTCCAGGCTGCTGCAAGCTTACGGGCTCTCATTGCCCCTCATGATGCAAAAGGTTCCCAAACATGCCATGCTGAGGGCTGGGGTCAATCCTGCCTGGTGATGCCTTGCACAGGAATGAAAAGGCATGCTGAGGGTACACTGAACCTCTACCCAGGGAAAGCAGCACACGCTGGCCAGGAATGTTGGCCCTCCTTCGAGCTGTTGCTCCCCGGAGCAATGCAAGCCCTGAAATGCGGCACTGAAACCCAGGTCTAGGGGTTTCACTGTGGGAATGACTGGTGGACATGACTTGTCTGTGCCATCCATAAATAAGATCTTGGCACAGTCTGTGATCACATCCTAGGGAGCATATTTATTACTTTAGAATAACGATAACAACTAACCCATAACACTTCTACTGGGGAAAACTCAAGTTGCTGTTCAAAGCATCTTGAAAGAAGTGGATACAGATTAAAATACATAAGCTGGAGGGTCAGACCTTGCCAGGGACATGATATGTGTGGTATCAAGTCAGCTGTGATTGAGTCCTGGCAATAGGAACACCTCTTAGAGGTAAACTGGACCTGGTGGCCAGGTAGGCCAGTTACTGGAAGAGCACATGCCTTTGCTGATAGAGGTTCATCTGCCTGTTGCTCAGTTTAATTGCCCATGCAAAACTCCCAAGTGTCATTGCTAAATTTCATGTGACTTGATTACAGTAATGAATTGTTCTCACCTGGAGTCATCAGTCAGCAAGCGGAGGTTTGGCCTTGTGTTACCCTCTTATGCACTCCCAAATATCTTTTCCCCAGATCCTGTATATATTGTTAATCAACAAAACAATTTCCTCTAAATGTCACTTGGTCAGATGAGATGCATCAGTGTGAATATTCAGTGAGAGCTGCCGTTGCTGTGAAGGGGGAGGAGGTGACTCTCCCTCCATCGGGGAGAGGGGTGGTGGACTTTCTTCTTCCTGCGAGGGAAGGGGAGAAGGATTGTGGCAGATGCCTGTCAAGGAAGGGGAGGAAAGAGAGAAGGAGTTCGGCGAGGGGGGGAAGATGGTGATGTTGCAGCATCCCCCGAGAGCACTGTGCAAATGGGCCCTGCTGTTAGCTTTCTGCAGAGGTTTTGCAGTCGGGCCGCAGCTAGCCAGAGTCATACTGCTTGGGTTTTTTTGGCGAGCAGGCAAGACATAAACTTTTGCAGGCTGTCCCGCTCGTATGATTGATGTTGAAGTGATTTATGGCAGGGAGGGAGAGGTGATAGTCTTGTTTTCCTGATTTTGGGGGGGCAGAAGGGCTGATTCTTTGGTATTCTTTTAGTCTCCTACCCCCTCCCCCAAAACATTTCTCAAGGGCATCTAGAATTTCTGTCAAATTGGAGCCTAAATAAATAGTAATAATAAAACAGATTAGGCAGACAATCATTTTTTATAGTCATACTTCATGAAAACTTTCTACTTCATGGTATAAGGGTGGGGTTTTTGTTTTTGTTTTTGTTTTTTTTTTTTTTTAGCGTTAAGCAGATGCTCCACTGTAATGTGTGGAAACAGAACTGGAAAATGAAGAGACTTATACTTAAACAAATGAACAGATGCAGGGAGTGGAAAAACAAAAAGGTAAACAAATGAATACTTTGAGTAAACAGCCTAAAACAAATAGGAAAAATCCACAAACAGTCAGCCTGCACCAGTCTAGAGCTGGGAATAATCACCTCTCCAAACTTTCACAGATTTTTTAACAGAAGCTCAATATGATCTTTTCTGGCAATTTTGCATATACTTGCATCTGGAACAGTGCCTCATTGCTTATCTTGAAGTATGTGAGGTGTAGAGGAGGGGGTGATCAGAAAGAGGGAAGGGAGGCTGCACGATGCAGCAGAGCAGGCGGAGGAATCCCAGGTAAAGCCTGGCCCCACTGAAGTAAAGGGAGAGAGATAGAAATGCTCTTTGAAACTGAGCAGGAAAGGCTAGGTGTCCCCAGCCCTGCTTGGTGAAAATTGCCTTTCCTTCGTCTCCAGCCTCTGCCCGGTCTTCCCTCCCGTCTCCGCTTAAATGTGTGTCTGCAACGAAAGGACTTAGACCCGCTCCTTTTGTGGCGCCGCTTTTGTGCCCAGCCACCATTCTGGATAACAGATGCAGTTCTGTTCTTTTCTATTAATGGGCTTTGCATAGTACACAGACAGTATTTAGGAAAAACAAGCCCTAAACACAGCTGCTGGCACATCTGAAAGGGGATCAATGTTCAGCATCATGCCATCAATGCTTTCTTCTTGCTCTCTGTCTAGGGAAGTTGCTGCTGTCTAACATCTCTGCGTACAAACCTGATGGCTGTTCCCCAGCTTAACAAGCTGAACTGGAGCAATTGCTTGGCCACGTCCTCTGCTTGTTCGTAACTGTGGTAACAGTAAGGGGAGAGAAAGGAAATGGTAAGCTATAATCCACGCTGAGGCAGGAGACTGACTGTTGGCTAAACTGATGGCTATATGGCCTTTTCTGATAGAAAATCCTTGAGTAAAGAGTACATGTTGTAAGTCACTGATGAATTTCGCTCCGTGACATTTTTGTGATAAGGAAAAGGGAAGACAGGCAGTGCTTGATTTTTGAAAAACATTTAGACAATTTTGCAAGCTCTTACATATTTTTAACTGGGTACCTCATTACCTGCCTTTGAATAAGGTTATTATTCATTCTTTACAAGATCTCCTCCCTTCTCCCTGTCATCATTTATCCTTCTTAATTAACAAATGGCATCAATTAAAATGTCAAATATAGTCTACACAGAACATGCCAAAGCTGCACTCATATGTATGTTGAAATGAGAACAGCCCCTTACAGCTCGGTGGGGATGAGGATAGAAAATCTTGTCTGAAATGCAATTACTTGCAAACCTTGTCTGTAAGTGACAATGGCATTTGTCTTACACAGATAGGCAGACTTGATGACCACAAAACTTTCTCTGGAAGATTTGCCCGATTTAGACGGCAGGCTCCTTGGGGCAGGAGTTGGCTTGTTTGGGATTTACCTTAAGTTGTTTTAGCCGTCTGACCTCGGGTTTGGTCAATGCTGGGTGTCTGGACTCCCTCCAGGGGCACTGAGGGCTGGGGAGGAGAGAAAAGCATAGCCAGAGCATGATGCAAATCCCTAGGTTATGTGCCTATTTTAGGATAGGATGAATCACCCTCTCCCACAGAGAGGCAGCTACCTTTGGGGGGCAATGAAGCCTGCCAAAACCCTGAATCTCCATGGAGAGCAGAGTACTCAGGTGACCGCTGTGACTAGGCAGTTAATTTTTTGACAGCTGAAATTAGATGAGATGTTCTTGCAGTGTTTAGTGCTTGGCATGAGGGCATGCTGACTCTTCATCAGGGGGCTCTTCAGGATACTTAATCAAAATATATCACAGTGAAGGGCATTTAGAGGACATGACCATCATTTTCTAGGAACAAACACTACTTATCCACTAAGGCCTAATGGTACAAGCCCTTCAAAGTGAACGCTCTGCTTATTTGAGGCCTTTTGCATGATCCAAACTGTAATTTCAGCTCATGCAGATGGAGGAGAAATGTAATTTGTGTAGCTCAGAACAGGCAGATAATGTTCTTCTCTCAAACACTAATTCACTGTCTAACTCTGAGCAAGTCCCTCACTTCTGCTTACCTCTGCCCCTGCTTTTCAATGCTGTTTGCAGGATAATCTTTACCCGCTCAGCTGGGAACTGTTGATTAGATTGGGTCTTTGTATCACAATTTTACATAAGAGCTCAAGTCATGGACCAAGACCCTGTTGTACTAGAAGCAGTACAAATACAGAGTAAAAAGATAGAGTGGGTGCCAAAGACTTTGGGAAGGCTTTTGAAGCCTTGGAAACAAAAGCACTGCAAAACCAGCAAGGCAGGTCAATAGTTGTTCAAAACACATGTGTAACCCAATACAGGCTGTCAGCTGGCAGCCACAATAACACATTTCTCCCTGGTAAGGTTTTTGTGTTCTCTATAGCTATTGCTGTAGTACCATGTCACCTGTGCTCAGAGCTCCAGCTCAGGAGACCTTCTCTCCCCGCTGTACTTCAGCTGGTCCCAAAGTGCAGCAAGTCTTTTCATGTCTCAGGCAGTGAAAGAAAAGGGATCAGGAAGAAATACTTACCAAGTAAAATACAAAACATCAGATTAAATGGCTCTTGCTTCTCCGAACAAAAGGCAAGCAGAACTGTAGGGCAGCATTCTGAGTTTAATACCGACTTATCAGAGAAAATCTAAAGCTAAATAATTACTTTTTAAAACTGCAAGTGCAGTTAATCTGATGTGCACACACCTCAAGGGGTTCCTGTGGTGTTAAACCAAGGTCAGAGGAGCTTTTCAATAGGGAGGCTGATGTTTTATCTTGATTCAAATTTGTTAATGGCAATTTGTGCACCTGGTGGCCTGCCACTATTGCCTTTATCTTCAAGACCTCCCTTTGGCTTGCAGTTCTTGTTTAGTGAAATTTGACTCAGATGTAGCACTCACATTTCTTGTGAAGGCATAGGACAAATCAGGCTGCGTTTGCACTTGCTGGCATAAAATAATTCTGGGTGATGTCAGTGGTGGGATCATTTTCTAAACCATGGACACACTCGGTCCATTTCTGACAGGCAAAAGCCTAGGCTTTTGGAAAGCCAGGTTTGTTTAGTTAACTCATTCAATAAAATGTTTGGTCAGCAATAGCTCTCCATTCAGCAAAATACTTAAGTTTATACTTAAATTCAAGCATATGCTGAAATGCTGCTGAAGCTAAAAGGATTTAGCATGTGTGTAAGGGTGACTATGTGCTTAAATATTTAGCTAACGAGAGCGGTATTGAAGCAGATGCTTAAGTGACTTTCTTGAAGGGAAACCTGAGAGGGTATTGCATGAGGGAAATATCCAGAATCCAGGTTTATGAGATGTCTGGAACACTGGGTGGATGTGGCTGTCTATTTGTGAGTGGCTTCTGGTACATGTCAGGCTAGGAAGCACATGCCGGAGATGACATTTTGCCAACTGGGGTGATTCAAAGCCTTATTTTCAGTAGGATGTGAAAAACACATTGGAAAATAACAGACCTGAAGGACGTAAAAAACCTTCAAACCTTTACGTGGGTAGTTATGGGCTCTATAGTGACTGTTGCCAGTAAGGAAAGTGGTCTTGGAGCTTCAACATCTGCTCAGTCCTCGTTAGTAGTTATGTTAAAAATTATTAGGGAAAGAGAACAGAAAATACCCTCAGGCTGCTGTTTAAATGCATGGTATTTCACATCTTGAGTGCTGTGTGCAATGCCAGTTTGTCTAGCTCAAAAACGATCTAGCAGGGCAATAAGGATTATCAGGAGTATGGAGCAGCTTTATATGAGGAGTGACTAAATGGCCTAAGGCTCTTTAGTGTGGAATAATGGTGCTTGGGGGAAGGTACAAGGGAAGTCTATAAAACTGAGTGTGGTGGAGAAGGGGAAGAGGAGTCAATTGTTCTCATAATTTAGGAGCTAGGTGGCAGCAAATTAAATTATCAACAGCGGATTTATAACAAACAAAGGAAGGTTGGTTTCTTTTTTCTCGCAGAGGAGAATTATGCTGGCAAAGTGAATGCCAGAAGATGTAGGCTAGCCTGAAAATGTATGTGGGTTCAAGAAGAGACTAGGAAAGTTCATAGGAAAACCCCTATCTGGGTCACTTTGGTATAATTATACCACTTCTGGCTCAGAAAGTCCCTGACACCAGGAAGTATCTATATACTTGCCTTAGACCTTATCCTTTATTAGGCATCAGATACTGTCTGGTGGTGGAAAGAGGATACCGGGCTTGATAGACCAAATCTGTGATACAGTACAGCCATCTGACATTGTGGTGTAAAAATGAAAGTAAATTTTGCTAAGTGGGGTGTGAAAGATTAGTGTTTTGGGACCAAACGGCACTTGTATATTCCTATTTAAAGTATAAACAAAAAAAGTGGACAAACAGGGTGAGCAGAAGAGGCTTTGGTCAGCTGTTGGAAGAGAAACTTCAGCTCCTTGCCAGATGATCTTGGGGGAACCAGATCTTGATCAGCTTTCAGGTTGGGGAACAAGCACAAACTCTGTAGAGAGAGGTTTTTGTAGGTGAGGATTCTCTAACAGAAAAAGGCACAATAACATCCTGAGGAACCTAGGAAAGATCTTCAGCCAGCAGATTGAGACCCTGCCATTATAGCAAGTGAGTCTTGTGATCCTTCTCATAGATTTAGGGATTTGCCATATGAAAACTAGTTAATGTTCTCCTAACCTATTATTCTGGCTGGAAATACATTGTTAATGGACATGATCCATCTTTAATTGCCAGCCATAATATATTCATGATTTAGGTAAATACATTTGTTCTTGTATCAGCCTTGGCCCTCACTTAAAAGGCTTTTCATTCTCCCTGGTGTCTTTCACCCTTACGTATTTTGTAGAATTGCAGAAAAACAGCATCATAGGGAACTGTTTATGGTTAACTGGTCCCTATCCTCACCTCAAAGCAAACCCAGTCATCCGGATAAAATTCCTGATTGATACTTGTCTAACCCATCCATGAAGACCTTCAGTGGTGGAAATTCCACACTGCCCACGGGGCATGCATGCTAATATTTTACATCTTTACCTTCACATCCAGGAAAGGGGAATGTGTTTCCTGATGCTTGACTGCAAAAGGGAGCATTACATAAGACTGAGGAAGAATGAAAGAGCTTACTCTCTAGCCATCTATCTAAAACAAACAGGAATAAATACCTTAAAGGAGCAGTTAAAAGTGTTGAATTCTGGGATTATAGCATGAACACTTTAAAAATAGCCTAGTAGAAGTTCAGAGGAAATGTGTATCGCCCATCAGAAAAAAGTTATAGGGACTATAGTTAAGCAGTGTAGTAAGAGAGGCCACTAAGGAAAACCAGATGTCACATTTCAACACAAAAACGAAGAAATGCCTAAATTCTGAGAAGTTAAATATTAAACTCTAAAAAGGAGAGTCAAAAAGATGCAGAATCTGCTACATTCAAAAGAATCCTCTCCTCTCAAACATATCAGAAATGGGGATATTGCCATATACTTTGTAGGCATAATAAGTGATTGAGACACAATCATTGGGGGTGCTTGGAAAAGATCGGACCATGGTAGAAGAAAAGTCATGTAAAATTCATTCTATAGGAACTGAGGGAGTGTTCCCACATTGAAACCTCTCTCTGGGGGAGCTTTTCTGAGGAACTATCTCAGATTAAATTATTTATAGAAAAGGTTTCCAAACAAATTAACAGGATGAGTAGTAACCAATTGTGAAGGCTAAAAGATATGCACACAAGAGGCGTAAAGGAATTCAGGTACGAAAGCACCAACCTACCAGCTCTGTCTCTCACGTGCTGCTTCAGTCGCCCTTGGTACCAGGAGAATGGAAAGTGGCAAATATGACACATGTTTTTAAAGTAGAGTCTGGGGACATCTGGGTAACTTCTGCACTGGGCAAACTGTAATTAAGAATGCAATTAGTAAACATTTAGATAAATACGACACAGAGTAAAAAAAAATCTTTATAGTTTTTATAGAAGGAAATTATTACCATGCAAATCTATTAAAGCTTGCTATAAGAGCCAGCCAATAATGATAAGGACAATCCAATCCATACAGAGCACTGGATTTTGAAAATCTTTTGAGAAAGCTCTTTTACCAAGGACTCTTAAAGCTATCATGGGATAAGGGAAAAGATTAATTAATTTATTCCTCTACTATTCCTATATATTAATCATTTCTAATGAATTTATTCCTATACAGATTTTTTCTCTGTTAAAAGTTAGGTAACGAAGGGAAGAATAAATGGTTAGTCTATACAATAGACCTCCTGTAGTGATCAGTATCAGGACCTGTTACATTCTGCATAGCTGCAAATAATTGGGAAAAATGGTGACTAGGGAAGTGCCAAAATTCCCTGGCAGTAAAATGCTGTTCCCAAAACACAAAACAAAAATTTCCAGCATAGTACTGAAGATGCTAAGTGATTGGTTGATAAAACAGCAGACAAAATTCAGTGTCAATAAATGCAAAATAATACAATGGTGGAGAATGCTGCTAGCTATACATGCATAATGAGGGGTTTAAATGAACTGTTTTTCAGGAAAGATATGTTGGAATTATTTTGGTTAGTTCTATGAAAACAACAGCCAATGCTTTTTCCCCCTCCCCTTCTCCTATTAAAAACATACTATAATAACTTTCTTGAGAAGGGTATTGATCTAACTAGGTCTCATGCTCTTTTTTCTGTTTTTTTCCTCTTCATAACAGTGTAAAACTGTGGCAATTTTAGTGCCTTTGACGTAAAGCCATCCTAGACACTTCCAAATTCAAAACCCTGTGCTCACCAATCCGGCTGACTTCCCGTAACTATTTTCCCTAGTTTATCAAAATTTACCCTGCTGATCCAGATCTGGAAACAAGAAACACTAAAAGTCAAACTGGTAATAAAACACTCAATCTAGGCACTGAAAATAGTTAACCATAGGAACAGACCACCCAAAAGTGATAGTGAATTCTCCTTCACGTTGAGTTTTTCAGGCCAGACTGCTTCTGGCAAGACTGCTGGAAGGTTATGTCTGGTTTGGATGCAGGACGTTGGGCTTGGTACTGACATTACTGGCTGCCCTGCTCTGCTCTACGCTACTCACCTCAACTCTTCTCATATGTCTTTCCCCACCGCCATCTCTACTGTACATACACTTCTCCCTGACAAAACCCTGCACTAAACGTACTGCATTTACTAATTAGAATAGCAGTTACTAATTAAGTTTAAATTCCAATGTACTAATCAAACTTTATTTCCTAATTGTGCTACATTATCACTAATTAGAATGGCAGTTTTTACTTAATGGATTATATTTAAATTAAGATGTCTCCATCCAATGTTTTTTCCTACTTACATTTTAACTAATTGGTACTGCAATTATTAAGTTACATTTAAATTGAAACATATCAGGCTGGTAGGGAATCATATGATAGCTTGCTTACAGTCTGTATAGTACTAGTAGGAATGATTAAGATACGGTCCAATTAATTAGTTCTGGAATCAAAATAATTTCCTAAGTGTTTGAATAAAGAGTGAGCATATGCTACTCCCTTGCCACAGTATTAAGGAGGAGCTTATTGTGGGCTCAATAGAAATTCAACTTGGCTATTGTAACTAATGAGCTCAGACTCCAGTGTTGAATCTGCAAATGTTCATCCCAGGTTAGGGGAGCATTTAAGCATATTCCTACATTTAAGCATGTTCTTAGTAGTCGATGCACATTTCTGAATCCATTTCTTTAGAAGAGAGTATTTCCTGCTTGTCAACACTTCTAACATTTTTGTGATAGCCAATACAGCCTTCAAAGAGTCACCTACCAGTTTCTGTTTTACCCTCTACTATACCAGCCCACCAGATTCTGGTGCTGTTACACAAAAGCAAAGACAATTGTCAAGTGCCAACAATAAAGAAGTTGTATCATGGATGTGCATTGAGATCCAATGGGGAAGGCTTGTTTGATTGACAATGCTAACTGCAGCAGAGGGAGGGAATCATTGCTGGCTAAGGGGGTTTGTGATTCCTGCTTTCTGCTGCTGGTGACCCTGAAGCACCACAGGGGAGAACAGTTCAGACTGCAACAAATGCCATGACCTGAGGGTTTTAATATTGCAGCCCTTCCGAGCAGTGAGCTCAGCATGCAAGCTTTGGGCCACGCTCTCTCACTCTTGCCCCTCCCGAGTGCCCGCTAACTCTCGCTGCTAAATCAGCTCTGGTCACGGAGAGCGGAAGAGTGCATTTGCAAGAAATAGGCGCTTGGGTGAGGAGTTGAGGAGCTGCAGCCTCACGAAATACCGGTATGTTTTCTTTCCAATGCCATTGTGAACCTAAAGGGGAGGAGCAGGGCAGCTCTTGATAGATAGACACACTCGCATCAGATACGTATACATACCTATGTTTTTACACACATTCCAGATTTCATGTCCATTCGGACAGATGCACACAGTGGCATATGCGCACAGAGGTACACCAGCAGCTTAGAAAAGCTCTCTTTTGCATAATCAGTTTTGCACAGACAGCGGGGAGACATTATCTGTTGTGCCCTTCAGCCTAGGCTTGGTCACATTTAGGAGAGGCAGGCTGTTCCTATGGAAACTATGCCTTTTGTTTTTGTGACCCAGCATGTCTTTCTAAATCAGGTCTGCATGCAAGCTGCAAGGCAGAATCCTAATACCATCAGGAAAGAAGCAAATACCAGGGAAAGGAAGTCCATAATGACTTAATACCAATCCCAGAGTTGCAATATGACCAAGAGCAGATGAGGGGGGGATATAGTGATTCAGCTGAGATCTGTAACATGCTAACAACCTTCCTCATATGAGGCAGCATTTAAAAGAAACCAGTGGGATGTGAAAAACAGATAAATTAATGAGGTAAAATGAGGGATAAATTAGGAGGAAAGGTTATTGGTGCTTTGCAAACAAAAGGGCCCATTAAAAATAAGATTAGAGTGTAAACTTTTGAATTGGCAAGATTTTAGAAGACCTCAGCAATATTGCCTCATCTCTACATAAGTAAATGTTAGAAATGGTGCATACTTAGCAATGCCTTCCTTCTCTTCTCCCCGCCTCCATGCTTTCTGAGTTTTACAGGAGCAGGGTTGAACTCCAGAGAAATTCATGTCCATTTCGGGGGACGAAGTCCTTTCAGAAAGCCTGCATAATTTCAGAATAAGTGCAAAGAAAAAGATACCAGAAAATCAGATTGTCCTCATATTAAACAAGATCTGAGTTTTAGAGGTGCCATAACAGACAATGTCATCAAAAGCTCCTACGGCACTGAAAGAGAACTGGAAAAGTCAATGGAAAACTACTTAACTGAGGCAGAAGGATCAGCTTGAGAGGTAGGAGATGACGAGCCACTCTGGCAATGCATGTTTGAGAGTCTGTGTGTGTCCTTCATTTTGTAATGCAACTGTGGTCATGAAGGCAGATGCTTATGATTATACTTTAACAGTGAACTATGACAGGATTTTATCTATTTTCTTTCTGATTTACTCTGACTCTGTAAAACCATCTTCCCCCAAGCACTGCTGCTTCTTTCAGCATGCTAAGAACTCCCCTGCATATGATGGGAACAAATGTTAAAAGCCCTAAGCTGTATTTTTCCTTTTGTATAACTTCTTTTAAGGCAGTACATGGATTTTTTTTTTTCCCCCAACAAACTGTGGCAGCTTTCAGTGTGTAGTTCCTTTTGACTTAAACGCTGAACCCACTTGAGAGTCGTGGCCAGGCAAATATCTCAAAATGACTCCACTCCTGAATAGACGTTGCAAATCTGTCACCGGATGACTACAAGGGATACCAGCAAGCGTTTGTCTGCTACTCTCACTTAGCAGTCCATAGCTGCATTACAAAGTAGCTACTCCCACCCCGTCCATGAAATATCTGCATTTCATCCTCCAGCTTAATAAACAACAGAAATAGGTGGACGCTTTGGGTTGAGTACTCAATTGGTTTAAATGCGTGGAGCTGTGCTGATTTATAGCAGCTGAGAAACTGGCGCCTGCACTCTATCCTAGAAATGATTTCATTTCATTAGTAGATCCCTAGACAAAGTATGGTCTGCAATTCAATAACCATCCTTGATGCTTACAAGAGGTGCCTTCAGCTCAACCATATAGGAACTGGTAGGAACATTTCTGATTGACTCAGTCTCTGCCAGAATATGATGTCATGTCACATCATAACTTTTGGGGACTGTGTATTGCTTTTAGTGATGTTTTCAAATCTTTCTGTTTTCTTAAGCTCCTGGGGTTTAGCACTCTGGCCTTGGATGTAAAAAATGCAGGTTCAAACCCTTGCCCTCTGTGAGTGTAGTAATCCAGGGTAAAAAAATCATGCTGTGATTCAGTCTAGGGAATAGAAAGAGGACTTTATGCAGCTTAGGCACATGCTGTAGCCACAAGGAAAAGCTTAAATTTTGATTGGGGGAGGGGGGGAAGCATGGGGGAAAGCTACCCCAAAATACAGAATTCCATTTATGGAAAAAGTGTCCAGTGGGGTTTAGTTACACTCCACACTATGGTTCAAAACTTCCAGAGCTACCATGAAATAGAAACAGACTTGTCATCATCTGGTCAACTTTATTTTCAAGTTTTTATTTAAGTTATTATTTAGTGTGAAATTGTGCACTTAAGTTATTGTGTAAAGAGAGGGAAGGTAGAAATCAGTATTACAGTATTACATTAGTAGGGTTACTCAGGGAGGAAAACATGACTCAGAAGGGTATTGATTGCAGAATCTGGCCTTCAGTGTGCTATTTCTGTCCTCAAAAATTTGAAATGTAAAAAAATATACAAAGCACCATGTGTGTATACATGTGTGCGACTGCAACAAACTAGTTCAGCAAAACTGAGGAGGTGGTATTTGTTAGGTTAGACAGACTGAGTTTATAGCAAATTTTATATAGTTGTAATTCTGGTGGATAAATGTCTTATTATCCCTCTCTGAAATTTCTCCAGCATGCCTCCCCCACCCCGCACCAGATAGGAATTCATTTGCTAAAAGGAGACTTGGCAGTAAAGCCCATCTTGAGCTCTGTGGGCTATGCCTCTTCAAGAGACAGTATTATTGCAAACATTCCCTTCATGCTAAGATATTTAAACAGTCTTCCCGGCAATGTTAAAAATGTAAGGTGTGCTTGATGATGAAATATTGCTATACAATGACTTTCTCATTTAAAAAGCAACAGAACATTTTCCAGCTGTGACCACTGCAGTATCTGAGTATGATATCATTCTGGACATTTATTTGTGGAGACAAATTTTTGCTGCATCCCTTGCTCCCTCGCCAAAGCATTCCCCTGGATGCTTGAGGTGTTGTGTTGCCCGAGGCAAGCACTCTCAGTGCCCACAAGCTCCCAGTGCAGTAGCTGAGAAAATCCTCCCTTTCCCTTCTCAAGAAAGAGACACAAAGAGAAAGCTTCAGGGGTATCCCACGCAGCAGTGGTACTGCTTTAACTATACTGTTAGGTAATGTGGGGCATTGCCATAATTTCATTTTCCTGTCTGCTCTCTTATCCTTTTCTCTAGGGATGGCTCCCTGTGTGGTACCCTCTAAACCAAGTGATACCTAAAACCATATGAAAGGTATGATCTAGAGCAAAATCTCCAGGGCAGTTTTGCTGAAGATAAGGGAAATACTCCATACATGAATACAGCAAACACCTGCCAACTTTCAGACTGAGCAGCAGGTCATAAAGCAAGCACAACTTAGAAAAGCAGAGGTGTATATAACATCTGAATGAGAGGTGAGAGATAAAAAGAGCTTTTGTACATGTGTGGCTGGAAAACAGCTGAATAAAACAAACTCAATGTGACTGCCAGCGTGCTTTGCTGCCCAAAAAAATGCAAAGCCACATGTGTGGAGTGAAAGCAAATGGCCTCACTGATTTCAAGAGCTGGAAGAAAAGCAAACAGGAGGAGGCAAGGGAGGTGAGTTGGGAGCAGGAACTACCAGATACTGCCAAGTTCTTCCAGAGTGGAAAGGCTATATGAAGATGAGGCGTCAGATTAAAAGTGCACTGTGGTGCACTTGCCTTCAGTCAAAACAGAGAGGAACAGCAAGAAAATTCTGTGAATCAAAATTCAGACAGAGCAATAGAGTCCTGCCCTGCTGGCCCATTCTTTTGCCATCACAGGTAATCAACGTTATTCCCAGAGTGGCCAGAGGCCATCTGCTTATGATCTACGAAACTCCACAACTCAAGGCAACAAAGAACCTGGGAGCCTAAAATGCGATTTTCCCAATCTGTTTATAGTCTGAGGCAATCTCTCCTGTCAAGAACCCAGAGCAAGCTCTCTTGGTTGCTCAACATGCTGCTTGGATATAGCTGCATTTCTGTAGATTTCTCTTTATTCTTGCCTTCTGCTGCAGACGTCTTGTTCTCCTTGATGACTGGTTTGTTTGGTTTTCTTTTCTTTTTTTTTTTTTTTGACTCAGTTATATTGCATTCTCCATGGTTTCTTGTCATTTGGCCCTGCCTCTGAGCATGTGTTTGCCTTGCTCCTTGCCTGGTGGACTTCTTGCTGACCATTGGACTAACTTTGGGCCATCCTTCTACTTAGACTTGTGGCCTCAGCTGCACCTTCATCAAGGTACTGGGTTCTGCTCTGGGTTAGAAAATCCTCACTTATCTGTAACCACTGGCCTTTTCTGGCTGTGACTCCTTGACACAGATCTTCACTGCAAAACTCCAGACGCCAGATGAACTAAAATGGATCAAAACGAGAGCAGAAAAATGAGGGGCACTTGCAGTAGTTGGGAATTAGATGAAGGGCCCATATGATCCAAGGAGATGCATCCCCATCTTCCTTCTACATGTCAGTTTTGGCAAGTAGTCTAACTCTGAGTGAGTGAGTCCCACCAGCCAAAAACCTGAGCATTATTCTGTGTCATCCTATGCTTACTAATGCAACACGTGTGCTTTGACTGTTACGATTATGTGTTATTAAACTAAGAAAAACATTGCGTGAGTCTGTCAGCCTTTCAAAAATAGGTTGCACTTTTGCACGTGCCTTTCCCTTTTGCACAGTTTGGCACCTTCTAACATATTGTTTTTGTCTGTGTTTATTTTAAACTGAGAAGCTTAAAGAAATGCCCAAACAGTCACAGGAGAGAAAGGAAATCAGTTATTTATAGTATGAAGCAGTTAAGCTTTCAGGATGGTTATAATTATGTTTTGTATCAACTAGCGCCCTAATTCTGCAAGCACTTAAGAGTGTACTGTACTTGCTGCGTAAGGCGAAGGGTGCACTTGGCCTGGTTTCAAGTGTTTCATCAAGATCACCTTTGAAAGGGGACTTGTGCTCAGAAGGGACGTGCGAGCTAAAAGCACAGATTCTGGCACCGTTGGATGTGCCTCTGGACCATCCAAGACCTATCCGGGTGCCCCAGCACAGCTGGAAAGGTCACATGTTGCCAGGCTGGCTGGGCTGTTGGCAGAGGAGAGCCCTGTCTATTTGAGCAGGGTAGGCAAGATGGTCTGTGGCCTGCAGCAGGACTATTCATGTTCCGTAAAGGTGGCTGTGTGCAGATATTGGCAGGAAGGAGACTTAAATGCGCAGGTGCAGGGCTATGTCGTGTTGCCAAAAAGAAAAATATTACAGGTAGCTTCTGAGTTTTGAAAAGACAGTATTTGTCATAAGGAAAAATCTACACAACTTTTATAGCAAACATAGCAAACATTTATTTCTCCCAGGTTAGTTAGGTTCTAACCATTGTTTTTTTGTTTTTGTGTTTTTCTGTGTTTCTATTTTGTCCTGAGAAGAGGAAGAGGAAGAGCTGCCATTGCTGAATTGCTGCGCATGGATTCATTTATTCCCCCTCCCTGCACAAATTTGCCTTTTTTGGTACAAAATGTTTTGCTAGGATGATTTTCAGCAGTTCTACACATTCATGCTCAAGGGGAGTTACTGTTCAGCTGATCCTGTTAGTGCTACGAAGAAATACTGATGCTGCCAGACACTTTGATGTGCTAAACTAAATCCCAGGGGGCACAGGTAACAAGAACAGCCCTGCAAAAGCATGGCAAGCAGATAGTCATAATTGGCCAGGCTTTTTTTTTTTTTTTTTATAAATCAGTATTTGATAAGCAACAAATATTTCCTCTGATCTCTCCCTTGCTTCATAAGGCTGAAAACAAAGGTAGGATGGGTTTTTCCAAAGCTCTACCCTTGAGTCTCATTAATGTCTCTCTGGTCTCAATGGTAAAGTGCCCTGTAACACCAACGGGAAGTGGGTTATACCAACAGTAAGCATGTTTAAAAATCCTATTGGTTATAGGTATTAGGACAATGTAGACTTGGGGTAGGTTTTATCAGAGTCTCAGCTGTGGCTTGATTTGATTGCATGAGGAAAGTCGGTTTGATAAAATGCTTGCGAGAAATGCCAGATCAGTGTAAGGAAGAAATTCTACCAGGAGTGGAAGTTTTTTCCAGCTTTTCCCATTTAATTATGTGTCTGTGGCACATTTTGTCCATGCTGAGACCTAGAGATGTTCATCTTTACATGAGTTAGTTGTAGCAAAGTTTAAAACTTGCTATGCTACCAGATAATGCGCTTCTGACCAGTCTCATGATGGTCACATCTAGAAGATGGATTTTCCTGCACTGTGGCTTTAAAAGAGGATCCCAGAAACACTACAGGGGCTTTTTTATTGGTAGATAGGCTTTGTTAGACCTGGAGCTATAACTATGACATGGAAAATTCAATAACTGGAACATATCTCCGCCCTATATACTGTGTCCTTGAAGAGGGCTTCCTTTCAGACCAGCAACTTTTCAGTCACTTTCTAGCTGCAAAAACCACTATGCAGTCCCCTTCTCTGTCTCCAAAGAAATTTGTTTTGCCTTCTACCACTTTAGGCTGTCCTGGACTTTCCCTGCTGCTGGGGTCTCGGCCTGCTGGCACTTCTTCACCTTGCGGCAGCTGCTCTTCACTAACTGTGCTCACTCCTTTTCAGACAGCGATCAGGCCAGAGCAAACATCCATGCCTGTCTCTGCTTCCCCCATACTGGCTTTTTGGAAGAAGACTGAGGGCAATACAATCAATCCTGACCAATATTGTCCATCACAGACCTACTCACAGTAAGCAACAGGTTTAATTCCCTTTGCTGCTGTTTGACAGTTTTCTATGAGACAGTGATTTTTTTAAGATGTGTTCAAAACTAATGGGTGTCATATATATTATGTGAAGGTATTTCAGTCTAACTTCTTTGATGTTTCAGATATTCAATATACAGCTGTCTGCTTTGTGCTATATAGTAGGTTGCATGGTGCCACTTGTCTTCCCCTGCCAGACAGAAAATTTTGAGTTGAGAGAAGGATTTAAATAAATCCCATGGAATCACACAATGCTTTTGCCACAAGTACTCATGTTTGCAGAAATGTTTACAGTGTTTTTCTTATGTGCTGCTGAACAACTTATCTCTTGCATTAATAAACAGTGGATGCAAATGTTTTGGAAGCAAATTCACAGAGATTTATTCCAGCAAATATTTGCCATTTTTTTTTATCTCTCCCCATTGAGGCCTAACACAGCTCCCCAGGATGAAGCAGACTATTTTAAAATAGTTAAAAGTTTCTGCCTCTGCATGACTTCTCTTGACACCGTATCTGCCTGTGTAGTAGGAACCAGCTCTAAGCCAATTAAAAGGAGATGGGTGCATCATATTGCTCCCTTCTCTCTTAGTGAACTTCTGACCAAGAGGGCACTGTATTGATGAATTTCATTTCTTCTTAATCTGCTTGTACTCTGCTTGATAGCTTGGAGCTTTGCGCTCTTCTGTGTCAGTACAATGACCCTGCTCTTGAGAAAGCTGCAAGTTCGAGGCAAAGCAAAGATTTCAAGTTATTACAAGATGCTAAACATACAGATCTCTTCTTGGCTGTCTGCAAGATGTTGCCTGAAGTTGAGCTCTCACCCCGCAGAAGAAGAAACAGTAAAGCTTTATTACAGAGGTTTTAAGGCAGTAACAAAGAAAAGCAGTTCTACTCAGCACTACACAGCTAAACAGAGTTAATACTCATGCCCCTTCAGGTGTGTATATGGAGAAGCAGCAAACCATCTCCACCCGGGGTTTGCGTTAGTGGAAAACACATGTACTGTGTGTCTTTCAAGAGCTGGCCTTTGGGCGGGTGCTCACGTGCTAGTCAGACAAATCAGAGGTCTCTTTTTGAGTAATTTTATGTAGATAAAGACCAAAAGGACCTTTCTGTAGGACTACTCTCTTGTGTGTTTTTGGGATGGTGCCTTAGTTTTTTTTGCGCAGATCTCAAGCTCCAGTTTGCTGGCCTTTATGTCTATTCTGTAATGGTGTGTCTTGAGCAAAGTATAGTGAAACAGGCCAAGGATGTAGTGTTGCTGGATGTGCACTCTAATCTGCTTGCTACTATGTCAGCCAGGCAAAATCAAATTGCTTTTTGGCTTGTTGTCAGATAATGAGTTTTGGTCAACAGACAGTGTTGGCCTCAGATAGATGTTCCTTGGGCAAAAGGGCAATGTTTCTTATTTATTTTTGTCAGCATAATACCCATTTGGGTGCTAGATGTTAATTAAGATATATAACTACAGAATAGGACCCAAGATCTCTTCTTGTGAACAGAAGATAATACCGATGGGAAAACAGTTTAAATAACTTCCAGGAGAAAACCAGACCAACAGGAATTGCTCTTCTTGTGTACAGCTACAAGGGAAATCCTGACAGCTGCATCTTCGTATTGGAAAAGTCCTCTGCCGTACCAAAGACTGTACATTCAGGATTGAAGTGACAAATAGAAATAACATTCTGAAACTAGTACACTATGAATTTCCATTTCCTTAGGAATTTAATATTTATAAAGTGGTTCAGCTCTGAATTGCTATGAGAGTATCACAGTATTAAAGACTTGGTTGTCCTGATAATAAACACCACTGTTTTGCCCAAGAGCCTCTTTGACTTGTACCTGTTCCAGTCTGTTTTAATTTTTCTTTAATCATGACACTTTCCACACGTACAGAATGTGTCTTTGTGGCATGGAAGGGAAGTAAGCGTGACCTTTATCAAATAAAAATGTGCACTGCTACTGCAACAATGAGTAAGCACAGATGAAATACAGACACTTGTATTTACATGACATCTGGAAGAAAAATACTGACCAGATCTTTTTATCACCGCTGCACCACTCCAAGTTAATTGGAAAGACAGAAGGACATCACAGAATCTCATCAAAGGGATTTAGAGATGTCAGTCTGAGTTTCTAAACTTACAGTGAATTTGGCACCTAATTTTTTTACCTAGTCTTTTGGAGTTTCAAGATAATAGAAAAGAAATAATGGAATGGATAGGATAATTTAGGAAGAAATTGTGTTTGAAACCGTATTATCAAATAAATCACCCTCTATGGGAGAAAACAATAGAGTGGGACCTTGACTTTACCAGTTGGATAAAGATAAGTATTCAGACTGGGACAACTAAAGCTTAGGAAGATAATAGCTTGTCCATCAGGGGCAATGTTGCCAATTAATGTTAATAGAAGCATATAGATCTCCTCAATATTGCCAATGGGCATGCTGGGAATATTGTTACCACCAGCATGCCCATCTATTATTAAGGAATTGGAGGGGGAAAAGGAAATGAGGGAGGGAAAGAAGAGGAGGTTCAACCTCTTGTTGGAGATAAAATCGTTTCCTGTTATTTAATTAAGTGGCATTTTTTCAGGTCCAGCAACAGAACAAGTGTGTTTGTGTTACATACTACGTCCCTCCTCTGCAAGAGTGCAACTTTTTGAAACCCAGGATCACAGGCAATATTTGACCAAACAGAAAGCATCAGTTATGCTCCTTACTGACCATTGCTTGAATGGTTTATTCTTGCTCCTTGTAACTCCATTTTTCTTTCAGGTAGAGACAACCATCTTTCCTTCACCTGGAAAGAGCCTTTTCTGCAGAAGAGAATGACAGCCTGCAGCATCTGAAGCCTTAGGTGCCAAAAAACACGCCAAAAGCATTGCCAAATACACATATTTTGTGGTTTGATCAAAACACCATTTTTTTCACTGCTTGGTGTCTCCATGAAAAAAGTGAAAGTTTCAGGGGGAATTAGCTATTCTTCTGAGAAATAAAATTCAGTTTATTTATAACCCATAGCCTATTTCGAGTGATAGACATAGGCACTTTTGCATTTCATATTATCTGATCAAGGTAGAAATACCAAGGCAGAACTAACAGAGTGTGCCTTATATCTGTACTGTAGCAGCTGCAATGGTATAGCAAGAGCAGGGGAGGGTTTTAGTGTGCTATGAGTAGTCTTTTCCTCTCAAGTCTGGGCTGATGGAGACCTTCTGAATTGTATAACAATTTTCTTAAAAGGTATCTCCAAAGTAAGACTCAGGATTCATGTTTTCTGGAAAAATTCATGTGACTTGGGGTTTCAGTCCCCTCCCAAAATCAAGGTTAATAACCTTAAAGGATTCTTCTGTAGAAGTTTTAAGCACTCTAAATGGTCTGGTGAAAATAAGCAAGCAGAGAAATAAGAGTATGCATTCTAGTTAAAAATAGGTAATACTTTGGCCGAACAGATAGATAGAGTAATGGTGAGATATACTTTCATTTTTAGCCAGAGTATCAGCATTTGCTCCTGGCCTTTGGCATGCCAAAGTAAATCAAGGCTGGTTAGGAGGCAGCTGGGATGTTCTTTCTCTCCACAAATACCATATGGTCTTTCCTTCTGCTATGCATGTGCCTCTAGGCAGATGGAGGCTCTGAATGCAAGTGGAGAAGTCAGAGCATGTGTGTCTGTGGTGCTCCAGGGCCTCACCCTTCCACTACTGGACCTCGTGAGGGGTAGATTCATGTAACCACCAGCAAAAGGCAAAGCCTGCCACAACATCACTCAGGAGGTCTTCTTGGTGTGTGTCCTTAAAACAGGACCTTTTTTCTGGTCCTTAAAAAGAAATGCATTTTGCAGGGTGCTGACCACAAGCATGGGAAGATTGAGCTCTGGCTGCTACCACTGTTGTCTGAGTTGATGTCCACCCTTGCCACTAATGTAAGCAGCGCTCATCAACACCATGGCTAATTGGCTTCCCAACCCATCTCTCAGTCCTCCTGGTAGGTAGAACTCCCCTCCATCCTCCTGCTATTACCTTGTTTTGAACTTCATTTCTCAGCTCTGCTTTGTGAACAAGAACTGCATCATTCCATCATAACAACAGTTAATTAGGAAAGAAAACCACCCAAATCAATTACTGCAAAACAAATGACTCTTAGGACAAAAATGCAGCAGTGAATATTGTGGTAAAATATATGAGAAACACCTCTTGCCAGTTCAGTATTTATAGTGGCCAGCAGCCACTGTAAATTCCCCAGTATAACAGGAAACAAACAGCACGTGTGAAATGATCTCATCTCTTCAGGGTGCTGATTTTATGAGCAGTTCTGTTCGTGCCTATCTTCAGACATGTAGACAGATCTACTGAAGACAATTTGCTTCAGTTCCTGAGACAGCAGGAAGAAAACAGCCATAGATAAAGGCAGAGAAAAAAATGGAGATGTAAGCAGGAAATTGGCTGCAAAGAAGGGAACAATTAAGGGGGGGGGGGGGAAGATGCTCTTGCGTTTTTTTTGGTTTGTTTCCCCCGCCCCCCCCCCTTGTGAATTAAATGTATTGGTCTGTACCAGCACCATTTTTGCAAACAAACTGTGTCCCCAGTGTTCTTCCACTTGCTTGGGAATCGTCCAACAGGCCTAAGCAGTCCATCAGCCTGCAGCAGTGCAGGTATGCCACCTACATCACAGGCCTTTGAGGGTGAAAAGCTCCAGCAGTGACCCATTTTCAAGTCTCCATGCCTGCACACCCCCCTTCTGATTGCTGGCTTCCCAGCTGCCCCACTTGTGGAGGAAGAGCAGCCAAAAAAAGGTGCAGAGGGGGTGAGCACGGCTGCCCACAGAAGCCAAGTGAGTTTGGGCATGGGGGTACCAGGGAGAAGGGAACAGCAGCAGGTGAGCAACTGAGGCAGCTTCATTCCTTCTGCCTCCTACAAAGGGACTGAAGTGAGGCTGGGATGGCTGTTACGAGTAGGGGTGCAGAAACATGAGTGTTTATTTTGTAAGTGCAGATATGATAGCTGAGCAAAAAGGAGCCGTGTTACCACTGGGAATTTCCCAAGCTTTTTACCAGTAGTATGTTCTTAGTAGCGCTGAAAATATGGCTAGACTGGATCAGACGACAGCAAGCATAAATCAACTGAAGGCAACTAATTAACACCAGTGAGGGACTCAGGCCAGTATTTCAGCTGCTGCAAGGTGCTGCGATTGTTCTAGCTGGGGAGTTGGGGGGCTTGGGGTGAGGCTTGGTAATGAATTGATACTATTTTAAGTTTCTTTGCTTTTCTTAGGATATCTGCTGGGATGGGCTTGTGCCTGACTCCTCACACAGACTCCTGAAAGAGTAATGTCTGCATGGCAAGAGAATATGCCTATCTGGGGGAGAA
Organism: Dromaius novaehollandiae; assembly: GCF_036370855.1. NCBI lineage: Eukaryota > Metazoa > Chordata > Aves > Casuariiformes > Dromaiidae > Dromaius > Dromaius novaehollandiae. The sequence goes on from NC_088101.1 coordinate 2,838,327, forward strand.
AATAATATTTCCCTCAAGAGGAGGATTGTGAAAAAGATGTTCTAAACCCTGTTTCTTCAGGATAGGAGATTGGTATGATAGTGTTTTCTGGTTCTGACTCCCTCCTGCCCTTTCCCAAGAGCATCTGACCCACTTGGCCAATTTCAGACACATCTGACCAAGCTGGTTGAGGCCTTAGGATATTGGTTTCATAAGACTTGGTGCCCAAGTAGAGGATGCCCTTATGCTTCCTTTGGAGCACATGCCTTATTAGATACCAGGAAATCAAATTGTAAGGCAAAACCCTGCTGTCTCTTCTTCCCTGGATGCAAGCAGAGGAAGATGCCTGTTTTCCAGGGAAGAGATCAGGATACAAATCAGGGTGCTGGAAAAGCTGTGGGTCATCACCCCCAGGGCTTTGTTTCATAGTTGAGGGAGGGCGGGAAAGGATGAACAGCTCCACTTGAACAGTAGTGCCTGAGAGCCTCAGACAAAGCTCTCATTTATTTTTAATATTAGTTATTATTTAAATTTTGGATGGTTGCATATTTCAGAAGACTTGAGCTCCCATTTTAGGAAATGTATTTATGGACGCTAGGTTATTTTACAGCCTTTTAGAGTGAGGTACAGGGGAGCAGTGTCCAGAGGGTGAGATATGCTGGGGATTTCAAAGCGCAGTTAGGCTGAATGGCAGTGATGTTCACAAGCCTAATCCCAAAACGCACATGAGTGATTGTGGAAGAACTTCAGGCTAATGAACACAAAATGCTCATTTGTTTGTTTTCTAAAAACAAACAAAGAACACTGAGGAAAATTAACATGATTGAAAACAAGGAGAGGAACACCTTGCTGTGGTAAATGGATTTTGTCAGCATTAATGTACGTGCTAGTGACACTTCAGATATAAATGAGGACTTGAGAAGCTCTTAAATTTGAAGATGGAAGCTGATGAAACGTGATATTCTTCCTGTATTTAAATTAGGCTTAGCAACTACTAGGTGATTCTTTAAACCCTAGCTGTTCCATCATTTTTGTGGCTTATTTATTCTTAATTTCTCCAGTTGTTTTAAAGGACTTGATTGCTATTGTCCCATTAAGCAGCTTCACTGAATTATTTTTGGGTCAGCATCCTCAGCTTTGGATGCAGGTATGGATCAAGCTCTGTGTGTGAAAAGAAGACCGTATTTTGCAGACAACAAATAAGTGGAGAGAACCACATCTTCCAGGATAAACATTTTGAAGTAATTTGATAATAATTCTCTTTGCTAAAACAAGCAAGCGAACTCAAAATATTGTATTACATGCAACTTGCCTCCATATGGTACCTTTATGGAGAACTGGTTACTGAAGATTTTCCAGGCCTGGTATACTAAGTTCAGTTCAGGTTTCACTGATTAAGAGACCCTTTGTTTTTCACAGTTATTTTTTTTGCATTCATAACACTATTCATGTCTGTGAGAAGAGACAGGGAGGGGGTAAATATCTATCACTTAAATAACTGCACTGTTTCTTGGTACAGAATAAAAGCCTGAAGGTTTTCAGCACACAGTGAGTAGATCAATGCATATTAGGAGAGAAGGAGCCTCCCCAGTTATCCAGCCTCATCCCTGCAGGCTATAAGTTGTGATTCAGCTACCAGTCCCTGTGGTTAGACTTATTTTTTGTGTCTTGCAAATAAGTCAGGGTACAGGACTAACTATCGGGAAGCCCAGTGTGTTCATTGCTTTGTAGAGAAAAATGCATGCAAGTTGAATGAAGGCTTGTTTGGGCAGCCCCCTCGGGCTGTAGCTGCTGCAGGGAGATCACCATCCACCCTATTCGCCATCTTCTCCCACGTGGACATCACTGTTTCCTCAGATCTTCAATCAAGACAAATAGGGTTATCAAATAGTAGCTATTCAAAGTGTGTCAGTTAACTATAGTTCTCCCTTGGCTAAAACAGGCCAAGGAGCACTCACATTAGCAGCCCAGCTGGCACATCTGGAGGGGGGGAGCAGCAGTGGCCACCCAGATGGGGAGCAGGAGGGTAGGTGAAAGACATTAACCTTTCCAGATAGCAGAGCTGCCTCTGGGGAGGGATGTGCACGCAAATCCCAATGCCATGGGCCACGCTCGCCTTTCCTTTGAGGCAAATAATAGTGCACACACAATGCAAGCTGATGTTTGATTTGGGCAGGTAGAAATCTGGCAGCCAAGAGGACAAAGGGAAGGTTTCCCTATTAGATCTTTACCTAGAAGCAGGCTCTATCTAAGGCACTAGCCTATTGCCTCCAGAGAAGCACACCTCCTGCCCAGGTAAATAAAATACAGGATCACCTCCAAGTGCCAAGCTGAGGCTGTTGTTTTGATCTGAAGCACTTATTATTAGGCCTTTTATTCTGGATATGAAAATGGGGCTCTCCATTTAGAAACTGCTAGCTCCTTGGCTTTGAATATCCATCATTTAGGAGAGAGAATTGCTCCCTGCACTCGCTAGCTCTCTGATTCTTGGCCATCACTGTCTTCCAGGAGAACTGGTTGGAATGCTAGTTGCTGAAAATGAGGGAGTGGATAGTTCTGCTGCTTGGCACAGGCTGTGGATTTCTGGCCAATTTATGTTTCATGTTCCCGGGAGAGGTAGCAGCAGGTATCCTTTGCCTGTGTGATGGAGAATTCAGATAGCAAAGATGCTCTTGGGACCAGACGCAGCCAACTGAAGAGCTGAAGTTGACTGAGGTTTTTCACCCTAGACTCCCTGTATGCAGCTCTCCCAGTGCTATAGAGGGAGCTTAAAGATAGACTTGGTGTACTGGGACTTTGGCAAGCCAAGATTTTGCACTGACCCCAGCACAGAGTGCACAACCTCAGATTCTCTGCTCCATGGCCCATTCCTAATTACTCAAAGCATCTACTCTTCCAGATAGCTACTTATTAAAATAATTAGCTTAAACCTTCCTTGTTACAGATGTCCTAGAAGAGCTGTTTTATTTGCAGTTGCTTAGTGTTAATGAACACATTGCCTGTCCCCATTCTTTGCAATGATAATCTAATGACAAGGACAGCATTTGCCATAAACTTGTTCCATGTTAGTTGCTTTCAGTAAGACTTCTATCAGATGAAATGAGGTTTTGCTCTGTCAGCCGCAAGGGGTAATGGAGAAATTGGCTTGTAAACAGTGAACAACTATACTGGGAATTAACTTCCATGGAAAGGACAGACTCTTTTGGGGTATAACTAAACAGAAATTAATGCCAGGCAAATGTATAAGGTTTCTGATAACCAGATCTGAGTCAACCAGAATGCTTGGTTTCCCTTTTCCACTTTGCAGTTGAACTAAAAGTTTGTACTTCTCTTCCAGCAAAATTTTAATGTGCCAAGTCCCTGCTCAGTAAAAGCACATGGATTTTATAGCTTTCACAGTATTGCTGTTGCTTTTTTTTTTTTTTTCCATTTTTTACGAGTGGACGAGAAAGGAAAATTGTGAAAAAAAGAGGCTAATTAGAGAAAATGGGCTTAATTTGGAAGCCACAGCTACCTCTTTTACAAGCTTTTGTTGAGCTTTTGCCCACAGTAAATTTATACAAGCTTTGGATAGATGGTAAATCTCTGTTTGCTATGGCCTGCTCTAAATGGGGAGCTTTCAGCACTATTTTGCTGACAGCTAAGGGTGCAGATGAGGTCATAAAATCAACAAGTCCTGGGAAATACCCATTCAGCTGGGAGAAACATTTCCCTGGATGCCTTGTTTTTCTGGATCTGTGTAAAATAGTATTTACTGTTTTGCTAAGATGCTTAGTAGCTGCATCACTGTGTGTTTAAGTCACATTATGAAGTTTGATTCCATAGCTCTCTGCTGCCTTCTCTCTTGCCAGTCAGGCATTTCAGACCTCTTTTAAAGGCTGACATTTATTATCACAATTTCATCGCACAGGTCCTGGCCAGCCTACTTGTGGAAGGTTTCATTGAATAGAATAGAATGCTGATTGAACTGAGCAGCCTGCATTGAATGAGGAGTGACCTGTATACACCGTTCAATTGGATGGGAGTCACTTAGGTGAATTACTATTAAAAAGAATAAAAATCAAAGCAACACAATCACATTTAGAAATTGTAGTTGTACTGGATGGACGTACCTAATGAGATGACTGGAATGTGACGTTGTGGCTTGCACAATGCTGAGACTAACCCACAAAAAATCCTGACAGCCCCAGTTTTCAAAAGGGTCGATTCACACTGAATGTGATGGGTGTATGGGTTCAGCTCTGGCACGGGCTTATCAAAGAGTGGTGGCAGTAGTGGGGCAACTGGTGATGTCCGACTACTGCTTGCTAGCAGCGTATGTGCTCTTACTCCACCGGGGCAGGAAAAGCTCAAACCAAGGCTGTGTCTTCACCCAGTCCAACCTACAAAGCAAGTACTTGATCTGCAGAGATAAACACCTCTTACCTGCAGTGGCTTCAGGTAGGTGGCGGATGGCCTAGTTAGCCACTTGTGTTTCTGCCTGGACCTTTCTTGCTAGGGAAGAAGGCCTGCCAGAGCTCTTAGTTGATGCCACTCACAGTCCAGCAGCTTAGGCATTTAAATTTAGAGAGCTTCAGTCAGGTCTCTGGTGTTAGCCTAATGACTAACACATTAATGGCTTTGCAAATCTACCCCCAAGGATCCACCTGCCTCCACCTGCCTAAATAGTGCTGTGAAGATTTGGTCTCCTATGTCTTGCGTTACATGCCCAAGCACAAAGACACAATTTGTGATGTTTAGTTTCTTTTCATCTCCACCCAATCACTGGAAAAGTGGAGGAAATTACACCTGCTGGAGGAGGATGTTGCAAGTCTTGGTTTAAAATGGTATGAGGTCCCTGTGTGCGGGTTTCTGTTAAATTAGTTTTAAGCCTCAGCAAATGTGCTGGAGTTGCAAGGGAAGCAGTCTAGGCATAGGATGGGAATGGACTGATGTGACCCTCTGCGTCTTGTGCCACTGAAGAATTGGAAACTTGTTTCCATCTTAAAAAAAAACAAAAAACAAAAAAACCTCACTGCTGAATACTGAAATCTAGCTTCATTACTGGGATGACAGTAACACCAGCTCACAGGTACTGCCTGATGCTGAAGAACAGCATGCTTGCTGAACGTCAGCCCTCCATCTATATGAAGGAGTGAATTTTCTTCATGAACAACGAGAGCGGCTGAGTTTCCCTGAGACAAGGGAGGTGGTAAAGTCTTCTGCATGAAGAAAACATTTGTACCATGGCACTTACTTTATTGAAATATTGCACTCTTTCAAACAAGCATACTCCCAAGACAGGCTTGGGCCTGAAAAAAGCAGATGTGGTAGACAGCTAGATGAAACAGAGATAGTAAAGAGCTGTGCAGTAACTGATGGGCTGAGCCCAGGCTCTGGAGGCAACTCAAGAGAAAGATTCAGTCGAACTTATGAAGACTTCTTGGAGATGCAGAAAAAGCTAAAGTCAATCAATGTTTTTCTTTCTTTTTGAAATGAAAATTTCAACTAAGATTCCCATACCCTTAACAAATATGTGTTCTGGTGTTTTTTTGTTTTTTTTAAGAAAATCTCTTCATTTGTGCGAAGCATTGTAACTGCTGTAATTTTGAAAAACATTTGTTGAAATGTTTGCAAGGTCTCTACAGACTGGAGGCAAAATTGATTTTGGGAAATGACAAATGGCCATTAATCCAGGAAACTCTGGCCCTTTAATGAAATGACTAAAAGGGCAGCACAGGAAAAATGATCAAAGGCAGATCCTTTCTTAGTAACCTCAAATGTGAAGAAAAGATAAGAAGAGCGAACAACTGTCTGATTGCCTTTTACAATGAGCTTATTACTCTCTGTGATCATTAGATATGAATGAGGTCTTTTAATCACTGTAGCTAGGTCTGGTCATTGCCCATCAGGCAAATTCTAACAGAGGTGTTAGTGTAATTTCTTTAATAATTAGCAGAAATATTCCCTCCATTGCCAAAGAACATACTATCTGTTTTGCATTGTGATCTTGGCAAAGCAATTGGACAACAGCTCTTGGCCATTTCCTGTGGCTCCTGAGTTATATGATACCCTTGGTGCACTGAAATTCGTGAGAGTTGCAATTTGCATTTTCCTCATTGAGCAGGGCTATATGAAGATCTCATCCTTTATCCCCTGCTTTCTTTAATTGTTCATTTGCCACAAATGGTATCTGAAAACTTGAATCCTCAGCCAGTCCCAAGGGTCAGGCCCAGGACTGGTGTGTATATATAGTCCCAGCTTCTGGAGTCATGGGTTTACACTATTTCTGTTTCACTTAGAGGACGTACGGTATGTTCCCAGCCTTCACGTCTGTGCTGGAAGCCTTACAAAAGCAGTGTGTGAATAAGGCAATGATGTCTTCCCAAGTGTGCTGACAGCCTAAAACCATGGCTCTGAAAGTGGAAATTTCCCTCTGTGTTTTTAATAAAACAATAACGGGGAAATATTTGAGGAGGAGGAGAGCAGGCAGTTTCTTATCTCATTATTCTCATTACATCATTTGCACAGTCACACTAATTAGACGTGGTCTTTCTCAGGATTTCCAAGCATTGATTTTGCCCATTCCCCGCCACTGAAAAAACTCTTGGCATGCTACTTTCTCTTCTGCCTTGCTCGTACTTAGCTTGAGCACTTCCTCTGCTTTCCAGTTCCAACTGGGCACTGAGCTTGCTCAGTCGACATCTGTCCTGCAGTGGAAGCGAATGAAAGATGTAATGGACGTTGTCTCTCTATTACTGGCATTTGACATTTTGTGATAACAGCTCTCTCTGTCAGTTTCCAGGAGGCACTGAGTAATATTCAGCACCGGAAAAAAAGAGCCATCCCCTCCAAAAGCCTGCAAAATGATTCTAATAGAATTGATAATGAGTTCTAGTAATAAAATAACACGCATCCATCCCCTACATACAGATAAGATGCAGACCTCCATTGGCACAGTGGATGCCAACTTCACTCCATGCTGTGGCTTGAAGACTGTCCTTAAAGCATCATCTGTCTTTTTTTCTTAGGGCAGTGCTCCTCATGTGTTAATTCTTTTTGAAGCACCAGCCCAGAAACTGAAAATGTTGTGAAACAAACATAACGTGTAAAGGCTCAGTTGATTTAAGGTGCAGAAAACAGAAATTATGGGATTCTGGATACTGCTTAATTAAAAGGATTACTGGTGGCAGCAGTTTCCAATGAGGAATTTCAAATTGTAATTGAAAAATCAAATGTAAGAGTGGAGAGAAGTGTTTTTCTATCATAAAAACTTACAGCAGCTCCTTTGCTTTATATAACATCTTGCCTTTGCCTTCTAAGATAATTGTGCTATTTTTGCAAAGATGTGCAGGGATAGTTTCACTGCCGAGCACAAAGTTGCCGTGTAGGTTTGATAAGTACAATATAAAATAGCAGATATGGTAGAAATCTATTGATCATGTACCATGAATCAATTGTTTTTTCCTCCAGGTGAGACTGGAAAGTAATTTCCCTGGGAAGGAACTTTGTGACCTCAGAGATCACAGTTATATGGCAGCATCTAGAACCAGGTTTTCTATTATGGTCATGTTGTTCCCCCTGATATCCAAATCTTTCAATCTTAATTCACGGGTAATAATTATTTCCCATTGATAATGTTTTAACACATCATCTCTGAGCTAGGTACACTAAAGCAGACCTTGTAAATGCATTTAAGCATGATACATCTCTACAATGTTAGAAGCTACAATCAACCAAACGAAAAAGCTGCTTTAAGTGGTTGTCCGCACATAAAGCAGACTGCTTCAAAGCTGGCTTTCAGTATCACTGGATGACTGTTGCTGAAGTCAAGGGAAAGTTGAGGATTTAAATCCATCAGATAGTTTTGACTATCACACCCAGCTCAAGGTTTTATGTTGTTCATTCACTAGTGGAGCAACCCAACATAAGATGTAACAAGATGGCACTTTTCTCAATCAACATTAGGAAGTGAACCAGGGAACGCTAACTCTGGGAGTTTTGGCAGATTAAGTTACACGGTATCACTCTGACAGATGCAGCAAAGCCATGTCCTTTTCCCAGTCCACAGAAGGTGAAACTTCAGTGCCGACTGTACAGCAGGATAGCAGGGAAGAAGGATTATGCCACGATCTCTGGACATTATGCTCCTCACAATGAGGAAGGCAACAGGACATCTGTTTCTAATCTTGAGTTTTTGTTGTAGCCATTTTTTTTGTGTACGATTCACACGTGCTTGGGACAGGATGAAGGAAAATAGTGGGTGGTGTACTGCATATGAATATCTTTTGCTCCTGGGGTCCTGTTTTTATCCTCACAATTTTCCTGTGGTCAGTCTCTCTTCATTTTCTCCCACATCATTGGTTCAGGTCTTACTCTATTTCACATTCTGCAATTTAGATCTAGCTCAGGTCTCAACAGGAATTTAAGTTTTATTTCTTGATCCAGGATTTTAGTTATCTCCAGTTCTTACCAACCCCTATTATTTCTAGTTGCATTTATTATTGCAACTAGATTTATTCATATTTTCTAATAAACGGGAAATAAAGCTTTTTTATTTCACTGTAAAACCCCTAAGAGATGCAATTTGAATCTCTGTAAAGTACATAAAATGAGAAGATATTTAATCACTGGATGTAGTAGTCAACATAGTGTGAAATTCAACCCTGTAGTGGGAGCAACCTAATTCCATAACATTCCCACTCTTTATATAGATAAGCTTTTTAGCTACAGTTCTGTTTTAGTTCTGCCAAAATCATGTTGTTCTAATTTCTGTTAATGAAATGCCTGACTTTCCAACTCAGTTTTGTTTTTGCTAATAAAAATACCGCTGCTAGGTTTTGAGTGGTAGGGTCTGGGAACCTTTGGAATAGCAGTTAAAATTTCCCATTCTTGTGGAAACCCTGCTAATGCCTTACTCTTGGAGGAAACTCAGACAACCAGAAGTGGCAGGAGTGAAATGAATGCATCACATCAAACAAGATGGGTGAAATGAAATTAAGGAATTAAAAGTATAAGGTAGAAGGAAAAACTGACTCTATGTGATGGTGAGCAGGTCTGAGGCTTCTCAGTGGAGCTACAAGTGGGGGGCTGTGAACAGCACTTCTGCAGGTGTGCTGTTCCCAAAGGCTGTATCTCATCATTTTGTTATGCTGGGAAGATGCAGATTCTCATCCCCAAACCAGCAGTGCTTCTTCTTGGAATACAGAATGAATTTTTTCCATAATCTATGAAGAAATTGATTTCAGGCCATTTCCTCTCTCTCTCTCAAAAAAAGAATTAATCCCTAAGGAACTAGGTATCTCTGTAAGAGCTTTCTTTGTCTAGAGTTATCCAGACAGTACTGAAATCCTTATTTGTGGATCTGTAACTTGGAACAAAGAGTTTTGTGAGTAGAATAATGAATGAAACCATTTTTCCTATGATTTTGTGCTCTATACCTCCTCTGCCACCTCCTTTGCTTTATAATAATTTCAGCTCCTTTCCAGATCTCTTTGTGATCCAGATAGTGTTAGAGATGGCAAAGGTTGTGACTTAGCTGGAGCATTGCCCCTACTGATGGCTTTGCCTGCTTATCACTGGTAGTTGGTTGTTCCCATGCATGATGCAAAATAGCTGAGTGCTCCTCACATTTACTTAAGAGAGTGTACCAGGAAGTGGTCTCTTTTCTGTACAGCTGTTAGTGGTAGTGAAATGTAGGAGAGAGAAACTACCTTCAACTCTTCTTTCCCTTTGCCATGCTTGAAATTCAAAAATAGCATTGGATGAGATGGGCAGCATGATTTCAGAAGTATCACTAGGTTATAAGCAGTACAAGGAGTTCGTAGTTACCCCAGTAATAAATGAAAATACCGAATATTTGTTCCCTCTCCACCCCCTGACACAGTATCTGTGCACAGAAGTGTACGAACACTGAGATCAAAGTTTTCATAAGCAAAATGCTCCTTAGCCTTTATTCAAGTTCAGTATGAGACTCTGCTTCCTAAGTAGCTCTACACCTTCCATGGAGTTTCTGACAACTGGACTAATGGTTCTTCTGACCCAACCAGGTAAACTGAAATACAGGTATAGATTTGTATTTGATGCTAAGGAGGATGTGTCTGTACACCTGCTCAATGAATTTACACCCAATATGTGAACTAGGTTTACTCCAGAAGAGAAGTATGTATTGGTGCTCTCAGCTGTTAATTTTAATTGATATTAGCAGTATATTGGTTTTTAATGGTTTAAATGTTATATCTTCATCCAGTAGTGTTAGTTTTCTTTCTTTTTTTTTTTTTAAGTCCCTTATATAATTTCTCTTGTTTAGTCTTTCCTAAGTTCATCTCTTTGGCCTATAGAAATGATTTTAAGACCACTGAATACTTTACAGTATATGGACATCAGTTCTGTTGCATCCACACACTCTTGCAAAGCGCATCTGAAAGTTTTGCTTAACCTGGAGTCCTTTAACATTAGCCCCTCTGCTGTTACACTGCCTGTCACTATCTCCAAGGATGAAGCGATGGGCTAGAATTTGGAAAAGATGAGGAACAGATTTTTTTGTTGTTTATCTTTCTCTGTTTCCAGGCCTTTTCTCCTCTGAAGTTGCTCTTGATGTCTTTGCTTTTGCTCCACTGTATTCTGACCTTCCCGTTGCTTTGCTGGAAAGCTGCTGTTACTGTGTGTCCCTCCTCACAGAACTGCAGTTCTCCTCCTCTCCCCTGCTACAGGAGCTTATCAGAACTCTGCTTTGACATTTAAAACTATTTTTGTTTCTTGGCCCTGGCCATGTCTGTGATTTGTTGACTCATTCCTCTTTACAAGCTGTATGATCTGGTGATTAAGTGAAGGTAACTGCCATAGGCAGTTAGGCAGTGCCATAGCTCATATGCAGTGCCATAGCTCTGTTTTATGAAGTGAGAGGTGAGGGCTGTTGGGCTCAAAGGGAGAATAGATGTACCTACAGCCTGAGATTAACTTTATCCAGAACATGTTTTTTGTCATCTGTTATTGTGACAGTTCTGGTGTGTAAGCACAACCTGAACTTATCCATGTTGTCCAAAGGGGACAAAAGCTTTCCTGTCCTCTACTTATGTCAGAATCCCGACTCATCCAGCACATCATACTGAGGAAGCCCTGAAGACTGGGGGAGAGGCAAAGGTTTCTTTGTTTCTGGGGCAGATTCTTAATGAGGAGATGGCAATATGTGGTGGGCAGACACTGTTACGGGACTTGAGAATTCAAGTCTATTCTTGCTGCTGCCACTGAATTGCTGTATAACCTTGGGCATGTCACTTCACCTCTTTTTCATCTTTTGTTTCTAACTCCATGTTAGTTTCATAAGCAAAAGGCTCCTTCACACAGGAAATCTCCCAAATATTACCTAAAACAATTTTGCTGGTTTAATTGTACTCAAAATGGATATACCACAGTATAGCCTAGGGAAACATAACACTAGTGATATAAAAGTGTTTGTATCAGTGCAGCTGCATCCATATGAGGACTTGCGCTAGCCTGGCTATGTAGGTAAAAGTTATATTTCTTAGTGACATGTTTTATAGAGCTAGGCTTCACTGTATAGCAATAGCACCTAGGATAGTAGCACTGAGTGCAGGTTAAGTTGTCTCTAACCAGCCAGATCTCATGCTTTTTCTTCTGGGCACTATTCAGATAGAAAGAAGTGATATACCCTTCCCACTTGATCCCCTTGGACCTGCAGGCTGCTGTTGTCATTGTGCTATACAGCCTTCAAGCTGTTCTGTAATAACAAGTCACTGTCTCTGAGGCAGGTGGATTTTCAACTTGCCATGAGAGCTGATGCACAAAGTTGATGTTGTAGCATTGCAAGTCACGCTTGGTGTTAAGAGAGGCTAGCAATGCAAAGGGCGCTCCATGTGCCTTTTTGCCCATACGCCCTGCAAGGCAGGATCAGGATTTAGCCTTAACAGAAAGTTAGCAGTGACTGTCATTTTGGAGTGGCCCTTCATTTAGTATGTGAATGGATCAAAACACAATTTGCTCTCTGACTTTATGCAACATGAGGCAAAGTAAACTGCTCACTCATTTGGGATAAGCTAAAATGATCCCACGCCACCTGCATAGGAGGCCTAATTTAATTAACGGGAAAGATTGCGCAAGTCTCCATTCAGGCTGAGAAGAGGTATCTTGCATGGAAGAGGCTGGGAATGCACACACCTCATGACTGAGATGGAGCATTCCTTTAATAACAGACATCCAACATTAATGTAAGGACTCCAAATGATACTGTATAAATGGGAGGGCAAAGGGACACCAAGTTCTCTTACTTTGTCTTCAGATAGTACAATATAGTAGCTGGATACATCCTAGAAACTTATAATTAAAGGTCTCTGCGGAATATATGGAGGTTCTGCTTGAGCTTCCTGCATAATTCTCAGTGAAAGAGAAGAAAAATTCCTTTGAAAATACATGAGGCAGTGAATCTGTCCTCTCTGCGTGCTACAGCTCCAGCAGAGCTGCTGAGACCCAACATCATTGAAGGGATGTAATACTTGAAGTACAGCATGATCAAATAAAATATGCAGAAACCAAGCACAGCCTTAGGCTCATTTCGATTTAAACAAACAAATAAAAAACTGTAAGGGCTGATCAGGCAGCTGGAAATGGCATAGGAAAATAGCACAGAAAAAAGGGAAATCTTTGCTACAGGCATTTGAGGTACTCAGAGCTTCCATGGCAACAGCCCATTGCTCTCTGGGGCATGGATATCACTTGCACTGAGTGTGTGGATGACCCTCCATGGTGTCCTCTCTTTTCTTCAGGTGACAGAGCAAGGTAGTCAGGGCTGTCTGCTTAGGCTATGATCTTTCAGATCCACCCTATGGGTGGACGTGGGTGGCTGTGAAGAAGCTCTGTTGTATTTGTTAGGGCTGCTTGCAGGTGTGTGGTTACTACGTGCCTACGTTCATCCAGTGAGAAGAGGGAAGCTGTAAATGAAGCTCTGTGGAGTCATTTGTGCCTGGCAGAACATCCCTAATCTGTGAACTCGTCTCCAACTTTGCGGCCATAACAGGAGCTGTTGTGCTTCAGGGAGGCACGGTCTCTCCTGGAGTGTGTGGGCATGGAAGGGAAGCGTGTACTTCTGGTGGACCCCTTGGAGGGCCTCTGTGATCGCTTGCCATCTTGCCATGTTTCTCCTTCAGGCTTGTTTGCCATCCAGAAAGCCAAGAGAGAGCATACATTTGGGCCTGAGGTAATGAGGAAAAAGAGTATCACCACCAGGTTCAAACAGGCCTTATGGTCTCTGATTTCCCCTCCACATGCACACACTTCCCAGCTTAGTGGCTTAAAACAATTGTCTCTTCCTTGCAGCTCCTTTGCTCTGGTGAGCTTTCCTGCCCACTAGCCTTTCTGGAGCAAAATTTTGTCTTTGATCTTCAACAGAAACTGAATAGATGAACTAACATCTCAAAACAAATGGGTTTACTTTTTTCTGCTCCCCCTGCCCTTTTTTTTCCCCTCCTCAATTACTTGGAGCTTTTCCAGGAGCAGAAGCTCCTCCATGTGCTAACTCTTTTTATGCTGGTCAAGGCTTCTCACCTTTGTTGTGTAGCAGAATGCAGAGGTGGGAATAACAGAAGGTTGTTTGTATCAATTTTTGTTTGCTCTTTTCTTTACCATGCTGCCATTAAAAGACTTTTGCCATCCCTACAGTTGGCTGCAGTATAAGGTTGCTTGCTGCTCATGGTGTTCTGTTGTTCCTTCCCACTTTTTCTCCATCTTGTAGTATGATTTGTTAAATAAGCTGACCCATTACGGATTAGACCCTGCCCGTGGTGGAAGAGGAGTTATTCTGGGTATTAATTCTGCCAAAGTTTGATTTCCTTGGCCTCTTGTAATCTACTGTGACTAAGGTAAAACCCGACGCATATCCATCCCTGGGATAAAATGCAAGGGGCTGTCTCTGCCTTCAAATGTCAGTAGAGTAACCCTCACGCAGCAAAATGAAGTGTGTGGTGGCAGGCACAGGGCTCTTAACAGCTGTTTGCTCCTGTTTCTGCATTGGCAGTAGCAAGGCCTGAGATGGGACGCTGTTGCAAGGAAGGTGAATTCTGTGTTGAATCTCATTAGTGGCAGCTTGGGCAGACCTTGCTGCAAGCTTCTGTTGCAACATGCCCCCCCTGCCCATGCAATGGCTTTTCCTCTCTGCACTGCAAGTTCCTCATTTGTAAAATGGGAAGGCAAGTGCTTTTCTGTGCGATGGGATGTGGATGCTGGGTAGAAACACTGGGTTTGTTGGCTCGCAGATTATTGTGTGAGTGCTAAGCAGTGCCTGCTCGGTTAGGAGGAGTGGCAGAAGCATCTAGTTCTGGGCTCCTGCCTTGTGGGTTTGGAGACAGGAAGGGAAGACTGCCCAGCTCCTCTCAGGCAGGTTCATGATCATAGCTGCTGAAGATACAGGAAAGGCAGGGAAGGAGAGAATTAGAGCAAGGAGCAGATTCCCAGGCAGCCCTTCCAAGATGATAGGAGGGAGGGATTTTCTTAGAGACTCAGCGCTGAGTGGAGTTTGTTCAGACCAGGAAGATGCTGGGCTGGAAAACAAGAGCGGAGGAAAGACCTTATCCCATAATGTCTCAGTGGATAGGAGGACTTGTTTACAAGTCTTTAATTTAATTTCTCTATGTTCTATTCTTTGCCATCTACTGGGGTAACTTCACACCCTGTTCCCATAGAGAGTGTTGTTTTGGAGCACAGCAATGAGCATGAGGCTGGGGAGGGCTAAGAGAAGAGAAGATGAGCTGCTGTGAATTGCCACAGTCCCTGCTTAGGCTTGATGGCTCACAGGATTTTATGGCAGTAGTAGAAGGCCAGTTCAGTGTCCCATCTTCCTGTGACAGGTGATTCAGTGAGGCTGTGAGCTTTCATGATTAAAACAAGCCAAAACCCCCAGATCCATGTTTCCAGACCTGCTGGTTGTGGAAGGAGTGGTGAAGTCATGATCTCTTGGTACCAAAAGACTTCAAAACATGCCAAGTTCCTATCTCTGCATAGATACATAGATAAATGTTCTCATTTTCAGAACTGGGCATTTTTAAGTCACATGCTGCAAATCCTCTTTCACCCAATAGAATAGTAACATTTCCCGCTTTGGAGACAATGGGAGTGTTATCGCTGGTGCATTAAAAGCAGAGTTAGGCCAAATCTGAGTTGTTACAAAAATCCCTCCCTGAGCTCCCAAACTTTAATGACCTGCTGTTGCAAGTAATGCACTGTGTATCCTTCCAACTCCTTTGTTTCTTTAAAATAAGTCATTCTTTGAGTAAGATTATACCTCAAATATGAAGTGATGTGGGGATGAATGAGGATGGCTTACACATACTTCAGAGTCACCCTTTCATTGTTTGCTGTGTTCTCATAGTAACAACAATCTACTTTTCATGTAGTCAAAAATAATCACTTTGTGCTGTCTGTACTTTACAGAGAAGGATGTCACATTGTTAATCTGGAAGAATGACAAGGCACAATAAATAATCACAGTGCCTTGAAAAACTACAAGTACAGTTTTGTGCATGATGCCATTTCTGGTTTGCACTTCGCCAGGTAAAATGGCAGGAAAAAATGGCATAATGAGTGCCATAAACTATGAACTTCCAATTCCTCCAGGCACAGCAACTCCTGGTAGAGTTTCAGTTGATATGGTGATATTTAAAAGTAGCAACATATGATACTGGAAGCCATGGTAACTCTTATTGTACAGTGATGCTATAATGTAAAGCACCCTTTGATGGATTGTGTACAACAAGGTTTGAACCTACAGTCTTTGGCTATGAAAGCTATAGGTTTAGCGGCTAAAATTGTTCTGTTATTCAAGGAGACCCATCAGCCTCTACATATAGCCTAGCAATAGCAGGCTGCACTCTGAACAGGGGCGCTGTGTTATCTCTCCAAAGCGGACGTAGCTTGCTCCTGTCCCACGGCAGGAGAAGTGGTAGGCTTTGGTACGTCTCTGCTGCTTGTCTGTGGCTCTCTGATGGCCTACAGATTGCATGAGTTTCTCTTTCTCAGGACCAAGCCCGGGAGCCCCAGGAGCAGGCTTTTGAATGGGATGCGAGTTCTGTCAACTTATTGGGAAATGGAGATATTGAAGAATATGTGTGTTAGTACAGGACTTATGCTGCTGAGAACCACTTGTGATGTGAAAGGCTGTCAGAGGTAGATGGTATCAGCTACCTGACCATGTGCTCCTGTGCACATGGGAATTACCTGTACAGACCAGTGCTGCCTTTCTTCCAAGCTGCTATCACAGAGGTCAGTCTACTGATGTACCAGCTAGAAAACAGTTTGGCTGGGCAGAGGTCTTGTAGAAGAAAGTGGTCTGCCAGGTTTTGCATCAGGGTGCAAATCTGGAGCCTTGTACTCTATGCTGAGCTCTCCTAGAGACTTACTGTGTTGTTTGGCTTTCTGCTTTCTTCTTGGGTGGTCAAGATTATATCCTGGCTCCAGTGAGACGGGCTAGGCTTTCAGCTGGGGATGTCTGCAGCCGGGATTCTGTTTTAGTGTGCTGTGCAAAATTTTACTGGGGCCCTGATCTTGCCTGGAGCTTCTAGATGCTAAAGCAATAGTAATTATTCATTACTAGTTATAGTAATAGTAGTTATAGTAATAATTCACTATGGACAGGGTAGCAAAGCTGTTCCCATGGAGCCCCAGAAGCAATTCTCTCTGCTCTACGCACCTCTTCCTAATGCAGAGCTGTACTTATATACCCTGATGCACTTGGCTGCACTGGACTTGAGCAATTGGGGAATCATTACAGCCCTTAAAATCATGACTGTGGGTATGTGCTATAGCATCACCGACATGTCCTTCTATAGCCACAGAGAAAACAGCATTGTGCCAGAAGCTGTGGTGTGGCTACATTTGGAAAGGTGGTTTTTGTTTTTCCAACAGTACTGAAATGAAGTTGAATGGTATTTGTGGTTATTTATCACTCTCTTTCTGGCAGCAGATGATGGTGAATGGATAGATGCCGTCATTTCAGGTGTTAAGGGTTTTGCCACGCTCAAGCTCTCATGACAGTATTAAAAGCATCAAAAGATTTTGAAGTTTGGAGAGAAATGACAGCTTATTATTATTGGGGTTTTTTTGCTAGACATACCAAAAATAGTTAGATGTTCTGAACAAATGTGGAATAACCTTTGAAGTTCTTCCAGACCTATAGGGGTGGGAAGCTTCATACTGGTGATCCAGTGACCAAAGTGTTTCAAGCTGTAAAAACTAGTAGGGGATTTTTGCCTTCTGTTAGTCTCTTAAGGTGCATATTTTACTGTGCAGATAATCTGTATTTGTGTGCTGTTGTCATGGTTGCATAGGTGGAAGACATCCTAGAAGACAGAGAGGAAAGTTAACAGCAAGTTACTGAGCATGTATAATCAGAGGAATGTATGCCTGCTAACTCAGTGGGATCCTATTATTCTGTTTTCTCTTCTCTGCCTCAGTCCTTTTCCTCCAGTTGTGTGCTCTCATTTTAATCTATGTTGCTCATTCCCTGTTGAGAGTTTGTAGACTATTTAGCACTGACCAAAGTCTTGATGTTGGCAAGAGTGTTTATCACTGAGATAAACAGAAGAGACAGATGAGTGCAAAGAGCTTTTGACAATCTACCTTGCATCCCTCCCCTCTGTTTTGGTATTAATCCATATATGGCTTTCCCAATTTCTGTCCTCCTTTCACCATTTCTTGCCAATCTGCTTTCCCTCTCCAGCCTATATGCTTCTTTCCATATCTCCTTGAATCTGTCTCTAGCCCTTTGCCTCTTTCTTTTCTCTGCTGCTTCACAAGGTGCTTCTTTTTTTCATTATGTTCAAGAATGCTTTTATGGGGGAGATCAAGCCAGGTAGCACAGGCTAGGTCAGAACAAGGAGAGAAAGGATTAAAGAATCACTGAAGAACTGTGAGGGCTGAACCAAGACCTCTAGAGTTGCAAATTCCACTTCTGTCCTCATGATCCTGGATCATCTTTGGCAAATAGCTGAGTTTCAGGCCTACAATTGCATTACAGTGGCTTAAAGTACCCAGCACCAGTGAACTGGAGGATTTCTCTGTCACCATCTGTAAACTGATGCGACTTTGTGGTGAGGCATTTGGTGTATAACAGGGCTGCCAGCATGTTCTCTGCACCCTTCTGGCACTTTTGTTTTGACCCTCTGAAGCAAAATGAGTGTGACTATAGCAAGACCTAGCAAACCGGTAGTGTCCTTCATTGGCATGGGTAAGGAAAGCTGTGAAGAAACAGCAACAAGGACTTAATATACACTGGCAGTCAGAGTACAAATGTTCTCAGAGAGCTGGATGTGCATTCTGGTGGCCAAGTAGGCAGTTGCAGCCCCAGTGTGACTAGCTAGCAAGGTGCTTACTGGTGTGGGCAGCCGAAGACAGCAAGCCATGGTTTTGCTGTGGGAGCACATGAGCTCACAATGCCACAGTGGAGAAACAGGGCATGGAGACCGAGAAAAAGGACTGAAAGCCCTCCTGGTTTCCCTAGTACATCCATACCTGGCTAATGTACTAAAGCCAGCTCTTGCTGCTATTGTTTCCAGTGGTGTATCTCTCGAGCCAGCACAGGGATGCTGGCATTTGCTGCCAAGGGTGCCTCTGCTTTGCTGTGTAAATACATTACTAATGTCTCTGGGGATGTATCACTTTAAGAGCTTGGCTTTCTTTAGGTTAGTGAAAGAAGTAATGGGAATAACTGTGTCCTGCTGAGACTTTGAGTAGAATGGAGAGAGACAGAGAGCAATTATTCAAGTCTGAATGTGAGCAAAACACTTTTATTATTGTTATTTATTGTTTTATGGTCATGGAAGTTGTGCTGTGCTTCAGAGAAGGCAGCGAGCCATTCGCACAGCTAGTGTAAATCAGTGTGGTTCCATGACATCACTGGATTTGCACCAGTTCGCATTTGCTATGTTCTGGCCCTAGGTTTCTTCCACAGAAGATTACCACGTGCATTTTAAATGTGAAAGATTGGGACCGCAGGTGTGATGAGCAACAGAGAGGATGGCAAGGAAGGTAGGAAGCAACCAGGGTTGCTTGGTGCAAGGAAAGCAGCTGGCTGGATGGGCAGAGCAAAGAAATAATCTCCTCTCCCCTTCTTTGCATGTGAAAGGCTTTGGTAAACATTTTGATAATATTCTGACTAATGCTTACATTGTGAGAATGTAATACATTGCGAGGCAGGCATGTTTTGAATGCTTTGAGGTGAAAATAACTTAAAAACTCCTGTTTGCATCTAATTAAGTCCCTCCCCGCCCCCCACCAACTTCCTGGCTAGGTATGTCATATCCTTTATTTGAATGATAGTAGAATGATAGATTTAGCGGGCAGAAGTCTCTTTGTCTTACGTCTCACCTGACACAAAACACCTCTGGGTCCTCTGTGCTGCTCTATAAAAATGGCAGCTATTGCCATGAGTGCCAGTACAGTACAAGACTGTTACCCTATTTGTTTGCTTTCAGCCATGTTTTAGAACAGAGATGAGTGCAAGACAGTGAATATTTAATATTTTCTTTCCGTGCCTATGAACTGCATGAAGTTTGGGTAAGATGAAAGGCTGCTGAATAGCCTCTGAATCTTTTTTGTTGTTTTCCTCTGCTAGTGTCATAATGCTTAAGAGGAGGATTTCCCAGGGCAGGAAAGTGTTTTAATTTTGAAGGAGACAAAATCATGGGTGGGGTACTTCAGAGTGGGTGAGGTCTTTTTGAGAGGTTGAAAGGATTTTTACTTTTTTTGTAACCCCCCCAACAGTGTTTTATAGGAATTTTCTATGTTTTTATTATTTTCTTTGCTCTTTTTTCCTTTTCTTCCTTCCTTCCCCTCAAGGGGAAAGCTAGCTACCTGCTTCTTGTCTCTTCTGGAAGCTTCTTAGGGGCTCTTCCAGTGTGTAGAAGCTATAGCTATTGGCCATTGCCTTGACCAGCCGCTGCTGATGAGAAGCGGTTGGTGCGCGTGCCCCTAACAGTCGGCCCTGAGGCAGGTGGAGTGGAGAGTGGCTCCGCGCTGCTTGGAGCACGTCTGGAGACTTCCTTGAAGCCCCTTCCGCCCTGAGCTACACTTTGGGGAGGAAAAGAGAATTTAGCGGTGTTTCGAGTAAGTCTCTAAATGTTAATTTGATGGCAAGATTTGAGGATCTTAGTGTTAGAAATATTCTAAAAAAGCTTAAAAAAAAGGTAAGTCACCAGGCACCCTTTCTGCCTGGTACTGTTACCCAGGCAGATGTAATTTGTATCTTTGTCATGCTTCTTTGTTTACTTCCATCTTTGAACCAAAGAACCCTTTTTGTTGTTGTTGTTTTCTGTAGAGGATACTGCTAGGGGTGGGGATTGCTCCTTGGCTGGAGGGACAGTTACCATGTGGGATTTGCCCTGCTACCTGCTGACAAGTGCCTCTGGAGCTGTTGCAGGAAAACCATCAAAGTGAGTTAATATTTCTGTATTGTTGCAGAAACTAAAGCAGTCATCTCTATCACGATGTAGAATAATGAGATAAGGTTAGTTTACAGTATCTAATCCATATTCATGTTCATGCTTTTAAAATTCGGTTAACCCTTATGATTATCGAATCAAGGCTTCTAAAAATCCTCATTATTAAAAAGGTCTCTTAGAAAACCCTTAAACTTGTTTCTTTTATATGGGCTGTGCTAACTTTTTCAGCATATTTGGTTTGCTTATGCAAAAATACCTGGCCGTGTGCCTCGCTATACACTGGAGCAGTTTTTTCTTAGGATATCGTGTAAATTTTCCCTTGATATCCACAATATTATAATGCAGTCAGCAGAATCACTGTGGCTGTGTTACACAGTGCAGCTCACCTTGTATGTACTTATCAGTGTGTTCAGTGCCAAAACAAATCTGGCAAATCTGAGCATTCCAGTTTTAACAAGCTGCGGTATCTGTATTTTCTACTCCAGCTGTTAATATTTGGGGTCACTGTAACTTAAACATTTAAGCTAACACTACATCCATGTACCTACAGTCTTAGTACTGATGATGAAGTAATTCTCTTAAGTCATACCAAACCCTGTTAGTTTCAGACATAAAAAATTCCTACTTGCATTTTTACGAAGAAAAAGGCTTAACTCTTTCAAGCCCATCCTGCAGTTTAACTATGCAAAGTTTTCACGAGCTGGGGGTGGGGATGGGGCGGGGAGGAGAACCTCTCAGGTAATTGCTGATTTCCTTTTCTTCTCCTAAAAATGACAGTTTATCATTAGCCTGAAATGGAGACATTGTTGTTCTTGACTTCTGTAAAGCAAGAGCTTTAGCCTTTCAAAGTCTTCCCAAAAACTGGAAGAAGTATTAGGTGAAACAATGTTTAGGTTGGTGGAAGGTGGAGGAAACTCTGCGTTTCACAAAACAAACACATATATTTTTCAAAGGAGAGAGAAACATTTTGAAAGGAAATGTCAAAATACTGGATTTTGAAAA
The DNA here is from genome assembly GCF_036370855.1 of Dromaius novaehollandiae. NCBI lineage: Eukaryota > Metazoa > Chordata > Aves > Casuariiformes > Dromaiidae > Dromaius > Dromaius novaehollandiae. The sequence goes on from NC_088101.1 coordinate 2,859,731, forward strand.
TGGTCAAACAAGCTACTTAGATTTCTATTTTTTTCTCCTCAGATATTAGGGGAAATTATTAGCTAAATTTGACTTGAGCTCATACATACTTCCAGAAAAACCAAAACTATATTTTAAACTTGTATTTCTTGGTAGTTGCTTTTATGTTCACGTGAAAAGTGTTGTTTGACAGTTAGCATAACAGAGCTCAGGCAGGACCTCCAGAAATATGCTCTGAAATGGAAATTTGCTGTGCCTTTGAGTCATCTGCACCACCAAAAGAAAAAGAGTCCTTGGTCCTGGCTTCTTCCCCAGCATCTTTATTGTGCATATTACTGTCTTGGCATGAGTGTGGTATATTGTGCTGTGAACTGTATGTATGGGACTGTGTATCTGACTGTTCTTTTGCTGGATCGTTTTCCCAGTTAGGTGCAGTCTTGCAGTACAGCAGGTGCTTATGTCACTATGCTTCAGGGATAAGAGTGAGTAGCATGCTGGGAAGGAGGGGATCTCAGACTCTTTTGCTTTAGTGGCAATGCTTCAGTACATGGGCTTCTTGTCTGTTGTTTCCTGCAGGATGGGGAAGCTGGAGGCCAGCAGGTAGAAGGAGCCCCACTTGCATTTGGATTCCTTCTGTGATACTTCTTGTTGCTGATACAGCACTCTTGTCTCCCTGTCTGTTTCTTCCCACGTCCTCCTGTGTTGCATAGAAGTACTTTGTCAGGCAGAGGCAATATTGCTGAATATTGTGGGCTGGGTTTATGCTTAGCATCGCAGAGGTTGAATGAAGAGCAGAAAAAAAGAAATAGCTCAGGGAGAAATAGCACTAATGAACCTTTGTTTCCAGTGGGTTTGTATCTTGAGGCGCATCTCCTGCATAGCTCCTCTGGGGCCTGATCAAGAGAGCACTCACCGCACAGCCTCTGCTCAGCCAGGGTCTCCAGCCCTCTCTGCTGATCCCTGCAGAACCTAAATGTTTCTGAGGCCCTTTCCTTCCTGCCAAATGCAATTGAAACTGGCTATTGAGTTCAGAATCAGTAGAGGGAGATTGAAAGGCACATACAGAGCATGTAATTGGGAAACCAAACTACAAACCAAACTCAGTAAGCATGGTCATGTGATGTGAGGAGCAGGATAGCCAGAAGGTGTGGGAGGGGTGTGAGGAGGTGGTTATCCTTGAGTTGCATGTGGGTGCCTCATTGGAGGGTGGGAAACTTAAAATTCAGCTCTGATCTGGAAGTGAAATCAGTTATTAGAAAAAGACTGCTATTCTGAAACTGCTTTGCTCTCCCTCTCGTGTCCCATGGTATGGCGAAGGGGCCTTACCAATTGAGAGGAAAATAGAGAGTTGGACTCCTAGATATTAAAAGCTCCCTGAGGCTGTCAGCACTTCAGGGTCCCAATGGCAGCAGGGCTTCCAAACTGATTCAGAATCAAATGAAATAGTAGGGGGGAGAGGAGGAGGCATAAATATTTTTTCCTTGTTAATTTATTTTCCTCTTTCATGCATGAGCTAATATAACAGAAAGCAATGCAGCTAAAAATGAGTGCATTCGTTGGGAGCTGTGTGCTGTGTTGCTCAAGAGTTATGGATGGAAATGCCCATTGGCCTGTTGAGCCAATCCATTCCTTCCCATTGCTGTATCACAATGTGCTCTGAGTAGTGCTTGAGGAAGGCAGCCTCTGGGATGTCTAATGAGCACGGTGGACTAATGAATGTGAATCTAGTCAGGTATTGCACAGAATGAGGGCCAAATTCTGCACTTGCTTCCATCAGCATAACTCTGATTCAGAGCCTGCACCTGTAAGAGGAAGGGCATTACCTGTACCAGGGAGCAGGAATGGTCAAATGGCAGGAGGGTCTAATGGGTAAGGCTGGGAAAGCTCAGTTTCTGGGGTGAGTTCTGCTGAAGACTTCCAGTATGACCTTGATCTTCTCTTGATCCACCAGTTCCTTCTTCAGGAAACCAGAGGGCAGTTCACAGTGTGTGCATCTCTAGAAGGTGGTTCACTCCACACTCCTCCTTTCACTGACAATTTGAGAGACTCTCTTTGGGTTGCCCCTTTGTTTCATCTCCCATACTTTGGAATGTGGTACTATGCAAGTTGAAATGAATATCGCAATGCAGTTATAGCTGTTAGGTTGCTTGTATTTTCCCACTGCAAGTGGCTCCTGCAGAGACTTTTCCCTGGCCTACATGTTCTAAATGAAACTCTCATTCTGATGCATCTTCCATCTGCCTAAGTGTTGCCCATAAATAACAACATATTACAAAACTGCCTTCCTGTCAACACACAGATTGTTTATGTGTCATTTCCTCTATCCTTTGTGTCGCTCTAACTTTCTAGGGATGGAGGATTTATTGGTATAGCAACATTTGGGAATGAAACCAAATCCTATGGGGGTATGAAATAAGTAGTCACTTTTTGGTACTACATTTTTATTTACTTTTTACAAAATGTCTTCTTTCCTTGACAGTTTTGTATCTCGCCATGTGGCATCCACTAGCTTTGCAATATCATCTGTTATTGAGGGTCTTTTATTTCCAGAGTATGTTTACAAGCTGAGTGTAGAACTGTGAACCACAGTCCTGCAGTATTTTCCACTGTAAGCTAATCTTAAATTTCCACTTACTGTAAGCTAATCTTGAATTCCATAGCCTCAGGTTGGTGTCATATTGAAGGAATGGCTCTATCAATTTAAAACACAGGTGGGAATTTGGTCAAAAGCTATGTTAGGAAAGAAACAGAAGTTTCTCTTGGTTTCCCGCTGTCCCCCAATGTAGCACCCAGGAACATGGGTTAAATATGTAAGGACCTTTTCTGAGCAATGAATGCTTCTGATTCAAGACCACTGAGTTTGACCAGGAGAGCCTCAATAAGGATTCAAGAGCAAGACTCTGCCGTGCAAGGCCTGCTGTCATTTCTGCATAGACATAAGTCACAACTAAGACACATTGCTAGCCATTATATAGTAACACATCTGAGAAAATTCCCAGAATCTACTGCCCTGAGTTTTCCAGTGGACCAGGATTTTGACTGTTTCCTTGCCTTCAGGTTTACTAGATTCTCTGGAGAACTGCCAGACTCTGCATGGATAGCTTTTATACATACATACATACATACATACATGCATACATATATATATATATATATAAAAATACACACACTTGTTTCTTTCTTAGTTTTGATAGACCTTTTTTTGCTTTAATGATGCTACATTTTACAGTGCTGAGTTTTGCAAAGTAGAGAGCATTGGCTTAAATCTGTTTCTGTTCACATTTGCAGTAGACCTCCCAGAAAGTCCCACTCTTTGTTTTCTTTACCTTGAGTTTTAGAGCTTGTTTATATAAATGTATACATAGGTTTGCTGCTTCTTGTATGCATGAATTAGTCCCATAAAAAGAGTTGACACTTGTCTTCCTCAGAGAGAAGGCTTCAGGCTGTTGAGAAGATGGAGGATCATCAAAGAGCCCTGCATCGAGCGCATGCACAATTTGGCCTCTGTGTGACAGGTGGGCACATCATAGGGACCAGAGGGCTCATGCAGAGTTTACAGCAACCTAGAGAGCCTTGGAGGTGTGGCTGAAACCCTGTGCAGAGGAGAGACACAGCAAAGGCATGGCAGATGGGGGAGATGGTTCATAGTTCTCATAGTTTTATTCTGAGGGCTTTTTATTTAAATAAGAAAGTTGACTGTCTTCATTCATTTCTGATGAACCTTGAGGTTTAAAGATTTGTTCAAACATCTAAAGATGTTTCATCTTTGATGTGTTTATTGCTAAAAGCAAAACAAAAACTTTCAGTTGCAATGTGTTTGTAAATAACATAAATAACATAAAAATGTATTATGTAAATAACATAAAATGGATCTTAGTATATGTTCTTCCTCTTACAGAAGTGCATTTCATAACAATTGAGCTTCTGCTTAATTAGAAATTAGCACTCATTGTCAGAGGTAGAGCCGTAATGTAAAAGTGTTTTATTAACAACAGTGGAAATTCTGTATATAGTATTTCTTTTCTTTTGTCAAAATAATAGTGTTTTTTTAGTACCCTCCTAATTTTCCATTGGGATTGTAGGGAGATGTATTGCCAGAACGGGGTATATTGTCCCATTTTAAAGGTAGTCTTGGTCCTCAGAATATCACAATATTTGTAATGAGCTTCCTTTTAAAAGCGAAAAAAAAGATAACTATTCTACGGGTTTTTGGTGGATGGCATAAGAATTTATTGGCCTAAATTTCTGCAAGAATGACATCAGTTAGATATTAGGAAAAAGCCTTCCAACAGAAAAAGACAGCAGATTATATGTTATGGACAGGATGTGAAGTCTCTATGGCTAGTCTTAATAGCAGGTCAGGCAAACATTGGTCAGGAACGATATATGCAAAATTGAGCTTGTCTGGGTGTGGGAGTTGGCCCTATCTCTTCTTGAAGTCCCTTCCATCCCTATGGTTAAGTAATAATTGCATCCACTATATACTTTCCTTCCTCCCCCATCTCATAGGATATATGTGTTTTTTTTGTTATCTTCTGTGTGTGTATACAAAGAAGGAGCTGTGTTTTATGAACTGAGGACCCATTTAAAAAGCAAGAAGGATGATAAGCTTGCCAACTCAAATGCTGAATAGTTACGAAACTCTTATGATGAGGGATCTGTGTGCATTGATCATTTGTCCCTTTTACATATATGTTCTGATAGGGCTTTAGCTACATGATTGTGTATTGTTTTTTTTTTTTTTTTTCCCTACAGGATCCCTGTTTCAGCCCGAGCAGAGAGTGGGCAATGCTTGCAGAACTGGTAGCTGTTCAGCATTGTTTGTGCTTTTCACTCAGAATGAGTCCCCATAAATTTTCTACTGCACTCTATACCTTGCTCTGAAGGTAAAGCATGTTTATTTTCTAATGGTTATTTCCAATATTGCTTCATATAGTAATACTGAATACTGTGTTAACCAGTTACCACTCTGCACCTCACTGTATTAGCCTCATCCTGTAGCTGAGACAGTCACAGAAAGGTTTAGGCTAGAATCACCAAAAATGTCTATACGTTGTCAGCTTCCTAAATTCTTGTTTTCTTCTGTGGTGTCAAACTGCAGTCTCTTGACTTAGGCAACAGTTTTAAGTACTTGATCCTTCTTGACCGAGTGTCCCAAGATGGGCATTCAGAAAATGCGGGCCACTGTTAAAAAAATTGCACAAAATTTTTGCTTGCCAAACTTAAAGATGAATACTAGCATCCTGCGTCATTGATTTCATGCTAGCTATGTCATGCCACGAAGCGATAATGGTCCTAGGGCGAAAAATAAAAGACCCTTTATAACTTATAACTGTCCTATTGTGGTTTCATTTTCTTTATAGGTTTGAAATTTGGCTTGGTTATTCAGTAGGGAAGGATACTTGTGCTGTGTGCTATTTTTCTTGTGGATATTCATAGCCCATATGTCATCACGGCAAAATCACAGCAAGGTCACAAACTTCAAAGCAAAGTATGGGAAATAAATTTGAAAAGTTTCTTGGTATCAGTAATTTTTCAATGCCAGTGATATGAGAGTTGGGAACAATTCTCTACCCAGGGTCCAGTACTCGTTTTTATTTGCTTCCCTCCATCAGGTGTTTGACCGTACAGGAAACCCGTGGTATTAGTGTAGAGCCTTGTTTGGTGTATTTCATGAAAGGTTGCCCTTTCCGTTGTGGGGTGGCAGGTTCCGTCCCTAGTATGACAAGTTTTGCTCAGCTGTCTTCCTGAGCAGAGTTTTTCCACAAGCTTTCCGCAGGTTGACCTGCGCTTCATTTTCCTGTGTTCTGTTTGTTGAGATTTCCTTGTACTTTCATGGATGGTCAGGATTTGGTGCATCTACTACTACAGTCCAGAGTTCCTGCGTGGTAATAAAAACCAACATAATTGCACTTGTCCTGTGTTAGGATGGAGTCAGAGACACAGTGTTCTCTGGGGTCCCTTTCGAGCTTATTTTGCGTACAACTGTGAAACTTAGGCCTCTGAGAACAATGGAGGCATCCCCAGTGCAGCAGGTGACAATTTTGACTTGGCAACTTTTGTAAAACTACTAGTGATGGCAGACTTTGACTTTTTTTTTTCTTTAATTGTGACCACGTTGGGGAAAACTATATAAAGAGCCATCTCTTCACATGCATGCACAGAAACAGCTCTTATATAGTGCAGATCGTACTGTCTCATTGTATAAAATACATAGCATTCATGGACCAGTACATTCAATAGAGCCCATTTGGACCTCTGTAGTCCAGTGCTGTTACATGTATGCATTATTGACTGAACCTGGTGCTCACTAGCTCATTCTCTCCTATCTCTGAATGGCTTGCAGCCTTTCCACTAAGTGGAATTATTTCTTTTATGAAATAATGATAATAAGAATTCTCGTACAGTCTTATTATCCATTATGTGCTAGGCTGCTTTACAAGAAAAATCTGCATCATTGTTCCCCTTAATTACATGGGCAGCTGAATCACAGAGGTGTGAAATGCTTAGTACAAGGTCTGTCATGGTGTGGCAAAACTGAGGTTTAACAAACAGGTTGCCAGACAATGCCACTGTGGAATATTTTGCATGGAGTTTCTGCTCTTTAACAGTCTTTGTTATGCAAAGTACAAATAAGTTCCCTGCTCTTGTTAAAGGTCCTTAGCTGCCAGAGGTTATTGCTGTTTTTTTCTTATTGTACTATGTCAGTGTGAAAGTTGTATCATCTAGGAACACTTTGCCTTTGTTCTCACAAAGGGGAGGGGAGAGGACCCGGAGTGAGGGCTGAATACAATGAATGCAAAGTGATCGTGAGCAGAAGCAGGTATCTCTGACGTAGATTTAGAGATAGCCAAACAATAGACTTCAAGACTTCAGAAAACTATTGCTGTTATCTTTTGACACTTTAGAAATGGCTTCACGAGAGACATTATCATTCAAGCATTTGATAGAGGTACGATCTTCACTTACGGACTACTGATGCGTGCAACATGAAAGATAAATTTTCTGCTCAGCCACTCCCCAGGTTATTGTAGTAGAAAATTGTTCTTGGCATTATGTTGTTTCTTTCGCTGTTCGTTATGTGTTGTATTTCGAGTGCTTGAATTATAGTTACAAATTTCCAGAGCTATGCGATGACAGCATCACCTTGGAATTATTTTCAGACATCATTGCAGGCAATAGAGGCCCCAAATTTATATTTGGTGATAAAAAAAATAACCTCTATAAAATTTAATATGGACATAGAAATATTATTATGACTTTGCAAATCATGGCAACGGAAAAAATTCCCTTGCGAGGCTTTCTGTCCAAAGGTAACACTTAGCAGTGGGTGTCTCCTTACTTGGGTTAAATGTGCCATTGTAGTTTTCTGTCTTAGAGAGTGATGGTAATGGAAGGATGTGTTAAAAAAAAAAAAAGATTTTTATTGTTGGTTTAGTTTCAATATTCTAGGAAGTTATTAATAACTTTGGCTGGTTGAATAATTTATAAGATGCATCTCTGTTTTTCATGTTAATTATTTGATCATTTCCCCTGCTTATTGTTGTTTATAATTACAGTGGTGCTTAGAGGATCAAACTAAGATCAGGATCTTTTATGCTATATACTAAGTAAATAAACATAGTTCTTTCTCAAGGAAGCTGCAGTCTAAGCTGCTATGGAAGAGGGAGGGGAAAGAAGATAAGTAGTTGGCTCAGGGTCATAGCAAGTCTCCAACAGAGCTGAACAGACATCTTTGTGGAGTCTTGTTCCAACCCTTTGTCTGTTGGGCCAGACTTTCTCTGACAGCGTTGGCATGCGCTTGAGTATGCGCTCCAACTCTCTTCACCTACCTGGACAAAGGCCACCATGTATCTCTTCACTGCCACAAGGAGAAGGAACTTGTCTTTGGTGCTACATTGATGGACTGGAGGTTCATGTGTACCCAGAATTAGAATACTTAATGATATGGAGAAGTCAAGAAAGAGGAAGAAAATGGGAATGAGAGTGAATATGAATCTCTGAAGGCTAGGGAAAGGTATTTTAACAGTTTTTCCTGAAGCGCTTATCCTCTGATGTAAGTTGATATTGGCCAGAGGGCTCTGGGTCTGTCGTACCAGGTGCTTCTTAGGCTGAATGCGACAAAATTTAGTTTAGATTTCTGATTCACCTGGGCAATTTCCATTGCCCTGAGAAGAACAACTGGAAATTGTATAATTACATTTACACGGTTTTATATTACTTACTGTAATTTATCTTGATGTAGCTTTTGTATAGTGTTTGCCATTGTAGTTGGAGTTTGAGAATTCAGTAAATTATGAGATTGACTTATTCCCATTAAAAAGTAATTTTGAAATGATTGCTCCGTTGTAGTGCTGTAATCGAAGACTAAAACATAATGAGAGCAAGTGTTTGGTCTTCCGTGGTTTCAACATGCCATTAAAAAGAAAGAAAAAAAAAAACCTTGATGGAAACCAAAAATGCTCACTAATATGGAGAAGAGTGACTTCAGTTATGTTTAAGACAAATGACATAGCAATTGAATTAAAATATTTTAAAAACATACAGCAATCTGCATGAAGATCTAGAGGATTGTACTGTTCTCTGCCTGTTAGCACTAACTGTTTTCAGTTGCCTATTGGCTAAGATGATTAATCTTGCTTAGAGTTAGATTTTTGGTTTAAGCTAGTTAAGTGCACTCTCTCTGTAGTCTTTGGGCAGAGAAAAATGTATCTGGAGGCTGATCGAGCCTGTGTTTTTTAGAAGGCAGTGAACTGAGCTCTGGAGGTACCTTTCTCCATTGGTCTATGTTAGTTTAGAAAGTCAATGCTCAGGAGAGGAACTCTTCAGACTGAGATTGCCTGTGTTTGAGGGCTGCCTTTGGTTTTAGGAAAGTGAAGAGTTTAGGTGAAAATATGTCTTACCCATCATGGTGCACATTTGTTTGAACAGTTCTTGAAAAGCTTGCTGGTAATGGAGATTTCATGTCCTCCTAAACAATCCTTCTCACTGTTTCAGTAGTCTTGACACAATGAAGTTCCTGTTGTGATAAGCGAGAAAGATGGTCTCAAGGTCAAAAAGCTAGTGTTCCCTGTATTTGTGCAGATTTACCAGGTTTTCCAATTCAGAGAGAACCGAGTGACAAGGTTTAAGGAATTACTTGGAAGTGTTTTGATGGCACAGAGAGATTCGCTGTATATAACAAGCAGAGAGATTGTTTCATTCCTCTGAACAGATCTCAGTGGTTGGAGGATGAAAGCTCAGATGTTTTTTTCAACATATTCTTCTTGTGGCATTTACCTGTTCTTTGGTGCATGACCAAGGTTTCCGTGCAGCTTACAGAGGAGGAGGGATGTGGATGTGGAAGCCTCAGTGCTTTTGAGGAGAATAGTTCCGTTATTGTAACCAGTAGTGAAGTCTAGCATGCCTCTGTCTGGCTAGAATGGTAGGTCTGTAATTAGTAGAAATCCAAGAGGTGCTTTGAATCCTCTAAAACATAAATACCAGTTTCCTGCTGCAGACCTGGAATTTGATAGTCAACCTTTACAACAAAACCACTCCAGTGAGCCTGAACCCTTATGGCACCTGGGTTCTATCCCATTAGGTTTCATTGCCTTTGTCAGTCACACCTTTTCAGCCTGCTTAGCTGGACAGGTATGCTTTCTGTCACCCAGAGGGAAATGTGGGCTGGCTGGGGATATGTTAATGAGCAACGTAATTACAGAGGTCACTAGGCAGTTTGGCTGTGCATCAGGACATGGGTGACGAATTGATTATTCCCAGGTTACCAATGTTTTAGGTCTGTTTATTTTCAGTAAAACATTTTTGGTGCATGAAATTACTGCTAGGATCTCGATAGGTTTCAGTAAAGAATGTTAATATTGTTAGGATGTAGCACGTTGAAAAGGAAGCTGGGAGAAGGTACATAACAGATTGGGAGGTGGGGGCTAATTATGGCCCAATTAAAATTTCTGAAGGAAACAAAGCAGAGTCTAACAAGTAACACAGACGCAACAGAAAGCAAATCCATCTCTGGGCTGTGGCTTCTGTGACAGAAACCAGGTTGTGCTCTGGTTTTATAAGGGCACTGAGATTGCTTAATGAGAATACTTGGGAAAAGAGAGGCATATAAAGTAAACCTATTATAGATTATATAAAGTTTTTGTGTAATAATCAGGAGGCGGGGATGGAATTGTGTGCACACAGCAACAGCACAAATGTTGGTTTCTACACTAAAAGTCCTCCCCATGCTCCCTAGGTCAGTCTGTCTTTCCCATACTTCTTCGTTGACTTGTTCTTTCCAGAGACACTTATGTATGTATAGGACCCTTAGCATTAGCTCAGCCACCTGAGGTAAGTGATGTAACTGAAGATAAGGTGTAACAGAATTGAAGGTGTTAGGCATGTTTTAAATGGATTAAATAGTAGAAGTTCTCTGTTTATAGATCTCAGCAGGTCAAGCTGAAGTTTAACGGAATGCTTAATGCACATGCTTGAGCCCATTTTTCTTCCACACGGCAATGGTTGTCCATCCTTAACTGGAAGAACATTATATGTATTGAAGTTTCAGCATAGGTGCTATGCTGGTTTGCTGACGCACAGGCCTTAAGTTAGTATGCTGAGTTGTGAGGTATCTTCCCTTTCTTGCCATGTAATAGCTTGCTATTTGCAGCATTGGTTTAACTTAACTAGTAGCACAAGCCAAAATACCAAGATGTTGCCTGAGTCTGAAATTTACTGCCTGTGAGAGCTAGTTTGCAGATAAAGATAGGCGCTTTGCAGTGGAATCCGAGCGTTAACTGAATCCCCTTCTATTTGTCAAGCGTGTTCAGCTGAGATGTGCCTTGAAGCTAGATCTGGTCATTTGTTCTCCATTTCTGTGAATGTCATGGAGAGTCACATATTCACTGGGATCCTTGGTTTGTCTTGTCTTCAGGAGGATTGGTTTTAAACATGTTGATCAAAGTTTTAGTGTTGAAGGTGGAATTGCGTTCGTCTGTGTTTTCATTCATTCAAATGATTATAGCAATCCCTACAGCTCCATAGAGGAGGAGACTTTTGCACCAGAATGAAAGTTATTCTTAGGCTGCTTTCACGGAGATAAATCTATTTTTTCCCAGGGACTGTAGCTACTTGGTAGCAGATTCCATAAAGGAAAGCAAGTTGTGGAACACCAATTGCTTACACAGAAAGTAAGATCAGGGAACAGGTGGGTTCATTTCTTCAAGAGGAAGGAAATAAGAAAAGGAGAAATGAGAGCTAGAGTTCAGGAAAAGATGAAAGAGGCATTTCCCCAGGAAATGAAGGTGGTAAATAAGGCTGTATTAAATCAGCAGTCTGTAAGCAAATCTTGTCTTCTAGAAGTGCTGGCTGCATGAGGGAAGCAGTTGCATGTTACACTTAAGGGGTTTGTTGTGATGGACGTGTGCTTTTTTAGGAGTGTCCTGGTATTCTTTGCACTTGGCCAGATAGAAAAAGTGACCATTCAGTTGCTCCAACGCTTTCATGAGGAGCTGGTACCATAAACTCCTTTATAGTACCTCTGTGAGGAAAACCAGTCTGCTGACACAAAATAGATCACTAGGTTTGTACACCTGAACAGAGATTTTATTTGTTGGAATAGGCTCTTGGAGTCATGTGATTATAAGCATCTTTTACAATCATTAGTAGCTTTGTGCTCTCAAGAAGCAAGTGCAGCATGCTCTTTTGCATATGTACACAGTACAGTTCCTCTGTCAGTGAACCCTGGGAAACAAAAGTGTATGTGCTCAAAGCTATTGTTTGATGTGTGAAATTGAAGAGGTTCCTCCTGATGATCAACCAGCTGAAAGAGTTGGCGTGTTTCAAAGAAAGCACCCTTCCCTTATCCAGCAGACCAGAGAAGCATTGCTTTCAAAGCTCTTCAAATGCCTGTGTAACCTGTTGGTAAGAGCGAATTACTGATCTTCCCTGTTTGACTGCAGATGTAAATCCACTACAGTCCTAGCTGAAGGGTTACTTTCACACTTTTCATAGAAAAAGCCTAGTCAGACCCCACAATGCATTGGTTAATGTAGTGGTGAATCCATGTTGTCCAGCACTGGAAGTGACTATGTGTTTCAAGTTCGACATGCCATTTAGTGCTTTGCTGAAGTAGGGCTGGTGTGGTCAGCACCTGGTAAGATCTCTAGCTGTACTGACTTACAGTGACAGACTGGAATAAAAAGGCCAAGTACTGAAGATGTCTATAGGACTGTGTGAGAAACAGAATAAGAATTGCTGCTACAGGGGTGAGGAACCACAGAACAACTTACGAAGGCTGTGGTTGAGTCTCTGTTGCTGGGCATGTTTTGATCCCTACTAGATGTTTTTCTACAAGACATGCTTATTCAAATAAGTTTTAATTTAGGGAAATCTTGTGTCAGAGGTCAGACAAAACAATTATTGAGGTATTTTGTGGCATTATTTACATTTCTGTGAGTACTTAAAGCAGTTTCATGGCATTTCAAATACAAGGAAGACATAAAGACATGGTTTATGTTCACAGAATGCATGATTAGGTGGGATGCCCTGTGATGAAATCCAGAGCAAAAACTACTGAAGCACACTTCTCAGACAGTAATAGTTGTATGTACCTGACAGTATAAAGTGTTTATGTAGAAACCATATAGCCGTAGCTTTTCAGCTGCAAAAGAAAATGCAGGGGTTTTTTCAAGAGTGAAACTCAGTTTGCAAATCAGTTGGCAAGAGAGAGTCTCAATCCCTAAACTCCAGTAAAATGGCCAGACATCTGCATTGTGTGTAAACTGATGACCTTGGCATAAAGCCTACAACATTATTACCCATGAAACTGGTGGGAGGAAAGTGATTCAGGAATTACAAGTGACTTGGAAATCATGAGAGTGTCTGTAGTTTTCAAGGAAAATCAAACCTTCCTGCTAACCATTCAGTACATATAATGACTTCATTTAAAAAACAAGGAGTCTGGGCTAAAGTTTGGGCCAGTTAAAATTGAGGGCTTATTGCCCCTTGATTTAGTGAATTTTTCAAAGAAAGAACCTCAACCAAACAATTAGCTATCAGCCCTAGTGTAAAGGCCTCTTAAAATCCAAGACAACTAACTAAACAAAGAACAAACAACCCCTTCCTTTCTCTATTGCCCTTATGCTGAATGGATAGTGGTGGAATTAAGAATGGCAGGGCTATTTTTCTTGCAGGGTTCTGAAAGCCTAATTTTACAATTACATTGGGGTACAGATAAAACTTGATAAACTGGTTGATAAATTGCTCTTTTCAGCACTGTCATCAATAGGGACTTGAGAGGTGTCTCAGTACAGATTTCTGTAACAGCTTGTCACATTGCATTTGCCAGTGCTGAAGACAATTACATTCCCCTAGAAATTCTGATATTTCAAATGTACAAAATGTTTTGGTGTTACTGCCAAACACTCACCTTTCCGGCAATGACTACGTGGAAGTGTGAGGTGGAACTGGGGAGGCTTTGTAGCTAAGGGAAAACTCATCTGACACTAGTCAACAGTGTTTAATTATCTTCCTGCTTCTACTATTTCAGTTGATTACCTTTTTTCTTTTTTTTTGTCCTGGTTTTCTTCACCACCTCTAATCAGTTTTGTGTTTTCTATGAGAACTCCTGAGTGAAAAGAACTTCTCTCGCAGTGTGTTTGTACAACAACAAGGTCTCGTTAGCTTTTGTTGTCTGTGATACCCCTGCAATGAAAATAATGTTATCTAGATTCAAGTTGTTTTTTTCAAAGATCAGGAGTCTGATTCCATATAGGTACCTTGCTGGCTTATCAGAGTGATGCTGATCAGTGGATGGCTAGTGTTACCTGTGTGACATTATCAACTCTGCCTCTTAAAGAACGGAGCAGACAAATCCTGCTCTATATTGGAATCTTTCACAGAACTCATGGGTTTGCCTTGAGAACTAAGACCTTTATTTTCAAAATTCAGTGATGAATGTAAAACACATACCATTTGCATTTCAAATGCAGATGGATACAAGCAGCATATTTTTAAGAGAAAATAAACTTCTTCATTAAAAAAGTGTTCTGACAAGCCACGTATTGAGCACGCATTGACAATTTATCATACTAACCCAGCTATTTTGAGTCCTAGTTTTGTATCTAGCACTATATGTTGTTCATCTTTATAGTCAGATATGACACTAAGGTCCATATTTAGGCCTGCTCAAGAAATGGTAATTCTGAATAACCAGAGAACAAGTGTTAAGTAGGGGGCAGCAAATCTTGGACTGGGTAAGTGGAAGGACTAGGAAGTCTCATGGTCTGCTTTCTCAGTTTGTCTGCTGGCTACCCTTTCTACCAGCTTGTCTTTAATGGTGTTTGGTACTCTGTGTTTAAGGAAAGTGAAAACAAATCCAAATCCACAAGTATCTGGCAAAACACGTTCATTTAAAGGGGATCAGTTCGTGCTGTGATACAGGATGGCTAATGACCTATATTGTCGTTTTTACCTTTCAGAACTGCAGCTTTTAATGGTAATGACAAGAAGAATTTGGCCCAGCACAGTAGTGTAGTAGTGGCTGCTGAATACAGGTTAATTTATGGACTTGATACAGGAGAATTCCTTAAGGTAGACTTGCAGATGCCTGTGTTGAAATGATAGTGGGAGATGACTTTGTTGTAAACTTCTGAACAAGCAGCCTGGGAAACAGATAGTCCTTATGAAAAATCTTCATTTTTTAATGAAAACAATAGCTAAAAAATGCCTTCCCTGGGTTGCCAGCAAAGAAGTTAAGAGGACTCAGTCTGCTCTGTCAGCCCTCCTGGTTGCACCTGGAGGCAGCAAATAACCCCAGTAGTTGAATCTGCTGACAGCACAGTGATGAAGGGTGATGAAGGGTTTTGACTTAAATAAAAATGAAGGCAAAGCAGCAGCTATTTGAGGGGAAAAGATGTGGAGGCCTATCTAATCTGGACTAGAAGTATATATTTTGGCTAGCCAGAAGTAAATGTAGGTGCTTTTCTTTTTGAGGATACTTGGGTCTCTCAAAGGGGAGAAAAGCTCAGATGTGGTGTTAAGGAATTCCTGGGTTGTAGGTATTTGTTTAATACTTTCAGCTGTGAATTGACCACAGGATGACTGGGGACTAAGTCCGACTTTGGAGCTCTGTGAGATAGGCTGCTGCAGAGCCTGGTCAAGGAGTTACTGTGACCACGGCAGGGACCCAAGTGGGTGAATCGCCTTTTTCAGCAGTCATTCTTATGTGAACTTCATAACCTTACCAGTTTGGGTTCTTACACTGAACCCACGGTGTTTGTGTATAAGCTATTGTTGGTTCTCTTCCTCTATAAAGTTTCCAGTCTCTGGAGAAAGCATTCAGATTTCGCAGAGTGTATATAAGCCTTTGTACTGACTCGGGAATGTGGATCACACTCTTACCTGCATTATCTCTGTTTATTCTTAACTGCTACCTTTTCCCTTCCACTCCTTCACATGCTGGGCTAATGCAACACCTGACTGGTGGTGGTCCACAAGGCCAAAGGCTTAGACTGTCTCATGCAGGAAACTTGTATCCCTCAAGCCTCTCTGGAAATGGGAATGTGCTTGCAGTGCTCCAGGCAGGAACCAGCAAATAACAATTCTGGCCCTTGGTGGAAGAGAGCATCTCATAGTGCTTTGGAGTACTTGGCTTTTTGATCTTAGGGGCTTTAATGTCTGCTCTTCAAGGGCAGATGTGTGATGATCTAGACATATGCTGTCTGTCCTCTGTGCATCTAACCTTGGCTCAGCCATGAGGGTTCAGCCTGTAGGGTTGGCTTTGGCTTAAATGAAGTAACTGGGGAAATTGATCTTGAACATAGGCCAGCAAACTGCTGCCCTTCCAGAACAGTGTCTCAGTTGTCCTTGGATGCCTTTGGCTCTTTTATGCCCATTGCTAAGACAGGGCTGTAGACTACAATAACTTTCTTGTCCTAGTGCCTAGCAGTATGGCACAGCAGATAATGAGGCCCAATCGTAGCAGTTCTCACTGGCAAAGACTTTGCCAGGTTGGTGAGGATGCTGTTTGATCTGCATGCACAAAACTGTTCTCTGGCTCATCTTGCTGTGCTGCTAGAAAACATGTTGAGTCAGATGACAGGTAGGTTGGAGATTCCCCTATACTTTGATCTTTGGTTGAAGCTTCTCCAATTTTTCTGGAAGGAAGGTTATACTGTTGTACTGGATTTGACTCATTCTTTCTGACCATATGTTCTTTACTGAGCTCTTTCAAATTTTTGAAAAGAGATTTGTCTATTTCTGACCTCTTAGCATGGTTTACTTCATCTGGTTGCTAGTGCTTTTCTCAGTGCATTTCTCTGGTTTGGAAATGAATCTGCAGTATCCATATGTGATGTGTGTTTGTATTGATGGAGCTACAGTGCGCAAGTGATTAATACTGAATTTTCAATTTTGTGCTTCTTGTCTGTTTTTGGGTATATTCCTTTCTTTCCTGTGAGCAATAATATTTTCCTGCAAAAAGTCAGCTTGATTGAGAGATAAGATGTTCAAAATGCATGTGAACTCAATATTAGAAATGCCAAAAGGTTCTATTCTCTAGGCAAGTGAGCCCTAATTTCTCCTTAAATATAAACAGAAATAACTTGTCTTTCTGAATTGCAACAGTACTGTCTGTAGTGGAGGTCCTAGGAGTACAGAAAAATTCTTTTTTATTTCCCTGTAGAGGAACTGCTGAGAGTTGCAGTCATCCTGCATGTTTGAGTGCTCAGATGGTTCAAAAAGCTCATGTTAAGAGATACCTGTTCTGTCAGCACTGTCTCTCTCCACCATATCTGAATTTAGTACTAAAGAAATTGCTAGCTATTCCTCCTTTCTAACAGTGTCTGTTTCCATTGTCAGTTGGCACTATTCTCAAAATGATGAGAACTCTGGGAAATGTTTGGTATATAAAAGTGAGGGTAAGTAAGCCATATTCACATTCACATAGAAATGGAGTTCTCCAGATTTCAGGTGATTCTTTTTCTATTAAAAAAAGGTGTGTGTGTGTGGGGGGGGTGGTAATCCAGATCGTCGTAGAAAGGTTGAATTTTGTCTTCCA
This sequence comes from Dromaius novaehollandiae, assembly GCF_036370855.1. NCBI lineage: Eukaryota > Metazoa > Chordata > Aves > Casuariiformes > Dromaiidae > Dromaius > Dromaius novaehollandiae. The sequence continues at coordinate 2,876,751 of NC_088101.1, forward strand.
TATAAATTGCTTTCTAGGTTGGAAATCGGCTGTCTTCCTCAGAAAGATCGAAGAATATGAATCTGGTGGTTTTTTTTCAGTTGGTCTTGTGTGTGAGTGTGAGAGAGAGATTTCAAGTGTTGTCTTTCATTTCCTGGGTAAACAGAGCATCTGCAGTTTAACTGCAGAAAGAATAAGTGTTTGGGGCACTGCTTCTTCACAAGCTTCTTAATGGCAAAGGAAGAGTGAACTCTGATTACTGAAAGATATCTGGACACTTTGGTGATCAGGCTGAGAGAAAATATCTTGTTCAAATAGCACTCAGACTGCGTTTAATAGTCTGAATAGGTTTTGGACTAACTGTTTTTCTCTTGGTGTTCGGTTTCATGGCACACCGTAGAGACTTCACCACTGGGGTGCAGTTAATTTAACCACGCAAGGAAAGCTAAGGAATATGAGAAACTCTAGGCATGTCTGAGGGAGGAAGGCAGGCAGGAGAAATGAAATGTCTGGTATACAGTAGCTGAAGCAAAACCGAGAGGTCTGTGCAAGACCTATTGAAGTTTATAGACTCTGCATTGTGAGGAAAGAAGGATGCTAATGGCCTCTACCTAGATGTATGGAAGTCTACAGCTTCAAGAAATGCAGTTTCCAGTTGGTCATAGATTCAGATAGATACAGCTAATTAGCTTTGTGTAGGTGCTTTCCAACTTCCCATTGTTTTAAGCCTGAAGGGTATTTTTGGGTAAGCTCCGTGGCAAAGCCACAACATTACCCCACACCTCATGACTTGGCATGTGATCAAGCTGCTTGGGTGCGCAAACCAAATTAAGTGGTTGACCAAGCTCACTGACTGGGGACAGTCAGTACTTGCTGTGTAGGAGTGGGAACTCTTCTCAGGAGCAGCTTCTTGGGAGGCTGATGCCCTTGGAAGAGAAGAGCCAGATTACTTTTGTTGTCTATCAATATTAGAGCAGCTGCTAGAGATTCCAGTGGTGTAGGCACTACCTATATGATGACAAGACAGCTCTTGTCCAGTGGAAGGCAACTTGAACAAGCTGGATACAGGTCAGGAAAGTGATTTGCCCGAGGTTGCACAGGATCTTAGTGGCAGTCACATGGGTCACCCAGCCAGTGGTCTTGGTTCTGAGGAACTAAAGAAAGATTTTCAAGGGGATGGAACTTGAAGGAAGGGCACTTTATGCTTTGGCTGTTTCCTAGCCAAGGTTGCTGAGTGCTGAATGCTGCAATACCAGGTGTGGGAATTACAGTTTTATTTTATTTCTTCATTCTTCTCCCTTCTTTGGGCTTTGTTTTCTAGCTCTATGGCATGTCTTCCACTATGATCTGAGCACCAAAAATTCATTTGTTAATTGACTGCTTCATACCTCTGTGAGCAGAGATGCTGAGGGCCTGCTCACTCTGGTAGTTCGGGCTCAGTATCTCCAGAAGAAAACTGTAGCGTCTTCAGGTTATTTTCTTTGTGTTATGACCTGGTGGCCTTACGCTGCTGGTTTTTGGCAGCTGACCTGCCTCTAAATAATGGTAGAAATGAATAAACCTAACATTCATTGAAGGATGCCAAGTCTCCAACTGGTGTGTGTGTATTCTGAGTCCAAGTATACTCTGATGGAGACAGTACTTTTTGTGAAAGATATCTAGAATTTCCCCATTGAGGTCATGCTTGTAACTTCTGCTAGGGAGGAACCAGCACATAATTTTTCTGTGTAGAGTCTTCATACTTTAAGAGGCTCTTACTTCTACAATTTCAAAGATGTCTTTATTGTTCCCTTGGAAAGAGTGTTTCTGGAAGCTCTTGCTGCTGAGGAGTTTGCTTTATTTAGTTGGTCACTTGTTCTGCCCCTAACCCCCAGTGTCGTATAGATTGTTAATCTTTCCTCAGTAAAAGCATCTGCTTTGTCATTTATCTTTGGCCTTTTTAAAGCCATTGCAAACACAAGATAACCTACACTCCCTCTTGTATTTTGCAATAACACAAACATCTGTGCAGTAGTGGGAAGCCAAGCAATTCAGACTAATGATTTTGCAGTGCTGCTGTTAAAGTTCAGAATGTTGCTGACGTGGTAGGTGTCACTCTTGCTTGTTGTTGTCATTACAAGGGGGCCCTTTATGGACAGCACTCAGTCCAGCTGGTAGTCTGGAGCGTGCTCTCTTCTCAACATCACTAAATGGTGCTTCAGACCCTGTTCTTTTTGGGATGATTTGAGGTGGCAATAGAGATTACAGCCTTCTAGCTTTCACCCCTGCCAAAGATCTTATTCCCCCTCATCCCTTCATAACGCTGCAGCCTCATATCAGATGCAAGAGTTCGCAGGCCAATATATCAGTGTGAGCCAAAATTTACTTTAGCTTAAGTGAATAAGCTAGGTGGTGCATTGCTCAAGTGTCTGCCAATGTAATTAGGGCAGTAAAGGGTGAATGGCAGCTGTGGGCAGTGAACTGTTCACCAGATAAATTTGACCTTCACAGAGTTCAAATGGTGAGATCCATAGCTGCCAAGGTTTAGGAGGTCCATTCCCAGGACCTCAAAACGTAAGAAGTGATAGAGTATAGATTTGATTAATATGGGGGAACATAGAATCTTACTGAATTGCCCTGTCCAAAGCAAGCGCAAAGGTTGAAGAAGTTGGCTTGGCCTACAGGCCTAAACTGTCCTTTAAAAAGGTGTGTGAAAGCGTCAAACAGTTGTTCTTTCATGTGAAGGTTATTTTCTTTTCCCTTTAAGACATCTTGGTGAATGAAGGACTTATTTTCCTTCCCTAACCAGCCTTAGCACTTAAGAATTTGTATGTTTCTTGTTTGTTTAACTCCCAAGATAGACAGGAGGTGTTACTATGAGCTACTTACTGTTCACCCCATGGACATCTGAAGGTAAATAACCTAGAAACACCATTTTAAGCTTTAAGCTTCTTTGTAATGCCCTTTCCTTTGTCCTGCTGAGCTGCTGCTTCCTTCTTGAAACTTTTAACCTTAGCTGGGGACAAAGATTTGTGGTCTTGTATGATCTGCTCTGTTTTGCTTGTTTGTTTGTTTTTGCAAGGTTTGAAGGGGAAAGGTTCTTTAGTCTTCAGAATGACAAAGCAACACAGCCTGCTACAGATGGATCAACCATCAACCTGCCCCAAAACAGAAAGCCTGGTCTGTGTACCTATGGATGTTATGGTGTCAGCGTATGTAGGAAGCATGTCTTGATTTCTCTCACACACTCACACATCAAAGAGCCATTAATTCAGTCAACTAGGGAAACAGTGTCGTGCCTGCTTTTTCCAGTACATGACAGCCAGTTCGCAGATGAACCCATGCATGTTTTGAGTTAACGTTCGGCGACTGAACAGGCTGGTTCTGATCAGACTCCTGCTTGGCAGTGCACAGTCTGCACATACCTTTTGGGAATGCATACTGCTCCATCCATATGTCTGAATCCATACACTGAATCCATACACATCCATACACTAAATAATTCAAATCTAATCATGTAATTCCTATAGACATGTCTGTTGTTCAGTATGTAATTCTACTAGTCTGCTACTGATTTTTTTTTTTTAATTCAGCTAAATGGATCGCAGAACTGTTTCAGAGCCATTCAAAACTTGGGCAAGGAGGCTACGTTTATTAAGGGCACAAACATTGCATTTGCCAGAGTAAATGTACTGTACGCTGATTTAGTGACATCTTTCTTCTGGCAAGCAGACAGAGGGAGATAATTTGTTATCAAGGGCAGTGTATGCCACGTAACTTGGGAGCAATCAGTGATCAGGAATGACTGGGGTTATAAATGACTCTGCCTGAGGCCTTGTTGATGTTCAAGATTGCATTCACAGAGGTAGGATCTTTCTTCTTTTTTCTTTTTTTTCCCTCTGCATGCTGGGTTTTTTTACCTACACATGTATCAGCACTGCCTCCCAGTAAGTAGTGGAAAATGCTGGTCCTTTCGGTTATCATATTTTTGGAAACTTAGAGCTTGAAGGAAGCATGCTAATCAGGGCTGAAATAGGTTGGAAACAGAAGATATGTGCTACAATTCTAGCTGAGAGACAACCATACATATTAAGCAGTAATAGTAAACCCCCTTCTATTAGAAGAATTATGGATAAAATCATCATCTGACATTCTGCATTTGCTGTGAACTAAGGATTTCATGCACTTCCTGATGAAGCAGTGTTGAAATGTCTTAATTCTTCCATGTGGTTGTTTCCTGTCAGTAAGAATAACCTGAGACTGATGGCTCTGGATAGTCTAAGGCGTGCTTCTATTTTGGAGTTCTACATTAGCCGTAATTATTACTGTTAGCCATTTTAACCTTATTACCCTGTGGTGATGCCTCAGGAAATCCTTGTACAGGATATGTTGTGAGGATAATTATGCTTGCCACGGGTAAGTCTCTCTTCCGCATGGCAGTGGTTTGGACAGCGAGTTTCTGTGTATAAAGTGCCCTCCATTCAGTCTTAATTTAACAAAGACCAATATGGGGCTGAAGTGACCTGAAAGGCCTAAAAGCTGTAAAAGGAACTGGACTCTTGTTTTCTTGTCCTATTGTCTGCTGAGCTGAGCAAGTGTCAAATGCTAACTCGCTTTCTATAAGCATCTGCAGTGGAGACAGGATCTGTCCCATGTGGAGATGGATCTGCTCTCTATCCCTTATGGTCTAGGAGCTCATGCAGCAGGCTGTGTCACGCCTTTAAGCACAGCCCGACATGAAGCACAAGCACTAAAATGGAATAGCGACAGACCGGTGAGGACTCTGTCTCAAGTCCCATCCTTTAGATCCATTTCTGTAAGCTTTGCTGTATACTAGTACTACTCATGAGCAAGTTGCAAACTGGGTTCATTGAGACAAACATACTAGACTTTAAATGCTGTGCACTATGATAATGAGTCTAAGTGCCTTGTAGTGCTTCCTGCCTATCTTTACTGTTAAATCAGTGGTTGGGAGGCCAGAGTGAGATTTTGATTTTAATGACAGGCTGCTAAACTTTGGCATTTCCCTTTTTAACTGATAAATGCGAATGTGTCCAAGTTCACTCCACACATAGCAACTGGAATTTGAGCCTTGCTTTATGTTTTCATTTTGAGGAGTATGCACAGCACCTGCAAACTGATTTTTTTTACTCCCATCAGTATAAATCAAGTCTTATAAATTAAGTCTTCTATCTGTGAATGCATTTTATTTACAGTGGAAATAAGAGGCTTCAGGAGGTTTAACTGCTGTCACTTGCGTTGCGTTTACCTGCCTGGTGTAATGTGCAGAGAACATCCTGGTCAAGAGGGATTCATTTATAAGCAGGCTTCCAGGGTGTGAATCTTCCACATACTATATTTGAGTAAAATGGCATACACTTGAGTTGCTTTGAAAGATGTCCTAGTGGTTAGAGCCTTTCCTTGGGATACTGGAGTTTGTCCTTGTTTTGCTATGGATTTCTTAGGAGCATGCAGGCAAATTGCCTGGGTTTTGTATGGGAAATTGTCAGCAAGTGATACGTGAATAGCCAAGGAGTGAACCACTCTGTATTAATTCTCTGGCAGAAGAACTACAGCATATGAAAATCTTTGCCTTTTATATCACCTGGCTATCTGCATGGACTTTTAAAGGTTCTGATGGCTCTGTTAACATATTTACATACCTTCTTTGCCCTAACAGTTTCCCCATGTGGATGAGTGAGTCCTTTGTCTTTTTGTCTTATTACCCCAATATAAGACAGGGCTAATAGCACTCAGTTTTCTCACAGAAGTGTCACTGGGAGAGGTGCATGAAAGGCTGTTGGTGCTGGAAGGGGTACATCAGAATGAGACTGGATTTTGACAAAGGATGTTGCTCAGCCTCTTGAGATCCTGGGCCAAGACTTGACATAGATGTGAGCTCCAGCTCTCTGCAGTCTTTCTTGCTGTGAGGTAGGAATTTGGGAAGGTTGTCACTGGGGTAAGGTCTTCTCTCGGTCTGTAATAGCCCTTCCTTCTGAGCATCCTGCCTCTTTGGCTGTGGTGAAAGAGGGAGCCTGAGAGTGCTGGAAATTGTGTGCTACCCACTCAGAGGGGATCCAATTGCTGAATTCTCATTGGAATAAAGTAATTTTGGCCTGGACTTGGGACAGAACTGTTTTCCAGGAGTTTATCTAGCTCTGATGGATGGCTAGGCAGGCCTGAGGCTTCAGATTGCTGAATCTAGCTTGTCACGGAAAGCTGATGCCATTTGGTTCCAATACATGGATTGTCTCTAAATAAAGAATGTATTTCTTGTTGATATTTTAAAAAATCTCATTGATTTTAGAACAGTCTAGTTGGTTTTAGAAATATAGATCAAATGAGTGATGCATTCTTCAAAATAAGGAGAAAACTGTTGTGGACAATTTTTCAACACTTGACAGATTCGCCACCAATTTACTTACTCTCAGCAAAATAAATGAAGCTAGCCTATCTCTAGTGTGACTGCCCATTCTTTCAGTCACCCCAATTGTTCTTTAAATCAAATCCTCAGAGAAATGGCTGCAACAGGGAAGAAGGGGATGAAATTGCAGGGAGCTAATTAAATTGCAAGCATGGGTGTTGTGAAGCTATGGTTTCTATTCAGGCAGGTAGGTGGACTGTGTTTAGGGAACAGATTTCCATATTGGTGAACACATGTTTACTGAGATCTGCTTCCATACATTGCATAAGCATATGGCAGACATAAGAAACTGCGTCAGATGAAATTGTCTGGTAGTCTGGGATCCTGTCTGACTGGGAGTGGAGCTGACAAGTAGTAAGAAACAGGCAGCCATGGATGAACTTGCAATAATTTTGGAATTTGCCTCCAGTCACCATGTTTAAACACCATCGGTTCTTGACCTGAATTTGTCTAGCTCCCTTTGGAGTGTTCTGGTATTTTTTGCCTTTGCAAAGTAATGAGTGGAGCAAAATGATTGTCAGAGGCCACAGAGAGGGTGTTGTTTTTAATCTGAAGGCATTTAGTGATTTAATTTCACTTCAGACATGTACATGTGATCTGTTGGAATCTCAGTCAGCTTCAAAAGTGGTGGGAGAGTGAGTGAGAAAGCTCTCTTTGATGGTGTATTGGAGTACATAATAGAATCAACAATGCTACTTGATGCTGCTGCAGCAAAGGCAGTAAATAATATTTTAGGATGCATTAATAGCAGTGTATTGTATTAGACAGGAAAGGTGATTATTTTACTATATTTGACAGAAGTGAGAACCCAGTTGGATTAGTGGTTTAGGCATTCCAGTGAGCACTCCAGTTCAGGAAGGTGTCCATACATCTGAGAGAGTCTCTAGGTGTGTCATCCATTTTTACCGAAAAGAATGGTAAGCTGTAAATGATACTGAATGCTACCTTTACGAAAAGGACTGGCTTTCTCAATCTAAAAATGAGATCTCTTCTAGTATATAAAGTACTCTCACAAAAAGAGAGCAATGAGCAATTGTCTTTTGGCTCTCTTTGAGGTAAGTCAAGAAGCAGTCAATTTAACTGGAAGCAACAGAGATCTAAACTTGTTACTAGGAAAAGCTTCTTAACTTTAAGCACTGGAAAAATGCCTGGCATGGCTGTGAAGTTCTGGTGGAAGTGTTAAAACATGATACTAGACAAACCATCAGGGACAGCCTACCATATTTCATCCTGTCTCTAACTTGGCCGGAGCCTGCCCTCTATTTTTATTTGAAGAGAAAACAACAAAATAAATGTGAAGATTTCTGGTCTCTATGGCTTTTTTTGTTAGAAGGACAGAACAGTGCACTAGGACAAGATAAACCTTTGAAGAAGGAATGCTTAGATCTGCTGGGTGAAATAACCTTTAAATGAAAGTCTCAAAAACAAACCTCAGTGCTCAGATAATTTCTTTCAGTCTTGCTTTTTAATTTAGGAAATTCCTGTTGCTTTCAGAGCTGCATGCAATCCGAGCAGTCCCCTCTAAGTCTGTAATGAAATTCTTTTCTTTCTGTCATCTACAGAGCTCGAGCGAAAGTGTACTGCATCCACAGCCAGGCCCATTCTCCACTCGACTGCCTGGTCTCTCATCAGCTGCCTCTCTCTGCAGAGCACACTCAAGCAGATTCAAGGAAGGAATAATCTCTACCTTTCCCCAAAAAATTAAGCTGGACACAGTGGGCCAGTTTTGGGACAAGGCAGAGGCACCTTCTTCCTCACTGCTCAGCCATGTGATCTTTCCAAAAATGGTTTATTTACACAGTAAACTGTTCAAGCAGATAAACCCTTCTACTGCTTGCCATGTAGGAGGTGGGAATAGTGATCTGTTGAGATCTCTTCCAGCTCTGTGATTCCCCTGGTGGATGAGGTCTAAACGGGAGTGTTATATGTCCTGTTTGGGCTCCTAGGCAGTCCTGTTCCTCACTGACACTGTTATCATCAAAATGACCCTAGTTCAGCAAACACAGCAGTACACTGTAACATGTAGCTCATAGAGTTGCTCACAGATCTGTGAAATTACACTCTCCATAGTTCCAGATAAATAGAATTTTAAATCTCGATGTACCAAGGAGTGACTTGGCTTCTATTAAGTGTGGGTTTTTGCATGTTATAGATATTGGTTGGTCTGTGGCATGTTAGTGCAGTGGTTTGAAGGAACATGGAAAGCCTTTGAGATTGAAAAAATGTTTTATCTTGGAAAACTTACCAAGGGCCTTCTTCGTGACTTTATGCTGTGTCCAAGATCTCCTAGTGCTGCTTTGATGGCAACTTTAAAAACCTGATTTTCTTCTCATTTGAAATATGGTAATGATACAGAAACACAGAGTAGGTGGTCATAAAACAGAAGTGCTTACTTTGAATGGAAAGCGCAGGGCTTTGGGCTCGTGAATCTGTGCCTTTTGCGTTTTACAAAGCAGGCAGGATGCAGCTTCTAGTCTCCATGATGCACCAGTTTTTGATTTTGCTGTGGCATCCGTGAATAAATGAAGAGTACATCCAGGGGTATCTGCAGTTCTAGTGTTAAGGAGCTGCCAAGGAGAAAAAGCAGCATTTCACATTTCCACTCTAATTTTGACAGATCCCAGAAAACTTCAGAGCTTCTTATGTGGCTTTCTCGTGCTTGAGTCCAAAGGAGTAGCTAACATTCATATCCTGTGATGGGCGCCTAGGTTTCTGAGAAGTCAGATGACAGTGGTTTTTCAATAAAGAGATCATAAACCGTTCCTGTAAGGACCTAACTTGCACCTGCCTGCACTCTGATTTGTCTTTTTGTTGCTGACCAATCTGTACGTGCTACATGGCTTGGCTGCATTTTTACAGTGTGAGTAAAAAGCATGATAGTTATCCTCTAGAGTGGGACTGAGCCCATGTTTCCTTGGTGCAGAGTCCCAGCTATGGAGTAAGATTCAGAAAGAGTATCCAGATACAGGGAGTTTCACTGGAAACTTTTGAAAATGCTACTGTAGAAAAGTTGTGTCCTCTTTTAAAAAGACACAGCCCTTTCCTCCTTTCCTACCTAAAAGCCTCAACCAAGTCTATCTAAGTAGAGCTTATTCCAAAATGAAATGCTCAAGGTCATGTGATATTCGCTAAGCATTCTATGCTATTGAATCCCATTTATTTTTTACATGGAAAGCTCTGATGAAGGATAGTGCTATAAATCCTGTAGCAAAGCATATATGGGAAAGGTCAGGTGGAGAGAAGGATCATCAGTGATCACTAAGGATTGTCCAGACTGCAATACATGTGCAGGCTTGTTGTTTCTTTTCTTCCCAGTGTACCATTTTGTTATTTATTAAGCAATGTAATTACTTGTTGTGCAGTTGGAGAGTGATGGTGTGCAATCTTGTTTCATGATCAAGGAAGGTAGAGTCAAGAATGAGGACAAAGAGAGGGGAGGGGGAGGTTTTCTTATGGTAGAAAACTAGAAGAAGGTGAATAAATAAAAATAGATAGAGATAGAATACGCCTGTCTCTAAATAGATGAGGTTAAATGCTAGGGAAAGAAATGAACTACTTAAGTCACCTGACAACACCTGGTAAAGGGGAAAAAAATGGCCACGACTGATTGTGAATTTAATTTAGACTGGAAACCAAAAAGAGATACTGGTATAGCAGTGGTGTGACCTTCTGGAACAGCCTCCCAATGTGTGTGTGGCAAGGGCAAAGGAGTCACCAGGCTGCTTTTAAATAGAGCTGAATCTCTTAATATGAGAGACTGTATATCACTGTTTACAGTGGTAGATGACTGGAATTGGTGACTTGGGAGGTCCATGCAAGCACTCTTCTACCTCTAAAGAACCATCTAAATATAAACTTTTTTCATTTATAGACTTTTCCTAGAGGCAGTAAATTCTTAGGTGCATTTTGCAAGAACATTTGCAGCCCAGGCTGCGGTTTAGGGCCTGATCCGTTTAAAGCTTTGCTGCAATTAATGTAAGTCATACAGTGCGTGAATGTTACCTGGCAGAGCTGCTGTTTGTAATGCATATCTAATCTTTTGTTTGTCCAGGTGATTTTGACAAATTCTTTGCCACAGTAACTGGAAAGTATGTCCATCAGCATGAATATAATCAGATGGGCTGAATTAGTACTACAGACTTAGATTAGTTGGAAACAAGCTTGTATGTCTCTCTCCCAGTTGTTGATGGCTAGGTCTGTCAAATGTGCTTGGTCTCACTGTGAGGTTAGCTCCTGTAGAGGCAGTGACTTGCCATATAATCTCACCTCCAGCAATTGCACTGCTCTCATTGAGGTGGGAGCAGCAAGGAATTTACTCTGTTCTGGGCCAGGAGAGAAGGGTTTCCAGTCTGCCCTTGTGACGTTGTCTGCTTTTTATGACTGAATAAACCTTCACTGGAAGAGGGACTGAGATGCAGGCAAGTGCCCTGCAGCACCTGGCTAGATGTTTTCATTCTTTCTCTTTGGCTTAACAAATAGTTATGCATTTTATTTCATGTGTCGTGTTAAAACAAATGCCCAAATATTTTGCTTGAGTAAACACCAAAACATTTCTTTTCCCCTCTTTCTTCCCTCCTACTTGTCTGACCTTTAATGGATGTTGTATTTGCTGTAGGAATACTTAATGCTATTATGATTGTGAACTAGTCTGTTAAAGGGGTATGGGAAACTAAAATGAGGTGCTTGTTCTGTTCTCTACCTCCTTTTTCCCATGTGAATGTGTGCTTGTACACATGAAATACTTTTTCTTTACTCTCTCAGCATTGGTAACAACCAGTCCAGGCATAGGCAGAGTGGTTTTGAAGTGGGGTGGGTGCAGTTCTCTTTGGAGTTTGCACAGTCGTGTTATATATTCTGAAACTAGCTAGTCTTGTCAAAGGAGGAAGGTCTGGGATTGCCTAGCTATGCCCTTCAGATGTTCTGCAGCGAATTAGAAGGAAGAACCCAGGCGCAATGACAAAGTTGTACTCTGCTACCTGTTATTCCTGCATGAGTCTAGGGTGACCCTATTTATTTCATTGCACCATCTTACTCTGTGAAATGTCTTGTGAAATTCAACTGTGAACCTTATTTCTGAGGCTAGTGTTTCAGCTGGAGATACTGGTGCACAGTTTTCAGAACTTCCAGGGGAATGAGAGAGAGGTGTTTTATTTTCCTTAAGAACTGTATATTGGCAGGTCACTATTGTACAGCATTGTGACAAGTGCTTTCTCTGTTGGCAGTTACTATATGGAAAGCAATTGAGTGGTCTGTGTTTTGTCTGATGATGGACCATAAGAGAGGCCTATTCAAAACCTTGTCGCCAACAGGATGGAGAAGAACCTGTTAAAAACACCAATAGGTTGGAGACGGTATTTTGTGGCAATGGACACTGTAGTGTTGAGATTGTTTCCCTTTAATGTAGCTTGCTACAGCACAGTTTATGAACCTGACTGGTGAACTGGGCATTGGGATGGTTTCTTGGGCATACTAACATCCAAGAGACTAAACAGCAGCTACTAGCATTATCTGTCACTTCTTGTGAGTGCAAAATCCATCACAAAAAGAGCAAGCAATTTCTGATGCTTTTTTAATGAACTGTCTCAGAGTGGGAGGGAGAGCGAGAGAAAAGAGTGCCTGTTCATGAGTTATGTAGTAAAAAGTTGGATATAGGAAGCCCTAGATTTCTTTTGCGTTGGCTTCATAGTATGTAATATCACTGGGATTGCACTGTGAGCCTTTCTAGCTAATACTACAGCCTCGTAAACACAAACATTGAATTTGGAAGCAGTTTTATTGCAAATACTCAGCAGAGACAATAAACACAAGGAAATTGTTTCAGTATTTTGACGATCAAGTTTGAGGGCTGTTACACACTGACTCTTGACAGTTCAAGATGTCAGAATACTAGAGGTGAAGTACAGTGACAGGAAGAGGAAAACAAAATATGAACCTAATCCTCCAACAAAATAATAATTAAAAAGAAGAACATATAGGAAACATCTGATCTTCCAAGGAGCTAAAACAGGGCAAGACAAGATTTTAGCTCATGTGAACAAGGCTCACACGTAGCCTCTGTACAGACTTTTATGAGTGCTGATATTAACCAATGGTGTGTCCACTAAAACACAAAATCAGCCGTTAAGAATCAACATGGGAACTATAAAAGCGTAATGCTAGTTTCTCTACATCTTTCTTTTCTTTGCATATAATCCCAGATTGCAGTCTGCATTCTTTGGTGGTCACCTTGAGTTAGGTTAATTTGTTCACATGAGTGGCAAAGTGTATTAGAAGTTGACAAGTTGCAGTACCTGAGAATTTCAGTGATAACATCACCAAATGAAATATTGGGGCAATAACAATCCTCAGTCTTTAGGAAAATACATTTTTTTTCTTGTTTGGTCCCAGTTCATTTTCCTTGGCCCAGAGGAGACTTCTACTTCCCCCTACCCTGCTCCAAGTAGATTTTCTTACTGCAATAGTATTCTGGTTATATTCTGCATATTGCCATGCAATACCAAGTTACTTTTGTGATAGAACTCTAGGGAAGATTTTTTTTTCCCCCTCCCCTCGGCCCCCTGGAAAAAAGCATTTGTGACAGATAAAATTTTTGGAAGTGCTTGATTTCTGTGTGCACACCAAGTATAAGCAGGCATCTTTTCTAAGTGTGTTGACTTGTTGAAAAACACCTGCGACTTCTTCACACAGACCCATCTCTGTGGTCATTTCTTTAATGATTTGCACATGCTTAGTGCTGCTCTGTTTCCTTATTGCTTTTTTCTCTCTTTTGGTAGAAGATAACTGGGATTTGCAGTGTTCTTATAATACCTCAGGGATGCACATACATGGCACAGACATTTATATTTCTCATCTTGCTGTCTGTGGATCTGAACTCAGTCCAGCAGAGCAACTGTTGACAGAAGCTGAATGACAAGATCCTAGCTTGCTGGGGATATCAGCTACTTGCATTGTAGCTACTTAACCCTGGCAGTGATGAGCTCTGACTTGTTGCCCCCAGTGAAGCAGTGGTCATACCCTGTTGTGCTCTGATGCTTACTGGTACGCCTTGGTCCTCACGGATGCTAACTCTTACTCATTCAGAAAAGTGTTCTTGTATCTTATTTGGTCTCCTCTTTGGAAGATGCATTCCTGGTATAATGGTAGAAACAAGAACTTGTACTAGATGTGCAACTTTTAGATGCCTTGAAATAGGAGAAGGGCAAGCACATCTTTAGGAGTTAATTCCCACATGGGTGACCTTCCATGTTCACTTTGCACAATAATGGATGTATTGAATTTACACTATGAAGAGTGAGTCTGTCTCTCTCATGTGTGGACATTACTGGGTCACACAGACTTGTTCGTCAGCCTGTCTGGTCTTACAGTTCTGCATAATAGGGGCTTACACTTGGAATTGGCAGCGTCCAGGTTTGGGCTTGACACCACACAGTGGTATTTTCTCATAGCCAGAAGAATGTGTTATTTGGCACAGCCTTGGCTGAGATGCAAGATGTTGATTGTAGTATGTGAAATTGTGGGTCAGCTGAGGAGGCTTGCTGAAACCAGCTTGCAGTAAAGGTTAGAGAATCACTGCTGCCCACCTCAGCTCTTTCCCTTTATGAATAGTCAGGTATTTGCTTTTTCAAGGTTTTTAAAAAAAGAAGGGGGAGCACTAAGCTCCTTCAGAAAATACCGTAAGCTGAATGTTGGATCTGACCACGTGGATGCAAAAGAATAATAATTGTGAATGTATGGTATGCCCTGCCTGCAAATCATCTAGATTTCTATAAAGCAGTCATCTTTTAGGCACATTGCATTAAGGCTAGCAATTAAAAGTCAAGTCAGTAGCATCCTTTTTCTGTTAAATTTCATAGAATTTGGCCCTCCCTGTAGAAAACCATTGTTTTTTCTCTTGATGCTGTAGAGCTAGCTTTTAAAGAAAGCTTCGCCGTGCCTTCAGAAGAGCTCACAACTATTTGTGGGTACAGTGGTCATCTTCGTAACATTTCCTCTTCCATGACTCTGTGTGTGTTTGCTGGTGTGTGTGTGTTACAATACTGGTTATAAAATGAAGACTGAGAACCTACTGATCAGAATGTTGCTGCTGTTATAAGCAGTGACAAAAACAAGCATCGAGGTACTTCGGTGTGATATCACAAGCTTCAGGTAGTCATACTTGCAAGTTATTTGCTGTAAGATGCTGTTCTGTGGCCTTTGTAGGAGAAGTGGGTGGTCTCAGACCATTTCCTATTAGGTGAGTGAATCACGCTGCATATGAAGTGTCAGTGTGTAGTGGGCTTGTATTTTAGGGCTTGAAAAATTAGATAAATAAAGTAAGTTTAAATGACTGGCATGCCTACTTGTTCATGTGAGGCCTTCAGCCCACAGATCACCTTGGAAACCACAGTACCTTGGTGCCTGCCAGCTAGCAGAGAATGTGACAGCATAGCAGCTTGTTTGGAGTATTGTAATGGAGGCTTGCGATGTTCCTGAGCTAGAGAAGCTGAGTTCTGGAGAAGAGATCTCTTCCTGTGCTGGCACGATAGGATTTTTTCATTGTTTGGCATAACATATTATTGTGGGTTTTGAGTCTTTTGAATCTAGCCCTACTAAGTTTTGGTCCCGTTCAGGGTTCCCGTGTAGCTTCAAAGGACAAGTCCCACCAGTTTCTGTCTGACCTGTTACACAGTGCTTGCCATGATAACAAGTTATGTCACCTCTCTGGTCCACTGCAACTAGACAGAGGTGATCCATAATTTCTAGTATATGGAAAAGAACATAGTCTTACTATTTTGTAGTAATAAGTGAGGTAAAACCCATGTTACTAATGTGTAAAAGCACAAATATGACTCTTCCAGATCACTGAAACAAAGTTATGCCTTGGACTACACAGTATTGAGCAACAGCTGGTTCATGAACTACACTGTATTTATGGTTGTGCTGAAATTTTGTGCACTGCTGCTTCAGAGACCTTCAGTTCAAGGTAGCTCTACTTTCTTTGTCCCTTTGGGTTATGTTTTGTCCTTAGAGAGGAGCCCATGAGAAGTAGCAGGATGTAGCGGCAGCAGTTGTAGCTCAAAGGAGAACGGAGAAATTCCTCCTTCAGCCATTTTCTCCTGGCAAGGCTGGGGGAGGGTAAGTGCATGAGGAGAGAATTCTGTGTAGTTTATTTACAAACTGAAACACAGAAAATTCCATCTGAACATAAGAAAATACACTGGAAAAGGTTGCCTAGAGAGGTTGTGGGGTCTCCATCCTTGGTGATATTCAAAACCCAACTGTGCACGGTCCTGGGCAGCCTGCTCTAGCTGACCCTGCTGGAGGGGTCAGACCAGATGATCTCCAGTGGTGCCTTCTGCCCTCCACCTTACTGTTCTGTGGTTCTGTATTCTGTATTAGCTGCAATGGTGCTGAATGGCGCTTTGGATATGTAACAGCTGTCATTTGAATCCAGTGAACCTTCACAAAGATTTTACCTGCCCCACCCCTTTTTCTTCTTCTTCAGAGTTCTGTTTTCTTTTAGTTTCTATTGTGAAAGGTTGAGTGTTTAACTGACCAACATCATCTCATTTTTAGGTGCTTATAATACAGTTCCTAGTCTACCTCTTCTGGTTCAGTCTTTTATAGTAGTAATGGAGGAGTTCTGTGCTGCTTATTTCAGTAAAATTCCAGCAAGTTTGTTGCTTTGAAATATGATTGGGAAATACTACCTTAAAATGTAGTTATGTCCTGAGAATAGATTAAGACACTGATGTTTCTAATAATAAATTAGTGAGACAGTACATTTTCTGCTTGGTAACTGACTGGAAGGCAACAAGATTACTTACAGTGCTTACTTTCAAATATTATTTTCTCTTCCTTAAATTGCATTAGTTATATCTAATTATAGGTACAGTTTGTGGTCATCAATTTGAAGCATAATGATGTGAGTTGCCTCTCTGTATAAAGAATATATTTTGACTTGGAACATTAGAGGCATTTTGAATGCTGTGTGATTTTCATTTGATTTGATTACATAGGTAATTGAAATGTGACAGACTCTGATAACATTTTGTTGGAACAAATTGGTGAGTTCAACTTGTTTCGCAGGGTTTTTTTTTTTCCTCTTAATAAAGGCTGAAGAAATAAGAGTTTTCATCTGCTTACCATAAAAATATTCATGAAGTATTTAATCTTTTTGCAGTGGATCTCAAGTTTTTTTTGCATTGTGATGTCCCTTGGAAGTTTAGAACAAAAAAAAAAAAAAAAAAGAAAAAAAAAAAAAAAAAAGAAAACCAGCATCAAACCTGTTGCTATCCAATGACAGTAAAACAGGCTTAGGTGTAATTTGGCGTATACAAAGGGGAACTATAGGTGTTGATTACAATAAAATTATGTGAAGTCCAAACTCTGTCATTGCAGTTATGGTGTGAATTAAAATATAGTAATTGAACATCTTCTTGATTATGATGAATTACAAAATATGCAGTCACTAAACAAAGACCAAATTACTCAATATTTAATAAACAACCATAAACATTGTTACAAACATTTTTGTCCTGATGAAACTAAGTGACCAACCTTATATGAAATGTCCATTACAATTCAGGCATTTTTTGCTTCCATCTTGTAATATATCTGGGGAAAAAGATGATTGGGCCATGGCACACAAGTCATAGCACACAAAGCCTTAATTCAAAAATCAAATATTTGAAATACATCAAATGCTATATACATAAAAGCTATTACACCTGATCATATTGTGGATAGCCAAGTTTTTCTCTGAGCAACCTGGTTTTAGACCACAGTGCTGCAAACATACATACTTAGATTTACTTCTGAGGAGAAGAATTAACTGGAGCAGCTTGTTCATTTACAGTGAACTCTATTGTGTGTATTAATTCTCACAGGACTGGGACTTAAATATGTTGTGATATGTTATTTTGTTGGAATGGGTAAAAACAGAGAGGCTAACTAGAAACTGACTTTCATTCAGTGGAGGATCTGGGTAAGAATCAAGATAAGGAGGGTGAAAGGAAAACTATTGTCTACCAGCCAGAAAGAAAAGCTGGGTTTTGAAACATACTACCAAGTACAGATTTCCAGTAAGTTGATTCAGAACCATTGATCCATGATGTTATTCATAGTATCAAAATGTTTCATTGGGAAAGTATCTAAAATGTAATTCAGATAATGTTTTGATAGACTTAACTTACATACTTATGGTACACTTTATTTTATATAAACATACATATGCATGGCTACACACTACAGGCATGGGTGCCCTACCATGTGTAATATTACAGGTACTCTTTTAATATTGCTTTGCATTTTTTCTTCTTGTATCATTTATAGGTTGCTAGAATTTTTCTGTGGGAGTAGTAGATCCCTGAATAGTAGATTTAAGATCACTAACAATAGCCTTGCTTTTCTTGGTAATCTTAGAAATTGTACATAGATTTTTATAGTCACAAGGTTAATGACCGGAGGTTAATAATAGCTTTAAACTAAGTTTTAAATGTCTTTCAAATGTTTGTCTGTCTTTTTAATTAATTGTCAGTAGTGTCTAAAAATAGCAAAGCAGTCCTGATAATTTTCTGGTGAAAAATGTGATCTAAGCTAACTTTTCTTACCATCTCCTTCCTTAAAATTGAAAAAAACCTTTGTTGTTTTTTGTGTGTGTTCTTGTTTTGCGTGAGTAGGTTTAGTGTAATGTGCTTACAGAAATAGGTAGAAACACTACCTATGTTTACATGTCGAAACAGGTGTGAACTATGTGCACTTCCTGGGGTTTTCTGTGTACAGGCTGATTCTCACCACCTTTTCCTTGGGCAGAAATTTCCCTGACTTCTTCCAAACTCTGTCCTTTCGGTGCCACCTCTTGGTAGGTTCACACACTGACATAGCTGCAGAGTTTATTTTCATCAGTGAAGAGGTAACCATAGCAAATGTTTCCGGATGATCTGACTGACCCTTAAAACAGAAGTAACCTTCAGACCTGTTAGCTGCCCGCTGGGCAAGCATTAACCTTGTCTAGTATCAGTGGATAGATGGAAATATGGTCCATGTTCCTGCCTGTTGAAAATAAAATAGGCCATATTCAAAGCAGAGATTAGCAGATGCATGACTGCTGGGTTTAGTGATGTTACTACAAAGGCTTGCACGCTTCTGGATTTAGCCCAGTAAAATAAAGCTGTAATGTAGTTTTACCCAGCAGATTTTTGTCAATTCAGTGTGTGGTAGCCTGGATTTTAGTGATGAGCGGTCAGCAGTTTTTAAAGTTGAAGTGAAGGGGACTGTTCTTCAGGCATATAAAGGGTTGCATAATCTTATGTGCCCTGAGGAGTAAAATCCAAAATACCACCATGTTGCTTCTTGCCTGAATTTGAGTTCATCATCTCATCTGTGTAATGGGGATAATCCCATCTTCCTGTGTATTGGTTGGTGTTTATGTCACAATCCTTTGCAGCTGTGATATACCCATGAAGACATGCTGTCTTGAACTGGGTTGAGCAGTGTTCAGTAAAGAAAGTCTGAGCATATGCTGCCTACTAATAACCTGCCTTCTTTTCCCAAATGTGCATTGTCTTAGCATCAGCTGAATGATGCAGACATCCTAAAGAAAACAGTGTGAAATAAAACACTGTAGCAAATTGCTAAATGGCTTTTTAACAGCAAGCTTTGGTCTTTGATGTGGGAGCTGTTTGTTTTAGAGCAAGGAGGAGGAGAGTCATATAATGATTGTTCTTTACAACATTAAAATGTCTTCAGGTGTACATGGTACGCTCACGTTGAATGGTTTGTAACACCCAGAGAAGTCTGATGCATCTGGATTGCTGAAGAAGCTGAACACACTCAGCATGTTAAGGAGAGTGTTCTTCCAAAGCTTTTGAAAACCTTCCTTCTTCTAAGTTATTGATAGTGCTTCAGATTTTAGGGAGGAATATTTCCAGGTACGAACTCAGCTTCCAGCAAAAGGATCTAAGAAAGACAATCCAAAGTGAGGAGGGTACCTAACACCTCTTACCTCTTTGGATGTTTCACACATCCTGTCTTGATTTGATTTCTTTCTCCTTTTATCAGGCTGCAGCTTAGGATTTTCTGTTACTTTCCAAAGCAGCATAGTTGGTAGACCTGCAGGTGAATGCCATTTGCTGAACAACCCTTGTGTGCGTGTGCCCACTTAGGCACAGCAAAGCCAATCCTGTTGAGTTCCAACCCCTGGCCAGTGTGTTGTGTTAATGTCTTTTCTTTATGGAGATGGTATTGGTGGTGATAGTGTTAGAATCAGTAGCTCCCTTGCTTTGTACTGTGTTATGGATTATGCCCAAAAGTGACAAGAGAAGCTAGAGAGATGAAGAAATACCTTCAGAGAATAGTCCATAAAGATGCTTATCTAATCTAATAATACAGAGTGAACAGATGAAAAGAAACTGAGAAGTGCTATTCAAATGCCAGACAATATCAGGAAATCCAACCTGTAAAAGTGTTTTACAAGGATAATTAGGAAAGCAAAACCACCTGTAGCTGTACACACTCAGGTGGGAACAAGGCAGTGAAAAACTTTCATTATTTTGGTGTGGAAGGTGGAGGGAAGCAGAAAGCTTAATACTTGTCTTTCAGCCAAGGCTTGAATGTTTTTCCTTCATTCTTCTTCCTCTTGGAAACAAGTGTAGAAGGTTATGCAGTACACGTTCCTGGATATTCTGGTTAGAGGCAGAGCATTTCTGAAGTACCCACCCTTGAGCACAAGGTGTTGTGGCAAGGCTTAAATTCTGAGGTGGAACTTGCTAAACATTTGAGTGACATCATGGCCCAGCTGAAATGGATGCAAATGCCTATATTTTCTTTTGAAGCCAGCATTTCATGCCCTTCAGCTGTGCTCTGAATAAATAAAATCCATAGGTTTGCAGGATTGCACCAAGAAGTAGAATTTGGTGTGGTGGGTTCTTAGATGGGAGTTCTGTCATAGTTTAATCCCAGTCATCTTTTCCACTCCACTATTCCCAACCTTTATCTGCCTCTACCACCTACAGACTGGCAATGTGTGTGTGAAGTATTGTTATGATTAGCTGCCCTAACATAATGGAGGGATAGAACAAAATCGGACTTTGATTTTGCTGCTGCATTGAAAGTGTGAAGATGACTGATTTGATCTGTGAGGGTCTCTGATTAGGTTTTAAGCAGAATATTTTCATGTTTGTCAGTGCCAAGTGCTTGGTCTTGCATGCAAGGCCTGCTTCTGTGATGTACAGACCTGCCTATGCCTCCTGTAAAAATGCATCTGACAAGTTCACAGAGTCCATGATGCCCTGTTGTACCTTTATGTTATTATGTTTTGTTACTACATGTTTCTCCCTGAAACACACCAGAGTTGGTCTTGGTCGGATCTGGCAATCTCTTCCACAGCAGATTTTGTAGGCAAGCAGTTACAAAGCGAGTAGTGTGTTGCAAGTTAAAGCAGTGATAATAAATCATAAATGTGTAGTGATAACTCAAATATATGGAGCCCCATGGGAACTGCTTCTTCCCTACAATTTTGTTACGTATGTGTTTTCCCTCCTTGTATCTCTTCCTCGTAAGTCATAGAAGCTTTAATTGGATATGGAGCTCCTCAAAGCCTCATTCATTACAGGCATACTTACTGAAGTGTGTCTTCATTCTTCTGAAGATCCACCGACAGGATTCTCTTCCCTTGGTTTGATTAATGGGTGGGAGGAGAAGGGTGGGTAGAGTGGTTAGAGGCATGTGCTTCCTCTGCCTTGCCTTGCAGAGACTCATCCCAGGCTCGTCGCACAGGGAAAGCTACTAGAGAAGGGTTTAGTTTTTGGAAGTGCAGCATGTTTTAGAGTTAGGTTGCAAGTAAGATTGAGTCACTAGCTCTGATAATGATGTTCTGAAGCACTAGGAACTTTGTAATAAGAATGGTACCAGGCTTAGTAAAGTCCCATACGACATTCCTGATGCAAGATGACTCTCTTACTATGAAAGCACATGAAGAAAACCATGATTAATGCGGATGAAACCGCTGATTTAAGGCACAGTCAAAATAGTGGAGAGTTCTTAACAGGTTTCAGGGTAAGGGGAGCACTACAGAAGGTATTTGCTCCTACTTGACCCTTCAGAATCACATTAAGGTCTGTTAAAGAACATCTTGAAAGGAAACATAGTGCAGGTGAAGAGATTCTTCTTTTTTCCTTGCCCAGGAAAGAGGCCCATCAAATTTTTGCTGTGGAAGAGCAGTATAATCCAGGTGGTCTCAAGTGATACTTTGTGAACTGTGGAGATCATTCCCAGTCACCAAGAGTGAAATTCTTCTCTCCAAGTATTAGTCACCTCATCTAAGCTAATTGTCAAGGCCCTTTCTATGGCTGATGGGGATTTCTCTTAGGTATTAGGCATCTAAAGTGGGTGAGATTAGTTATTCTCTGGAGATACCTCTGTTGCTTCCTAATGGGAAGTCTTTATAATTGTCTTAGATTAGGTAGCTACATTTTAGCTGACTAAAGTTACATGAAGTAATCCCTACCAAATTACAAGCCTTATCCCCAGAGAGCACACTTGTTGAAAGACACAGCTGGGCCAAAACTTGACATCCTGGTGGACTGGTTGAATCTTTCTGATCATACCACCAGGTATTGTGTTCTGGCAAAGCAGATCTATGCTTTTGCCACTGAGTGAGACAAACCACTGCCTCTGTGGTCCTTGTGCTGAAATAAGAAGGGAGGGTGTATAATGGAAGAAAGAAGAGAAGGGCCTGGAGGTCTTGGAAGGCTGGTTCAACTGTCCAGCTACAGCACCAACAAATAAGTGTGATGAGAGGTGGAGGCAAACCTACCTGAAAAGTAAACTGCTGCAGTTGGTACCAGATCTCCCCATTTGAACTGCACCATTTTTTTATGTGGCCTGCCAGAACTTCTGGTATGTTACTCTCAGCATAGACTATGCTGCTTTGATTCACATAGTGCATCAAAATGGAATATGATTTTGTCTAACGAATATACATTGAAAAAGTTATTGTAGATGTTATGTTTGAGAGAGTTCTTCTCAACTCTTGTAATATCTGAGTTAAACTAGTAAATTGGGATTGGCAATATTTCCCTTAAGTTCTGGGCCAGGTAAAAGTAATGAGTAGCACTCTGGTCATATGCTTCCCAAATGATTTTAAGAGATAGGCCTATTCCAGAGAAAAAGGAGAGGCTTTGCACCGTTATTCTGTTGCAAGATCTGCCTCCTGGCAACACGTGATCTAGAAATCTGTAACTAATGAATGGGTCTCTACCTGAGTTCCCAAGTGGATGAGAAACAAGAAGAAAAATGCTGAGAAACTGTTGGCCCACTCAATCTTTTACTCTCTGAGCCAGGACCTAGTCTTCAAGTGTCAACAGGAGTTAAACACTTCATCCAATTTTCAAAGGCTTTTAAGTGTTTGTGAGCCAAAGTGCACTTGAATCAGTGAATCAGTGGTATAGAGGGTCCTAACAACCCATATCTTTCAAGGCGTTCAAGTCCCTAACTCCCAGTGATTTTTCAGTTGGAAACTGGGGTTTCTTAGCAGTTTATGAGCTTCCGAAATGTTTACCTTGTCTGTAAAAAGCAGGAGGGATTGCAGTAATAAAATGCAGTCAGGTGGTTTAAGTCTTGTGTCTGAAGCAGATGTGTAAGTGCATTAAAAGGAAATGCTTGTCCCAGCAGTTGCTGGGGAGAAGGTGGCAATGGTAGTAGGTGAATTACAATAATAGGTAACTGAATAATGCATTTGCTTAGTTTTGCAAGAACTTGTTCACTCCTCACTTCCTTTGCTTTTATATGTCACCCTGAGAATCAAGCTGTTTATTCCATGCTGAATTATTTCATCTGCTCGTTATTCCAAATAAGAACTTCCCTTAAGTCTGTATCACAGGTGAAGAAATCTAAATAAATTAGGAACATCTGCAAACAGACCTGCTGCTGTACTTTAAATGAACAAACAGACAAATGGCAGGAAGAATATTCTCAGCTTGCTGCTGTGTCAATGTGTCAAATTGCATCAGGATTAACTTCAGCCCTTGGGTATGTGTTTATCTTTCTTCACAAACATTTATCATTTCCTGGCACTGGTTACCCGGTCCATACCAACAGAGAGACTTTTATGCAGAGATGTGTTGCACAGATTGAGTAGAAACATTAGCACAGCAATTTGAAATGACTGATATGAGCAATGCCTTGACCACAAAGCCAGTTAGTTTGCTACTTTTGACAAGGTAATTTAACCATAGAAAATTGCTGATAGTGATCAACACGGATTGAAGCATGGAGATGGTGGATTTTTCAAACAGATCTAGATTTTTAATCCTACTAGTCCTACCAAACTTGGTGTATCTTAAATTACCCAAGTGCCAAATGAGTTAGATGGTTTGGAATTCTTGCCTCCAAAAAGAGTCTCTGGGCAGTCACAAGCCCTAAGCTTTGTTTAATTCTTGTGTAGGCAAGATTTGATCCCAAGTGGGGATGTGATTTGTGTATTTGCATATCTTTGAAGTCTGGCTCTAGACCTTTAAAGCCAGATTTTTAAAGTGGACTCCTAAGACACAGAGGTATGCTATTTTATCTCAAGATTTATGGTTTAAATCCATGGATTTACTAGCTAAAGTGAATGTTAGATGTGTGCTAGACAGAAATGTCTCCTCTAAAGATCAATGAGTATTTCATATGTTAGCCCTGAACAGTGTGTGATCTCTGGTTGACTTGTACTGCTCTGGTGATCTGCAACAGCCATAAACCCAGTGGCACTCTGGAGCTGACATGAATTTCCTACTGCCATGCTTCAGTTATTCCTTGTCATTTTCTGCATTCATACAGTTTTGCTATATGATACTGGTACTTGTGTGCTTCAGCCATGCCTAGACCTCTCATTGAGTTTGATGCTGCACAAGTGATCTAAAGGAATAAAAGGTAGCTAGGGGAAGAGAGGCAAGAGATTTGGAAGGACCTGCCCAACAATGTAGTCATGTTGTCTATAGTCTTCCTTATTTTAGCTTATTCTGGGATGTGAAGACTGTGTCTACTGGCTGAGGTGCTTTCTTCTTTGGATAAACTCCTTGTCATTTGCTGTAGGAAATGTGTAAAGGCACTAGGACAGCATGAAAAGGGAGTAACAGTCCTAGTACCTGGCACTCTACATTTTCATCAGCAACTTCGGGCTTTTGAAGACAAATGCCTACTCTTTTTCTTTTTTTTTTTTTTTTAAGTTGTTACTCAGCTTCAGGTCACTCCCATGATCCCATCTTGCGTGAGAGAGAAGCATCAAATTAGTTTCTCAAAAAAAAACTGAATTGGAGAAATCTTGTTTATGATGGCAATCTGGTTTCCTCCGAGCAGCAGCTCTTTTATCAGGACCACAGCATGAGGAGCTCTGCAGCCTCTTTTTTTTTTTTATAGTAATCAGATTGTTTCAGCTCAGAATCCAAACTGCTGTTTAAGCGTATTTAATGTTCTACCCCTTCCAATTGTCAAACACATTCAGGCTATATCTAAGCTGGAAAACAAAATTGTGCCAGTTGTCCTCTTCCTCTGTGTGGCTGTCTCCACCCATGCTGGTGCAGGGATTTGCTTGAGCCCTATTACTGATGGAAAAGGTGAAGTTATGTCTTATCAGGTGATAACTTGCTTGTTGGTAAGTAGCCATCATTTTCAGGATGAGCCTGAAGGCCATAATAAGTGTGATGCCAGTATAATCAGACAGAAAAATCTAACTTCTGTCCCCAGTGGCAGGGACACTGCAGAACAAGTTGGAAGAACAGGAGATCCAGAGCGCTACCTTATGGTGGGTGAAGATGTGGGTGGTGCTGATGAAATTTCCCCAAAAATCCAGATCTGACCTTGACCCTCTTGCCATAAAGGTCTCTAAAAAACCCCAATTGCCAAGTGATTTAAAAAAAAAAAAAAAAAAAAAAAAAAAAACCACAGACTGGGTAAAGAGGAGGAGGTTTGAATGTCAAGCTCTAATTTCTCGCCCAAAGCAAGAATATCTAATGCAGAATGCCAAAATCTATATACCTGTCTTTTACAGACTTAATTACAAGGGTAACAAATATTACTTTTTTCTTTCTGGAAACTCACCTAAAAACTGTCTTTAAAATCATGCCTCTCCTTATTTACATAACAAGATAAAAGACAATGTGTGGATAATATGCCATAGATTATTTTGTTAGGAGATAATGAGAAGCAAGATGTTCAGAAGACATACTAATTTTAAAAAAGGTAGTCAGATATATAAATCTTTCCTCTTAATTGTCTCTGAATGGTCCAAGTTGGGAATTTATCATGTAAGTCTTTTAGTTTTGCAATTCATTTTTTCCTGCATTACATCTTTAAGTTGGGGATTGATGCCTGATTAAAACAACTCTCCCACACCAGAGAAATTTCCAATTAAAAAAAATCCTTAGCAAACAGGAGCATGTCAAGTTAGAAAAATCACAGCTATCTGCTCTGTGGACTTTCCATCAGACTCTGACACCTGAGCTCTTTGTAGGCTACAAGAATAATTACAGTCCATTTGCATAGACTGGTGTGAAGGTCTTGGCAAAATAAATCTAGGAAAGGATTAACATTCTTATTCACAAATCCAGCATATTATACACTAGATTCTTGAAATAATTGTCTTCTGACCTTCCCCTCGCCCTGATTTATTATTGTATAAAGTTTCTAGGCTCTAAACTTTTAAATAGAAAATTGCTCTCAAGCTAACTGTATCAGGATTGGTAGACAGAACCAAGTAGAAACAAATTTAGTTTATGAAGTAAATATTGTCTGTCTCCTGAATTTCTGAAGTGTTCTGCAAATGTTGCATCTCTGTGTATCATATTCAAGATAGTATTTCTAGCTGGTTTGAGGGCAGTCAGGGTTCTCCAAGGGAAAGCAGTTGACACTAACCAGTATCAAACACTATCTTATACTTTCTGTTCTTGAGAATAACGGAAGTCACGCCCCTCCGTGCTGGGTTCTGTACATGTACACAGCATATTCAAGAGAAGACCTAGGTGAAGAAGACCCTTAAATAGGGGAAATGAAAGTAGTGTTTTGGGAATTCACTTGCTTAAGTGCTTGTCCTTATGCTGACAGAGCTGGAGCAATCCTGGATTACTCATTCCAGTGCCTTCCTGCAGATGGAGGATTGCTTCCCATGCAACCTGTTTCTACCTGTTCTGGTTCTCTCTGAATCCTTTAGCCAGAGGAGCTTCTGCTGTTGAATTTGGTGGGCTTTTTTTCTGTCTCACTAAAGAAATAATATTCTGCTGTTGGTAAGTCCCTCTATATGAAGGGAACATTAAGGAGAGCTGTAGTTGTTTGCAGATATGTGAAGGACTGCTGCACTGATAGGAGAAGAAGCAATAAGCTTTGTAACTTAAGCAAGGAAGATTTAGGTTAGATGTTAGCAGAAACTTCCTAACAGTAAGGCTGGGAAAAACTTTGGACTGCCTGGATATGATGCAGAGTCTCAAGTAGCAGAGATATTTTAGGGAAAGGCTCAGCATACTACTGCAGCGGATGGGGCAGTCTTTTGAAGTGCTTTTCAGTCCTGTGTCTCTGGAAGACTGTGCATCCTTTTAAAAAATCATCCTCTGTTATTCAAGGCTTGCCAGAAGAAATGGATGCAAGGGGTGGAAAGGTCAGTTTCACATTTGCACCTTCCTTAATGTTACTGTGGTAGTCCCCTGGCCTGCTATCCACTGGAAGACACAGACAATTAGCATCTTCTCCTGAATCAGCTTGTTTCTTACCGTGAGCACCAGCTGCGGAGTTCTTTGTTCACATGCAGCCTGTGACTTTGTGCGCAGACCTGACTCACTTCAGGAGGCTGTACATCCCTTGTTCTGTAGCTTGAGTGAGCCTGGTACTTGCTGGCAGGTGGAACAGGTAACGTAGCTCACAATATGTTTGTTCCAGAGAGTTTTGTTGCAACCTTGTGGATTTGTGCTCTGGAAGAGGCAGCTGTTCAGAAGGTAGTTGTGGGACATCAATACCTTCTTTTCTAACTGCAGAAGATCATCACAGTTTCCTCTGATGTTGAATAGTGGCTGTTGTTGCATGGAGTACCTGGACATCAATGATAGGTGGGTTTGTGTAACACCATGTAGCTCTTCTTGCCGAAATTCTGCCTTTAGGAAAGGTTTGGGAGATTAAAAAGGGGGGGAAAAATCAAATTTGTTAAAAACTGACAATTTGGTTAATCTGTCTGTTATATGAGGGCACACATATCAATTCTTTTCTTGTCCCTTCAAGGAGAAGCTGCCTTCCGGAATTAAATTGTCTTTTCATTATTATAGTTCATTATTGATTCTTTTATTGTTAGTGGGCAGAGCACTAGAGAGTGCTCAGAAAGGCCAGAATTTTCTTCTCATCTCAGTTATTACTAGCTGTATACATAATGCTGTATGACTTTTGGGGACCTGTGTTACTCAGATCTGTGGATCAGAGAAACTGCAAGAACCTTAGGGAGTGTCCTTGTTAATGGAGCAAGGCACTGCACAGTTCCCTTGAATTTTAGAAATGGACCTGTGTTTCATGGTGGGCACTGCTTTTGGTGAACAACTGCCATGCTTATTGCAGTTCTGCACCCCTAAGGTTCATAATAATGAAAAGACAATTTAATTCCGGAAGGCAGCTTCTCCTTAAAGGGAGCACGTTTGAAACCCCATCCGTACAGCTTTAGACAGTGCATTTTGTTACGGGTTCTCTGTGAAGGTTCAAGTAGAAAGTCTATTGCAGCAGGCAATAGTACCAAGAGATTTGAGTCAATGCTTATTTTTCTTCAGTTGATTGCAAGATTCCAGTCTTGGAAGAACATTTTTGTTTCCGTCTTGAAAATTCTCCAGCAGCTCGTGCTGCTTCCTTCAGGTCTGCTGCATTTACACCAGTTTTTAAGCCTCAGCCCTCCGCACATCTGCTCCCTCGCCCCGTTCACATTCTCTTTCCTCTGACAAGACTATTTCTTTGCCAAGTTCTGTGACAGTGAACCCTATCTTTAGTTCTTCTTGGTCTCTCTACTTCTAGGACTCTTTCTTCACAGAAACCTTTAGAGCTGACTGCTCAGAAGCATAGATCTCTTTGCTCCAAATACAGTCTTGTGCTAAAGCAATGAGAGCTTTTCAACACTTATTTCCATGTGAGAAAGTTGGATGGTCTTGGTTTGAAAACAGGTATCTGCATCTCTGTTGACTGTTAATGTTACAGGATTAAAGTGCTTCAGTACAGACGCTGTCTCTGTGAAGCAGAAAAGTACTGTCAGATCCATTCTGCGGAAGGGATGTAGTACAGAGACTGTACTGCATGATATTTTACTTAAGAAGCAGAAATAAGCACAATCGATGTGGTCCATAGTAAACAAACTGCAATGAAGCAGTAAGTCTAGAATCATTGTTAAGTGGATGTGTGTCTAGTAAGGACCTGGAACAGTTGGTTGTTTGCTTTGCCTGTATGACGCTTACCAAACAAGCCTAAAATCATTATTGATAAGGTCTGCAGATGACAGTAAGACTGAAGGAGTGTAGAAAATAAGAGAAGAGGTCAAAATCAAGGCAGCCTGCATGCAGCTTACCAAAAGAGGCAAATGACATGCATTCCAGTATGTTCATATGAAAAGGCAAAGAATGCTCACTGTACATACTGGGTTGGCGGCTCTGTCCTAGGAACCTGTGCCTCTAGAAAGGAGCTAGGTGCTATGATGGATGCTGAACATTAACCTTACTGTGATACTGAGTCAAAAGATGGATATCCATCCTGAGTACATAAACAGGAATGTGCAATAGGAGTACAGTGTTTACATTATTTCTGGTGTCGTGCTGTTATGACCACTACTGGAATGGGTCTCTGGTTCTCGTGTCCATAGCTTAAGAAGCACTGAGAAAATTGAGAACTGGGGAGTGTAATTGAGATCTTGAAATTTGAGCTCTTAGTTACAAGCACACTTTCCGATGTAGTTTACTACTTTAAAGAAAAAGCAGAGCAAGGTGATCTGATCAGTCTAGCGATACCTATCTGGAAGTTGGATAAATAAGGCAAGAGGAGTCTGACTTTCAAATGAAGACATAGGAACATACAGTGACTAAAAGTTGAAAGCACAGGTTCATTTTGCCTGGTCAGGGTAATAAATGACTGAAACAGCTTTTGAAAGGCCCTTGTGGATGCCTTCCACAATGAGTAGAAAAGCTGTCCTAGTGTGTGTCATACCTAAGTTCAAGAGAGAAGGTCAAAATGGCCCTAGATGGCTGTAGGATCTGAGTTTTGGGGCAGTACTTAACCCCAAGACTGGAGCTGCTTGATCTTTTTGAAGCTGCCTTGGTGCAAGATGCAACATGCTATTTTCACCTCTGCAAAACAAGACGTCCTATTCAGTGCCCTCAAGACTGGAAGCTGCAGTGGTCTGCTGCAGTTTTTGCCTAAGAAACTCAGAGAACCATAAGAAATACAGGAACTCTGCCAGCAGTTTCTGCCAGAGGTATCCCATATCTGCAATGTTAGCAAATTTACTTATGTGGTAGATTTAGGTGATGACTTGGTACTTGAGTGGCTCACTACCATCCTCTCTCCTATTCACTCGCACCTGCTCTACTGAAAATTCATTCAAACTAGAAGAGTAAAGTGCCATCTTTAATGCTTATTGCATTAAATCTAACACTTAAACTACCAGTTTCAATAAAACATATTTAGAAGGGCACTCTGTCATTTTCCTGAACATTACAGGAGTCATGTTAAAATGCACATGCTAAGTGAATGTAAGAATGCAGACTTTGAAGGTTATGAGCTTGCTGTCTTGCTTTTCCTAGTTATTCTCTATTGCCCTTATTTTCATGTCAGTTCCCTGCCGACTTCCGTTCTGTATAAAGTAATCATATTCAGGATTAGGTTGTAGGACAGTAATAATAAGAGGATCTATTTTCATTTTGAAACTGCATGACATGTACCCATGCTTGGAAAATTCTTTGGCTATGGCTGTGGTCTCATTTCCTTCCTGTTCTTTCACTGTTGCATATGCATTGATGGGAGGGGCAAGTCATTGCAAAGTACTGAATCACAACAGGTTCAAGGGGTGTTTCCAGTTCTCAGTAGCCAGGTGGAAATGCTCACTGCAACTGCGGTAACAAGGTCCAATTATGTGCACATTGATGAGAAGACTGCAGAGTAAACAGAAGTAGAGCAGCCTTTTGTATTTTGGATTCAGCAGGCACACAAATCTGAAAGCACCTCTTCTGCTTTGACATTATCTACAGGTTCAATCTACAGTATGCTGATTCTATCATAATACAGAAAATTGGTTAATTCCCTCTGGAAATTTACAATAAAAATAATTCTCCCCTTGAACTGTTCTTGCTTCTTCCTTTGATTGGATGATGCTATCTCCTTATTCTTAAGCAAGGAACAAAGACAGCATTTTTATAGCAAAGTATGCGCATTTATATATAATCTGCTCATTTTATGCACATGCTTTACACTTTTCTCTATAACTATCGACAAGTGAAAATAATTACTCAGGCATATTTCCAAGTCCAAGTTGCCAGGAACTGCATAAAACTTTCTGATTTGGAAATGGCCCTCAAATGACTTTAAATTTCTTATCCCCTTTATGAAAAAGTTTGCCTTCCCCACCTCTGGTAGCTTCATTTCTTTGAGTGTTGTCCTCAAAGGGGATGTCCAGCTCAGAACTGGAATTACAGGTTACAGTGTTAGCTGCATCCATGACTTTGCTGTCCCAGTTAAAGCTGTTTTGCTAACTAGAAGGATCCATTTTGTTCCATCCACCTACAGAAGGAGAGAAAGCTTTCCAACAGCAGTAAATTCAGTTCAAAGTGTACAACTGTTTCTGCTGAGTAGAAACTAGCCAGGAGTGCATTTCAGCTAGGAATAAGGCACATCTTGTTTTGGCAGCAAAGGTAATTCTGTACCAGTGCAACTTCTGTATTATGTGGGTGAACCTTCTAAACTTTCTACAACAGCTGCTAAAGATCTGATAGACATCCTGAGCTTGTCATGGTCCTGAGGAAGTGGGGCCCCATAGCTGGTGAAAGGAAAAAAGATCAGATGAAGGAGGCCTTAATCATCCCTTCTGGCTTCCTAATCTCTGACTCTGGCTTTCCTGAACTTTAGTGTGTTTATTATGGGTAATATATGCTTGAAAGTCACACAGCGCTGCTATTAACACTAAATGGAATGGATTGTATTTAATAGGAGACAGTGTCCGTTTTCCATACAAGCCTGGAAATACAGGGCCTACAGTGTACAGCTAGGAAGCTTTAAAGCATCTTTGTGTCCTCCTTGTTATGAATAGTGTTATGGCAGAAATCACATCCAGTGAAAGAAGTTTCTTAAAGTTATTGGGCACCTGCCTGATGATCCAGGGTAGCACATTCTGAAGCCTTGACTTTGGCTGAGCATAGATGGGCTAGAAACAAGGAAAAGGGCACCCCAGGGGGTGATCTGGTAGGTCTGTATTGCCAAGCGTCTTTTGAAAACTCCAAAAAAACATTCTTGAAAGTAGCAGACAGGTTGGACCCCAATCAAAACCAACTGGGAATCCTTGGCGGTACGTCAGAGTACTTGGCTTTGCTGATTCAGAGAGTAGAAATAGATTGATGTTAATCCTCTCAAAGATAGTTTTTGTCTATTAATATTCAGTTCTCTTTTATTAATACTATCTGGGCTGGAAAACACTGACTGAGAGAACCACAATGTCATCATGTACCTCTGCAGTCTTTGAGGCATGCTAGTAAGTGCTGGAAGAACACAGGATTAGAAGCAGTGTTTTGTAGGCATACTGGTTCCTAATTTGGTAGGCTTTGTGAGCAACCCACTGAAGGGAGAGTTTCTTGCTACAGTTGCAAGAAGGGTGATTTTTCTTAAGAGGTCAGCACACTACTTCCTGCTTCCTATGGAGGGTTACTTATTTGTGTAGTTTCCCATAAAATGTAACAAAAAGGAATCAGCACTCTGAAAAATCTCTTTTCTTCTTTTTTTTGTGAGAAGCCATTTTATGAGCAATTAGTTTTCTTTGGCCCAGAGTAATATTGTTGTTGCTGATTTGGCATATCTTTAATTAGACTAAATAAAAAAAAATCTGCCTAATTTCCAGAAGATTAAAGAAAAATAACATGACTGCTGCATATGTAGGACTTCATAATCAGACAGGCAATTAGATTTGATATTCATTCAAATTTTGCAGAAGTGCAGGGAAGAAAGGCCAGCTCAGTAGGCAGTTGTGCTGGGCAGCAGAGGGGGTAGAAAAATCTCCTCAGCCCTATTGTCTGCTTTGTTTATTCCAAAGCTCAAGGAGACTGTTTATTGCTGTCATCAAAGCAAAGCTGGAGTTAGAGGGAACCGCAGCTAGTTTTCAGGAGAAGACAGAAATAGGACCCTCTGAGCAGCTACTACCTCTACAACCAATGTCCCTGCTATCAGCGGCAGGAAGAGCTGGTCTGAGTTCCCATTTCAGTTTTCTGTGGTAAGAATAGATGAGTTCCCTCCTGTGCTTGGCAAAGGCCTGGTTTAGGCTACTGAGAAAGCTGTAGGATCTGCAGTGAAACACTGTGTTCATTGGTATACACATATGCTTACCCACAGAGAAAGGGAACTGAGACCAAGGCTATGGATGGTTGGGCCTTTAGTCTTAGTCTTCTGCTTCTGAATGCCTGCCTGTATATCCCTCCCCTTTAGGGACAAAGGAGAAATACTATAAGGTACTGTTCTCACATGCTTGGAGACCTACGCTGTTGGAATTAAAATGGAGGAAAGACTTGAGAAATGATATATCTCAGCTGCTTGCATTAAAGTGGGATTTTTTTTTTGTAGTTTAAAGAATGATCTAGTAGAACAAAGCTTTTAGAAGCAGTTAAAGAATATTAAGGAAACTAAGATTTAGTTTTGTATTGAACTTTCTGGGTTGATCCAAATGAACAATACTCTTTTTCTAATGTTTCATAAACATTAAAAACTATTTAGTTGCAAGTTCTTTTCTTTTTCCCTTTTTGGAAATCTCTTCTTTATTAAGTAACCTCATAGTTATTCATAGGGAAAGCTTTATTTAAGAGCTGTATAATGCTTTTGCCGATAAAGTGGCTTACCATAATTTGGTATAACATGCTTCGGATGGTTTGTTACCAGCCAAATGAGTTTATGATGAACAGTGAGTTGAAGTGTCATTCTTGCTTTTGAACTACTCCCGTAATGTATTACAGAAATAGTGAATTGCAACAATACCTTCCATGATTACACATACCTCAGATAACATCACCCTTCACTCTGCATTTCTGTTTCATATGACAATGATGCACTCTCAATTTTATATTATAATATTAACATATATATAACTGTTTACAGCATTGATTGGTATTTCTTTTCTCAAGAAAGAGTTTATAGACACAATCCTACTTACTGAACATGACAGGTTCATATATCTGCTTGGTATAAAGCAGGGTAGAGTCCACCAACTTTACTTAGAACCAGACAAAATAGAATAAGGTTTATCAGCTTCTGTTCTGGCGCACCCTTTAAAATGGGCATGTGCTACATGAATCTGTTTCAAAAAAATGTAGCTAATATCGGTTTTGTTAAAGTTTGAGACACTTTGCAGGTTTCAGGGCCGAAAAGGCCTTATTTTAAGTGGCTGCTTTGTGTTTACTTGATGTAAGATTGACATGCAAGATGTTTAAAACAGAGGCATGATTTGAGTTCTGTAGAGATGCTTACATAAAGCAATGTGCAGAGCCTGTGCAGCCTAACAAAGTGGTCCATTTCAAAGCAAATGGCTTTGCAAATAGCATGTTTAGTCTGTGTTGCATAGGGGAACAAACATCCTTTTAAAATCAATGAGCTTACAACTGTATGCGAGACTGTTTGTTGATCAGCAGGTTCTAGTCTTCCTGAACTATGCCCAGTGGCTCTGAGGTAGTATCAGGCTACTGGCAGTAGTATACTTTACTTTCCTAACTAACCTTTAGCCAGTGATCATTGTTGGAAGCTCTTGAAAATTGTATTTCTTCAGAGCAGTTTTTGGGGTAATACTGCCTTAGGTGTCTTGAACCAGATTATAAAATAGACTGCATTTGCATTTGGCATGACTCTGCTGAGCAAGGAAATGGTGAAGGGTAAAGATGTCTCTGATTTGTCTTTTTCTTCATGTTCACCTGTCATGAGGAGAAAACAGGCACTACTGTAACTGAAACAGTTAAAATGGTAACTGACTATATAATGGTGTGAGTCCATGAAAAATAAAGGAGAATGGAAAGTTTGGGGTTTTTTTTCTTTCAATAGAGGTGAACTTCATATTCCTGAGAGGTGACCTTCACTGCAAAATATATAGCATCACAGTCAGCCTCTTGTTTGCCCAACTGTCCAAAATCTTGGTCTTTTTGAAACTTGAAAAACAGAGTTGACATTTCAGATGTTGCTTTCAGCTTCTGTCGTAATTTTCTGTGCTCCCTTCTGATAACACATGCCTCTTGATCCTCTAATTGAACCAGACCTGTCTGGTCAGCAGCAGAAGTTGCAGCTTTTACCAGTCTGAAAAGCATGTATTGGAGAGAGACTGTACTACTACACTACCTAGTGTGCTGGGTTTTTTTGAAGGGTAAGGTACTGAAAAAGGCCAGATGGGGGTGCGAGAAAGAATTGTACTGATGGTATGGAATGAACTGAAAAAAGAGCTAAAATACAATTTGAAAGGTTGAAGCAGAAGAAAGGGATGATTTTGTTGATTAGCAGTGGTATTTCAGCAACAGAGACAAAAATAGGATTGCTTCAGGGTTGAGTGGCCTTGTTTGGTGGGCTTAAGGGGATGTGGCTTTAATTTAACTTACAATTGGAAGGAGAATGATGAGTTTAAATGCTAATTTAAAATGTATGCAGTGTTAATGATCTTCAAGGCCAGAACAGACCACTGGGATAAGAGAGCATGACTTCTTAAATAACCTAGTCTGGAGACCCTCTTGCCACAGTTTTCTATGCCAAACTGATCAACTGTGGCAGAACTAGACAGAGACGTCCAGAACTGGTGCAAAGACCACAAGGGACAGAAAATGCAGCCAGTTTAGACTTTTCACATTAAGCGTCCTTGGACGTTGCCTCTTTGGACTTGCTCGAGTTCGAAGTCCTGAAGTAGAACCGACTGAATTTTCAGTTTTGCTTAAGTCTTACTGGTTGTTCGCTAATTTTCCTAAATAAAATGAAAAGGTAAACCCACTCCCTTTTTTCCTTTCTCTTAGTCTACAAAGCAATGGAAAGTTTTTTGGCTCTTTTTTTTTAAAGAGGGATGGAGGAAAAAAACCTTGTGT
Source organism: Dromaius novaehollandiae (assembly GCF_036370855.1). NCBI lineage: Eukaryota > Metazoa > Chordata > Aves > Casuariiformes > Dromaiidae > Dromaius > Dromaius novaehollandiae. The sequence goes on from NC_088101.1 coordinate 2,912,394, forward strand.
ACATGTCTGTGTGATGCTGATGAACCCTGAAGATACAATTCTGGTAATCTGGTGGCAGTGCCACCAGCAATAATGCACAGGACTCATGTTAGTGATTAAATATCTTTATTAACATCAGTAATAATTACTCTGTACACTTAAGCAATAAAATAATCCCCAATTCCAATGCTTTATAATTAAGCTTAATGAACTGAATTGTCTTTGGTGTCAGATATGCCCAAGCATTGCCTAAAACTGCATGGAAAAGAGATTTAATAAAATGCTTTTGCAGGGATAAAACAGGGTTATTGCTACATTATGTTTGTTTAACATATAAATATCTGCAATTGACCAAAACACGTATTTATTGAAAAAAAAATGTAAATGAAATGCTGTAATTGCATTTTAGCCCATTTTCTCCCTCTACCCACCCCAGTTGTAGAAGCTGGTTAAAACTTTCAAAATTCCAATGCACACAATTTTCTGGCATGTTTATACTTTCTTTTTAGCTTGCTTTCTCAGATTATTTCTGAAACTTGTTGTAATGGGAAAGGAACTGGATGAATCAAGTAGTCATTAGTGAGCTGGATTTTCAAAGCTTTCGGCAGTGGCCTAATTCTGTTCATCATTTTACATGAAAGGGAGCAGTATGAGGACCAACAGAAAGCTCCAAAGTAATATTGCAATTTGAGCTATTTCACGGACTAGAAAACTACTTTCTTCTCATCCAATTTTGCAGGCCTGTATAAAAAAAAAAAAAAAAAAAAAAAAATCTTGACAGGATCTCATGGCGAAAAAGTTACATTTCCCTAAGTTATGGCTTCTAATCGATAGATCCTCATCATTTCAGACAGTCAATGCTATAAAGAATCATTTCATTCAACTCAGACAGGTTCTTAGTGTGAGTGATGGCTGAAAGAGGCTGAGGGAGGGAGAGGGATACTGGACCATGTAACATCTTGGGCTGTTAGTACCTGCTCTCAGGAGAAAGAAACACAGAGAGACTAGGGCAATGGCACTTCTACCTCCATGTCTTTGACTGTTTCTCCATGCAGAGCGATCTGGAATTGCATCCATTCTTCGACATGTGCGATCTTTGACTCTGCCATTCAAAGCAATTGTGAAAATACGCTGAGGGCTGTGTCAAAACCTCAGCTGCAGTAAACTGGTGACAGTAGACTTTGCAGACTGATGTAGGCCTAGGGATCCATCAAATCTGAGAAGATCTGGATCTTCTGTAGGCTTCAGGTGCCTAAATGTGTGCCTGAATACTTACTAGTAGGTCTGGCATTTACCGGTATAGGCTTTTTTGAAAAAACCCTTAGATGGCACTTGGGCTGCCTTTAAAAAAAAAAAATCCAATCCCCATTAAATGAAAATGTTCAGTCATTTCCGTCTCAGTGGGAGATTTTTGACTGAGGCAGGATTTAATGTGGTGCTCCTTCACATCTGCAGGGATATATTAAAAAAAAATAGAATGACCCAATACACTAAAATGAAGCACATAAATCTTATTACATGTCATTAATCAGATTGCCATATGTAGTTGCCAGTCTCTGCTTAATTTGACTGCTATGTATCAAAATATTATGCATCAAGTAAAAGGTACTTTTAAAGGGATGAAAGTAGCATGTACTCCATTACCATTTCTGTTTCTTTATTAATGATCAAATGGAAAAACCTCTTTGGCAGTAGTGTTTTTGTGTGTTCTTCGTGAAAGAAAGATGTGAAAGGGTACACATGTCTCAGAAATGACAGTGGTTTGGGTCTATACATAAGTGTGCATAGTCTAATGATTTCATAATCCTGTTTAAGAGCCGCCTTTAAAACAGAGTGAAAGAAAGTGTGTTGAATGATAATTCTCTGGATATCCTCTGCACTTTTAGTGCAATGGATTATGTAAAGGTCCAATGAATCAAGTTCTTTAAAAGCAAAAGTGCCTCTGATTTTTTTCCATTCTCTATGCATATGGAATTTCACGTGTAGTTTTCCTGACTCAGGCAGAAAACAATCATCACATCATGAATGTACCAGTGACAGCTTGCATTGCAATTGGCTGTATGATTTTAAAGGCCTTTTTATATGACTTTTCTCTGTTCTCCATAATACTTCTTACTCCTATCAAGATTTGGCTGCTTTATCACCATTCTCATCAGAATTTCTCTTTTACTTTTAAAGAATGTTTTTGAAAAGAATCATCTCAGTGTGGCTTTGACTTCTTTCTGAGCTTGACATCCAAAATCATGAAAATCTAAAAATGTCAGTGGTGCTACTGTGCTGGAAATTGATATAATGCATGCTAATGAAGACTTCAAAGGAGAAGATGTTTTATTATTTTAGTTTAAAAATGACAGATCTGTTTTCTTGACTTAACCTGAAAAGCATGTTTGAGATGAATCAGTTCAGGGAAGAAGCAGGATACATTAAATCATAAGTTGAGCATGGCTGTTTTTTGTCATTTTTTTTCAGTAAGCATTTGAACCATGGCAACTTTTATTGGCCTTTTTGTGGAACTGACTTGGACTGCTTGAAAGTTTCTGTAGTTGTTTGTACACTATCTCCTCCTGCCTTCATATTTTACGGAATTTGGATTGAGAATGCCAGCATTGTAAACAAATCACAAGCACTGTGTAAAATGTAAATGTGAACTTCTAAGCTTAGGTGACAATTGTAATAAAACCTTTAATTTTGGGAGAGAAGATAAAGCCAGGTACAGACATACTTTAGTTTCTGCCTCAGAATTACTGGTGTGATGTTTGAGGAGCTGAAATAAAACTGAGTTTCTTCTCTTTTGGTGAAATCCCTGTCATCATTGTGCTTATTTAAGATAACGTTTCCTTTTACTACAGTTCATTGCTGCCAATGCTTTTGATATTGCTACTTCACAAGCCCGTTTTCCCAGTATTTGCAGATTACCTACTTCAAGCCAGTTGTCTGCATGATCTGCGGAGATTGCTCAGTGGCCTGATGAAAGGATAGTCTCAAATATCCTTGAATTGCAGGCTTCAAAGTGTAGAGGTAGTTGCTGTATGCATTTTGAAGTGACAGCAGGGTAGGAGTTTACATTTTGTGTATTTTTATCCATCTCCTGTTCTGTAACTTTCTTCCTCCATATTGCAATTGCCTGGCAGTCGCTTTTGCACCATTTTGCTGTATTTTTCCATTCCAGGGCATTCCTTAGGGTAGGTTCTCATCTCAGTACTGCTGCATGCCCTTTGCAAGAGGTGTGCAGGGGAGGTGATACACTCCAGTTCCAAGTGTAGCCCTTGCTGCTCCAGCTCAAAAGTCAGGACTGGCAACCAGCCTTTTCTTGGTAGTAGCTTTATAGCTGCATTTCAGGGGCTCTGGCTAACATTACTGTCTTGTTTTGGGTTATGTTTGGCATGTACTGAAGAACTCTGGTCCACAGTCTCTGGAGACTTCACAGAGGAAGTGGAGGAAGCAGAAGTATAAATTTTCGTGGTGACTTGCTCAAGGCTAAACAGCAGTCTTGGAAGTGTTTCCTTTTTTCTCAGTATATTCCTGTACATAGTAGGCTACACTACCCTCTCATGCTGTACACCCTTTTCCTCTTGTCAGTGGTATAGGTAGCTTTTAGCTTGTCGTTTGCTTGGTGTTGCTAGTGCTGCAATAAGTTTTCATATGTGTACATTCTTGCCAAATATATGTCCTTTGTTTGGCTGAACTAACATCTGATCCTTCTAGTTTTTAAGTGTATATGCCACATTTAAAACAACAGTGGAATTTTCTGCTGGGAAATGGCACTCTGAACTGAGACAAGGAATGATAAATAATGAGGAAAGTGGGAAGCACCAACATTTCATCACAGACTCTCATCAGAACTTCAAATAGAATTTTTACATACATACAGTATCATGAAGTATTTATAAATATTGTGCCAGGAAATTTAGCCAGTGATTCTCAGAAATCAAAGGATTAAAAACAAAAGAAACATAAATGAATAAATAATTATAGATTCTGTCAGTACATTCTTTAAATCTAGGGTGTCAAAGTTGTTCTGTAGTGGAGGCTGACTGACATTTTCAACTGAGCTCCCTAGGAGAGACATACAAAATATGCCAGTAGAGGAGGGAAGGGTTTACTGTACAGTGCTCCTACTGAAATCAGTAGGAGTGCTCTCTACATAGCTTAATATCTATGTCCCTGTAGTTAGGGGTGGTTGGTTTTTTTTGGTTTTGTTTTGGTTTTTTTAAACACATTCAGGCACCCAGTTGAAGTAAGCAACAGTTTAGTATCTAAATATCTCTCAGGATGTGGCCCTTTCTCAAGTGGATGGTTATGTTCAGCTGCAGCAAATAAACACTGTGATGTTGAATGCGTAGGACACTGCTGCATAAGGAAATCCTTAGTTTTGATTGAGGGCTTGGGCTTTTTCTACAGTATGTGGAGAAAACTAGGAACATGCAGAAATGTTTCCTGGAAACCAGCTGGGCACTGAGCTCCTAGTCTGATCAGGAGTGAGGCAGAGGAAACAAGTTGGAGGCTTCTAGCTTAGCAGCTGGCCAGATGCTTCCATCTGCTTGGGATACTGCATGGGGGCCAAGCCAGGCTGGAGGGAGACAAGTACTCTGGTGGCAGAAGGCACAAAACTCAGCAGCAAGATCTGTCCAGTGCTGTCTGCCTGTTAGCTGGACTTGGGACCTACCCCTTGAGCAGTCTGGAAGGTAACCCGGGGTTTGCCTGCCAATATCACATATACAGACTTAAGTGATTTCTGCTCAAGCTCACTCAGAGCTAAATAGAAGCAGCGTGACGTCAATTAGGACATGCTGAGCTGAAGGTAAAAAGTTGTAACAAGACGGTCAGTGTCCCTACCTTGGACTTTGTGCCAGCTAGCTGCATTCCTGTGGATGCCAGTCAGCTTGGGCAGTGCGCAGGGTGAGACTGTATGCAAATGATACAGAGAAGGCATCCTTTTTGTTAAGCACCATGTACTGACTGTGATGGTGGTTGAGGCTACATGCAATGTCTAGTCTCTGCTGCCTCCAGCTCCACAAATGTAGAGGTAGGTAAAGGCACTTGCATGACTTGTAGGAGGTGCCAAGTAACACAGTAGTGATTTTTTTCAGTAAGAGTTACAGGTGTCTTACCTGGGACAGGCAAAAAGAATCTGTCTGCAGAAAACAGAAAATATGTCAAAATGGACAGCCAGGAAGGGGTGGGGGGAGGAGCAGCATTATATCTTAACTTGGGCATGTTTCAGCTTTTGGTAGCACTCTTGCATGTATTCAGTTGTTCTATTCCCACTGCAAAGCGGAATCAATCTTAGTGCCACAGTTAAATACTGGATGATTTAGTATGCCATCAGAAACTGCATAAACTACCTATTAGAAATGTATTAAGCTTTCAGCATGAAACTGACTGTTCACATATCTCCTTGTAGGAAGAATACCTAAATAATACAGCAGTCATTGCACAAGTTATCTAAACTCAGTTAATCGCACAACAATGCAGTGATGATTTTGTGATTGATGATTCTGATTAATAGAGTATAAGAGGAAAGAGGAAAGTATAACAAAGATGTTTGAAAAGATAGGGTTGGGTTTCTGTAAGAAAATGACAGGAAAATGTTTGCAGTGATGTTCCCTAATCCCTGCCAGGATCTAGACTGTCAGACCTGTGACCTTTCTCACAATAGGTAGTTCTCAGTTCCATTAGTCACAATTCCATGGTGACTTCAATGAGATAAATTCTGTTTACTCCACACAAATACAGCTAATTTACTTTGCCAGATTTATGTGATTTTTCAATTTTTCATTCAACAATTTTTCAGATGTGTGCTTTTTTTTTTTTTTTTTTTTTTTAACAGATTGGAGAGAATGTTTGAATCCCCAAATGATATGTGTCCTGAAACTGTTACAATTTCCTCTATTGATGGAGTGTGTTCAGTAGTTGATTACCACCCAAGTGCAATAGTGGAAAATACTATTTGTTAATCCATACGTTAACTCTCATGCTGTTGGATTATTAAGATACATTTTTATGAAATGCTTGATAGGAAGCCAAATGTAATTGTTTAAGATGTGATGCATACTCAGACCACTTTAAAATGTCTGACACCGTTTTTAGATAGGCACCATTTTTTATATTGGCTAAAATAGAGGGATAATATGCACTCGGCCTCTGAGAATGAGGAAGTGAGTCCAAAGAGGTCATGAAAAAACAAGTCCGATCATTGGACGTTATCTAAGGGATACTGTTCATTGTCATTCACACCTGATATGAGACCACAAATACCTAGGCTAGAATGGACTGTTCTCATCATCTCAGCTACCATTTGTAGAAAACAGGGTGCAGGAGTGTTGCACCTGACTTGCAGCTTCCATTTGAGCTTGACTGCAGCTCTAGAAGACTGTCTGTGTTTTCAGAGCATCTGTACCACTTCATTTTGACAATCTAGAATCCCTGGAGAACAGAAGGTACTGTTTGGGAATGGGAAGCATGCCCTGAGTCAAAGGAAATGCAGATGATATTCAGAGGAATATATAAAATAATAAGTGAATTTTGCTTTGTATTGCCAGTGTATCTCTACGTGGAGAAAGAGCATCCTTAAAAGGAACCACAGTCCTCTTGCTGCATGCAGATTGCCTTGCTGATTAACAGTCTCTAAGCAGGGGATCTGGCTTAATTGTCCCTGACAGGTTTCAAGGGGTCAATTTTATTGTCTCCGCTTCTCCAGGGAGTAGTGATGACCCTTTTATTGTTCTGAGGTTTCTCCTAAGCTGGGAGAGTAAGCCCTTCTCATTTGAGAACAGATTCTGGAGGAATTCATGGTTGGGCCCAAGACCAGAAGATGTCGGAGCTAGAGACAGGTTCTCACTCCCCCATTCAGGCCCTCTAAAATTGCTTTACTTTGCACTCAGGACTGTTTTCACATCCTGAAAATGAAAGGGAAAGTAATATGTGCCCCTTAGGAAGTGCTTTAAAAATGGCTGCACATCAGGTCTCCTGCTGATGTCGGCCATCTTGTCAAAATGCACAGATATTTTTGATAAGGTCTCTGTGATAGCCCTAATTTTAGGAAAAAAAGACTTGAAATATCTCCCTCTTCTTTTTCTGTCTCAATACTGCTCAGGCGTTTGAACCATCAGAGATATGGGGATGTTTAACTTTTAAACATGTTGTTGAAATATTAAACAAAGTTTTTCCTGCTGATCGTTAATGCTGTATCAAAGCATGCTGGAAACGGCTTCATAATCTCTTACATAATGCTGTCACGCTGTTCATGTCACAGATGCTATTTCATCCTGATAGCTGCCACCAGCAGGAGGCTCATAAATGTGATTGTAACTGTTCTCGAATGCATTTTAAATACATTTCACAGTTTATTCTATGGGAGATGTGCTTTCTTACCTTATGAATTTTGAAATGGAAACCAAATGGAATGCTCTATTAAATCAGTCTCCTTGTCTGCATGTTGCAACACAGAGTTCTCCGCCTCAAGAAAGTGGGTGATCCTTAAAATAGTTGCCCTTTGTTGGAGTGTAGGATAAGAGTGAGTGCACAAACCATTTGCTTGATCATCTTCTTGCATATGAGTGGTTCAAGGATTCAGTCCTGTGTGGCATTTTCCATTGCAGTTAACTTTGGTGCAAAAAATCCCCTTGTGCCCTGAGAGGAGTCTGTGATTGAAACCAAGAAGGGACACTCACTCCTGGATTTCTGGTAACTGATTAGGTGATTCATGTGGGATTAGGAGATCCTGATTGAAGTTCTGCTTCATCTGAGTTAGATCAATAACCTGAATAACATCTTTCCAGTTGAATGCCCATACCACTCTGTGAGTGTACCCAAATCTAGGAAGTCTGTGTTTCTTTAGAGGAAGAAGAAAGAACATTTTAAAATAGCTCAGCCTGTTCTGGAATGGAATACATATTGAAATACCAAATGCCTTTTGCCAATGAAAGACAATGGCTTAGATGTGGGCAGGAGAACTTTTCTTGATTGTATCCTTAAAACCTCAGTATAGGAAAGCCACTGAAGCATATACTAACCTTTGGAAAAGTATGTGCTTCAGTGCTTCCCTGAAGCAGAATGCTTCCTGGAGCTGCCTTCAGGTAAATATGCCTGTTGATGTGTTAGTTACTACCTGGAGCCATCATGAGCAAACCCATGTTCAAAGTCCTCACCTGGAGAGTGGTACAGCATAATTGCATGTTGGGAGGGGGGAGAGAGGTACGGAGGGGAAAGAAAGCTGAAGAAGCAACCGAACAGGACTGGAAAAAAAAAACCCTCTGATTTCTAATTTGATGGTATATTTAAGATCCAGCAGAAGAATATAAAACCTGGGGTACTTGTGCTACTGCTGAAATGCTGAAACTAAAAATCACAATTGCTACGCCTCAAGGCAGGGTCAGCCTCTTTGAAAAAATGCTGTCTTGTTCTCAAAAATCAGTTATCTTATTCCCTTTACCTTAATCTAAGTCTGTGCAGGTTGTTTTAGAGTAGTAGTGGACATCTAGAAAGGGAAATGTCCCAGTTTAGGATGACACAGGAAATGTCCATTTAAGAAATAGGTGGAAATCTTGCAGCCTGAATGTAGAACTGTCAGAAGGAAAGTTCAGAGGAAATGCAACAGCCATGGAGAAGGATGGCCGAAATGCTGACAACCCATGTGTGTAGCTGGACTAATCAGAATTGGCTCCCTAGGATCAATATAAAGACATTTCCTTCAGAACCCTAATCAAAAAGCTGTGGTGTTCAGTCTAAGTTTTTACATGTGCATCAACACTTACTAGTTGTGGTAGGCTATTTTGATCCAGTGACTCATCTGTACTAGGCATCTCCATGTGTGTAGAGTAACTAGCCAACTAACTTGTAATTCTAAGGCCTCCAACTAGACTTTGCACCACTGAGCACAACCCTCTGAGCTCTGCCGTTCAGTCAGTTCCCAGTCCACTTCACTGACTCATCTAGCTCACACTTCCTGAGCTTGCCTATAAGGATGTTATGGGAGACAGTGTCAAAAGCCTTACTGAAGTCAAGGTAGACAACATCCACTGCTCTCCCCTCATCTACCCAGCCAGTCGTTCCATCTGAGAGGGCTGTCAGGTTGGTTAAGCATGGTTTTCCCTTTGTGAATCCATACGGACTACTCCTAATCACCTTCTTGTCCTTCATATGCTTGGAGATGGTATGCAGGATGAACTGCTCCATCACCATTCCAAGGACTGAGGTGAGGCTGACTGGCTTGTGGTTGCCTGGGTCCTCCTCCTTGCCCTTTTTGAAGACTGGAGTGACATTAGCCTTCTTCCAGTCCTCAGGCACCTCTCCTGTTTTCCATGTCCTTTCACTTGAGAGTGTCCTAGCAGTGACATCCACCAGCTCCCTCAGCACTTGTGGGTGCATCTCATCAGGGCCTGTGGACTTATGGATGTCCAGTTTGCCTAAATGATCTGTAACCCAATTGTCCTCAGCCAAGGGAAAGTCTTCCTTTCTCCAGACTTTCTCCCTGGTCTCCAGGGCCTGGGATTCCTGAGGGCTGGTGTTAGCAATAAAGACTGCAGCAAAGAAGGCCGTCAGTATCTCTGCCTTTTCTGTATCCTTTGTCACCAGGGCCCCTGCCCCTTCAGCAGCGGGCCCACATTCTCTCTAGTCTCCCTTTTGTTATTGATGTATTTGAAGAAGCCCTTCTTGCTGTCCTTGACATCCCTTGCCAGATTCAACTCCAAATTGGCCTTGGCCTTCCTAGTCCCATCCCTATGTATTTGGATGACATGCCTATATTCCTCCCAGGTGACCTGTCCCTGCTTTCGCCTTCTGTACACTTGCGTCTTCTGTTTGAGTTTTGCTGGAAGCTCATTGTTCATCCATTGTTATTGATAATAAAAGTAGATCCCATCTACATTAATGGTGCCACATATTCTTTTTGCATTGCTAAAAGAGAGAAAAAAAATCAGGATCTCTTAATTTCTGGTGAATTGTACAATATTCTAAATACTAATTAGATTATTCCAGATGTCACTACAGTTCAGAGCCTAATTTACTTGTTATGATTTTTCAATCTTAATTTCTAATTTTGCGGAGGAAATATGCAGAAAGGCTTTAGGTATTTGAGGTTATAGTGGGCTTTCTGACTTGAGCACAATAGTTTTGTTCTTCACTATTAGTCCACTGCTGATCATTAGTGCAAGCAACAGCCTCACAATCCACTCCTTTCCACACACACAGAAGGAAAGCACAAAAAGTTCTCAGGCCTATTCCCGCTGTGCCTACAAATCTGTCAGGAAAGGACTCTTTCCTTCAGCAATCCTGGTGATTAATTATCTAGCATGAGTTTGTGCAGTAGCTCAATCGCATAGAACAAGTGGTGTCACATTCATTCCTAAATGTGATTATTGCAGATGTCCCTGACGTAGCTTCAGGTTTCTTCAGCAAAATCTTTCACTAGAGATTACAGAACATTTGCTGCTTTCATTTACTGCCAGGCACCAGAACATCTTCAGCAATTTCAGCTGTAAAGCAAGGAAATGTGTGTATCGTTTTGGTACGTATTGGAAACTTTATCTGTGCTATTAAGGATCACAAAATCAAATAGATGCAGGGTCAAACTGGACTTACAAGGTAGATATTTTAGAGGATATGTTTTATGGTTAATAATTCAGTCATCTTGAAAATATGGTGCTTCTGAATATTCTTGGCTGCTGCTGCTTGTTGCATGTACAGAGCTCTCTCTGTGCAACTAAATTGTTTGTCTTCAATTTTGTGGGGGCAGATTCTCCTAAGATGCCTTCTTTTCATGGCTCCCCAGTCTTTGGCAAACATCACACATCCCTGCCTCACATCTAATTTTCCAAATGTTCTTTACTGGGAAGAAGACACCCCCCTCCAAGAACCTATGAACTTGTCAAGCTGAGGTTAATTATTGAACAATGCAATGAAATAGTTAGTTCATAGTAGCGTACATGGCATATATGAATTTGACTAACTAGCATACTCTGCTTGTGCAGTAATTTCAGCACGTACTGACTCTTACTGGGATCCTACCAAGGCAAGCATTTACAAAGGAGGTGGCCTAGAAAATCTGGTATGGTCCTGGTATTTCAGAAGGTGGCATTTAGTGTGGACATCTGCTGTGTGCCTCTCCCACTGCAGCCTGGCCAGACAGGACTGGTCAAGCACAGGGACAAGCCACACAGAACACCTTAGGGAGCCAGGCGTTTACTCTTCAGTCACAACTATGAGTGCGTCTCCTATTATTTTTATAGTGTTATGTTTCAGTGATGCCTAAAAACTTTGTCTGTGGTAAGCTGCTGTTGCGCTTGATCATAGTGCCATCCATCAACCCTCTGTCTTTTAATGATATAAAGGGACATAACAGCAAAACAGGAGAAAAAGGGATTATGCAAGTGCTACACTGGCACCAAGAGCTGGGAAGAGAGCCGGAGTCTTGCATATCCTAACCCAGTACTCTCCTGAGTAACCTGCACTGCAAAGTGTGGCCTCTATGTGTGATGGGGCACAGAGTTGAAGAACAGGTATGTTCTGTTGCTAGTATGTTTCTCTGTGAAAGATGGTGCAGGCTTTTTCCACTGTGTTGTATAGTACCAATGCTCAGTTTTGACTTTATGTAGAATCTTCTCAGCCTTTTTTGGGTTTTATAGTTCTTTTTGTTGTCTTTAAAGGAACAGAAAAGGTTCAGATCCATCTCCTGGCAATGCTGTCTCCATCCTGGAACTGTTTGGATCTACCTGCTTCAGTGTCATTATCATTAAATCTATTCACATTCTGATCCACAAATGTCACATACTGATAATCATTAAAACTGGAGATAGGGTCTGAGCTGCCTAGCAAAGAAGCCAATAGATTAGCCTCTGTGAGTGCAGTTCCAGACCTGAATGCATAATTCAAGCAGAGATAAGTGACAGAAAATGAAAGAGAGATAAATTCAGTTTCAGTTCAGATGCAGCACTCCTACTCAGGTGACTCCAGCAGGGAATTCAGTGTTTAATCAAGTGAGGAGCATAGCAGGACTTCTCCTGGAGACTGCTGTGAGCTCAGTAATATGACATCTTGGCCAGGCACACACTCTTTTTGAATGCCCTGAGAAGGGCTTAGTCAATGAGGACAGGCATCTCTGATGTGCTTCTGTTTGGTATCCACTGACCTCCAAGATCTGGCTGCTGCCAAGACAGAGCACATTTCCATTATGAAAGAGTTAGGGAGCAAGAAATACCTGTATGCCATGTAAGTGCTTCCATTCTGATATTAAGAAGGACTGTTCCCTGACTATTATGCGGCAAGGCACTGCTGGAGGAGGGGAATATGCAGTCATTTCTGCTTGGCTCCTACAGATGTTTGAGAGGCAGGATGTGCTGGTATGTAGATAAGCACCTGGCAATTACAGCCCCCCTTTGTAATCTTGACTGTCTTACTAAATTGCTGTGTAAGCTTGAGCAGGACGCCTTCCTTGTCATCCTTCTTTTCTTTCAACCCTTGAATACTGAGAACAGCCTGACTTTGTCCCTGTTGCTGGGCATGTAGTGAAGGTGTTTCTCTTAGCCGCATACTCATCAAAAGATGGCTCTAGGGTCAAGAGGAAGGGGCAAGCACTTTTAGGGGGAGAAAGAAGTGCAGCCCTTAGGATGCACCTAACTCTTTGCATTAGGGAGACTGCAATAGAGATGCTGGCCAGCTGTCTACAGCAGGTATCTAAACTCAGGGACTCTAGGGCTGCCTGTGCCTGCCTGGGCTCTGTGGAGATCACACAGTGATACTGCAGTGCAGATGAAATGCAGAAAAAGTAATGTTTTCAGAAGCAGGTGCAAACCCAGCCTTGGAAGTTAGGTATGCACATAAAGATACGGATGGGGCAGTCAGTAGGGTTCCTGATAGCACCTAAGTGCCTAAGGTATCAATTAAGTCATCCTTCTGGATGACTTCCTGCATCTTGAGGAGTCTCAAACACCCTTATAAAAACTGGACCATTAAATGAATTCGCTTTCTAAACCCTGTTTCAGAAGTGACTTAAGCATTTAGGCTTGCAAGTGCAGACTGAAAGCCAGTGGGATCTTAGTACTTAAGTGCCTCCTTCTTTTGTAAGCTCTGTAACCCCCCCGCCTCAATTTCCCCAGCTGAAAAAGACTGTGATATTACTGGAGCTGACCTTTTTCCTGGGGAGACATGGCTCTGCCATGGTTAATTCATTCCTGTGTTTAAAACACAGTGGGTTGCAAAACTATTATTATTAAAGCCAGCTATTAGAGAATGTTGTCTCCTTTGAGAATATTGATTTAACTACATGTATCTGTGTATTTAAAGGCTGAAAGGGTAGGATGTATAAAGATCAATTTATTCTATATTTGTGTCTAATGAATAATTATGGAGCCTTCTCTGTTCTTTCTGTAATGAATGAAAATAAATGTTTTTAGTCAGGGAAGAGACTATGCCTGACAAAGGAAGCCCACCAGGCCATGGTACATCAACTTCTAACTTCTTATTTTCAGGCGCGCTTTTTCCTTCTCTTTTTCCCATCTGTGTTCTAGTAAGTGCATCATTTTTTCCCCATCCACTAGCTTCTGTGAAAAAAGTGACATCTTTCTTTAAACATGAGGTTTATTGTAATTCTTACTGCTGCTTGAGGGATAACTACTTGAATTTAGATTATGTTCCATAAGAAGAATAGTGGTCAGAAGTTTGGTCCTTCTAAGCTAATTTTGTTGCTTAATTTAGTAATGGTACTGTTCTGGTGTGATACAAGAGTAGAACTGTATTTCTGGAAGGGGGCTCTTGAAGGGACATGTGCTGAGGGTCCCATAGGTGATTAATGACATCCATGACCTCACATGGATGACCAGGGATGCGTTCTTAGACTGCGTCTCATTTGTGCAAAGGAGGTTGTACACCTTTGAGGTATGGAGAAGCTGTGCCTTAAGAGTTAAAGGTAACAGGCCTGAGTCTGAGGGTCAGAAACTGTCCACTGAGATCGGAGTCACCAAATCATCTGTTGAACTCTCTTTGGAAAAGGCTCACTGCATATAGTCTAGGCCATGCATGTGCATTTAAGATTCACACAAGCATGGTTTTCACTGTGTTGCTGAAATGTTGCTTCTGTGCTAGAGGTTGGAAGTGTCTTTCAGGTGTGTTCCTCTGTTTAACACTTTGACCCCAAGTTGGGAATGTGCATAAACAAATGTCTGTTTCCTTCCACTGGTCCAGGCTTGTGGCCATCCCTTGTGCTATCTGACTTGCTTAAGATGCTTTTTGGGTATGTGTTGAGTGGAAAATTCTCTCCCTCTTCCTCCTGAGATGCTTGGATGAACCTTCATGTTTCTGTCCTTCAGTCCAGTAAGGAAAGTAAAGGCATTGCACTGTATTGCATTGCCCCTGTATTGGCTCTTCAGAGGAGTGAGGCAACTGCAAGTACTATACTCTGCCTTCTCTCCCAGATGTAGGTTTGCCCAAGTTACTGAGCTCCTCTTAGTCCTCTTGCCTCTCATTACAGAGAGTACCAGTAAATCCTGTGTTTCCACAGCTAGGTATTTTTTGTGTTTCTGGTTTTGTGACTGTGTCCCAAAGGGGAAAAGGTTTTTGAAGGAAGGACACGTGTCCAGTTGAGCACTACTAGAGACTGTAAAGCTCCAGCTGCAAGGAAAGTCTCCATGAGACCTTCTCATCTTTCTAGGACAAAAATTCCCAAATGGGAGGTTAAAGGCTTGTATGTGTACGGCCTCATTAGTGGGAGTTTAAAATCAGTGTCAGTAGGTGGCAGATCTTTTTCTGCAAAGCCAGTTCAAAACTCCCTGCGATTCTTGACAGATCTTCTTGTGTATTGTTGCTGGCCATGCTGCCTTCTCTGTGTTTTACAGCTTAGGGCAAAAATGGATGCACAAGAAAAATCCACAGAAACAGCCAGTCAGTGAGGTAAAGCAAGAAAATGCTAGAGCCTTTTCCTTTGGAGCTGTTCTGTTCTGTTTCCAGGCCTCAGTGTTCCCTAGGCCAAGGGTAGGTAACTTGAGAAAGAGCATCAAACCTCTGTGAAGTTGATATAGTTGGGGCAGAGTGTCTCAGCGCAGCCTGCGCATGTACACAGAACTTCTTAAAATGATGTGGGCAACTTTTTTGGGGGGGTGGGGGGGGGGGAAGGAAGGGAAAAGTTTTGAGTCAATTCAGGCTGAAACCAATTTTTTTTAAAAAAACAAAAGCTTACTGAACCTCCCTGCACCACAACGCTAGTCCCCTGACATTTCCTAGACTGTCTTCACTGTTATGGCCAGCTCCCCTAAGGGGAATTTTGATCGTCCCTTAAAGAGAAGATTGGAAGGATTGGTGCACTGCTTTGGGAAATGAAAAATACTTTCGGGTCCAATGAGAGTTCATTTACTTTTATCAGACTCATTTCTCTGTTGAAATTAACTAGGGCGTGGTGTTGTGAATTACATGTTACAGCATTACCACCAATAATGTCAACACTATTAATAAGTCTGTATTAATAATGTCTGTAATCCACTGCACCATGCCTCATTATTTCATCTGTATAGATTCTTGTTGTTGTATCTGTGATCTTTTTTATGTTGTATTAAATTAAGTCTTGAAGAGGTCCAGCATTATGTTATATGCCCCCAAAATAAAAGATACAAAGGTGTTCGTTGCCTCAGAGATGGTGTGTTTTGTTCTGTGAAGTGATAGATTATCTGTTGGAACATTCCCTGTGATATCAGTGGAAGGATATGAAAGAAATCTGCCCTTGAAAATACTTCCATGGCATCACAATGGCTCCCAGATCTATCTACTTTATGCAGATTCTTTTGAATTGTAATTACAGTTTTGTCTGAAGTAGTACTTTCTTTGTGTCTTACCAGTTATCTGGAGTTATTCTGACTTCTGCAACCTATTGGGTTTGTTTTAGCAAACTTCTTTGCTTTACATGAAGTCACAGATGTGACCTGAAAGATAGCTTTGGCTCTACTTTTTGTCACTGGAATGACTATATCTAATCCACTGTATGTGTATGAATGCATGTAACCTTCATTTAATACCTAGTCCTTATGTTAGGCAGCTGTGGGGAGTAGAGTATTGTGGGTATATGTTAACATTGCTTTTGTTGTGGTACTTCTACCCGAGCTCAATGCACGACAGTTACTCCTTTTCTGCAGCAGCAATACAAGGCAGGTAGTCACTTGGGAATCTGTGGAACTAGCTGGTTTTGGATGTAGCTAATGCCGATCTGTGCTATCCTTTTGAAAAATACAGATGTAGTCAATGTCCCAAAGTTTCTGACCTACTTTTAGTTTGGAGGCAGAATTAAGGCTGAAGTTCAGAGCAAATTGCAGAACTCTTAAGATTTAAGTTGAAATATATTTGTGTATGTGTAGTGTCTTTTTCATCAGTGTACCAAGGTGACACAATTAGCCTTTTTATTTTTAATCCAGGTCAGGCCAATGATATCGAAAGCCCCACCTGTAACGTTGAAATTATTTTAAAGGAGATGCAGTTTCAAACTTTCCGCTGTACTTGTTAGGCCTACTCTTGACATTTTCCAAGGGGAATGATTTTTGTAGATGAGGAAATTCCTCATCTACAAAAATACACTGTTGCTATGAGTCTATGTTTGAAGACAGCCTCAGCTCTGTGGTTTCTTTTTGTAGAAGCAGGGACTGCTTTATCAGGTGAGACCTGCTACATGGGCGGCTGCAGAAAGGACATAAATGGCTGGTTTCTGTCACTGCTATGAGAGTGTGAGTACTGTGAGGCAGCCAGCCTAGACTTCCAGAGCCACCAAACTCCCAGGTATTTGTGATGGGATTGTTGGAAAACCCTATCCCATGGGAAATGGACATCTGGGTATTTTTTGGGGGGAGGGGTTACTGCAATAGCATATAAACACTGAAATATCTAGTGGGAAAGGACTTCTGCTTTCTGATCAGATTTAGCTGTAATAATGATTTTGCTGGAAAGTAACAGTAATAATAACTCATTTTTCATTTTCACAACTGTTTTTGTTTTTTTTCTTTGTGCATACCCTTTCCTATGTCACACTGATTTCAAAATAACGAGTCTCATCTTTTTCCTCCTTCATCATTTTCCTATTAAACTTTTCCTGCTGCACATAAAATATTTTTCCTTTGAATTTTGAATTTAAAAATAAGTCATTTTCTCCTCTAATTTCATTGCACCTTCTCCAAAACTCACAGAATCAATGGGAAGAACTCCCATTAACTACCATGGATCAGGCTCAAATCGTGTGGGTTGCTAATATTATATAAGATGAAATATACTGGAGGAAGCAAAGTGGAGACTGTATCGTTATTATAAAAATAGAAATGTAATATATGGCCTTTTATAAACAAAGAAAGGGCACCTTGTCACATCGCATCTTAAACTGAGCATGGAGTTTCTAAGAAATTCCATGCTAAGAGCTAGAGACATACTCACTTCTGCTTGGTTCTAGATTTGAAATGTAAGGCAGTCTGTTCCCTTTTATGCATGTGAGTGCAAAAACCTTGAGCTTGTAAGAACTGAAGCCTCTGCTAAAGCAGAATGGAAAATTTGAGACTCCTTTAAGTATGTGGGTATGTGGAGGGGTACCCAAAAGCCGATACTTAATAGTATGTTTCCGCGTGTTATATGGACTCCTGTTCAAGTGCAGGGTTCCTTTTAAAGATGCAAAAGCCACTGCAGGAAACTGCTACAACAGCTTTTAAAGCATCAGCAATGTATAAATGTCTGTTCTGAGAAAGGCTAGTGACAAATCAGGTGAATTAATTTGAAACTTCTGAGAATGGTAGCAAGCAGACCTGGAAAGCAGGAGAGAGCAGCCTACAACAATTAGTGTCTGTAATAACAGCCTTCAGGTTCAAAGAGATCAGTGCGACCATTCATCTTCTAGGGAAACTAATAGCTTGGACTCGCATTTACCAACTTCATTTAATAATGAAGTTTCCTGTGGTGTCTTTAACAAGCACAAAGCTTGTATGGTGGAGGAGAGACATCCAGGATTCAACCACCTAAAGTTACTTTTTCTAGGGAATTAAAGGTTGAGCAAGGAAGAAATTTTTATTTACTGCTCATACTGTTTATGCATACTGCATTTCTACTTTGCAAAATAAGCAATATAAGTTTTTTTTCTAATGGTCTTTTTCATCACTGAGTGCTTGCAAGAAGGAGAGTGTATCATCAACTTCACTTGGACAAGGAGAGTAACAGTGGGATCCGCTGAAAATACTTGAAACCATTTTGTTTTCAATGGCGCAACAGGCCTGATCTTAGAAATAAATAATATGGCAATTGGAAAAATACTTTTTGGTTAACTGCATCTTTTAAAATTTATTTTTAAGGCTCTGGGAAGGCACTGTCTTTTTCCTGTTTCTGTGTGTCTGCCACTGAGGTAAAGAACCGGAAATACTAATGACTTGCTGTACATGGGGAGTAGGGCAAGAAATCCTCATTTGCAGGCCACGATGACTTCATAAAGGAAACACCATGACACAAGGGATTCCTTTCTTTTACTTAGAGTTTGATAGTAATAGGCATAGCTGTACACCACTCAGGCTTTAAAAACAATGAGAAGCAAGCCTGAAGCAAATTGCCTTACATACTGGGGAATTTCAGATCTCAGTCCTCACAAGGCCTGTTTTTCCTTTTGGATGTGATTGGAGAATAGGGTTTCCCTCCCAGGAAAGGCTTAATGTTTTGAGACTTCCTTTCAGCATATATCAGGATGTGAACAAATCCCTTTACTCTATTTGCTCCTTCTCCTCACCAGCTTTGCTGTTTCCTGCATCCCTTCACTACTTCTCTGCATCTGTCACTTTTCCCTTTGCTTTCAAACATGTTAATGTCTCTCTCACGTTCCCTTATGAAACTTTCTCTACATCCCATCTGCTTCCATCACTGTCACCTTTTCTCTTGTTCCTGCCTCCATGTTTGAGC
Source organism: Dromaius novaehollandiae (assembly GCF_036370855.1). NCBI lineage: Eukaryota > Metazoa > Chordata > Aves > Casuariiformes > Dromaiidae > Dromaius > Dromaius novaehollandiae. The sequence goes on from NC_088101.1 coordinate 2,931,264, forward strand.
TCCTCGAGCAAACTGTCATGGCACATATCTTTAGCAGTTCATTTCCATGAGTACCTTGCACGTGTCCTCCACTTGCTATGTGAGCTTCCTGCTCAACACTGAGCAAGTCTGTCCCACCTTCTCTTCACATCTTGAGCCTAGACTGTCTGAAGCTCTACGATGAAGGCCATGTTTGACAGCTTCCTTGGGAGCTTCCTACTGAAAGGGTAAAGATTTTGTCAGAGATGGAGTTTACATCTGGGAGTGCAAAGCCAGTACCTCCACCTTTCTCCCCACTACACAGATCCAGGGATTAAGAAATGCCTCTAACGTCTCTACTTTTTTTCCCATTGTGCAAAGCCTGTGTCTCTTATGTGATTGCCCCAGAACCATGCAAGGCACAGGAGACCTTAAATCCATCTAATGAGACTTTTATAGACTCATTTTCCAAATGGGAAGAAAAAGTGATACGGAGTGTAGGTGTCACCTGAATCTTTTCTTCTCTATTCTTTAGGAATGTTGGAGTTGTGGCTTTTGGTGTTTTGTACTGAATGTCTGTACAAAAAACATTGTGGAGTGGGGTTTTTTGTTTGTTTCTTTGTTTTTTAGGGGTGGGATTTTGGTCAGTTCCTTGGATATATTTGTTCCATGGTGGACAGTGTTTGCAAGAGAAAGCTATGGATGAGTCAAGTAACTTGTTCAGTCCTCAGGCCCTAGATTCACAGGTAATGGTTACTACTTATACTGCTGCCTGCTGTTTGGACATGGTGCTTGACTATTATGTGGGAGAGTGCCAGTAGAAGACCATAGAGCAAACTAAGGAGCAGTGTGGTGTCTTCTACTCCAGTCTGTTGCAGACTTCCCTTCAAAATTTTGATTCACTCAGCTTCACAGAGTGAGACTGAGGAGTTTGATGTCCAAAGCCTATCAAGGTCTTTCTGTTCTCATTCTCCTCAGCGTCTCTGTTGCCTTTAGCAGTAGGGACTTGAGCTTCCTCAGACAGCGCTGTCCTTGAAGATTCTGCCATCTCGTGGTTGTCTTCTCTGTTGACTGCTCCTTTACTGGAAGTTACCCCTTTAGCAGGAGAAACCCAAACTATGTTGTAGGTGAATGCCCCACACAGAAGGTAAGAATGTAACAAGCTAGAAGTTGAAGAAATTTTGTATTATTCTCTCTACCTTGCTGTGGAGCAGCTGAACTGCAGGAAGATGAAAAAGCTTGCCTGTTTCTGCACAGTGAGAACTGGGCAGGAATGTGGACGCACACCTACTTCCCTTGAGCTCTAAGCTTTAGCTTCTAGATCATTTCTCTCCCACTGTGTGTAACAGCTCAGCCTTTTTTTCTTAAGGGAGTAAATACTTTTTGCAATGTTGCAATAATGCATGTTTGAAATCTGAAGATAGCCCTAGCCCAGCTTTTCCTGCCTGGTATTCTTGGCACTATGACATCATAACCCCTGCGTATCCTGTCACTAAAACAAATGTATGAAACAGTTCCACTTCTCCTCTTTAATTGGAACTAGCTTGTTTCAAGGAGCTGAAGAGGCAGGCTGCTCACAAAGGTTAGTGGGGAGAAATACATCATTGTCTTCCAGGATGTTCTAAGTGGGTCTCTTGAGTATCAAGGTCAGAGTTTACTGAGCAGCAAGTTCTACTGGTATGAATCATCAATAGCGTTTCTTACACAATTTATCAATGCCTGGCAATTATACTTCTTCTTTCTCTACAGAAATGTTACACTTTTTCTCAACAAACAGTGCATATTTTTAACTCTTCCTTGTCCTTTGTAAGTGTAGTTGTTCCCACTTTCTCCAACATAGATTAATACCAGATTTGAGGCAGTACTGAGTCCTTTGGAGCAAGTTTGGGGTAAAAAATTAGTTTTGAATCAGATTGTGACCTCCTCAAAAGCAAAGTTCTTTGGGACTGAATTAATTTCCTTGACTTTTTTGTGATTTAGAAAACATGATTTGGGGACAACGGATTCTGTAACAGTTTATCATTTTTTTCTTGAAAACAAGAATGTTTTTACACTGGGAAATGAAATAATTTCTTAACTAGGTTAATCTGTAACATTCAGTTGCTTCAGTGGGGATTGATGAATTAAGTATTTCTGAAAAATCAAGCTGTTTTTATCAGCTTGGTGAATGAGCTGAAAAGAATAAACTGCCAGAATAAATGTGGCCAGGTTGCCCTGACCAAAATGGCTGTGAAATCCCAGCTGCTGTCTCCGGAAATGAACTAAAGCACTTGAGCTGAGGATGGATCCAGCAAGTGCCAAACATAACTGGGCAGTAAATCACGAATTCCAGCTCACTGAGTAGCCAAGAGTGTTCACAGTTAAAGGAGTACTGAAAAGCAGAGCTGGTAATAAAGTTACAGGCAGCATATTGATAAAGATGCCTACACCACTGAAATTCTTTCTTGGACTATAATTCATCTCAAAAAAAAATCCATTGATTAATGAGGAGGGGTGAGATGCATTTTTCAGAAAAAGTTTTTATTTCTTCATTATAAACAATAGCCAGTCTATCTTCACCTCTTACTGGCGCTAGGACGTAGACCTTGGCTGTTAGCTACTGTACCAACAAGATGATGCTCCCAGACAAACCTCTGTGCTTTGCAGCTCTCTGAAGTGCCCGGGAGCTGGCAAGGATGCATGCAACTTTATGTTGCATTTCTGAAGGTACTTCATGTTTCTGTGGCAGCTTTCCAGTCAGGGCTTCTCGATGTTTTATCAAGTCCTTTATTTCCTGCCACTCTGCTCTTCTAGTATCTTAGGAACATGAGTCATTAGAATGGCTTTTAAACATTGGTTTTTCATATGTATATGTTTTCTTTATGACATCTGATGTTTCGAGCTTTAGAAATCCATTTTCAAGCTTTTCCCTGCAGTTACTTGGACTAGAAATTTCCTTTTCTGGAAAAGCTCATGTAATCACTGAATTCCAGGAACTTAGTCTTCAGTGCAAATGCTGAAGGTGACAAGATTCACAATAGCATCACTACCTAGTGCTAGATAGATAGACTGCTGCCTTCTGATCTTTTCTCTCAGTTATTTGTAATTCCGAGGAATCTGAATTTTATATGAAGTGCAGCAAGTCATCCAGAGCTGCACTGTGGCATAGGCCACTTGTGCACACAGGCAGAGAAGGAAGGCTCACTTTCATATTCTGCATGGGCTGTGTGCACTACAGTGACTTCCGCCCACTAGGTAGTGAAGAAGTATGTGGCGCTGGAGAGGGGGATATGCTAAGGGCCTTGGCTGTGCTCCCATCCAGTGAGCTGACTTGTTTCTGGTATAAGCTATCAGGAAATAATTACCTCACTAGAGGGGAGGAGAGGGCTGAGACACAGGAGTCTCTGAGACCTACACACTCCTTTAATTCAATCAGCGCACTTAAACCAGCAGAGAAGAGTGTGTCTGCACATTTATGCTGTTCAAAAAGCAGCATGTTTGTGTTCAGAAGAAACATTCTGAGATGATTTGTGAATTGTACCTGGACACCCACTTTTATTCTCATTTTCTCATTTTCTCCCTTTCCCTTTCCCTTTCCCTTTCCCTTTCCCTTTCCCTTTCCCTTTCCCTTTCCCTTTCCCTTTCCCTTTCCCTTTCCCTTTCCCTTTCCCTTTCCCTTTCCCTTTCCCTTTCCCTTTCCCTTTCCCTTTCCCTTTCCCTTTCCCTTTCCCTTTCCCTTTCCCTTTCCCTTTCCCTCTCTCTGCCTCTTTTCTTTGCACACGCTTGATTGAACACTGGACATGTCTGCTCTGTGCAAAGGTTGAGAAGCAGAAATAACAAGTCAGATTTGATAGACCTGTCACCAGGTCTGGAGGCAGTATAACCATGTTAGCATAGCACTAAACCTAGTGTAATTAGCCTGGTAAAGAGGCAGAGTCTTTTTCCTTTGGCTGAGTACAATGCTGGCAGGGTGGTACTGAGCTAGCATGTCCTCAGGGACCATGTTGTGCAAATAGATGTGCGCAGGATCTGTGTGCAATATTTGTTTGTTTGTTTTTCTCCACTATGGTCCATAAGGCATTAGAGGAATCTTTTCAGGGCTTGCTGTGGATGTTGTTCTGCTCATTAGAACAGACCACAGTGCATTCAAGCTATTTTGGAAACCTCTCTAGTATAAGAGCTAAGCTGCACTGAGTTTTTGGGGAAGGCTTTATGAGAAACCTGAGTTAATGCTTTTAGCTTTCCTGCGTACCAAGGAGGCTGTATGTCTTAGGAAAAGCTTTTAAGAGGAGTAGAGAAGAGCTGCATATTTTGAGGGATCTCAGGATTTTTCATCTAGAAATGGTAAAAATTGTTTTTTCTAGAGTACTCCAGATTTACTGTGTAACTTCCAAAACTCCAAGGAAGAAGATCTTGAGATTGTATATGAGGAATGCCGCATCCCAGATCACTCTGTTAAGGTTCGGGTACACAAAGGACAGGAGTCTACGCTGGACACTCATCTACTGCTCTAGCTATTTGTCAATGAAAAGAGCTGAGCTTATACTCAAGCTGACCCCATTTTCAGGAAAAACTAAAATTATTAGAAGGACACTGATTTATTTGATAGAAAATGTCCATTTTCTTTCACCTGGTTAATGAATTTTTGAGCCTACTGCTTGCCTTGCATAGAGTTTATTAAAGCTAATCCTGCTGTCACCGTATCCTGTTATAGCAGAAAGACTGTAGACTGGGTTTTTGCTTATTTTTATTGGGCACTCTTAGAAGATACGTACAGCAGTCAGATCTGTGCAAGTACTGTGGGAGGCTTAAATGGCATATTGAACAAGTGGAAGTGGCATTGCTGGAGAAGTAGCAATGTAAAATGGTCATGAATCAGATGAATAACAAACACTGGAACAGAACAGAAGGGATCATCCCGATCTCATAGCTCCTTATTGACCAAGTTTTGAATGTGTTCCCACCACTGTGTAAAACTTCCTCTCTTGACTGAGCTTTGGGCTCATAAAAATTCAGTAAACTCTGAACTATCATAGTTTCCACGGAAAAAAGAAATTACCTGGGCATATCTTCAATTGCAGTGAAAAGTCATGTGAGAAGCAATGTGGAGGCATCTGAAGCTCTTGACTACTTATTTTGCACAAAATTTCATCTCCTTGAGGTATTCTGAGGACAAGCCATTGCCCCTAAGTATTTTCATAGAAATGAAAACATCCAGTGGTGCCTCTTTGCCTGGTACATGGTCTCCATGTCCCTACTTCTGTAGGAAAGAGTCCTAGGGAAGGAAAGTTTTGTCTTCTGGAGATACCCCATCATGTTCCTGATGAGGAACACAGGATTTCTGCCCTCTTCCCCCACTAAATAAATCTCTTAGGATTGTTTATTTATCTTGTTCTTTTCTGCTTTCATTTCCCTCTGTAACCAGGGAAATGTATAGCCATAGACATTGTTCTCCCCTCCCCGTCATTACTATTCTGTGAAATAGTGGTAGCATGAAATCTTTAGTCTGTATTTGGGGTCACTGTGGGCTAGGTTTTTGTGTTCATAGTGCCCCTGTTTTGGTGTTGAGTTCATCTTCAAAAGATTTCACCTGTCTTCTAAGTATCTAAAAGGAAGCCGCATATTCAAGAGAGAGAAAACCAGATTTCTTTGAACAAACAAAAACCTCCGAAAACTACCAAACCCCCAAAAGCCCTAAAGAACCTAGTCATTAAGCTCTTTTGAAGGCACCTCTTTATTTCTAGGTGCAGAAAACCTTCTCGAGTTCAAGTCTAGATGCTACTGAAGGACCAGCCAGCTACTCTATGAGCAGCAGAATGAATGAAACCTAGTGTCCCCTTGTTGTCTTTTTTATGGATTCCCTTTTCCTCCATGGAGCCACGAGGACTGTTTTTCTCTTCTCCAGACATGCCTCTTCACAGACCTTGAAAATCTCATTCTTTCTGAAACCTTAGCTCTTGTTAAATATGTCTTATGGATGAAAGCTATTTGAGAGAATAGGGACAGATACCGTGATTGTATACGACTCCTCTCCTTAGGACATGGAGCGAGAAAATAATACTTTATAATGAGTTCAATCAATTTCCCTTTCTCAGTGTGTGCAAAGAGTAACTTTACAAAAACAATTTTGAAGTGTTCACGTTATAAAACTGTAGAAGGAAAAAAAAAAACCAAACCCTTATTTTGTTCATTGCCTGCTGCTTTTATGCTGAGGTCATTTTAGTGACTTTAATTCCAGAGGGGCATGCATCTAGTTTTATGTTAATTTTCCTAATTCTAGCGGAGCCCTGGGGGAGGTGCGTAAGAGGTTGTGACTCTAGTGTTACGTTGAGAAAGTAGCAAAGAAGCCGACGGAGCATCAGAGCTCTTGGCTGAGTGTACAGGCATAGCCTGGCTGACTTCACTTCTCAAACAGAAGGTCTAAGGGCGCTTAAGCACTTTCTGATTGAGATTGCCATGTGTTTTCCAGATGGATTCAGTGTCCAGACCTCTGTTTGCTTCTTGCCTTTCAGGCACTGAATTCTGCAGTATCACTATACAATCTCTGTTCATACAAATGAGTAATTTCAGTTTTGCCATCTGCCGCAAGATACAGCATCTTGGTTTAGTGGTGAAGCACTCTCATTTGAAAACTCATTTCTCAAGGAGGTTATATTTGTGAGGCACTGGATTTTTCTGTTAGACTTTTTAAACAAAGCAGCTTCACAAAGCAGTAAATTTTGGCAGATAAATGTTTTGGCTTCAGTCATCTGTCACCTCTGCTCTTTTCTTGCTGTTGTTACTTTCTTTTGTTACTGAAAATGAATGAAAAGGGAAAGTCTGGAGAAAATATTCTTTGTATTTTATCCCAAAACAATAACAGTTTTTTTCATCAACATAGTAACTGTCCTTCTGTCTTATTTTTAAAGAAAGATTTTAAAGATTTGTAACTGGTCTGTTAATGAAATCTATTTCACATCTTCACCACCCTAAATATTTTTGTTATCTGCTAAGCAAGGCATAATAAGCTGCATCTTTGAGTGTTTGCTTTCTGGATACAGGAACACTGAACAGCAGCCCTTTACTCTCCCCTTCCTGAGGGCAGAGCCCTCTGGTCCATCCTTCCCTAGAACAGCATGTCGTGTGGATCAGCAGTGATTGCTCAGTGGGGGACATGCAGGCTTTCCCAAAAGAGCTGCAAGTGCTGGTGACTGTGCAATCAGACAGCTTAGTTGAACCAAAGTGCTGTGAAATCTGCATAGCAGGGAAAATGGGAAGCATGATAGGAGACTGCAAAAATGTGCATCTTCATCTGTTCCAAGCTTTGTTATCTCCTGAAAACTTAGGAAAACACACTCGCTGTCATTGTCATACCCCTGAGCATGGATCTGCTGACCTGCTTCAGTCTGCCCTGCTTAAGGAGGTCCCCATCCCCAAGAGTCAGGTCCTTTTGATCTGTTCTTTCCAAAGCTTGCCACAACAGCATTTTGAGGGGAACTGGGAAGCAGCCTCTTCACTGTCTGACTACAGGCATTGTTTACCAGCCTCTGGCCCTGCTTATCAGGAGATATTTTATCTGAAACTGTTGTATTAGCTTCTTGGCTGCTAGCAAGTCTACAATGAGCTAAACCAAACTGTTAATGCAGAGAATTAACCCTGTGTCATCATGTTACAACCATTTCCAGTGACCTTCTCCTACAGAACATATGGAGGGGCCCCACATCTTTGGTGCTGTGCGCTCTTCCAGTGCAGTGACCTCATATAAGAGTCTCATGGCCTGACTGCTCATGAGAATGTACCCCGTCTTAGCAACTTATTTAATTTTAATCAGTCCCTTTTCCTCCTCAGTTGCTCTTGTTACCTCATCTGTTCAGTATCTTTCCCTGCTACTGGCTTTTTACTACAGTGGCATGGTAGTGGGGAAAGGGCGAGTCTTTCGCTTTTTTGCAGTGATGAGGCTAAAAGGAGCTACTGTGACAGGACGTATGGCCAGCCAAGTGGACAAGAAGAAGATAGTCCCTCCTCAGTTATGCCTACATTACTCTGTGGGAGCTTATGAGGTCTTAAAAACTAAGGCAGAACTCAATATGGGTGAATGGAGGGAGGATCTGGAGTCATGTAACTTATTCTGAGAGACACCAGAGATGTCCAAGCTTCAGATAGAGCCTCTCTAAGCTTTTTTAGACAGTCAGTGAAGACTGTATCTCCTCTAAGAAGTCTGGTGTGCCTGTAGTGAGCTCCTGCACTGAAAGGTCCTCTGGAAGATTATCTCTTCCTGCTGACTTTCAAGACCCTGGGAAGCCTTGCCTTTCTGTTCAGATGCTTTAGAGAGGGGTTCTTCCATGCGAGTGCTGTGTGTGTCCTTCCTGGCAACTGCACACTGGTGCCATGCTGAATCCTACTTCTAATGGAACCATGTTAGCAATAGCTACTATAACCTGAATATTTTCAAGGTGAATTCCAGACAGCTGGCAAGCATGAAACATTAAGCATCATGATTTTGTTAAAGATAAAGCATAAGTAGTTACATAGAGCAAATAAACTGCTCTGAAGAAAGCGAAGGGGAATGTTACGGTGGAGGATGTTGTTGTCACTTGTTCAGCTAGTGATATTTTGCATTGGGTAGTGTTGATTCCATCAAGATTCTGCAGTGGTCTTTGCTCATCTGTATCATTGGTTGATACCAGGCTCTCCTGTTACGCAACGTAAATCTGTAATATCTTTTTCTTCCAGGGAAAATGTGCAACAGTTTATTGCCTTGTAGAAGGAAAAACAAATTAACAGTGCTGACTGTAACTACCATGAAACACGAGGGAAATCAGTTTGCCATGAAAACATCTGTAAAGAAATTATCTTGCTGAGAATCAGGTGTAAGAATTGCCACTTCAGTACATGACTAGCTTAGATGAAAAGCTGAATTGCTAAGCAGCATTTCTCATATTGTGAAGTAATACAATTCTAATGCAAACACATTAGCTGAGGGCCAGTTTTATGATGCCCAGGGTCCAGATTCTTGGATACTTGCCTAAGCAGAGCTCACTGTATACAGTAAAACTCAGATCTCTCTGGTTATTAAGAAGATGACTTAGACTCTTTTTAAGTTCAAGAGTCAGGAGGAGGAGATAGAACCTTTGTGTTCGAGGACTGATGGTATTACCTGTTTTCTAGAAGGAACGTGAAAGAAAGTAAGTTGCAGTGTGAAAAAAACATGAGGGTTGGGACTGAGGAACAAGTTGTCCCTATTTTAGGCTGAAAGGGAGAAATCTGGAGCAGTTGTCTGGGGCTTTAAATTTCATTGGGTCTAGTAGCAGAGAGCAGTGCCCACTGCTGAGGACCTCAGGTGCCTTTGAGCTTTGCTGCTGCTGAAAACCATCTGCAGTTGATCCAGGTCTAAATGAGTAGCAAGACATTTGGGCGAGGGGAACAAAGATGAACAGCTGTAATGTCAGTCACATTACTTTTATTTGTGTCGTTGCTATGGGAACAGATAATATCCTTGCTAAACCAGTGGACCGAGTAGGTATGGACAGGCCTTTGACCTCTCCTCATTTTAACTTTTTAAGCTACTGGAGGAATGGGAGGGAAAAAAACATGTATAGAAGGAGGGAGTAAATCAGATATTGCTAGCAAGGCTCAGGCCGGAGTAAAAGGATGTGTGTTTATTTGAGCAAATGAACTGATTATTTCCCTGATGGACTGAGCTCATTGCAGCCCCCTCTGTGAGGCCTAATTAGAGCTGTGGGGGGCTTTTGTTTTTCACCTTCCTGGAAGCATTGCATGTTGACCCCACCTAGAAAAGGCACGGGGGGCTGGATGCTCTGGTAGTCTTCTGCATGCTCAGGAACCCCTGTGTTGCTATGAGCTGAGACTTAAATTAATCTGACAGATTTGGAGGAAGGAAAGAATTTCTCTTCTAGGCAGGGGTTTTTCCCATCTTCTTATTGGACTTGGTAAATATTATGCAGATGTTTGTGAGGAACTGAACTTGATGTCTTAGGGCCTATGATTTTATATTCCTGTGAAAGTATTCCTGTGTCTGTATTGTGTGTGTATAAAAACACAAAATGCAGAACAACGCCATCTATATTTGGAAAAACATGCGTGTCCTTTCTCTATGACAAAGCTATGCAGAATCACTCAACCCGAATTCTTAGACTTAATGGGTATGTGTGACTTTGCATAAAGCTTTTTGATGGAAAATTATCTTCTAGATTCAGTTTGAAGTCATCAGTTGTTAAAATAATTTAAGTAGTCACTAAGTGCTTCATTAGAGTGTTTTCTTCTTAAGATGCTTTGGTTTGATTAAAACTGAATTGTGGCTATTTCTTATTATCCATTTTTTTACCTTCTTTTTCCTAAATGGACTTTGGCTCATGTATTTGAGGTTTAATATCAGTTCAACTGAATGCTTTTGAGTTTCTGAATTAATTCAATCATTTTCTCTTAATGACCATGAAGAGTTTTGTTAAGCTAGAGTGCCATTAAACTGGAGCGTTGTAGTGTTTAGAGCCAGCAGTCACTGGGGGAAAGCCTGTAGGTAGAAAATAGGATTGGAAATTAAACCAAACTTCCAAGGGGTTCATTTGCTGTGAATCCAGCAATAATCACATGGAGGCTATGTCATCCAAAGTGATCTAAAACCAGTAGTTTGCCAAAAAGAGAGAGTACTAATTCTTCTGGGATACATTTTCCAGTGGTATCTGCACTTTGTTAGTAATCTGGCACTCAGCTCTGCTTTTTCCTCTTGAACTCTGATCAGTAATTCATCATGTGTTTCAAACAAAAGAAAAATCTTCTTTGTGGAGAAAATGTTTTACATACCTGCTACTTATCTAAAGCAAGCTCAGACGGCCTTGGGGTGCTGATACAAACTCTACCTACCAGTACTAGGGGGGAAAAAAAAAACGGATTGTGTCTTTCATTGTAATATCTGTACCCATTAGAAAAGGAGGCTTTGAATTGAATGGAAAGGTGGTGGAGTTATTGTTTTCTGGACAAATGATTTTGTTTTAGAACAACCAGAAATGAAATTATGTAAAATTTTAAAGCTTTTCAAAATCAAAATGAAAGGATATTTGAGATGAGAAGCCTTTGAAATATTAAATGATTAAAGCTATTTCTTTCAGATTCCTCAAAATTCCTTTCTATTCATTTTTTGCTCAATCAAGCACATTTCAAAACATGTTGGCATCACCCAATTGTCATTTTCATCAGGAAAAAATGAAGTTAAACACTTTAGCCTAGTTCTGCATCTTAGTTCTTCTGTCTCCAGGTGAAGTCAGTGGTGTATGTGAACTGAAGAGAAAAACTTCCTGCATTGTACTAAAATCCTGAGCAATAGGGGCCACTTCTAAGAGGCGTTGGCAACATGGAAGGTGCTGATTTATCTTAATAACCATTAACAACTTTGTACATATTTGGACTTGGATTAAGCAGGATTTTTAGAAGTGGTCAGCCATTGCCTTGCTCTCTTTTTACTGAAATTGTTGAGATTGGCAGTCGTGGCAGGCTGCTAATGAGCACTTTCAGAAACCCATTTAAACATGTTCTCAAAGTAGAACAACTTTGGTTTTGGGTCTTCTTTCCAGTTTTACCATAAGGAACATGAGGTGCAGTGGAGAAGACGGGATGTTCCTAATTCAAGCTAATGAACTTCAGTTAAAATCTTAGTCATGTCAGAGCAGTTTTTACTCTTCTCTTGGATTAGCAGGGTGAGTTAAAGATGAAGAGTTTACCTTCACAGCTAACACTTGTGAAAATTGCACAGTGCTTTGCTTTCCTTTAAATCTCAGGTATCTATCTGAAGTTAACACCTGGCTTTTTTTTTTCTTTTCATGTTTGTTTTTCTTTTGTAGTGAAAGTATAACTTTTGTCCTTTATGCTAAAAACAAGTTCATGGTTGTGGGGTGTTATGTGTTCCCCCAGGTTTTCTGCCTGCTGCCCTGCTCTCTGCTAGAGAACTTTCCTGGATAATACCTCTCACCAGAAGATTTTTCTTCTGTATAGTTTGCTATCTTACCAACTCTTCGAGTGGGTGATGCACCTGAAGCAGTATGTTGGGGAGCTGAGTTCTACTGGAGTGCTTGAGTATCTGGTCTGAAGGGCACTACATGCAGAACAAACCTTTGTATCACTTTTAGCTCAAGCCAAGTCAAACTAAAAAGGAAACATGAGTATATTTACAAAATGCAAAACAGACAACATCAATACAATTGAGGTTGATAGTGACACACGTGGAAAAAAAAAGGGGGGGGAAATTGTTTAACCCACTTACTACAAGATCACCTTTGAAAGGTGTCTGTGTGCATCTCTGTCACTCTGTAGAGCCCTCTTGCAAACTGCAGACAAAGCCAGACTGCGCAGGGCAGGAAACTTGCTCTATTGCATGCTCCATCTTCTGTTTCCAGCAAAGTTTCCCATGCCTTTGCTGGAGCAGGGGCATGAGTAGGGGTTTGTTCAGTTTCTTGCCTTTTGCTCCAGATGATCAATCCTTATTCTGCTCATCCGTTTGACCTCTCCCCTCTCTGTGACTGGGTCTCTTTTTGCCTGGAGGGTGACCTATTGCTGGCTACCCTGATACACTCATCTCTTTTGCATGACTGAACTTTTAGAAAGCTGTTCGCCTGCTGTCTTCCATTGGTAAAGTAATGTGCAGACTTCTGGTATGAAGCTTTTCCTCACCCTGAACCTTGTGGTTCCTATCAGTTGGAATGTGTTCCAACAGATTCCAACAATTCCCATCTGTTTTAGGTCTGAAAAAAACTCATTTTATGTAATATGTATGGCAGATCAGCATGGGAGGCTCACTCGTGGCAATGATAGTTCACTGTCCTGGGAAGACGAGAAGTTTGGGGTTAGGGGGGAATTAACTCAAAACTTGTGGGGTCTACTGCTGTGTGTGGAGTCCATTGACTAATTCACGTGGACGGCCTGCTCACACCAGAAATGTCACAGCTTTTGCCTAATATTACGTCATATGCTTTGCTAGTACAAATATGGATCTCTCTGTACTGTTATTATTTAGCTTTCTCTCCATACGAGCTTTCAAAGAAAAAGGCAAAGCACTGCCCTTCCTTCTTGACTGACAAGTATATCTTAATAAAATAGAGGTAGAGAGCTACTTCGGCAAAGATCACCCATGCTTAACAAGCTGCTGTGCACTTAACAGATATGCTTCAGATTCCTTTGAGAGCTTTGAAGTAGAACAGGAGTTGTAAGTCGGACAGTTCTACATCATTACAGCATGTTAGTAAAGTGAGAGTCCTGTATGTCTCATATTGGAATGGATTCTAAACTTACTGCATTAAACTAGCAGTAAATGGCTATCTTCACATACAGTGAAAGTAAATCTAGAGCTCTAGCAAATGCTCTATTACCTTTAATACATGCCAAATAAACCACATACTTTTGGGCTATGAAGAGGCAGTGCAGTCCTCTGGACAGCATAGTATGGGAACAACTTGTCTTTGCTGTAGAGATCACAGGAGTTATGCATCTTCTATCCCATATCAAACCATGTAGGGATGGGGAAAATTCCAGCAAGAAGCCATAGCTAAAAGCTGGAGTATCTCAAACTGTCAGGAGTGTTTTGCAGTCCCAGTTGATTCTGTGATGTAGCCCACTGGAGTTGATGGTGGAAAGCTGGTTGCTGTAGGGCTCACTTTGGCAGACTCTTCTTCTTCCTTTTCCAGACAACCTCTATATTCCTCTGACAGGCTATTCAAGTCTAAACACCTTGTGACAGGTCTCTTCCTTATGGTCTGTCCCTCCCCCTTTCCAGCAATATCCACAAACACAGCAATGCCAACCTGTGATTTGCCATTGCTCTTGGACTGTGGTCCACTGTGTTTGTGGTGCTCTGGCCGTTTCCTGAGACTGCTTCTCTTACATGTCTTAATCTGGCCTGAAGGTCATGGTGTTCTCCTGTATCTTGCACCACAGCCTGGTGAGATCAGCAGCCCCAGACTGTGCTAGCAAACATGCCTAGCCATGGACTGAGGCTAGGAGACGTGGGTGAGACTTGGTTCTGCCATGGTTTTACTGTGAGTTGTAGCGAGGAGATGCTTTTTCTCCCCGAGCCTTGTCTGTGTGTCTCCAGTTGCTGTAAGCTGCTTCCGATGAAGGCTGCTTATTCCTGTGTCTGTGAACACAGCACTGGTGAATTAATTTTAATGGAATAAATTGGTCCAGGGATAGAGGTGCTGTACAGATACCTGAATTTGTGTAGTGCATTGACAACAATCCCTTTTAAAAATAGTTGGTATCTTTTGTTTAGAAATGCAGTGGGAGAAACTAAGTAATAGTTACAGCATTTGAAATATAAAGGGTTAAATAAGGCATGTTTAGCCAATAGTGTTTGTTCACTTTATTTCTTCCTTCAAGAGTCACTGAGAGGAAGAATGCTTTTGAAGCCTTTGTTGGTATTAAACATTGAAAAAGAGTGCAAAATATATGAGATGGGCTAAAACTGCTGGAGGTCTTGTTCTTGAAGTATGATCGTGTTTCCTGGAAACGAATTAGAAATAAATGCCTCTCAAAGGGTAGAGAAAGCAACAGCAAAATAAGCAAATAGAGCTTCAGCATGTGGTTTTGGCTTACTAGTAACCTTGCTACTGCAGGGATGGGCAGAGCTCATGGTCTCAACAATCACACAAATATGTGGCTAGCTTGTACTACTTTGGTGTGCTTAAGGCTTTGCTTTTCTCTTTGCTTTTGGCTATCAGTTTGTAGCAAAGCTGCAGAAGATTCTGCCTTTTTGGGGCAGGCCATGTCATTAATGTACAAAGGAAAGAGGAGGGTGATAAGAAGGAAGAAATGAAGGGGGAAGGAAAGGACCTAGAAGAGAAGAATCCTTTTGGCTACCTCATTATGAGGTCGGAACCTCAGTGAGGTCACAGTAACAGCAGGAATCAAAAAGCATCAGAATTAGGGTCTAAGCAAACTGTGGAAATAGTGCTGCTTTTTCCCATCAATCCACTTTTTCCCTTGGCATCCTGGTTGAACTATGCTTCCTACTGGCCCATCCCACATGAAAGATGTTCAAAAGAGGTGATGGTTGGTAGAACCTGTTTTTTTTTCATTTATAGGTTCACCAGTTAAGTGTAGTTTTGGCATATGCTTCTATATCCTTTGGCTTGAGAGTCTATGCTATTCTCATTCAGCAGCTGTGCTCTAAGACCATCTGAAGGTAGATAAATACAGCTTTTTGTTTCAGCTAATTAACCATTTTTATTTGTATGTAGCATTTTATGTCATGGGCTGTGTTGGAATCTTTCACTTTGGACAGATTATTAGAATATGAGTATTTTTCTGATAACCTTCCTATGTGTCCCCTGCATGCTATTTTCATGTAAACAACTAATACTGTTATTTAATAATAAGAATAAACTCAACAGTTGGTATAATACACATAGTATTAGTGAATGCTGCAGAAGCAAACAAATAAAAAATCCTGCAGCCACTATGACTTCCTTTTTGGGATAATGATTTTGTCATTGGGGAAGCTAGTGGAAGAGAGACAAAATTCCTCAAGATGTTGTAGCAGCTGGCAAGGTCTCCATGGTTACATTGGCAAGAGATATGGGAAAGCACCAAGAGTAGTTTATAGCTTAGCAGTAAAATGTCACTGGGGAATACTACTAGAATCATCTGAAA
Organism: Dromaius novaehollandiae; assembly: GCF_036370855.1. Classification (NCBI taxonomy): domain Eukaryota; kingdom Metazoa; phylum Chordata; class Aves; order Casuariiformes; family Dromaiidae; genus Dromaius; species Dromaius novaehollandiae. The sequence goes on from NC_088101.1 coordinate 2,946,834, forward strand.
AAGTGTCTTTAAGAAGCTTTAATTAAAAAGGGGGAGGGGAATGAGGAAGCAAGGTCTGTTTAGGGAAAAATGCTTAAAATTGAATACAGGCCATGACAAAGACGTGTCTAGGACATATTTAATCAGATTTGCAACTGAGTAATGATCTGGCTGCAGTTGTTGTGAGCTGTTCTCTCTGCTTATTTCATGGGTGTGGGTGGCCTGACACAATCAGAGAGAGAATTGTCTGAACTGAAGGAAATACTTACAGAAGTACTAGCTGTCCATATTGGATTGTTCCATCATGCTTCGTGGGACATGAAATGCCCCCTCACTTCATGCTGATGGATGGGAAGGTGCCTCGTTCCATGAGTTTTCAAGAGATAGCATTTCTCCAAAAATCTGAGTTTTTCTTAAGAATGTCAGGCTTAACTAAAATATCTTTTTAATAAATAAAGATACTAAGTCACAGCTGGCTTTAGATAGGATGTGGACCGGAATCTATGTGTATGTTTTTCTTTCTGATGATGTTAGGAACAAAGGGAAAACAGCTCTTTAAGTTTTCAAAAGACAGCATAGTGTTTCAGCGACATGAGTCATCAGCAGGGATTTGTGGCTGAAATTTAATGTAATGCTTTAAGACTACAATGAATTGCCCCTTTCTTCACAAGGGCATTAACTTAGCAAAAGCCATTTTGAGGAGCATTTAGGCAAAGCTCTGTGCATATACTTAGGTTTATGCATCCAGATTAAATATCTGTGTTTTGCAGTCCTGCTGCAGAGTGTCAAGGTTCAAGCCACAGTGTGGTGCTATATAAGAAGAATGCAAAGAGCTGTCCCTCTCAGGAGATGTAAGCGGGAACTGAAGATAATCTTCACAGTTTGAACAGACTGGGGATGTGTTTGGCGAAACAAAATACTGATTTGCCCAAATGGAAACTTTTTGCCTGCTTCTGTGAAGTTTTTGAGAGGTAAAGCTTTCTCCAACTTGTGATGGTCAGACTTTCAGAGACGCTGCAGAATACTGAACACCCTAATGGGCTAGGTAGGGTCGGTGATTAGGAAGACCCAAGTTCTGAATCAGGTATAACAAGGAGCTGAGACTGGGAGTTTCCTGTTCTACATAAGTCCCTGAACCATCAGGTAGCTGGCTGTTACAAATATCAGTCTTTTGGTATTTCTCGTTGGAGTTAGTCCATCTTGCATAAATAGTCACTGACTGGAGCCTGGCTTTGTTTTTCAGCATCAGGCTGGGCTGTGGGAGTCTGCTATCCCCCTCATGCCGGTGGGAGGAGGCCACCTGGCCCCATCTCACATAACAGTTGCTACAGAGCTGGCTGCCGATCAGTGCTGAGAAAACATCTGACCTGCTCGAAGCGACTGGAATGTACTTTGTTGCAATTCTTGTGCCTGGCTCACCTTGAATTCAAGCTTTCAGGAGAAAGATGATGGGCCCCTCCCCCAGTGCCTCTGTCTGCGGAGTTGCTCAACTTGTTTACTGGTGCAGTAGTTTCCAGATCACTAGATTTCTCCTCAGAGGCAGTGTTACTTTTTTGTTTGAGCTAAGAAGGTGTGGGAAGAACACTGTGCTTGTGATCTGCTTGGAGGAAAATTAAATAAAGTTTTGAAAGCTAATTAAAAAATAAATGATGTTTGCTTGTATCAGTGCCTAACCTTTAAAAAGACACCTAGCCCTTAACCTGCTTACTGTTCCCAACCTTTATAGTAAATGGAGCAATCATGTTGTCTGAGAGATAGGATACATGACCTATTCCTTTGTTTCTGTCAACTCAGTTGAAAGTAAGCCATCCATAGATGCATTGCATCTTCAGATTAAATTCTGTGTGGCTGACTTGTGGAAACTGCAGCCATTAGCACACTGTCCCTTCCTTGAATGTTATACTGTATATGCCACCCTCACTGTTTTCCTTTCATCAGGAGGTACAGCAAGAGAGGGGAGCTGAAATGTGAAGAGAGGGCTATTCTCATATTCGCCTTCTCCCTAGTCTGCCATATATTCTACTGTCCATGAGCTTTCAGAGCCTGAAAAGGATCTGAGGGATTCCTGGGCTATGAGGAGTGACTGTGATATGACTCAGGCTTTGGACTCCGTGGGATCAGAGGAGCAATCACTTGAGTAATACTTTGTGAAATTCAGCAATGCTTGACTTTGAATCCACTTGCTCAGTCTCAAAGGCCCAGAGGTTGAGCTTGACTGTATCCGAAAGGTTCTCCTGGCATTGACTAGCACCATCTAACAGCAGCTGAGGTTCTTCTCATGGTGTTTGAGGGACTAAAGTTATTCACCAGGAACTCTTCACCCACCACTGGTGTACATATTCAAGAGAGAGAACTGGGATCAAATATTCATCCGATTGTCTGCCATGTAGGGTTGCATATGATAAGCATTTGCCACATCATTAAGACCTTTGACTTGAATTTTCTGACCTAGGTTTAGACCTCATGCATAATTATGTTATGTGAATTTAGAACCAGGAAGTTAATGTTTCTGTCTCAGTCTGGGCTTATACTCATTTTAGTTGTTTTGCAGTGCCTGGGCAGTGGAAGGAAAGTTCATGTCAGTTAATTTCCAGTCTAGTTATATCCTAAATTTAATGCTATGAAGCACTTAAATACCATTGCCTTTCCCACTGTACTTATCCAAGGTGCTTAGCTTAAAATAAAGCAGTGTAAGTATTCTGCTCAATATGTCCACTCAGTCAACTAGATGTTGCTCACAATATTTTTTCCTTGCGTTTTGCTGCCTGTGCATTTCTTACCTAACAAACAGATCAGATTTAGGGCAGGGCCTCTCCTTCTCTAAGCTGATCACTTAGCTCAGAGAGCTCTGATTCCAGAACTGAGGATTAGAGGCAGTATGGTAGTACAAATTAAAATAGATACCTAAACAGTTTTTTATTTTCTGACCTTATATTCAGAGCCTTCTTCTGAACATCATTAAAGCAAAATGAAACCCCATATTTATTCTTTCCATGAAAGAATTCCAAAGAATTCCAGAGGGAATCCAAAAAATCTTGGAGAAGATTATTAGTCCCATTCAGTATTGCTAATGTGTCAGCTGAATGCCAATCCAAACTTCTTTTTTTCTTACTCCATAGAGTGGTATCTGAGTCTGCTTGTCAGGATTGCTCAAGAATTTTCATGTAACAAATCCCATGCTATTTCAGGGATTTTAACATTGGTGGATAGTTTTTGACTTCTTTTGCTCTCCTTCTGCTGCACGCGGTAGGTTTTGAGGCCTTGCTTGTAGGTGTGAAAGGTCACAAGTTTGTTATATGATGCTGGGGAGAAGGAGGGCTGTCACTGCTGGTGTGGGACTCCCTGCACTCATGATAGCTTTCCTAACACTAGGTTCTTCATTTCTGTTGTCATGGATTCCTTCCGGGGCCAGAAGTAGAAATATGGGAACCCTGTGCGTGAGGTGGTATGACTATTACTGATACTCGCAAGAGAGAGAGCTCTTCCCTCGGCAGACCTTAGGGACAGATTTCTTAGCTCTTCTTTTTTGGGAGAAGTAGAACTTTCCAAACTGCCTGTGCTTATCTGACCGTTCTGGTAATGACTTTTTCCTCTGTTCTCTGGAGATGAGGTGGCCTTCAAATTGTTTGGAGTGGGCTGATTCTCTGTTTCATTTGGCAGCAACTCCAAGGGCAATGCTGATCCCAAGAGCACTGTGTTGAAAAGACTGACTGCTTACTGATCTCACTGCTCTTGAAGAACAGGGCTCTTGTGAAACTTAATTCTTTCAGGAATTCAGTGATATTTCAACCACTTCCATCTTGTGGAAACCAAAGACACATTGTTCCTCACTCCATAACTTTGCCAACTGGTGAGGATGTCAGTTGTTGTGTTGAGAGAATTTATGTTCAGTGAAAATACTCTTCTGAAATCAAATGGGCAAAGGTGTCCCATCCCTAGAGGAGACTTGTTTTTCTGGGCCAGTGGAGACTGTTTCTGATGTTCTTTCTGGGAGCGATCAAGACAGGGCAGATATGTTCTGATTTGTTCTCCATCACCAGTGGGTAGGTATGTGCTGGGAAAGAAAAACAAGGAGTTGAACAGGCACTGCTCACTCCCAGTGCCCATAAGGACAAAAATCAGAAGCATTTACAAAAGGGAGAGCAAAGAGTGGTAAGTCTGCCAGGGTGGAATCTGGGAAATGCGACAAACTGCATCATAGATTATCCTTCAGGCGTACCTTCCTAGTTTTATAAATCCAAGAGATTTACATGTGTTTTGAAAAAGTCAGTTGATTCTTATGGTTCTCTTAAAACGTCTCAAGTTACTGATCACAACTGGTCTGCTTTTCTTGTGTACTGAAACTTCCCCAAGTAGCAAGAGTATCTAAAGGAGGACAAACTAAACTTTCTGAGTTGGGTAGGCTTGATTTTAACTCCGTAGCTTCTGACAAACAGCAGGGGCTTATGGAGTACTGGCTCACTGAATGATGTTTTGCAAGTGGTTGTTTTGATATTCCTAATTAGAATTAGCATATTGTTGGCAGTCAAGCCTTTGTAACATTTGGAGCGTGATCACATAACTTCCCTTTGGTGTTTTGTTGTGCATCGTCTATGGGAGCTCTGCCAGGAAAGTAAACAGTGTCTAAATTGAGAGCCAGTGGCTAATGTCTGCCTTTCATTAGCTCAACCTGAAAATTCCTCTGGGTGTTAGTTCTTCTTCTGATGTAATGTAGCCAAATCTATCCAGCAGAGGGATAAAGCCAACTTGTAATAATACCAATAGTAGCATCAGGTTACTGGGCCGATGGACAAGAGTTTCTGTATGAACACGTAATACGTAGAAAACACGCAGTACTGTTTCATCAGTACCCATGGGCTTCATTAAAAAATATTGCCCTACTTTATTGAAGCGTTCTATCCCAGTTCTAAGTAAAGAAAAGATCTCATGAGACTCGGACATGAAAATTTTAAGGATGACCATTTCAGTGTAGTGCTACGATGCGTCTAGTTTTCCACAAACATGTTATCTGTCTCCCCCAGAAATGCTGTGTAGTTGGGTCAGAAAAGAGCTTGGGGTATTTGCTTACAGCTCCTGCATGTTGGGCAGCCTAGGCCAGGCAGTAGCTTTAACTAGGCTACTGGCCATGAGAAGTTGCAGAAAAATGGCTGCTGTGCTTCTGGAGATCAGCCCTACAGTGTATACGTGGAAAAGCTAAGCCTCCCAATATTTGCAGGACCAATCAGAGATATGCTGAACATGAATCTGGAATATCTACAGGAAGAATAGTTCTGATACAGTTTGGTTAAGCTGGATCTGCTACAATGCGTGCACCTGTGCTTCTGCTTAGGAAACTGGTGGAAATAGATCTTTGCCCCAGTGCTTATGCTCACTCCCAGAAGTGCACTAAAACCAGTGCAGTTTTGCCAGATACCACTGTCCAGGTAGGCTACCAGCTTGTATGTTCTATTTATAAAGCAACTCCTTGGATGGTGATCTGTGGTGAAAAACTGCAAGCGTATTTTAAGCAACTGTAATTGAATCTGTCACCTTTGTGCGGAACTCCAGTGTTTGGGCTTTATGTCACATAACCATATCCCTGTAGATTTGGGGTTGTCAGTGTGCACTCAGTGCACATATATGTGAAGACAAGGTAAAGCATCAGTAGGCGGTCCGTGGAGAGTCTGCCTGTTTTTTTTCTTTCCTGTCCGTCCTAAGCATTTAAACTTAAGGGAATGATGCTGAAGTTGCCTGACAGGGGATACTTTGCCTGCAGAAACACTTGGATGAAAGTTAAGAAGCAGAGAGCATAAGTAAATGGTCAGGTCTTTTAGTGAAAGATTAGCACTCATTGGATTCTCTGTCAGGTCCTGTGATGCTCAGTATATTCATAAACAACTTGGTAAAGGGGGTGAGCAGCAGAGGGATAAAGTTGGTTGATGATAGGAAATTATTTGGATTTGCAAGGACAAAAGCTGACTGTGAAGGTTTACAGAATGATCTTGTAAGACTGAATGGGTATTAAAATGACAGATGAAATGCAGTGTGGGCAAAAGCAAAATGGTGCATTGGTGGAAAACAGTCCTAGTGTCATATATAAAATAACGGCCTCTGAGTTGACCATTACCACCAAGCAGCAGTCTTGCAGCTCTCAAGGATACTTGCATGAAAACATCAGCTCAGAGATATCAGTGAGAGGGCAGGAAGAGTTGGGCAGTGTGAGGAAAGAAATGTAGAGCAAAACAGCATCACTGTGCTTCTACACCTTGAGAGGTACATGCAGTTCTTGTCCCCTTATCTTGGAAAGGAGCTTTGAGAGCTAGAAAAGGTTCAGAGAAAGACAGCAAAGATCAAGAGATGGATAGGATTCTGTATAAGGAACAACTCATTAAACTGGATATATTTATTTCTGGAAAACATAATTTCTCAGGATATACTGGAGCACTATGTAATCATAAGTAGCTTATGGGTGAATAGAGATTCTGTTCATTATTTCTTCCATTGCAAGAACTGAAGCTATCAAACGGAGCTAGTCAGGGATAGGTTCAGACAAACCAAACAAGAGGAGGTTCTTCATGCAGACCGCAGAGTTGTGGACCAAAGGATGTTGCAGATGCAAGAAGTTCACAAGGATTTGGGAAGGACTGGACAAGCATTTGAAAGAGGCATTCTTGGAATGTTACCGAGTAGCCAGAGAGAGAGTCAAAGTCAGGAAATATACTAAACTGTAAACAGTTGGACACTGAGAAAGTACTTGGAGGATGTGTCATATATAATTACCCCCCTTTCTTTCTCCTCTGTTGGCATCCCCTTCTAGCCAGTGTTGGAGGAAAGGAATTGTGCTAGGTGGACTCTCTCTCTCAGCTGATACGGGCATTCTTACAGTGTAAAATCTCAACTTCACTGTGTTTAAAGTTTTTACTTAGTCTGGAGTTTTCAGAGGTGCCTATAAGAAAAGTCAGCAAACATCCAGAGGCAACTGAACAGCTGATTGCTTTAATTCTCTTTGCATATCCTAGTCTTCTGCCAGGCAATAGGTACCAGGGACAGTGCAGTCGAGTTGCCCTTGCCATACTGCTCCAAGCTACCACTTCCATTTTGCTCTCATTTCTCAATAAAACACTCATCATTCAAGACTTCTACTGTTTTGGATGTCCTGCTAGCCTACTTACTGACTGACTTTTTCATAAAATAAATTAATTTCATAATCTTACATGCATGAAATGTGCATCTTGGGACAGATTCAGATCCTGGTATTTGAGCTGAAAAGCTGGGCTGAATCCCAGGGAGCATGGTTGTCAAAGAAAACATGGCAGGGACACATTGTTCTGAGGAACATGAAGGAGCTCTGTGCAGTCTAATATTAGAGTGAAGAGGCCACAGAAGAAGCCACATATGCATGTAGATGGCATATGGACCTTCTCCTGACAGATTTTTCCACCTCCAGTCTTACTGTAGATAACAAGAAAGCTCCTATTCTTTTGTCATGCTGTGAGCAGCTGAAGAGACAGAGATGGAAGGAGTGGCTAGATTGCAATTCTAGAGCCTGATTTCCAAATCTTCTTTTCAGTGATCTAGTCTTGCTAGCACTGGATTTTCTGAGGTTTTTGCATGACCTGTGAAAAGAGGTTATATTACATGAAATGCAGGTTAAGAACGTCATTTATCATTAATAATATGGCTTGCATATAGATTGCTGCAAAGTTAGCGTGAAGAACCTCATCGCTGACTCCTGAGCACTCCAAAGTGGTGTAGAAGTGTACCCATTAGCCTTTGTTGTTGATTCAATATCTTTCCCTGAAATTGGTAATTAAAACATCTTTATGTAGAATAAGAAAATTGTTCAGTGTACTGTTCAGAACAGATTCTGTTGTCCTGCCTGTCTGTTGAACTCATTATTTGGGGTGTCAGTGGACTAAGCACCAAGCCACAGTGGAAGCAGACAGAGCAGGAAGTGCAAGAATATTTAAGAAAAGCTATGCTTTCCAGTCCTGGCCTAAACGAGCCTCTCCAATTATAACTCAGTAATGAGTTTATTAAAAAAGATGGATGAGAGCAGTAAGTGCTGAGATGGCAATTGTTTTTCATAACTGACCTTAGCTAAATGTAATTTGAATAGACATACATAATGTTAACTCAGAGGATTTAATTTTGGTTGGGATAATCATGGTTTGGACATTCCATGCTGTCTTAATTTGAGACACTAATATATTCCATGTTCTCTTAAGGGCCTTGGACATAAAGTTTTGCTAACAGATGTGCAGCAGATTGAGTTGGGAACAATCTAAGAGTAGTCAAAAGAGTTGCTTTTATTGTAATTTATAACAGGCATATAGCTTCAAATTTAAAAATGTGCAAGTCTGGCTGACTTCTAATGCTTGTGATTCACAGGCAGTTACCGCCAGTTTCCATTAATGGAAAATTATGATGATTTACATAATGCTAATATCTATTCATTATTTAAATCCTTAATTATGTGTGCAGCCGGGTGGTGCAGTAAAATAATAAAAGGATAATAAATGCAGAAAATAATGGTCCTTTCAACCACGTTGGAAGTCAGGTGCCTATGAAATTCAAGCAAAGAAGATCAAAATCATATTTGCGTCACCTCGTGTGGTCTTGTGATGGTTACTGAAAAGGGGAAGAAGTTTGTTACGTTACTTTAAGATTTGGGAAACTTGGATGCCAGTCCTGGTTCAGCTACTGACATTTGCAGTATAGCTTTGGACCTCCATTTTGTGTCTCTTATCTATGAAAACTGATTGTTTCTCAGGGAATCTAATCCTAAATTGTTCTTCCCCTGTTGGAGCTGCCTACTCAGGGATTTCAAATGTATATTTGTAGGTTTTCTGGTCTGTGGTTCTTTGTTGCCTCAGATTTCTGGTTGAACCTAATAGGCTGCAGTATGTTCATTGCTGGTCGGTCATTACCTCTTCCATTAGTTTCATACAAGGCTGACTGATTCACACATGCCCACACACACACATGCCCTTCCCCGGGGCAGAATTTCTCAACATTTTGTGGTCTGCTTCTTCTCAACGTGTTTTTTATCAGTGTTTCAGTATTCAACCAGCACCTTGGTATGCTTGGAGGTGTGTTTCATGGGGCGTGTGCTCCCAGGCAGTGCTCAGTAAGTAAATGTCACACTGTGAATGTTAAATTAGTAAATAGAAATAGAGGCCACTAATGGTTCTCCCCGCCTCAACCAAATCCTTGCATTTGGCTGGTGAATACCATCCCCTAGACCTCCGCAAAAGACACGAACCAACTGTGCCTTAGCACCTGCTCAGCATTACTATTTGTTTTCCTATTAATAGATATTTTGTTAATAGAAATCTAAATTGTATTTGAATTTAAATCTTGGTTCATATCTGTAGTGAATTTTCATATCAGTTGTAGTTTGAAAAATGAATTGTATTATGGTACATGTATTTTGTGCAAGCAGAGTTGAACTGGCTTCTGTGTGTGTGTGTGTGTGTGTGTGTGTGTGTGTGTGTGTGTATTTGACAAGAATGTTTCTGAGAACGAGTACTGTAATACTGATCTCAAGTTAGTCCAGAGGTGCTGTTCCTCTGTAAGTAACAAGAGATAAGATCATCTCGAGAGTTGCCTGTCAATTTTTAACACTTCCTTTTACCTCAAAAAAATAGTAATTAGAAAGCTGGGCTTGTCAAATATTAACAATCAAAGTCCTGTCCTCAGACACAAAACTGCTGCTGCAGTTAGGTAGATTAATAGCTTCCAGGTTGTTAATGATAGACAAAAGGGTTATGTAATTGCAAAATTTAAGAATCTGATGTCAAATGGATAACTGCCATTGGCTTTCCTGAAATGGGATCGCTTCCCTGTGACCTTGCTGCATGGCTAGGAAAGATATGTGTGGGCAATTTTGTATGTTGGCAAGGCAGTTACTTCCATTGGGCTCATCCAAAATGGTAGATGTTGCAGAGTCTGGCTCCTCTAACCGTCCTGGGTGAATACACATGGTGCTACCAGTATGGGAGGGCAAAGACCATGCTGTCTCTATGAGCGTGAAGTCTCCGGTGCAGGAGTTGTCCCCTTGGGATTCTTTTTTGGGGCACTGAGCAGCACAGGGAAAGACTGGGCTTGGCTAGGTCATTCCCAAGTACAGAGTTTCAGAAGCTTCATTTGCTTGGGTGGTTCCAAACAGAGTTTTGCTGTTCGGTGGCAGAGGTCGTCTCAGAGGGCTCTGTCTCTGTATGAGGTTCTAACAACAGGCAGGCGTACCTGATTGTAGTAAAGAAATACTTGTTTTTGTATGCTGTGATTTGAGAACATATGCCATGGACCATAGGAGGATGTAGCAACAGCAGTTCTCCTAACAGAACAGCCTGACATCACAAACTGTCCCTGAATGTGTGCCTGCAAAAGGCCCGGCTGGCACTGCTGGTTTAATCAGATGCACACTCATGCTTTGCTCTTAACCTCACTGCCCTGGGTTAGGTCTCAGGATGCAGTTATGGGTCACTCAGGTTCTTGCCCATGAGTGTGCACAGCATTAATGGCAGACCACAGTGAACAGCCTGGGGCTCTTGCAGTCTCTCTTTGGCTTCAGATGTGCAAGCAAGATGGCATATTTGGCCACATCTCTCAGACCCCTCTGGCCACCTCCACTGCAAGTTCTGCATCAGGGAGATGAAATACATGGTGTCTAGAAATGCTTCCCAGCCTTACAGATCTGTGGGTCTGTGGTTCTGGTGGGGCTGCATGAATAACCTAACCTGTGAATTGACTTTGAAGCTGGTTGGTGGGTGCAGTGTAAAGAACATACATGATGGGTGCAGGATGCCTCTGTACAACCAATACTGTAGATGCTCTTTAGTTGAGAGGGTATTGTATACTGCAGCAGAACCCGCTAAACTCTTCTATTTAATCATTTTGTGCCATGGCTGTTTAGTATTTTTGGAGCCCTTCCAGTGTGACTTGGAGAAGCAGATGCTATGGACTGGTAAGTGCCATAGGTTTGGTCACATCTCAGTAGCAAACTGAAAGCACTGGACAATTATAGGTAGAAAATGCTCTGAGCACCTGTGAACTTGTATGTTACAAATGGGGTTTTACATTAGGAAGAGAACAAAAAGCTACCTTTACTGCAGGAATGCTCTGACACTGACCTTTGTGACCTGAAAAAAAACCCTACATATTTATCCCTGTTCAGCTTTCCTAGGAATACTCTGCTTACAATTGGCTTGGCTGCAGCAAATATCCTTGACCATTCCAGTGTACTTTTGCATCATTCTGTGCTTTATTGTGGTTGGTCTTGCTGCCAGAAAGCTTGAAAGCAGATTTTATGACTGATATTTCTGTTTTATTCAAACATTTTATTTCAGACTTGCTCCAATCAGCTGTTGAGAAACAGATGAAGATTCATGCACCTGGGGATTGCTTGGACAGAAATAGGAGTTCAATAAATGTCATCTTTCATGGCACTAAACTGACTGTTTAGAGTGCTAGGCCATTGGTTCAGCCCTTCACTGAAGCTTGGTTTCTGCTGATTGAAACCTTTGCTGAGGACTTAGTGTGAAGAACATATACAGTGGCTAAAACTTTCTGATTGCCCAGGGTGATTTAGCAGTCTGTGCCCTATTTTAAAAAGGGATTTCTGCATAAGCAATCTGAAGTCTTTATGTCCTTCATGGAGCCTTGAGCTGCCCTGTGTCTTAGAAATAGCCCCCCATATGTTTAGGTGCTGAAGGCAAAACTTCACAGCAGCTCAGGGATCAGAGTCAAAAAAATGCCCTTAGAAAAAGTTGCTGGCTGTCAGCAAGCATCAAAGATGCTGCCTCTTTAAATCTTGGCTTGCTTTGCCCTGTGACTCTAAGGCCTTGAGGGAAGTACAGCTGTGACTTTTTCCCCAAGTAACTATCCTTGCTTACCACTTAGTTCTATTAGGTTCTTGCTTAAAGAAACCTTAGGGTTCGTAAGACACTAGGATTTTATGTGCAGAGCACTTGCTAGGGGACTGGGAGACCTCCAGTCAATTCTTCCTCAGCTTGAGGGGGCTTTCAATAGTGATCTTTGTTGCTCTGGAAGATGCCATTATGAATAAGCTGTTCTGCCTGTTTTTTTTCTTTTCTTTTTTTTTTTAACCGTCAGCCATAGAGAAAGAAAACAGTGGGGCTGACAAGCAGTGAGAGCAAGGGGAAAGATGAGACTGTATGTAAGATACTCTCAAAAAGGTGTGGATTTTAACTTTCTCTGGTTACTGTGCTTTAAAATCACAAGCCTACTCACTGAGCCTTTTGCATATCTTGTCTGTGTACAAGAACGCTCAAGAAGCCACTGGCTTCTTTTATCTCAAGTGCTTACCTAACCTTAAGGCAAGTTCTTGGCAGCAGGCCTGTGAGCTGATGTGCTCTTAACTATAACCTGGGATGCTAGGATGCCTAGACAGGCTGTGGACGCTCCATCCTTGGAGATGCTCAAAGCTTGGCTGGGCAGAACCTTGGGCAGCCTGATTTAATGTCAAAACTGGCCTTCCTTTGAGTGGGCGGTTGGACTTGGTGGCCTCCTGAGGTCCCTGCTAACTTGTGATGTCCCTGTGGCATCATCCGTGTGCCCCAATTGAACATTTGATGCTTTGGGATAAAAAAAGAATAACCTTAGACTGAAAACAGCGCTGCTAGTAGCCATTAGCTTTCATAGGTTCCTGCCTTGCCTGCTGGGTGCCTTGTCTGACCAACTTTGGCTTATCTGTCTGACCAGTGAGTTTCTTCCATCTGTTGCTATACTGTTTCTTCCCCTCACCAGACCACGCTTCCCAGGCTCTCTCCTCCCTGTGTCCAGGTTGTTTTTCATGTCTGCCCGGGGTAGTTCCTTTTGCTGGGTGGAGGGCCACCTCAACCTCCTGAAAGATCAGTTGTTAGTCCCAGCTTCCCCACAGATTGCTACGTTCCCTTCCCCCTTCCCCCTCCCCCCCCCCCCAATTCCCTCTGCCACAGTTAACTTTTAAAGTTTGATCCAGAGGATTCTCAGCCTTGCCCTGGGACATCGCACCTATTTCCGCTACAGCATAAGATGATTTTAAAGGTTGTTTCACCCTGATACTGTGGTCTGTGTTCTCCTCCAGGCATAGAGATGGGGCTTAAACAGTGAAGTCCATTTGCAACCCATTTAAAGGCTACAGGGGTCTTCATTCTGTGAATGAGAGAAAAAAGATGCTAGGGCTTTTGGCTGCAGATGTCAGGGTGAAGCTCTGTTTTCATCAGGAGACATGGCTGTGCGTGGAGTAAGCACTGAAGAGGAACTTACCATTTGTGCTTAATTTCTCACAGCCATTTATTGCAGCAGTGGAGAAAATGAGAAGGAATTGACTTAATGGACTTCTTCCCTGAGACTGAGCTCTTGAGCTGTGGAAGAAAAATCTGTTGATCCTCTATCATACAGTGAGGTTACTCTAAGAATTTAAGTCTTTTCACGAATGTCTTGAGCCTTGCTTTTTTCCCTGGGCTCTAAGGCTGATGCTTTTGAGCTTCACAGACCCTGCTGCTTAAGTCCTCTGTGCTTATGGGGTAATCTTGATGTAGATGCATGGAGGTAGCCACAGCGTAGCAGTGGGCTGTGCCAGTAGCGAGTTGGGCTGTGAGCCCAAGCTTCTTCCACCTAACGCTGTGTACTTGACTGGGAGCAGTTTAGCTGGTGCTGGGAGTGCTTCCCCCTTCCTTTTGACTCCTCCTTCCATCAGCAGAGGGAAGAGGGAAATGGGAAATGGAATGCAATTCATATCACTGGCTCCTCTAGGGGGAAATTCAGCACACCTTTATCACTGTCTTTCTCTGCACTGGTCCTCGTTCAGGTGTCTTTAAGTGAGCACCTGGAGTCAGATGGGACAAGTCTAGGTCTGAGCGTCCTTCCTTTTCATGTAATGTTTGCACAGGCTGCTTACACTGACAGTCCTTGCACTCTGGCCGGCCTTTCATGCACCATCTGCAGAGTCCTATGTCCTTACTGCTCAAGTCCTGGTTTCTCTCCGCTGTCATACAGGTTCACACTTCTTGCAAATTGTATGTTCTGCTGAGCAGTGCTTGCTTTACTCACAGACATAAGGATCATTCAGAATTGACTAAAAACTCTTTGGCACCCTAACCATCTAACTCTAGTGAGATTACTGCTTCCGCAGACCAACTGCTGTAGATCACTTTCTGGGATCTTGCGCAGTACTTGCAGAACATAGCAAAGTCAGCATGGCCAACTGGAATAATAGAACTGCCTGTAGGAGTATTCTCTTTTATTGGCAAATCTGAAACTCCCCCCATGATGGGAGTCTTTTATCAAAGCACCAAGAAGCAAACAGATTGCTTTAAAATAATAATAAAAAAAAAAGCGAAGGGGGGAAGGGGTAAGAATTGTAGTGGAGAAGCAGAACTAGAAACTTAGAGCAAAGACATTATTTGAATTCCTTATCTTCCTGTTGTTTGGAGGGCTTGTGCCTCTTTACTGAATGACACAAGTCATTTTTTTTGAGTTCCATGCAATTTGTTTTGGGGTAGAATGAATGAGAAATCTATAGCGGATATTGCTTTGACTGAGCTGTAAAGGGTAAATCAGTTGGTAAAGGGGAATATTATTTGCCTCTTATAATTAAATCTTAAATTGCAAGCACATGTTTTTTCAAGATGCATCATAACAAAGGGAACCAGACATGCAACAAAGCTGGAAACCAGTGTTTCTTTCCAAGGCACAATTCCAGGCAATGCTTCTGCAAACCTAGTGGCACTGAAGCTCATAGGTTTCCTCAGAAATCAAGCTTTGGTTTGAAATATGACTTCACGCTCTCATTTGCCTTACAGTAAGTCTCACTTTGTATAGTCACAGCTGTTACTAAAAAAAACAAATTTCTGTGATACAAGTGTTAAAGAGTAATGCATGGTATTTACCCAGCTCCTAATTCTGCACTGTTGGACTGGTCATTCTATCAATATAAACTGGTGGTTTTATCAGAATATTTATTGTGTAGTGTGCCTATGAGATGGAGAACCTGTTTTTAACAGGGAATTTAGGTGCAGACATTCTACAAATAGGGTTCATCTCATCTGATTGGAGTTGTCAAAAGCTGTGTCTGGACTAAGCTACTTGCTCTAGAGCCTTGTTAGTAGCAAATGAAGTGAAAGGGAGACCCCAGAGGCTCCTTTCACTGTTCTGACTAGAATGTGAGGAGCCAGTGGGATTGACAGTTGGCTATTTTAGGGTGCTGCTTCCTCAGTTTACTGCAGAATATCAGTGACAACCTCCCCTCCCCTTCCCTATTTCTTGTTCATCATCATTTATTGACTTCTGGAACAAAAGATAGGTCAGTTCTTGTAGACCAGGCTTCAGAATTGCACAGGTGCTGTCCTAGATGTGATATAACTCATTATCCAGTCATGCCTCGCCTGTCGATACCAGAAAATGCCTTACAAAATAGAGAAGTGACATTATTCCATGTCTATTTCCATGTAAGAGAAACTGAAACACTAGAAAGCAGTGCTGGATTTTTATGAACCCATCTCTGTTCCTTCCCCTGACCTGCTGTCCCCAGTAGACATGTTTCTGTGCCCCCAAGACTGTTTGCCTGTACCATTTCACCAAGGAAAATGGAACTACTTGACAGCACTGTTTGACAACACAGCTCCTGAACGTTTCATTATAGTCTTCTTCATTTGATTACTTCCAAATGCAATCCAACACTTAACTAAAGTGTACCTTCTAGAAAGGTTGGTCTTGATGTGAAGGCTAGTGCTATGGAACAGACAGACACTGGTTTAAGAAACAGAGCATAGTTTGTTCTTTTATGTTACATAGTGCCTGAAAAATTATTTAAAACTGGAGTTCTCAATATTTCTTCAGACAACAAGTGCAGAGAGGCCGCTTAAGAGAAAAATAGGGCACGTCCTGAAAAAACAAACTGAACTTAAAATCCGGAGGAAGCAGACAGCCAAAAAGTAAAGCCGTTCACATTACTCACAGCTGTGGCTAAAGGGCATTGTCAGGAGCTCCCATGAAAGCTAATAGAAGGCAGTGATGGGGCAATGAAAATAGCCAGTCGAGGCTGAAAACTGTAATGACATATATTTGTAGGGTGAAAAAATGTACTGCAGTACATGTTGGAAGGCTTAATTGGAGCTGTACATAATGCAAAGTTCTACATTATTTACAGTCACCCAAAGATGGACTTGGTTCAGTTTCTCTACTGAGAGATGCCTAGGAGTTAGACTCTTAAGTTTTTATTTATGTACCTATACCTAAATACATAACAGGAGAATTGTTAAAAAATTGGAGAAGATGCAGGAAGCAACCACAAAAATGGACTAAGGGCTGTAGAAAATGCCTGGTGGCGAGAGATTTAAAGAACTCCATCTGTTCAGCTTATCAAAAATAGGATTGGGAGGTGACCTGATTGCAGTCTCTGAGGACATTTACGGGAAGAAGAGACCAGGCAGTAAAAAGACTCTTTAATCTCACAGAATTGATCTCAGTAATATCTGCATCATGCCTTTTCAGGATCATTAGTGGGTAGAATTATAACTGATTGGGAATTTTCCAATGAGATGGCTTTAAATTGAAACCAGAAGGTGCGAGCTTTGAGAATACTTTTGACAGAAAAGGTTTCTCAAGTTCTGGATAGAGTTACAAGCCAGAACTGGAGAGCGAGTCTTCAGGAGCGTGAATGGATGAGAAGCAAGGTAGTTTGTGTGGGGTGTGGAAAGCAAAGTGATGTGCTGTTGTGGAATGTAACTCATGGGAGTTTCCTGTAGCCTTTTTAAAGGGAGTGTTTCAGTGCAGTTGAGATACCTACTGCTCTGGGAAATAGCTCTTTTCTCCCTGTCTTCTGTTTCTCCCCCCTCCCCCCCTTTCTATATTGTCCTTCCCGCTTTTCTTCATCCTCAATAAAACTTTCTAGCAAAAACAGGATTTCCGAAAACAAAAGCACCCTTTCAAAAATATCCATGCTGTCCAGGTATGGGACAAAAGATTCCAAAATTCAGAGGAGTCCCAAGCTACAGAAATGGTTCCCTGCATAGCTATAGACAAAATGCCAAGGTAGCTCTTCATGCTGACTCTCAGGGCACTATAATCAGAGTAGATAGCTTTCAGTACTACTGATAACGGCTGCTGGCTGTGAGGCCCCTAAAGTAAATGTGATCGTATCATGTAATACTAGTCCTATAATTTTGTTTACTCAAAGTACCAGTTGAACTCTACATGGGGCAGCAGTGTTCCTTTAGGAAACATATCCTCTTCAGGCTTCTCCAAAAGTATAATCAGTATTTTATTTGTGTGTCAATGTTTCAGCAAGCATCTTGCTTCTGCCACAATGTAAACAAGGCATTTACCGTGTAAGTAAAAGATTGATTGACCTAATAGGAAAGGTTTAGGTGTATAGCACACATCAGCTCTGACCAAGAATAGAGCAGCTAGAACAGAAGTAAATAAAAGTTACACAGTATTTATATAAAAGAGAAAGGTGTAACATTCTGTGAGAAGCAGAGACCATTCTTAGGAGACAACTGTCAGAGGTTCGGGTTATTTGATGTATAAAACTGCATCCAAAGTAGGAGAGATTTGGGTCTAAATCCCAGCCTAATGTCTCCTTTCAGGAGGGTTTTGGGCTTGTGATCTGTAAGCTAATAGCCATTATGGGATTGTAATTTTTCGTGAGAATTTATGAACTACGAATTTTTCCTTCTGACGCTGTAGAACAAACTTAATCCTCTTTCTTAGTACAATAACCAATGAATGTTTGTATCTCAGACTTTTCTTATAGGTTGTGCTGAATTTACTGTAATCTTTTTCTCCCTACAGAAAGACGTCCCAAAAGGAAGTTTTTTTGTTAGGGCAGTCCAAAACAGAGGAACTCTGTGTTCTGTTTGTAGTTTCGTTCTTGAAACCTTGTGCATTAAAATGCAGTCCTTGTCTAGACTTTAGTCCCTGTAGCTAGTCAGGTGGAGCTCAGCTGGCTATGGCACTTGAGCCAGGCTACTGTGACTGTGCTTCGGCCACAGCAAATGCAGCTCGAGTGTTCTGTCTTCACCTTCAACAGGAGGAAGCTGCATTATATTACCTTATATTTGCCACAGCCTACTAGCTTGGTACGGTTTCCTTGCTTCAGGTCATACGTGGTAATTTGGCGAATCTGATTGCCCAGTTTTCTGTTTTCCCACTGTAGTCCTTTGTCAACAACCTTTCTATTTGGTAGTGTCTGCAACCCTTGATGCTTAAAAATCTATAAACCAAAGTTCCTAATGCCTTGGGTTCCTTAGCTCCCTGCTATGTTTATGCTTCAGGATGGGGGTTGGCCTAATTTATAAATGTCAGTTTGCATCATTGACATCCTCTGAGAGGCCTCAGCACCTCTTAATTTATTTATCTCATGCTTTCACTTAAAGGGTCATATCTGAGGTGATGCTCTCAATTTCATGGCTAAATAAGGAACTTGTGACAGATGTGGGAATCTCTGTGTCTAACAAGGTTTGCCCTTTTTTTGTGGAAATAAAGTCATATCTCCTAATAACTAGGAACTTCTAAATTTAACTGCCATGGTTTAACACACACACACACACACACACACACACACACACACATCCCCCTTGTATTGTTATACATGTAAATATTGCCTTTGGGGCTGAAAACAAGTTAAAATCCTCTGTAAAATTCTTCTTTCTGGCCTCTTCTGTTATCGCATCCCAAGTGTGTACACTAAATCTCATCATCTTTGTAGTTTGTAGCAGAGCTCTGAACATCATTCTCCCCCTGCATACTTGGCTCCCATGAAAGTAGCGAGAGATCTTTGTTGTAACTGAGGACAACACTCAAAGATGGTTAGATAAATGAAAGGGATGCAGAAGTTTGACTTCTAAAATACTTGTTACTGGCATTGATTTGTAAAGATGAAAGAAGAGAACTTGGCTTTAAGTTCTGGAGTAAGTTTGTGAGCTTGAAGTATGGGAAAACATCTTTGTACTTGCAATTTAAGAAACATTGTTGGAAGATAGCACAGTTAGTTTTTAGTTTACTGGTTAGATGCTGAAATGGTGTAGATCAACGTGTATATGGAGTTCCTTCAGTTTATACTGGCTGCAACCTGGCCTACAGAGGAACTTCTCAGAGAAAACACCTCATTTAATACTAGAACTTCAAAGGAGGGAGAAACTTACTGCCTTGGAAAATCTGGCTTTACCAAAGAAACGTGTTTTCTTCTAAGTGCCACTTCAAAGCATGCATTTTAAATTGTGTGCTGTTAAGGTGTGTGGGTGTATATAAGGAACTGAGTATCAAGGCAGTTTAAGTGGGTTCAGCTGTACTGCCTTGGTAAATTTGTGTCTATTTATCTGAAATGAGAATCTAGCTCATGGATTATAGCAGAATGATAGGATGGTTTCTTCTTGTTTTTATTATTTGTTTTCAATATGAAACAGTACTGGAAACTATTCAGAAATAAATACCCGTTGTATCATCACAAGTGCTGCATTTTGAATTTGCATTAAAATAAACTTGCTGTGAGATCGCAGACCAGTTTAACAAGAACTTTGTGAGTGAAATTAAATCTCTGTAGTATCCTTTTTTTCACTGAACTCCATTTTTACTTTAATAATAATAACAAAAAAGGAATATCGGATTATCGGATCAGGGAGAGGATGAGTACCTGGGGTCTATTCCTACAGGAATCACTCGTCCCTTGATTAAGGCTTTTTTTTTTTTTTTTTTTTTTTTTTCTTTCTTGTGCACACTTTGAAAGACATTAAAGACAGTTTCTCTAGGGGTTAACTTTTTCTCTTTGGAGTGTAGCTGAAAGATGCAATAGGAAATTTTCTTTATGCCTTGGCAATATCCAGTTGCCTGCAGCCATTTCTTTTATTCCCAACTTGCTGTGAGAGTATGTTGGTTTGGTTTTGGTTTCTTATAGATATCCCTTTCCTTTTGAATGCCCAAACTGATCTCCTGTCAAAGTTTGTCAACTTCACTTTAAAGAGGTTTTGTCTGGAACTGCAATATTGTTATATCAGCTTAAGAGAAGAAGGGCCAAAAAGAAAGTCCTCAAATTTAGTTCAGGAAAAAGTTTTTTTTTTAAAGATCCTTGAAAAAAACAGTGCAGTAGGGATCTTTGTACTCTTCTAGCAGTTTTTTTCCCCCACCTTCTGTATCAGTTTTGTTTCCATAGATGATGGTAACTGATTACAATCTCTTTTTCAGCTATCTGACAGAGAGATTTGTATACCTATTTTTATATGGTCAGTTCAACTATTGCTCTTAAACTGCCTTAAGAAAGCATACTGGCATTTCCGCGCCCCATTACAGGATTACCCCCTAAGGACTGGGTGAGCTCATCAGCTTTGTCTGCATTGTAGAGACACTGTAACCTGCCCTGGGGACCAGAGCTGCACAGAACAGCAGAATGACTCCTGGAAGGAGTATTTCCATCTCAAGCTTTTGCATCTCTGAAGAAGAGTGGCAGTCTAGAAGGCCTGGAGCCTTTCTTGTGGCCTACGTAGTTCTCCATGTGATTTTGAGAAAGTACCTTAGGAGAGTGCACACAACTGAGCACGGTGGCATAGCCTGAATGACTGGATCTGTGTCATTCCTTGAGAGCTGAAGGTGTCTCTCAGCCTGTGTCCTTCAGTTTTCTCACCACCCACTACGATAGGAGAAATGGTTCTCCTTCATCAGCCTTCTACATTAAATAGAATCAGAAGTGATTATGAAGTACTGCTGGGGTGCTAAACATTATAGGAGAGAGGATTGGATTTCATTTGTATTGCAAACCCTTCTTGGAAAGGAAGGCGGAAGAAGCCCATACAAAACTGAAGCCATTATGTTCTGATGCCTTGGATGAGATTTGCATCTCCAGTGAACAGACCTAGGACTTTACACAGGCTCAGGACTGAAATATGTTGCAGAGCACAGAACAGCTTAAGTATGTAGTAGCCACTGAGTCATTTTACATGTCAAAATGACAAAAAAAAGTGTCACAGAGAAGAAACAAAAGTTAATACCACACTGAAATTATTTTCTATAGAATTGCTTTAGAAATATTACTTTCAGAGATCGCCTTTGAAATCAGTGTTGTGTATTTTAACAGCCTCTAAATACATGCTTTTAACCACCAGATGACCACCGGACACATTCTGGGACATACTGCAATACAACAAACCGTCTGTTTAAGAAGATGGGCAGAATACTTCATGCTTCACACAAAGCCAGACTGAGAAAAAGCATGCTTCAGCTAACAAACAATCATAATGAAAAGGATAAAATTAACAGCTTGGTCTACAATCTGATTAAAAATTATCTCAGCAGAGGAAGAATTACAGAGTGTGTTCCCTGACAGAGGAAGGAGCTTTAGTATTTCTGAATGAGCTGTGTGCTGCCCTAGATTTGGTGTGACTAGAAGCACTGTGCTGCTGCAAACACTGCAGGATGTTTTTGTATCCAGCATTATTCTGGTGAAATCGTATTTTTAGATGATCATCTGAATCTTTGCAGACCTCAAGATTATGCTTGGTTCTGGGTTTGGTGTTAACCTGTGCAGAGACTCCTTCAGAATCAAGTTCCTCACCCTCTGATGTCTCTAGTTCTCTGGTGATGAGGAGCATGTAGCTAGAAGAACTAAATAGCTCTTAAAAGGTCACATGGAAAAGCTCATAGAGTATAAGAAATGGCTATGCTTCATGAGTAAACATGTCCTAAAGGGAGGCCAGCTGTTCATCATCTTCATCTGTTGTCTATTTATGACTTTTGCCTAATCAAAACAGGCTAAATTTCAAAAACAAGCTCAATGTTTGTGACAATCACCATATTACAGTGAGTATTTACTGAAATACTTAAAATACTCTGCATGGCTTTTGAGAGACATTTTCCTCTTAAGTGTCAAGTTTTCCTATGTCCCCTTCTTAGAGGTCTTTCCTTGGACTCACCATTAATAACCTGCTGCAGCATCTTGAGATGCACAGCCTCCTCTCTCCCCTCTGGCCCCAGCTGATCTGCACATGTCCAAGGCTATGGGCATGTATGTTCAGGAATTACATTGTGCCTTTGTCTGCAGCAGCTTGTAGTATGGCTGGTGAGCACATAGAAGCAGGTTGTCTCTCTGAAAGCATGAGAAAATCACCCTGCAGTGGCCATGGGGTAAATTTGCTTCTGTTGAGCTGGTACTGTTTTACTTGTAAAAACTAAGGCAGCTTGGGTTTTCAAAGTGGTATGTTTCCACAGTGGTATGTCTGTGGCCTTCTGCTCAATCCCACCTTCTCCCTTCTCTCTTTCTCTGATAACTTCTTTGACTCATAGTTTTGCCAAATTAATTCTGGTTTTGAATAGTGAGAGAAAGGCAAGGCGATAGTTACTTGTTTAGGGCTGGTGGGGGCTGACTGTACGTGTCTTGTTTCTTTGCTGGTGGGCAATTATCTTTATTGTACAAGACTTCTCTCCAGCTGTGAGACAAAATCCAAGCGGTGAAAGTGGGGTATGATTCTTCATAGTGTGTGTCAGCTGTTCTACTTACTTTCCAGTTACATGCTGTTTTCTATGAAAAACTTTGTATTCATGCAGACCTGCTTGTATGTTCCCAAAGCTTTTTTCTTCATAAGCCAATTTAATAACTGTTTTGATTGTTGAGAATTAGACATTGTATATTCTGAACATGTCTAGCTTATTAGTGTGGTGGCATTGCTGAAGGGTGTCTGAGGAACTCGGAACACTTTTCTGAGATGTGAAGCTTTTGGAATGTACCAGGAAGCCTTATGAATAAATCATCTGAATATAATAAGATTTTTAGTGTACATTTACTTGTGTTATAGCCTCTCTGATTTCCAAATGATGGTGATAGGTCAAGGAATAAAGCCAGATTTATAGAAGAACTGACTTGGCATTTCAGAGATTCAGTGAGACTGCTGCCCTGATGTAGGGACTTATGATTTGTCAGCTTAGGAACAGTAGGAGAGTCTGGATGTGGATTACTTTGCAAAGCTGACCCACGAGAAAGAGTGAATATTTTCAGTGTTCTCATATATATGCATCAGCTTAGGTGAATTTAGCAAAGCAATGCTTCATTTTCCACAGGTTGAGGTATATGGAATGAGGTGTATGGTTCCTGTGAATCCAAAGTCTTGGTCAGCAGAAAGGTTCCCAGAGAATATATCAGCATGGCTTGTTATTATATGTTATGCAATTAGCATGAGTCACAACTTCAGGTATTCCAGCTCTTTGTCCCAAGACAGTGGCAGCTATTGGGTATGAGAGCAGTGTGGAGTTTACTGATCCTGTTTTTGCTTTGGGGGAAGGAACTATCCTGTAGCCATTTTATTTGATCTGTGAAGCACCAGCCTCTAGGTGCTGACTGCGACACTGACGATGCAAAGTGTATGCCTGCTCCCAGCCTGCCCTGTTCATTCCTGTGCTGGTGGTTAGATAGTGAATGCTTGAGGCATGTTGTGATCTGAATAGAGATCAGACCCTTCCTTCCAAATGCATGGAGAAGCCATGTCCTCTGGGATAGGAGCATCAGAACTGGGCAAAAATATGGATCTAAATAGTTAACATAAGTCTGAGAGGCAAACAGGGGAGTTGAGATGATCAGCTGAACTTTATAATCAGGTCCTCAGCAGTAAATGGAAAATGGAAGAGATGGAACAACAGCAACAACAACAACAACAACAACAACAACAACAACAACAACAACTCTGTTACTTTTTGTGATGTTTTGCAATGTTTTTGTAATGTTAAAGGTTTAATGAGCTTGCATTCCATGTCAGGTTTTGTATATTGGAACATTTGATTTACTGCTGTCTGTTCCTGAACATCAGTCACACTGGTTTTAATGAATATCATGTCATACCTATGCTTAAGTGATAGTATAAAACTGTGCCAGTCAAGGTGAAGAGATTTAGGATGGTTGACCATCAAAATGGATAGACTCTTATTATTTGTGTGGGACACTGAGATGGTATAGATCTCCTTTTTTGTTGTTGTTTTATTGAGAGGTACTTTTTCTGTCCCTCCATGAAGTGTTGTTCTGGGTCCTTATCTTGTAAAACACAAGAGCAACAGATACCTAATGAAGCAGGGGGAATGTGTCACGGGCAGAAGGTGAGATGAACTGGATAAAAATGTCTTAATGAGGAGATAATGGTATTCTGGAAAAGGCTGAGAAAGCAGGCTGAGAAATTAAAACTTCTTTCATATTATCTAGTGACTTCTAAATACTATGTAATTTAATTTTTAAAGACTCATATAGTGTCTTTCCAACCTGAGGCTTATAAAGATGCATCAGTGAATTCCTAACTTAAAAGTAGTCTAAACTTATGTCATTACTGCCAGAGAACAAATGGGATTGTTCTGAATATCAAGAGCTCGGTCCTTTAGTACTGGACTTCTATTTCAAAAAAACCACCACCAACAACAATAACAACAACAAAAAACTTGGTGCAAAATATTACTGATATATTCAGTGTATGGGCAATATGTCCTGTGTTTGTTGCTTGGAACTGTGTATTGTTTAGGAAGTGGGAAGTTTTTTTCAACAGCATTTCAATTTTTTTAGCTGAAACACTCTATTTAAACATCACTGTGCCAGGATCCCTTTTGACACAGCAGAGCCATTGTACTTGGCCACTGTGCCATGTGCCTTTCCCATCAGTTGTTCTCTTTTCAGATCATCTTCACACAGGTTTTATAGAGAATGTAGGGTGATGATGGCAAAATCCCCTACACTGTGAATTACAGCTGGTTTAAAATGCCTACTGTTCCAAGGATTTTTAAAAACCTAGAGCACTATGTTGGTGTTTTTTCTCTAAATTTCAAGGATTTAGGGGAAGGGAGTAACTTACTTTCAAAAACTGTTTTCAGTGAAAATAATTTTTCAGATTTTAGCTACAAAAAAGAAGCAAAAGCAAAACCAGAAAATATCTACTGAGAAATCATTAGGTTGCGGTCATTTTAATACCAAGCATGACGAGTTTGTTCACCTGTATTTTCATTAGCTATACAAGGGCTTTTTCAGTTTAATTATTGGCTAGTGAGGTGGAGACTATTCTGCAATGTAAAGAATGCAAAATCTCTGCTGTATAGGATAACTGTCATGTATCCATTGTTAGGTAAACTGCAGATAATTGCTAGGTCTATTTAAGATCTGCATTTTAAGTATCACTGTAATAAGTAGAGAAGAGGAGAGCAGCCTGACTTAGCATAACTTTGGGGCTGGGATGTTCTGCCATTGCAGAAAAAATAGGTAAAATAGTCCCACTTGTGTATTGCTGCTGTAAGAGGAATATCATTAGGTGCTGTCATTCATTTGGAAGTGTTCCTGTAATGAGTTCTTCAGCAAAGGTTGCAGCAGTGGCCAAAGGGAAATAAAAGAACCCTTTGTTCCACTTAGGAAATTGCATAGTTACTTTTGTGATGCCGGTGAAACAATAATAATCCATTAGAAAAGAAGTGGCTCTCAGTCTAGAGAGTTTTAATTAAAAAAATAAAGGGATGAACTTGCACTTGTAGTCACTTTCCAACTCTTCAGCTCATAAAGGAACTTCCTGCTTTATACGGGATCAAGGATCAAGCCTTTACAGTTGGTGGCCTTGTAGCAATAGGCAATTTACTGCCTGCCCATCCTATTTGTTCCACAACTGGCCCAGAGACACCCAAGTAGCCAATTAACTATTAAAGATTATTGGGAAGGTCAAGACCAACCTGCCATTGACTCTGGAAAGTATCAGATCTTCCCTCAGTCTGGTACCATGTGCTGCCAGGGAAAACAGTGACAAGAGAGACAGCAGTAACTGCAAAAGCGTCTTGGAAGCATCTGTCTTAGGCAGTAGTCCCTTCATGTACAGACTGACACATTTTAGTGTCCTCTGCCCATTTATTGCAGCAGGGCAGGCATTGTACGTGGCAGAGCTGGACTTTTTTTAGAACTGCTCAGCTGTCAGGCTGTGTGTGTGAGAGTTGTTATGCAGAGTGGCAGGGCACATCTGGACTTGCTGTGTATGCGTATTATACTTGACTCGCTGTCTCTGGCTATTATGCCCCTCACCTTGAGGTTGCTGTGCCACCACAGAGAACCTGTAGCTATTGTGAAGCTACTTTGAAAGGCTGGTGTGTACTGCTTAGTGCATTATAGCAAAATCAGCACTCATTTTGATTTGTCATAATATTCTGGGCTGCAAACCACCGTGGAGTTTCTCCATAGGAAGCCCAGTAATTTCTGGGAGCAGCATCTTCTCGGAAGAGGGGCAGCAACTGCTCCAGCCACCAGGAGCATCTAACAGTCTGTTGCTCTTGCTAAGTTTGTTGTGGTTGTGTATCTTATAATATGGCAAAGGGAAGGTAAGAAAGCTGAAATGCTTTTCATGGTGAACCAAAAAGTTGGTTTTAGCTGATATTCCCTGCATGCAGTCAGCACAGTGTTGGGGAGCTTGTGGTGTATGATGTGTACCACAGATATGTGAGCTGTGTAGTCTTACAAACTTAGGATTAATTTCAGTGGAAGCAAAGTTAATTCATTACTGCATGTTATGAGAATGCTGTCTAAATTTGGTTAGACAGTTCAGAGGCTGGAAGCTAAAGCTAAATGCAGTTAGGCATAAAGTAAGTGTAGTGTTTTATGTGCAAAGGTAATTATCTATTGGAACAACATACCTGAGAACATGATTTGTTCTCCATCACCCAACTGTTTCGATCAGGATGGGGGATGTTCTGAAAAACACAACCGCTGTTCATTGACAGAAAAAGATTATTGGGTCAGCCCGTGTATCCAAGAGATGAGATGAAGTGACCATAAATGTATTTTCTACTCCTCCCTTACCCCTCTCCCTTAAAAAATGTCAATCTGTACCCCTGGCTGAAGTTGAAAACGGACAAGATTAGGAGATATCTTTCCAGAGGACAAAAAATACCAGAAGGTTTGATCTGCTCAACAGGTCTGTGCACTTCCAGATGCAAGACATATCCGGTACATTGGCCATCCCTCCAAAAGCTGCCAGGAAAAGCGATACAGTGGATTCTGCAAGGATCGCACTGTTCTGGTTGGACATGAAGTGGCTGCCCTTAATCCATGATCTCACCTCCTATGGGCTTTGTGATACACTGCTAAAGTCCCTGCAGGAGAGGGCTTACAGCAATGGTGCTGTCAGTGAGGTCTTCTCTCCCCCACCCCAAGACCTTCGCTCCACTAGATCACAGCAAGATGAACCAGGGAAGGCCTTCAGGAAAGGAAGTTGTTGTGTGTTGTGTGAACCTGGCTACCGGCTCAAAATTACCATTTCTCTGGAATGGGGAACTACATTGAGATTGACATTAGATATCTTGTTTTATAGACAGTGTGGTTTTCTAAGGTTCTCTTCTCGGAAGAGATACTGAAAATTCCTAACAGCACTCAGCAAACTCGATAATCTCTGCTTTTGACTAACCAAATGGGCATAAATTAGTGACAGAGCATATTCCATGTTTCTGAGAGCTTCCTGAGCCTGCTCTTGTGAGAGAGCACTATGTTTTTACTTGGTAGTTGGGAGGGCAGAAGGATCTTAACACTGACTTTTCCAGTGTTTCTGGATGATGTTGGGACTGTGTAATTAGGTTGTGCTTAGATGGTTTCCATTTCAGAATCCCTCTGCCAGATGCAGTTTTGTGGCTGTAGTGACAACAGCGAAGACACTTTTCAGCAACTTGCACGGAGACTATCTGAGCTTTGGCCAGTGTTTGGAGACAGGATTTGTGCATCTAGCCATACGCTTTGTCTCGCAGTCTTATTGGTGACCGTGGACTTTTGTCAGACCTACAGCTATATAATGGCCCTTGTTATCTGCAGTATCAGTTGCAGTTCAGTTGCAGTTCAGTCTTTTTTTTTTTTTTTTTTTTTTTTTTTGGCATACTCTCACCTTCCTCTTTATTTACCCAAATAAAGATTTCTTATTTCAGTGCGTTGCTGTCTTGGACTGAGGACAAGGTGAGTAAAGCCCTGTAATGTACCCTATGCCACCCACACCAGAGGATTCCTGCTCAAGGGTGCAGTTAGGTGTATCCTGCTTGGAAGTTTCCCATACAATAATTTAATTCACCTTTGTTGTGTTGGTAGCAGCATCAAGCAGGACATAACTACTTTCTTTCATTTTGGATATGAAAGAATATCCTGGAAATTTTAACCTTGTAAAATTAAAAAGAGGACGTATGATTTCCTTTCAGGGACCCAGGAAACAAATTCTGATTAACTGTTACTATTATTATTTTCACTTGATAATCATTTTATTGTGGCTGGACAGTGACGTCTCTTGAGGCTTCCACAGTGGTTTCCGTTTTCATTGCAATTTAAGCAGAACCTTTGAAAAGGCTTTTTGGAAGACAGACTTGCGACCAAATTCCTCTTTTAGAAATGAAATCAGATTTTCACAAGGTGTGTCTGTATGTATATATAGATGTTTTAAAAAAATGTAGTTTTATTTATTTATTTATTTTTCTTTTCTTTTCTCTGAAAGTGACCAGAGTGGGGCTTCCTGCTTCCGTGCGGGAACTTTTGGTTAAACTGAAACATATTCTCTTTCTCTCCCTCGCTTTTGCACTCTTTCTCTCTCTGTCTCTCTCTCTCTCTTTCTCTCCCACCCCCTACTTCATTTGTTCTGACCTGTTCTTTGATTGCTGCAAGACTAAATGTAAAATGCAGTGGTTTCAGAACAGTTTATACTGAGAGTAACAAGTCCAAAAAGAGTTTGTAGACAATCACCTGACAATTTTACCCCATATACTGTTAGTTCCAGTAGTCTTTGTATCAGGAATCTCTTAAACTAGCTATTGTCTTTTCCCAGTGGTAGCTCTAATTCATGACAATCTTCCAGTGCTTTGCTAAATGGGTTGTTTTAGTGCACAAGGAATGGCAAAACTGAGTCACTGTTCAGCTGTTATTCCATCAGAAATGAGAACTACTGAAGAGACTAAGCAAGCAAAGTATGAGTTAAAGCAAAGCCATTTGTTAACACTCCACAAGTTTCTGTTAATGAAAAGATAAGCACATTCCCTTACATTTGCCCTGGTTTGAAAATTCTACAGTTGCATTTGATATTAAAGGCCTATTTATAAATATTTTATTGTGGTTCAATAATTGATAAAGTGATTTACAGTAGCCTTGGTAATACATTAATGCATGCGGAGTACATTATGTTAACTGTATTCTGCTGAAAATAGGTTTTGTAATTGTAGTGGTTTGTCCATGCATCATCTGTTAAGAATTTATTGCCAAAGCCTTTTAATTGTTTCTGTGGTTTGTTGTTTGAAATGGCTAACTATTTATCTGAAGAATGCGTAGCCTTTCTGCTGCTCTTTTTTTAATCAGTATATATATGATACATATTTGGTGGCAAGCTGTTGCAGCTCTTTCATGGTCCAGTATCATGGGGCTGGTTATGCATGGAAGCATCTTGCTTCCCCCAGCTGTGGAAAAAGCCTCCGTTAAAAAAGGTGGTGAGTTCAGGATCTGCTCAATCTCAGCTTCTTTGAAGGTCAAAATGCTGCCAAGAGGAGTATTGCAGCCTGATTTACTCTTTTCGTAGACCTGTCAGTGCACCAGGAAGTACAGCAACCTAACACATCGATGGTGAAACGCATCCCCAGATCTCCCCAGAGAGGGTTTGTCCACCCCCAGAAAGATTTTTATTCAAGCTCCTAAAGCTTTGGGTAACCCTGCAGAACTTTTGACGAAGGAAGCCATTATAACAAAGGTGGCAAAACCCTGTGTAAAAGCAGGGTTCTTTTTCTTTTGTATTCCATTCACCTATGAAAATCATTGCCTTGGAAAGCTGTTAGGTGAAAATATTAAAGATGAAATTGTATATTACAGGGATAACTTGACTATTTACTGCAAGAAAAAATATTAAATAAAGGAGACAATGGAAGAGGTAAAACCACTTCTTCTACAATAGGATTCGCCATCTGTCTGTTGGAAGCTGGGAGGATGCCATCCTGTAACTAGGTCCAGGAGTCTTTCTTGCGTCTTCTTTTGATGTGTGTAGCACTAGCTTCTGTCAGAGGTTGGATATGAAACTTGGTGCTTATGGGTTTAACTTACTCTGGTGTCCAGTAATTTTTCTAAGCCTTTGAGACATGTCAACTATAGCAATAATCAATTCTATGTTCCTTTGCCTCTGTATGTTTAACCACAAGGGCAATGTCTAATACCTCTAAACATCTTGCTGAGAAGGAGTATCTTGCAGATCGTCATCAATGTAAACCATAAAAGAACAAACAAACAGCTATCAAGAATACATAGTCACAGGGATGGCTGTAATCAAAAAAATATTTCCAATTATAATTCCAGTGCAATTTAATTATCTAATTCATCATAATCAGCTTCAGACTGAACAGGTTTTTCTAAAGGCAATCTAAAATAATGGCAGCTGTTTTTCTCCATCACACTCATTTTGATTCTTCTTATCCAACCTGAATCAACATTTTGACAGGAAAAAAGTAAAAAGCTGTCAGGCAGAATTCATTGAGTTTTTTCTTTTCCTTTTTAATAGCATTGGGATAAAACAATGGGTGGACGAGTGAATCTTATGTGGGCTGGATAATATTGTAACTTTGAGGCCAGGTTACTGCACTGCAGGTCCTGCTGACAGCCGAGTAAACAAAGTGCCTGAGTTTTCAGAATTGGCTTTCCTGGCTTCCGGAGATTACCTGGGAGCTGCTGGGTGCTGAGCTTGTTTGAATTGTTGATCCTTTGTAAAGTTTGATCTAGTCTAATTTTAGGTGCTGTCAGTCAATGAAAGATATTTTCTGTTTCCCTTTTGAAATTGTTTCATAGTATTGGTTTTCAACTGTGTTACTCAGCTTACATTTTCACTTCCTTAATATCAGCCATTATTTCTAGTGAAAGCCTTTATGTTACACCAAATCTTTCCTTTAGCTGTCTGGCACTTATTCCTTTAAAACAGTGCTGTTGGTTATCATCTCTCTCCTCCTCTTGTATTTTTGTCTCTCTAAGTTGGAAATCCTCAGTTCTGTTAGCATCTTACATGGTGAGCCTCCTTCCAGGTTGGTAACTCTATGGGGCTTTCCAGGAACTCTTCAGCTTGCTCATTTTCCAGGAGTGGTTTGTTTTCTATCCATGCTTGAGTGCAGTTGTCTCTGATTTATATAGAGGTAGCTTGAATCAAGGCAGAGGAGGTGAATGCTCTCCCTACTGAGATGTCCTCAGGCTTGCCTGAATGTCTGGCCCAACCACACCTTTCAGTACAAAGCTGAGACTGTTGGGAGTCTTGTCATGCTCATCTGTGAACAGTTCTAGAAAGTCTCCTCTTGGATATATGAAGTAATTGGTGTATGTGGTGATGCCCCGACTAACTGATTTTTTAAAGTCAGGAAGGTTGCCACTCATGGCCTAAAGCTTTCATAAAATTGTTCATCATTTTACATGTTGATTTGAGAAATATGTGTCAGGATGAACTGTTTCCCTAGGTCTCTGCCCAATGACTTAGCTTTTGTCAATAATCTTAGACTTGACAGTGAACTAGGAGGGGCTTGTGTGTGTTCTGTGTTTCCCAGCATTAGCTTCTCCTGAGTTAACCTAAGAGACAGCTGAGAGTAGCTGGGGGTTTTCTGTGTCACAGAATGTCCGAAGGAGGAGGGAAAACAAACTTTTTCAAAAGACTTCTAGAAAAGAGAAGAGAAAAAACTTAAGATAACTGGAGAAGACACTTGGTAGGTTTATTAAGACATTATGTGAAAGCACCTCCTGAGGTAGCATGAGAGTGGCTCAGTATCCTCTGTTTCCAATAGAGGCCATCTGAAATGCCTGACGCAGAAAACTCTTGGTGATGAAAGAGCCCATAGGTTTTTGGAGAAGTGTTTTTGTCTCTAGAACTGACCCGTCACTGGAACATGATGGCTGTCAAAGCACACTGCAGTCTCAGTACTTTCCAGGAATGATTAATAGGAAAGGGGAAAGACCTTAGTTTTGAATGGGTTTTGAAATGTGTAATTATGGCCATTGGTCAAGCATTATAGTATATATTAAATACAAACTAGTATACATGCCTATAAAAACAAGTAATTTAAATTAAAGTGATGAGAAGTGCAAAATTGCTTCCTAGCTTTATGCTTAGATTTCAACTTCTTACCTATCACTTGAAAAATAAGTATGATTCAGCCCTACGGTTATCAAAGACACTAGGGGAGTGTTTGACATACGAAACAGAGATACTTTGTGCCACTTAAATACCCTTTCTTACCCAGAAATGTGCAAGTCTCCCATAGGTTCGGTGTTGTATCTGTCAGCTGTGTGTAGATGTCCTTGATGCCTAGAGTGTGCTGTGGCAATAACCCCTACCTTAAGGCAGCTAAAGCACCCCAGGAAGTGACACTAAGACTGAAATTTATTCCAGAGCTCTAGGTGCAATAATCCTGGATTAAAATTGTCAGCAGATTTCAAGATAGGGGGAAAAAAGAAGCCTGTTGAGGGTGTTAAAATCACATTAGCATAACATGGTAGTGTTCAGTTTACAAACCTGGATCTCTGAAGGTGTAAATGAACATCTGGTGCTGGTGCTAATTGCAATGATCTGAAGTAGGTGACTGTGATTTGGGAGGGAGAAATGAGCAAAGCCCTGCAGTAGTGCTATTGACATCTGAAAGGGGTAATTTTAGAAGTGTTCCTTGTTACCTGCGATGATTTTTTGTGTCTATTAACTTTCAAATCAGCCAGCTTACTTGCACGCTATGCCTGATCTTCTACTATTGACATGGCTTCAGTGTTTAAAATCTGCATTGCTAGAGGGACTATTGATTTGGGGTTCTTTTGCTTTCTTTGATTGGCCAACCTGAGACACGGTAAAGACAAGGTCCCCAAGTTTCTGAAAGCAGAGCGCCCCCTTTAGGAAAATTTATCAATTGCATCTCCACATCTGAAGGGGTTCCTGAAATGTGGGTGGAATAGCTCCTTTTTGTGGACACTGTTCCGATTGCATCCACCACTTTAGCATATATCTCACATCCCATAATTGTATATATCTTCTTGTTATGCCCAGTCTTATCCTTCCATGCATGCTATAAGCTACAAAATAGTTAACTCCACTGTTTTAGTGAATAAGGAAGATGAGGCCAAAAACATTTTGTTGAGCATCTCTCTGGTGAACCTAAATGCTTGTTTTTTCCCCACCTCCAAAGGGGTGGGGTTGGGTCGTAAGAACCCAATCCTATATCCCTCTTGAAACTTTTTCTTTTCACGTTACCTAATCCATTATGTGCTTTCAAATGATCAGTGTTAGTGTATTTATTTATTTGAAAATACAAGGGGAGAAAAGCCAAACTTCTAAAGCTCTCTCTTCTTTGGAGAGTCCTGATGGATGTAAGAAGGAGCTTGTATTGCTTGGATGTCTTATACTTTATAGAAGAATGACACTCATGCCTGAGAGTGAATAGAGTGGTTGTTAAACCAGAGGAAAGGCAGTGTTGAAGGAGACCTTTTTTTCACTATCACCATTGGTAACACTTTAATTTTTTTAAAGAGAGAAGGTAAAGAGACTATTGATTTCAAGCTAAAAGGCAGTATGGTTGTTGCTTCAACAGCCCTGTATTATTCAAGCACTATTTATGTCTTGCTTTTGAAATACAGCAGGGGGCACAGATCTGATTACTCTATTTCTGTGGAGACCAGGATTGTATATAGCTCAGAAATTTTCACTTAGCTCCATTCTGGTTTCTAGGCCAGGTAGCATCCCTTCAAAGTGATGGTCTTAGGAAGGGCTGCATCCATGCAAGGACCAAGCCCTGTGAGAGGGGGACAGGGCTGATGGCATGTGGAGAAATAACAGAACCTGACAGAGATGTATCTGTTGAAAAGCACAGTGGGTAAACTGCACTTCTCAGTCTACCTATTTCCAGTGAAGCTACTTTATAAAGAAATAGTGACAGGCTTGGTTCATCCAGGGCATTGAGTGACTGCCACTATCCTGAGTGTTGCATGTGGCTAGGTGGGACATATATTAAGCCAGTGCTTAGCAGCTCATGCCCATTAGACTATTACAGTGTCTCAACAGTTCCAGGTGGGATGAACTAGAGAAGCTCAAAGAAATGGAAGGACCTGTGGAGGAGACTTGAAGGCATCATGGAGCAGTCCAGCCCTCACATGGTGTGACCTTCAGGTCCTGTGCTGCTGGGAGGGAATAAAGTCCCCTGGCAAGAAGGCAGCAGTCTGAATGGGGGAAAAGACCTTCCACGTGGCCGCTGTTGTCACTGCTGCCTCCTTCCCTCTATTCGGAATAATGGTCTGAGATCTCCTTGTAATGTGCCCCCCATTCAGGGGCATATATCTCAGCTTTTGGAAGGAGATGGGTTATTGCACTGGGAATATGATGAGGAGACCTTTAGATAGCAGGATCTGTGATGCTAGTGTGTGCTAAATAGGGACTAGCCTGCTGTGTGAGTATGGCAGGCACAGTCTTTATGTCATGTTGTGATGGAGCTGCTGGTTATGCTCTTAGCATGGCTACCCATCATGTGGCAGTGAAAAGGATGGATGAGTTACTGGAAGCAGCAGTAGTCTTAGAATAGTGGATTTGAGAACAGGAGTTTACATGATAGCATTCTCTGAAATGCTGCTGGTGCCACAGGCAGAGACAGACGGAGCTGGAGAATCTCAGGTCATGGCTGAAAAGAAAATGGCAGAACAGAAGGACATCATATTCATTAGAAAATTGGGGGGGGAAATTGGAATAGGTGGAAGCTGTATGGGGAGAAAGAACTGAAGTGGAACCAGCCAAGAGGCATTTGAAATTGAAAAAAGATCTGAGGGACTTTTAAGAGTAAAGGCAAGGGGAGAGGTAAGAAATGTCGATGTGCTGAAGGAAGGTGCATCCTTTCAGGGTGAAGTTAGAACACTGTGTTATCCTAGACAAAGGGCAGGACAAGAGTTGGTAAGACTGAAGAAGGGAAGAAGAAATAGAAGTTTGAAAAGGTGAAGTCTCAGTTAATCAGGCCATTGGTGCAACCAGCCTGACCCCAAATGTGCGTATCCTTTCTGAGAAGGCTGGGAAGTAGCCAGGACTAATGGGAATATCTGTTACAAATTAAGACATTGATATAATAGCTATTCTAGAAACTTGTTGAAACAAGTTAAAAAATGAGACATTGCTGTATTAAGGTACAAAGTCTATAGAAATGACAGAGCAGGTAATTCCTTGGAAGCGAAGTTACGTACTAAGGAAGGCGTGTGGTGCAGGAAGCGAACTGTCAATGAGTATCTTTACGGATTAAAGTTCTCTTTAAGAATCAGGAGAACTCCTTGCTAAAACCATCCTATCAACCACTCGCTCTGGGTAGCCACAGTAGCTGTGAGGTGTGGAGATCAAGGTGCCTGTGAGAGGAGAAATGCCATGGTAATGGAAACCCGCATGGGATAAATGGGGAATGAGAGAAAAACAGCATCTTTGGACACAACACCTGTCTGAAGCAACTACTCCTCTGGACATAAGGAGACAAAATTCTTGGTACAGATCAAGTAAAGCACAAGAGTCTGCTTCAAATTTTAGCTTGCCAGAGCTGTATGTTGCGGTAGGGATCATAATGTCCTTGGAGGCAACATCCTGTAGTGGACATTTTTCCACAAAAATAAAGCCTCAGACCATCAGAACAGGCAAAAATTTCATCCAACGACTGTTTACCTTTTAAACAGAATTGAGAAAGCTCATTAAAAGGAAATTTTCAGAGACTGTCTTAAAGGAAGTGCTGTTTCTGGGAATGGGAAAGGAGCTGCACCAAATATTAGAGCATGAGACTTTTCCACTGTTTGTATTATCGTAGTGTTTAGGAGACTTAGCTAGTGATAAGGATACCTTTTAGCAGGCACTGTATATCAATACATGCAAAAAAGACAGCATCCGTCCTAGAAAGTCAGTACTCCAAGAGGAGAGTGTCAGGAAATACAGGGTACTTTTGAGGAGCATTTTTCTAAGTCAGATGAAAGTATGAGCTCCTTGGTGAAACTGGAGCTTGTGCAGGGTTCAGTTAGGGTGGAATTTATCTGTCACAGGAAATATATGCTTTAAAAATAACAGAATTGCTAGCCATGGTAACGCTTTTCGCCTTTGCTTTTTGAAGCATGAGTTCCACAAAACTTTATAAATTGTATATACACCATAAATTGTACCTGTATGAAAAGGGTCATGTTCAGAGGTACTTGCTGTATTGCGTTTGCTGTCTCATGATATAGCTTATAATGTTCTATTCAGGGTGAAACAAACCTGATAAATTGTCTCTTGCAACGAAAGGACAAAAGATTTGAGGAAAAGGGACCCTTAAAATGAAAGGGACTGACTGTCTCTCACACTTTGTAAATGTTAGTTCTTCCCATGCTAAGTAGGATAACACAGCTATTCTCATCAGGTTCAGCCAGTTCAGACTCTGTGATCCCATCCAGCTGTCTTTTTCCTAAATAACCCAGTCTGACCTACAAGCTGTTACGCTCATCAATGCCGTTTTGAGTTTTTCCATTTAATTTCTCAAAATAAATTTTTTATAGTAAATACCTTGTTTCCAAAGGATGTGTGTGTTTTTCAACACCCCTCCCCAAAACCCCACAGTGCCGTGATGCACCCCAGTGTGCTGCCAGGAGCTTAGGTAGGGAAGGGCCATGGGGCATCCAGAGATCTGAGCTGCTGGCGAGGATGGAGACTTGGGGATCTGGACCTACAATTCAGGCACATGCCATGCTTTAACCTGAAGTGATTTGTGTTTGTTTTCTGTAAGGTTTTCAGGTTTGATTTTGTGTGTGTGTGTGCGCGCATTTGCCAGAGGTCAACTTTCTTCTGCAAAAAAGTGTTTCTAAAATGAATTTCCAGGGTTTAACATGGAGGAAAGGTCAAGAATTGCTTTCTGGGCTGTGCTAAGGCAAAATAAGTAAGAGGAATAGGATGAAAGTGAATTAAAGAAAATGTCAGGGAAGACTTTCTAGCAATGAGGTTTCTAGTTTCTCGAGGGAATGGTAGGTACTCACCTCTGTAAAATCCTTTAGGACAGAAAAGAGCAAGGCACTAGGTCAGCGCTGTTGTGTCTTCTTTCAGCATCACTTGGTCCCACTCGCTAGACTTAATTCAGTATGGAAAGAGAAAATCTCCTCCCCTGTTGCTACCAAGGACTCCTGTAGGGGCTGAACTTGTGCAGACCCAGCTGCAGGTAATAGGAAATAAGGCTACCTCTTCTGCATGGGGTTGCATCTCTATTCCCTCCATGGTCATCATCTTGAAGTACAACATCACTTTCCCATATGGAAGAGCAGAAGCCCTTAGAGGTTGCAAAACAGCAAATTAAAATAAGATTGTGCATAGGCAGTTTAGCATTAAAGATGAGACAAGTTATTACAAATTCTGCAAACACAATTAGCAAGCTTCCAAGGTGAAAATACGCATTTATGGCCTTGCCAGATTGCCTGGATGTAGCACAGCTGCACACTCTGATACACATTCTGCAGCACTCTGAACCAGCAGTGTTCACCATGTCGGCTGTGCTTTAATTCTTGACTACTCAAGTGGATGGTTGGGGAGCTGATCTTAATGGTGTACAACAAAAGACTGGAGCAAAAACATTTACAAGTAGCTTGACCAATAGAAACTGTGGCCTTCTACACAATAACATTCTGCCTCAGAGAGCTCTGCATAGAGGCTCGGCGCTTTAAGCCCATGAACCTCTTATGAAAAAATTTAATTTATGTTCTACTTTGGGCAGTTCAGCACTACCTGAGAGGCATGGAATTGACTGGGGATGGGACTATCAAGTTGTTTCTCTGGAGCTCTGAGATGTGGGCAGTGTTTTCCCTATACGTGAGATGCTGCACATTAACAAATACAGCCAATCACAAAGTAGATCTTTTGTTTTATGGAAAATACTTAATTTTCATTGAACTGAAAAAAAAGGTGGAATTTATTTTTGTATAGTTGTTTTGGTTGCTCTCGCAAAGCTGAAGCTCTCTTTTATATTGTGCTGTACTAAAATTTTATATATATGTATTTACATATATGTTTAGGAAATGGGGTGTTTACACAAACAGCAGTGTCAAACTGATTTCCTGTTAAATAGTTCTACTGCAGTTACTGATCAGTCTATCTCTTTTAGCAAACTACAAAGGAAAATGTTTTGAATTGCGAATATAGTCTTGATATCCTAGCAGAGATAAGAAAAAACAATCCTTTTAATGTGTTACCAAATTTCACAAATTACCTTTCATATTAGTAACTGACTTGAAATAAAAGAACATTGAAAACACCCTTTGTATTTAGTTCAGGATAATAAAAGTAGAAGAGTTTCTATGGCATGTTAAGCCTTTACTCATTTCTTATCAGAAGTCCTAAAAATGCTGAGCATTGTTCTTAGAACAATTTGATAATGCGTCCTCTATCCAACCCCTCCAACCAGTGGGGATAAAAGTAGCCCATTTTAAACAAGAAAAATAATAGCATCAATAGAATATAGTACAAATCAGTCAAAAAAGCCCTTCACTTGCTAGGTGTAGTTTTGTGTGCTCCAGTGGTAAGGAGGTAAACCTTAATACCACCTCCATGCTCTGACAGGAAGAAAGACTTTTTTTTTTCCAGCTTTCTCCCCTTACTGTCATGTTTTCTGGAAATAAAAAGTGGAGAAGTATTTTAAACATACTTTTTTTATTAGAAATTGCCTCTTCTCAACCATGATAACTTGGTGGAAAAATGCAATGATGTTTTACAATTATCCCTGATTTTGTGAAACTAAATTAGCATCCACTGCTAATAAGTGGTTTTAAAAAGTTTTGAAACTTTGAATTAATAGTCTAAAATGCCCTGCTATTGCCATGATAGATGAGAAGGGAATGGTTTCATGCATTTAATTAGGTTTCTGTAGAAGGGAGAGGGGTTGAGTGCAGTTCCTGTCTCTGTAATCTCCTTAAAGGGCTTAATTTTAAGAGCCTAATGCATTTGAGGCTGGATAGTTTTGAGGAGTAGGAAAGAGGCATAATGCAGGAGACCCTACTGGACTCTCTCCTGGAGAGAAGCATAATGCAGGAGAGCCCCACTGGACTCTCTCCAGGAGACCACGTTGTTCCTCTGTGTCAGACGAGGCTGGCCCAGCCGATACTCTCCTTGGCATCGTCCATCTGCATCTGAAAAAATACTGTGTGAAGAACAGTCCGAGACAGCATCCTTTGGGGGTGGGGGGGTGGGGGGAACACCCTCAGCAGCACCAGAGCTCCCTACCAGGGCCCCAGCCCTTCTGGGATAGACAATGGTGAATGCCGTTTCTCCCAGATCTTCATCAGCTTTGAGCTCTCTTCCTCACCAGTTACAAAATAAAAGGTCCCATTCCACCCCATCGTAATGAAACATCAGAAATTCCTAAGTACTAATGATTCAGGCTTTCCCAGTGAAGTCAAATCTATGCATTTCTTTTTCAGGGAGTGGTATTACTTAGTTCTCCAGATCAATGCCTGTGTTGTTGGATTGTGGTTACTTATATGGGGCTAAGAAAGAGCAAGCCCAGAGCTTTGCTTCAATCGAATGACCTTGAGAACTTGGAAAGCAAGATGAGCTCTTGAGGTGTAAGGAAAGCAATGTTTTTGGTAAACAGATGTTTAAAGTTTCATGGAAGATGCATAAATCTTCTGTTCATTGACAAACCCGGTCTTGGCCTGTGCCTTATATCAAGCTTGAAGGTTTTCAGCTACACTCATGCTGTCTGTCTGTCCACAGAGGTAGGAAACTGCCCTCTGCATTTGCTGCTAAGGAGTCATAGCTGGAGGATGTGTATCAACTCTCCTGCACCCTCACTTCTCTTAAGTACAGCATGTGCTTAATTTCAGTGAGGGAGGAGGGAGAT
Organism: Dromaius novaehollandiae; assembly: GCF_036370855.1. Classification (NCBI taxonomy): domain Eukaryota; kingdom Metazoa; phylum Chordata; class Aves; order Casuariiformes; family Dromaiidae; genus Dromaius; species Dromaius novaehollandiae. The sequence goes on from NC_088101.1 coordinate 2,986,602, forward strand.
TCCTTTGTTGCATTTAGTTGGAAGACCAGATTTTTAAGAGTACTTAGATGTTAAATGTGCACCAATCCTGCTTATCGTAAGATCCCATCTCAAGAGGTGCTAGTGGCTAGGCACTGAAGTTCTGTTAAAAAAAAAATGGAGAGAGAGAGAACAAACCTGTCTCCCCCTGTGAATCAGGCCTCTAACCCTTATTTTCAGGATCATTGATAAAGAGTAGGCACCTCATTTTCATGAACTTTGTAGGGCAAAGTGAATGCCATAGATAAATGCACAAAGCCAAATTCCTCTAATTTCATGTTGCAATACGGTGAGACAACTTTACATAACCCCCTTCTGATTTTTGTGCTAGTAATGATTCAGCTGCAGTAAAGTGCCATCTTTGTTGCTGTGCAAGCGGTCTTTTGAGGTCCCAAAAGATATGAAGAGTTTCTTCTGCAGGAAGATGTTTCTGCAGCCCAAGAAGAGGGAAAAGAATGCAAAGAAAATTTAGCTTTAAGTAAAGTTTGCCATTCTGTATTACTTAAAAAAGCACTTGAGCACCAGACTAATTTTAAGGAAAACAGCAGGTACAAAAATTTTGTAAGGAGCAACTGAAGAAAACTTACTGGACCTTAGACTCTAGCTTTCTACTGCTGTAGGAGCCAGGACATAGCTGTCTGTTCCCACATACTTTTAGCTCCCTCAAGAAAGCAGCTGTGTTTCTTATTGCCATGACTCCTACTCTTGAAAAGTTTCCCTGCTTTAATGGTTAGAGATTTTTGCATGATTCCTATCCTCCTCGTTCTCTTTCTCTTATTCAGTACCACTGTTCTTACTGAAAACTGGGCCGGTGTTTGTTTGGTTTTGGGAAGGATGTTTAATCATGATTCAGTCTTTTCTGGACAAATGCCCTCTTCCCCTTTTTCTTTTCTTGCTTTCTACAGCTAGATATACTTTTACTATTTTTCTTAATTTCTATTCAAGAGCTAGCTCAACTTGAGTTTTGGTAATATTCGCATAAGCCCCACACTTTGCTTGTCAGTCCCTTTTCCTTCTTTTAGTAGGCTCACTGCTTACTATTAATACACTTAAATCTGCTCAAGTCTGCAGCCTAGTCCTACAGATTTTCTGCCTTGCGTGAGAGGCGTCTTAAAAGAAATGAATTCTGAGTTTCCTTCGTGTTTCAATACTCATGTTTGTCAGTCTGGTTGACTTCTCTGGTCTGTTTTGTTCATTCTTAAAGTGAAGTCTTTCCAAGTTGAAAGCCTGTATTGCTCTCTTGCTTATTTTTGCACTAAAATTAAACTAAATTAGCTAGGTCTCTACCTGCATGTCTTTCTCCAATGCTACATTCTCTTCTGTGAATCAAAGCAATTTACAATATTACATAAGAAAAGAGGCATGGGAGAGCCCACAGAGGCTACAGTTAGGCTATTTTTGGCCTAAAATGACTCTCCTTTAAGCCTAGAGGAACTAATCTTCCTAAGCTGTAGTTAAAGAAGGTCTCTATAGGGACAATCTGAAGCCGCCTATGATAGATATATGCTCTCAATTGCTTCCAAGAGAAGCTTGTTGTTGTTTTCTGTAAGAGGGATTTGGAGAGACTAGCGAACTAACTTCAGCAGCCAGGTGTCTGACACTGAACAGTGGGAACGTGGGCCATAATGACAGTCATCCAAGTAGCAGAGACTGGGATCCTGAGGCCTCTGGGAGCCTCAGCAGAGCCTGCAGACTTGGAGGGGCAGATGTGGCCAAGCTTGACTTCTCTAGCTGACATCCGGGTTTCTTTAGCTTGCTTCTCACTGAATTTGTTTCATCTTTTGTGGAAATCATGAATCCACAGGAAACCAAGCAATGCAGTGGTTGATTTTATTCTATTGAAAGGTGGCAACAGTATGTTCCACATAAAAATTGCTGCAAATTCTCCCCTCGGAAGATGTTTTCTAATAGGGACAGGTCAATGAACAAACGAATGAAATGTTAGTGGTCATCAAAGTTTGGCCTACAGTTTTCTGGACACTGCTCTTACTTAATGTGCTGTTCAGTATTACTGTTTCTGCACACTGGAAGAGTTCTGTGGGAAGGCAGGGAGAGGGTTCCCTTTTAAAATTGCTGAAGGTTCATGTTTTAGACGTTATTTGAATCACAGAAAACAGGAAAGTTCCAAAAGCCACTTGATGTTGAGCAGGATTTTTTGGTCTTGCCAAGTGGTAAAGCAGAGTCATTGAGTACACAGAGTAACACTGTTGCTCTTTGGGACTTTTTGGCTCTCTCTGAGCAGGTAGACGTGAAGCATTTGGTGTTCAGCTCTGATGTGAAGGCAGCAGCCTCCTGCAGACACTGCCTGAAGTTGAAGCACAGACGGGCTTCAGAGATGATCTTACTGGCTCTTCCTCTGGGGTGTAGCAGTCAGGAGGGACGAAGGTTGTCCTTCCTGCTCAACCCTGTCCTTATGGGTGAGTTCATTTCTTCTTATATAAGCCAGTTTTATGGGTTTTTAGCCAAGGGAAATTACTGAATGGTGCAGAGAAGTCAAGAGAGTAAAGATAAAACTAGCAGTTGCTGCCGAATAGGAGCACAGATATGAGTGGAGCAAATGAGTGGACCTGTCCAGTCAGGGTGTTTGTCCGTGGCAGTGGCTGACACCAGATACTTGAGGGGAAGTTGTCTGCCCTCCTGCAGAAAGCAGTTATGGACCAATCCACACTCTAGACCTTTGCTGTTCAGCACTGATACTGCAGTGATGCTTAGAAGACCAGTGTGGTGGGTTTTTTTCTAGACTATTTATTTTCAACCTTCTCAATTTGCAGATCTCTGGAAACTTTCCAGCGCGGGTGTGGACCCTAGTTGAGCAAATTTCAGCTTTCTAATAACGGGCTTGCTTTTCTTCATTACCTCTGCTGCCATAATTAAGCATTTCTGCTTGAGTGATATGAAAAACCCTAAATGTTTGCACAATTCCCAGCATTAGTGGTGGTGGATTCAATAGGCTGCTATAAGTGCAGTGCTGGCAACCGTATTACAAGTTTTAGGCTGCCCTCCTAAAGAGAAAACATGTGCATTGTACTTCTAACAAAGCTTCATCTTCCCCTTTTGAACTGAAGAACACATTCTCTGAGAAGCTGTAGGAACTGGTGAACTTGGTTTTATGCTTATTTCCTCTTGTAACTGAAGGGCTGCTACAGGAAAAGGATGCCAAGAGGTGTGAAACATTTAGCAAATGCTTCTAACCCTTTCCAGGAATTTTGCTGGTGATGTTAACAGAGCAGAGCATAGGCAGAGAGTTAATTTGCAGCTGTGTCTGCTTGTTGGTACTCATTTGCAGATCCTCCCCATGTTGGGGTGCTCAGTTGGGGGCGAGAGTCCTGTGCTGCTACAGTCACACCAGCTGGCTGGGATGTCGGAGGAAACACAGCAGCATTTTGAGCCTCTCCACACATTATGCCTGACTTCTTCTCTTCAATACTGCTTGAAATCACTGCTAGCCTGGGATGATCAGAGGATCATCTGGGCATTTTCATGTCAGAAGTCTGCTGTTGCACAGCCTTAGGACGCTGGCATGATACACTTAGTCCCTCTTGCTTTCTGCAAGCAGTATGTTACAGTTTCTGTGGATGTTGATCTGTTTTGTTAGGGATCTTAAGTTTGCTATAGGGTGAGGGGAGGATGTTCTCTGGCCTGCATCATGAAGATTTATATAAAGAATATGTTTTGTGGGCTCTGCTGAGTGAAGTGGCCATGCTAATTTTGTCTGCAGGAACCTGGACAATCCTCCTGGTCCCATATCTTTTTTTTATTTTTCTTTTCCCTGCTTGATGTTCATTCTAGTTTTGACATAGTCAACTTTCCCAAGCATCCTTCCCCCATTGTCCTCAGTAACATCTCAGCTGCAGAGCCCAGAAACACTTCTTAGCTCCTGGATTTGTTTTTGTATTTAGATTTGGCTCTTGAAGTACTGGACATGCTTGTTAGTGCCAAGAATCAAACTCCTTTCTTGCTGAGAAATAGGGTTTTATAAATAAGTACGTTCTCTGGGAAAAACTCCTGTTAGGTGATGTTTTCTTCAGGGAAAATCAGAACAAAAGAATTGTTTTGTTTTAGCTTAAAATGAGCGTCTTTGGGGACCTGAGCTATTGTGGTGCCATTAAGCTGTAGCCATTAAAGCTCCCACTCCTTCCTAAGGCCTGGCTCCTAGCTTGACTAAAATTCCCAGTATTTGCCGTGATGGTGCACGTTGGCTGTGCTGCTCCCAGAAGTCCTGTGGAGTAGAAATCAGCTCTAATATTATCTTGCACAGCAACAGCAGTTGTTGTAAAAGGGCCGTATTAAAATTATGAGGATAAACTTAAAAGTCATATATCCCTTGATTTCTTCTCATTATTCTAAACTCATTCTTCAGTTCACCCATTTTTCTGCTCTGTCTCTTGAGTTTTCACTTTCCAGCTGATTGCACCAATTTTCCTGGAGCTTCTTATCTAGCTTCAGTCTTTGAGGACATCCTTTCCTCTCTTTAGGCTCTCAGTCCCTGTCCTTTGCTACAGCCAGTTGTGATTTTGGCGTCGCTTCCGTTTCCTCTCCCTGCTGAATCCCAGTGCTAATTCCTCTCTTTTGCAAGATACAGCTATACAGCTGCTAATTTCCTAGAAGTCTCAACCCAGCATGTTGGGTCACGGGATTCTTTTTTTTTTCTCTGATGACAAGGAAAACTTCCTCCGTATCTTCAAAGCCATCCCCTGCAAAATTGTAAGATCCGGTTCTGAAACATCACTGCTGCTCAGTGAAAAAGTTGTGTAAATCTGAGTTGGTTATTTATTTTTAAAAGTGGGAACAAATGTATTTTCTCTGATAAAGCCTGTTTCCAATTTTCAGAAACAATGGAACAGTTTTTTTTGAAGCCCCCTCCCATTGCCACCCTCCCCTATACAAGCCTGAGATAGACACACAGCAAAGGAAATTGCTGGCAAATCAGTTAATTTTGCAAAGTTGTAAGTAATTGAAACAAATTCTTATAATGAAACATGTCAGACAGCTTTAAATGTCAGTATTACTGCCAGCTCCATCTATATTATCCTGCGTTTTCCTCATGCTGTTCTGACCTTGCTTTTTTTTATTGAATCCAGATTTTTCCCTTTCCTACTGGCAGGGCCTTTGATTTCAGTGTCAAAGAATGAAAGGTATTTTGAAAAGCATTAGGATGCTGCTGCCAAACATCCTCTCCAGAAAACAAATGTCATGGCTAAATCGTAATGTAAACAGAACCAGTTGGTACCATACTGATTTGATCTTGTTTAGGTGTGATAAACATATGGAAATCATTCCACAACCCGATACAATTGCCAAAATGTGTGGCAAAAAAGTCTTGATCTGGTTCCACAAACAGAACAAATGCTTCCCCATGTCTTTGGAAGTGGAGACTTGGAGCTAGGTGTGGGGCGTTTGTTTTGAAAGTGGTTGCTCAGCTGTGCTTCAGCTGCGCTTTGTGATGCTGCAGTATGGAGAAATCTTCAGTTTATTTTCATCACAAATGATCTTTTTGCCTAATGAAGCTGCTTTCCTGATCAGTACCCTATTAATATTTTAATACCATTTTTATCATCTCATGCTATTTCAAAAGGGATTGCACTTCTATGCGCAAGAAGAATATTTTGACTTGTGTTATGAACATATTTTTCGTATTCTTAAGGACTGTACTCTAGAGTGTTTGGGGATTTTTTTCTCTTTCTGCTGGTGGTGGAAGAAGACATCAAATGTAGACACATTCTTTCCCTAAGAGGCAAAGCATCCTGGTGCAGAAAGCAGCTGACTGTGGGTAGTTCAGAAGATTTAGTTTCTTCTCCTGCTTACAAACCATTTCTCCTTCTCTATGCTTTGGTTTCCCTCATCAGTAATACAGACTGGACTGCATTTTGTCAGCTACTTTAAGAACTGCTAGCAAAAGCTATATGTAAAAGTGAGTTTGCCATATCTTCCTCTGACACGTTTGGTCCTGGTATTTATCAGATGTAAGTAGGCCTGATTTAGTGCCGAGATCTGTTTATGCCCTGAATAATAGGTTTGTATTTGGTGTGTGCCCTTCATTGTTGAAATACATACTCAGAGATTACTTCAATGCTTGCAGATCAAGATAAAGCATGCTCCTCAGCCTATATTGTCAACCTGGGTTATTTAACAGTCACTTAATCAGATAATGCAGCTATAAACCTAGAGACTGAGATTGGAAATGCATGCAGTAAACGCACTCTTTTCAACTTATCTAATCTCTTGTACAAAGTGCTGCTGTTATTGCTTTGAGAGTGGGTATATTTGCCAGACTCTTCTGCTGATACTTTTTGTTGGATGATGTGTATTTGCTGGCACAGCAAGCAGCAGTATCACCCTCTGGTAATAGTTCACAGACACTGTCTTAGAGGTCGCTGGGTGATGTTTTTGCATCCCACCTTTTTGGTGACCGTTCTCACAGGAAACTGTTATGACAGAGATCTGATGCACTGTTTTGTGAGATTTTTGCCATCACAGCCCCAAGCAGAAGTCTTAGAGCAGCTGTTTCCTCCTGCCAAAACAGAAGGGTTATTAGCTAGGTGATGGGGGTAGCAACTTTGTTTTGATTTTTTTTTTTTAATCTAATCTTTTATATTTGAAAGAGTCCTGGGCACAAAGAGTTTCCAGAGCTGTTAAGAGAGCCTGACCTTTGTGTTTGCCCTAACTTCTGACTGGTTTTGAGCAGATGGTCTTTGTATCCCCAAGACCTCCCTCATTCCAGAGTTTAGCTTCATGCAGAGCCTTCTGTATGTATACAGCATGCACTCTTCTTTCCAGGAATTATTAGTTTTTGGAGGTGCTGCCTCTCTTCTCCAGCCCTGGCTTTGTAAGATATGTTTCCTAACAAACGAATATTCCCCTCAACAAAGAGGAGCCAGATGCTTGGAGAGACTTCAGTGTAACTGTAGGAGTGGGGAGGCATGAACAGAAACAGCTGCATGTGGAGTTATCTACTGGGATCAGTACCTAGGAGATAAAAACATTTTTCCCCAAAGAGGTTGAAATAATAGTGCTTTCCAAAGGCACTGGATGTACTTGCTTCCCCAGTTGCTCTTGGTCAGATTCCCCAGACGCGCAAAGCAATGTCACTGCTGGTTGTCTGGGGCAGGGACTTGGGGGACTTGCTGTTTTGAACGCCCCCTCTCCTGGGCTCTGCCATCTGCCGTGGGCTTGCCCAGCATGGCACCTGCTGGTGCTCTGGATTTCCCAGCCATCCCCTGTGGCTGGTGGTAGATATACTCAGAGGAGGCTGCGTGCCCATTTCTTTGAGTGAAAAGCTTTCTCTTTTAAATTAGGCTGTTTCTGTGGCTTCTTTGTTCTCGGTGTCAACAAAGAGCCTGTACTAACTGCTTAAATGTATTAAGCATCTGTTTGGCTCTGGACGACAGTATGACTGACCTGAAAATCATTGGAAGTAGGATAAATAGAAACTACATAATTCAAATCTCTTTCTGTTTCTCCATTGTGCTTGAAACTAGCCATTAACATACTCTGTCATTCGAGTAGATGAGCTTCTGACTAATGTATTCCTGTGAGTACAATTCTGCAGCAACCTATTGATCTCTGTGGAACCACTTGCAGACTACAAACTTGAATCACAGACTTAAACTTCAGCTGGATTGGGGCTTCTGTTCTATGCATGACCCCCCCTTCCAAAAGTCTGTTACAAGCTTTACTGTCCAGCCATGCTTCCTTGCCTGGCATATGTAGGACTTTTTCACTTCAGCACATGTTGTAAGATAACTATACTGCTGAGTAAGAATAGTACTGGACTATGGTGTATTCAGCTAGCCTTTCATTTGAGAGACAAAAATCCAACCCCATCAGAGACAGGGAGGCCTTCTGGGCAACCACCATGTTTTATCACCTTGTAGTTAACACCTTTTCGATTCCAGCTGCTTTTCTGGCTTTTTTTGAAGAGCATTGAAAGTTCTGTTCTGTTTGGAGTCTGTTGGTACAGATTCTACTGCTTCATGAAGTCAAAGTAGAAATTATATGAATGAGCTGGGTTTAGGAAGCTATTTATTGCCTTCAGGAAGCTTATAAGCTGCCGTGAGTGCTACAGTGACAAGCAGTGGCAGCTAGAAATCCCCAGTCATGAATCATCTGAAGGTTTGCTCTCTCCTGCAGGCAGCACTGGCTCCATGATTGCTGAAATTTGCACTGCAAGGGAGTGGAATACCTGGCAGAAAGGTATCTTGGGGATTCATCAGCAGTTTTCTTAATTTTTCTTGCATGTCACTCTAGGGTATATGATTTGGATGGCAGTAGCAGCATCTCCTCAGGTGCGCGTGTAATGGAGAATAGCTGTGTGCCAAATGCAGGGTGCGCTCAGGTGTAGTTGTTCTTCCTTTTGCCTGTTTTGTTTTATAAGCTCTTTGGCACTGGAGTAGTCTTTACTCATGTGAGTAATCCCTTAGTTTCAGCAGGGCTTATCCTGCAAGCATGGATCAAGCCCTTCACTTGATGTATTTGCCCTGAGATCAGTTGTGGAGAGAAGCGGTTGCCTGCTTCTCCCATCGGGAAATGAAGATGACCTTAGGGAGAAGGAGACTCCAAGGAAAGGATGCAAATACCAGCTGAAATTATTCATATCTACTGTTTACCAGAGGGGCTCAAAAATGCTGTTTAAATATACTAAGAATAATTGTTTGAGGAGAGAGGAAGTTGTTAGCAGTTTCCTGGGCTTTGAGCTACTCTTCATTCATCCACCAAAGAGAGAAATTGTCTGTTTTTGGGGGGGTGGAGGGAAGGAAACAGGGAAGGGAGCGTAAAGTTTGCAGAAGAGATCCTTTGTCAACAAGAGCTTTGGTTTTTGTGGAAAAGCTATTTTCAGTGTTTTGCTTGAAAAACTGAAACGAGCTTTGCAATTAACAGTTATTTTTGCAGAACCCCTCAGCATCCACTCGATTGAGTTTTTGGTATGCTAGATGTCTCTAATGGTGTTTTGGTCTCCAGTGGCATTTTTCTTGGAAATTCTTTCTCTGAATAATGAGACAAAGAGGAACTGCCATTGTTGTCTTCACACTGTGAAGTGATTCACCGTGTGAATCAAGTGAGGCCTTGATTTCTGGCTTTTGAAGTCACCTTCAAAACACAGCTTTTGGAGAAGACTGATGTGTGAGTGATACATAGTATGCACAACTAGTTGAAGATATAAATGACCTACACTTAATTAGCTGGCAGCAGATAATGAGTGCTGGCCTTATCAGTATAATTTATTTCAGTAGCTTTACTTATCAAAAGATGTACAAAATCACACAGTTATGTAAAATCAGCACATAAAATCAGTAGGTTAGACTTCAGAGGTCCTGAGACATGAGGGACTCCCACTTAAATGTTTATTACCCAAATTCTGAATCTCTTATGTCAGCAAACCTGTTGTTAAAACCAAGGGAGTTGTGGGTGCTCTTTCTGAAGTTCTCACTGCTTCCTGGTACTTCTGCCTGAGGAACTGGAAGCTTAATTCCAGATACCCAGATTTGAAGCACTCTGTAGCCTTGGCCAGAAATATGACAGTAACTTTAAGCTGCAGCCTTTGTAAATTGTATGACAGCTTTGGTAATGTTGTAGTACAAATAGAAAAGAACTAGGCCCAGGGGACCTAGTTAACTAGGTGATTTGTTGCTTGGCAAAAATAAATGAATTATTAGTCTATGAAGATACATGTAGCAGTTTGTTGTTTTATGCAGAAATGTAGCCCTCTGTGAACTGGGAAATGTAAAGATCTAAAGGCTCATTAGGCTAAAATACCGGTAGTCTAAGTTTAAAGATTGTTATGGTACTAAATGTTTTATAGGACTTTTGCGAAGTTACCATATTGTCACTTTGTGGCACTCTGATTCTGACACAGAAATACTGCATGTGGTGACTGGTGAGTTGATAGAATGGAGGCTACGAAAAGTTGTTTCAAGGTATGTTTAGTTTATGAACTGGGAAAGGTTATGCAAATGGCAAGATGAAAGGATAATCTGGCACTGCACTCAAGAGCAAGCCTTGGCTTCAGGTGCAAAGCAGCAAGCAAAGCCCAGGAGGTCAGCGTAGAGGAACGCAGGAGCAGAGCCACAGTCTCTTGGTCTTGGGGCCATTCGTGTAGAGCCCTGTGGCACTATGGAAAGCCCTTTTGATGGCATCAGGGCTCCTTCTCTGGGTGCCTGTTACATCCTGTTTTCTTGCCTTTTCTTTTTTCCTTTTCAGATTATTTCCTTGTCTCTTTACCTTCTCGGTTTCTTGTAAGTGTTCTCGGCTAAGGTATTCTCTTTTCACATCTTAGTTTCCATCTCGGGGGGCCAGAAAGGGTTGGTTTGGTTTTGATTTTACCATTGCTATTTTCTTAGCCATTGTATGCTTGAGCCTCTTTTACAGCCAGCCAAATTTACTGCCTCCTCCTCACTGCTATTTTCTTCATTTGTTTCGCTTCCCCCCCACACCTTTTCCCCATGGCTCTCCATTTTCCATTGTCTTTGTTCTTTATTTCCCCCCTAAGATATCCTGAAACAGCTCAGGGAAGATGAAGCATTCAATCTTGTTTTCCATCTCCAGCCAGCACTTTATTAATAACCCTGTATTTATTTAGCATCTAGAGCCTGCCAAACACAGGCATTCATACACACAAAGCGAGCCACCGGTGTTCGCTGTCAGGATAATGTCTTCCCGGAGGCTCACCTTCTTCTGCCAAGCCTAGCTAAATGCTTCTTTGTGGAAAGAAAAGGCTGCTCTCATTGAATGATGTTTGCGCTCCAGTGTCTTCCTGAGGAAAAATGAATGTGGGTCAGGAATGATCCTTGGCCCTGCCATCCCTACAGCAGATTGTGCTGGTGCAAGGGTTGCATTTGCAAGTGAAGCAATGAGTGAGAGCTGGCTGCAGAGCTGAGATTGCAGGATCCAAGGGTGTAAGGAGGGGCAGATAAAGGACCCAGAGTGGTGCATGGACCTCTCAGTTGCCCTAGGAAATGTCTGAGGCCTGGTTCATACCACGGTGGGAAGCTTCCGGGTGCAGCTGACTGCTCCCCACCATATGTCCACGAGGGCAGAACTCAGCCCCCTTTGGGGGGGTACTCCTTCCTGAGATCCCGTGCAGAGAGAGCCCGGCGTCTGTGCCTGGGGAGTGCAGTCTGTTCGGCCTGGGGGAGGCCACTGGCAAGTGCCAAAAATGTGGTTTAAATGGCAGTGCATACCATTTTGCTTGGGAAGATGTGGCTGTTTTGGTCCAATCTGGTACAAGCCAAGGTTGCTATCTATGCAGAAGTGTGAGGAGCTGCAGGGCCGACTTCAGGTGTGTTGCATGGGCTCACTCTTGAGCTCAGTGCTTAAGGGCTACAGTTTGCCACAACTGACTGTGTTAATTGGCTGTCTACTAAATAAACTGGGCCAGAGCCTATACCCTGGCCCTGAGGATAAGCAGAGTGATGTGGCTCAGCTCACATCTGTGTAACTAAATCCTTCTCTTTCCCCTAGAAGTGGTGGCCTCATCCAGTCTGCCAGCTGAGAACAGTCTTGGATATCTCCTGGCTGTGTCCTAATACTATTTGGGACATTCCTAACTGGCCTGGCCAAATCCATGCCAAAACTGTTCCACCAGTTGCACAGCCAATTGTGTGCCAGTGTTAGAGCTCTCTTGCTTCTTTTTAGCGGCACAGAAACTGCCACTGAGTCCAAACTCTGTCTTCTGGAGGAGAGGCAGTGCCAAGTGCTGGATGGATGTACTTCCCAGCAGACTTGGGAAGGTGCAGCTGAGCTTCCCAGCGAGAAGCCAGCTGGGGATTGCATGCTGGATGTGCCTATGGACTGCACGATGAGTCGAGTTGTCTTCAGGGGGCTCTCCGTCTGTGAAAGCTAAGCTGGCTTTGACTATCCGAGTTCCTGCAGGAGGGTGCCTGAGCAATGCAGGAGCATCTTAGAAGCATAGAAGAGCATTGTTAGATGCTGCACGGCTTTGTTCATCTCTTCTGCCCCCCTTCATTGGTCATGCCACTCTACAGATCAGAGAAGGTCTGTTCCTCTGTTTGTGGAGCTGCAACATAAGAAGCCCTAATCTCTTGTGAGGCTGGAACATCTTCCAGTAATCCCACTAGAGCCCATTGGCTTCAACAGGCTTTAAAAGGTAGGCTGTAAAGCTGGTAGGTTTGTGAAATCGAATCCTGTTATTTTCCAAATGTCACTGAACATGTGCTCCCTTGCTATGGGTTACTGTTGAGAAAGAGGGGGTTAGAAATGTGTTCAGTCTGGAAAAAGCGATGGGCTTCCCACTTGCTTTCTCCTTCCCTCTCGCTTTTTATGCAAGATCCAAGTGATGGCATATTGTTTGGTTATTGTTTTAATTGCAAGCGTCCTTAAGACACAAAAAAAAAAAAAAAAAAAAGTGAAAAAAAATCAAACCTTGATTTGCAGTGAGAAGTGCAAAGGAGGCTTCTTTCAGACAACCCTAATGACCCAGGGATTGGGCTGGCAGCATTTGTAAAGTAATCCCCTGTCCCTCAGCAGGGATAAGCATGGACAGTTTTTCTCTGTTCATTACAAAATGCTACTTAATGTCTGATTATGCTTATAATTTTTATACAGATATGGTTAAATTTTTTATCGGGGAAGTAGGAACCAAGTGTTGCCACTGCCATTCCAGGGAAAACTTGTTTTCTCTTGGCAGTGTGTTGGGTGTCCCCACAGAGCAACCAGGGTCAAAACAGCACAGATGAACACATAAGGCACATAAGCTGAAATATGTGATGTGAGCAAGGTATGATTGTGCTGGAGCATCTCCCAAATGGTTTGGCCTGGGCCTAAATTGGCTTGCGCTAAAGTGAGTTGTGAAGCCGAATTGAGAAGGAGTTAGATCTGGGCTGAGACTAGTTCTTTTCCAAACCATGACACTCAAATAAGGATTCTCTACAGAAACCATACGTGTATTTTCTGTATGTCTCTGTTTGAGATGTAGCATGCAAATACTGAGAAATGATTCATGCTTTCCCTGATTCTCCCATCAGCGGAAGATTCATTGCAGCAGCTGCTTGGAAACCATTCTGTTTTGGGGATGGAGTTTTATTTTTCTCACAGAAGTCATCACGTTGGAATCCTAATGAAAAGTGAGATACTGTGTAAAACTATGGGGTAGTGTTTGTTCTACAAAATGCTTAAAATACTTTTATCTGTCAAAAAAGAGCTTTCAACTTTTATTATTATCACTAAAGGTCTATTACTACATGTAGATAGATATATCCACTGTCCCTTTGAATTAAGAGCAAAGGCTCTCCTTGACTTCAGGGGACGTTTAAGTGGAGAGCCATGTGCATCCTGAGTGTGTAAAACAATCCTTTTCTGAGACACAATCCTGTCTGGAGCCTAAAATAAAGGTGTCTTCTCTGAAATGCAAATGCTGAGTGCGTGCACATTGTGCCGTTCCAGCTGTGCTGAGAGAGAATAAGTCATTTGTGCTCTCTGTGCCCTTCAACTTTTGAGGAATTGCTTTTTTAATTAACAGTGCTGTTTTGTTTAGTTTAAAATTAAATAGGTTAAAATATATATTTATAAAAAAAGCTATTTATCTGTGCAGTTGCAGTGTATTAGTTTTGTGGAGTACATTCACATCTCTTTCACACTGACTTTCGCACATCTTGTTCCCACTTGCTCCAAGGGAATGCAGTCACAGTGCAGAAAGAAAGATGTTCAGTGTGTTTTCTGCATTGTTATTTTTTTCTGTTTGTGTCTCTGTATGATACGCTCTTGCAGAAGGAAATCACGGGAAAGACAGCCCAAATGGTGCAGAACTGAATGAATCAAACTGCAAACATGAAGCCAGTTCTGGAAACTGTATGCAAACCTTACCAGAGTTAGACTACTAACTGACGTTTTGGAGGATAGTTTCATTCGTATAATTCGTGTTGACACTGATGCATACAATTTAACAGCTTGTATAATGAAGCTGGTGTCACCTGCCAGCTTCTATTTAGCTGAGTCTCTCCCTTCAGACTGTATTATTTTTCTACCTTCTGAGATGTCTAAGCCTGTGGCTCCGATTACACTCTCTCAGGCAGAGTGAGCTCTTATACAGTTTTTGTGAGTTATTGCAGTTAGTTATTTATATTTTCATGTCAGTCACATGTATAATTAAACCAAAGTGACCTTGGTAAGATTTCTGGCTGTGGTTTTGCAATTAAAAAAGAGAAATAATCACTTTGGGAACTATTTAGATTCACAGCGTTGCTTTTTGACTTGCAGTGATTTCTGTGCAAGGCTGGCTTTAGGAATGTAAAGTGTGTCATGAAACAAACCCTGGATTTTAGCCAGTGGGACGTTTCTGATTTTCTGGGGATGAGCCTAAAACTGCTCATCAGAGATCCATAAATGTGTCTCAGTTCTTGACAAATCCTGACAAATTCAGGACTTGAGCATAGAAAACAAGCTTAGGAAATGCATTCATGGCAATGATCATTTAGCACATGCATGGAATAACAACATTATCACTTTTTTTTTTGCTTTGGGAAGGATTTTTTTCTTATTTCTTCTGTCTGTAAAACCTCTGAACCCAGAGACAAATGTTTCGAGACCTGTTGGGGGAGAGGGGTCCAAATCAGCATCTCAACAACCCCTTGAGCCTATGGAGTTTGAATCTGGTTCAGATTATCACAGCTAATAACATGGGCTGTAGCACCTCAGAGTTTGATATGTAGACTGAAAATCACCTGAAGACTGAAAAGAATGGACATGCAGGGAAATAGGAGGGAGCTGGGAAATAAATACTTGCACCTAAACTACAGCCAACCATCGGGAAACTTGAAGTTTATTCACATCTAGGGCTTCTGAAGAGCCTTTCATTGTCAAGCATAAAAATGTGTTTGAATATCTTTGGGAATGGGATGCTGAACAGGTCTTGAGAATCTGGCCTCGAATTTGAAGATCAAGCAGTTCACTGCAAACAAGGTCTCATTAAATTCAACTGGAGGTCCCACACTTCCTTCCAGTCTTCAGTAAAGGGGGTGGCTGCATTTAGCATTAGAATATAACCGTGATCAACAACAATCTTCTATATCCTATCTTGTGTATGTTTGGATGGGGAGCTAGATCGCTGAGTATGTGCCTTACATTCCTGTAACTTCAGGTCCCATCGTGGGATTCACGCAGTCATGATTTCCAGCCTGTTTCACAGTGACTGATAACAACCCGACAATCTTAAAAAGAAATTGATATTTTATTAGAGGTATTTAATTTTGAAGACAAGACAAACACGGTATAACAGACAACAATGAAAGGAAATAGAAGATAATCACAGTCACCATCCAAGGTTCACTGAACATTCAGCAATTGAATTTTTCCTCAACAAATTGTCTGTAATAAGTCAAATGATAAACAAAGTTACAGTCTGGTAGAGGGAACGTTTAAACTATTGCAATCTAATTAATGTTTGCTATTTCTGTATGCCAGAATTCAAAGTGTTTTGCATCAGTCCAGGTTCTGGTCCATTACCAGCTTTTCTAGACCCAGCAGAAGAGGGGAACAGGATCAGATTCAGCTTGCAGAGCTGCTGTCACTGCTAGCTGGTGCCCCTGAAAGTGTTGCTGAGTGAAAATTGCACCATGGAGATAAAAAAGACAACTCTGTCAGGGCCCAGGCCTGCCAGTATCCACGGACCAGAAGCCTATGTTGGAGAATTCCAGGTTAAAGAAAGAGAGCAAATCTGAGGAGTGAAGGTGTTTGATAATGGAAGGGCTTATGAAAGGATGATAAAAGATTCTCCATTGCAGAAATGTTTCAAATCAAGATCAGACATCTTGCTGGAACATCTCTTTTGAATCAGCTGGTAGGTTAGTGGCTGAGTGGGTGAAATCCCTCGATGTTACTCGGGATGGCAACCTCATGAGCTCCCAATCCCTGAGGCCTTGAAATCTAAAGATAATGCTGGGTCTCCCAGCTTTGTGAATAGACTATGCTCCGCTCTTTTTTTTGTGGCAGAGGTGTTAACGTTACCTAACCCCCTTAGGGTTAGGGTTACCTAACCTCCCTTAAAACAGATGCTGTCTTACTAAAGAGGGTAGGGAGAGCTGTAACTCCAGTGCTTGCCTTTTCTCTGTGGGAATCAGTAAGAGATGCTATTCAGTATTTTAAATAAAAAGCAATTAGGAAGTACTAGAACAATCTTCTTTCTTGTCTCTGCATTTCCAATCTGATATGTGGAGCCTGGGAGCCAGTTTGGTGCTCTATCTCCAAAGCTATCTGAAATACAGGAGAGGAAGTTGGTGTGGCTTCATGGAGATGGTTCTTCCAGAGAACGCAAGTGACTGGGATAATGAACACTCGTGTATTATAAATTCAGCAAGAACAGCATTTTTGCGCCTTTATGGCATTTTTGCTGCTTTTGCCTCTAATCCCTGGCCAGAACTCAAGAACTCAAAATTAAAAAAAAGGATTGTGAGAATGAACAATGCCGATGCAAACAATTTGTCCTGTTTTGTGAATTTCATAATAAATTCAGGCTGCATTTAGTTGGCATTTTGGACAAAGTTTTTTTAGAAACCTATTCAGCCTCTCCTAATTAAAGTGTAATCTTTGTGTGAGCAGATTATTATTTGTGAACAGTTGTACCTGCCAATTCCCTTTGGGGACAGTGTGATGGTAGAACTGATGCTCTGCCATGTCCCCAGATAGGCTTTTGCAGGGAGGGAGGGGGTGATTTTGATCTCCTAGCAAAGGGATGTATGTGTGTGTATATATTTCTTGAATGTATGCATAAATAGAAGATAGGATATCAGTGGGGCAAGAAAGGAATATCCAGGGAACAAGGGTAAAAATAGAGAAAAATCTTGCTAAGCAGCTGCAGCAAGATTAGATTTGCAAAGACAGACACCGGTTCAGACTACAGATTTTCCTTCCAAACCTTTTGTGATGGGTGCACGCAGATGACGTGGCAGTGGGAGAAGAACCCACTGTCCTTCTGCCGCATTTTGGGCTCTGGATGGTGGGGTTATGGCCTGTATACTGCTGCACTGTGCACAGCTCCTGGATTTCCGTATGGAGGTCTTAAGTGGCAGGCAGTTTAGTCCTCTTATTTTGTCCTCTTATTTTGTGTATCGGTGCAACAAGAAACACTTTCCCGCTTTATGCAGATGCTTACACATGTACTTCAGTGATACTGTTAGAACTATTGCTTAGTCTCTGGGGAAAGAATTGAAACAGATTTTTAAGTTACACTGTAAAGGATTTTATCTCTTTGTAAAAGTTTGTAAAACTTTTACAAGAATATGAAGTTTTGGTCTATTAACAAGAAATTATAAAATCCAATTTGAGTGTTCCATTAATACAATGTTTTGCACCAGCGCATGGGGCAGTGGGAAATTACAATTTTTCAAGTGCTTGGCTCAATTTATTCAGTTTTGCCTGGGAAATTCCAGTAAATAAGTTCTGAAAACAATATTTTGTTTTAGTGGCTCTTGTTTTGCTGATGGAAATGCAAAACTTCTTGGAAAAATGGTCTTAATTAGCTCTCAGGTCGAGGAAAGGTGGCTTTCATTAACTCAGCTTTTAAATGCTGACCACTACATTTGATTACCACTGTCTTCCTTGTAGGGAAAAGCTACCAAGGCCCAGGGAGATTATGAAATCTGCAGTAGGGATGAGATTTTGCATCTAGTATTGTAAGTACTGAAGCTTTTTTCCAAAATCCTTTGATAATAAATACCTGGGCACTTTTCTGCTAAAACCTGCTTAGCCACATATTTGTTTCTGCTCTAAAATCTTAGTATACAAATTGTTTCTGAAATGGGTTTTCTTCTGGAATGAGGAGTAAAATAATGGTATTTGCTAAGAATGTAAAATTATAGGCAGTTTTCACTCCCAGTCAAAGAGGTTTTCTGTCTTAGAGGTTTTTGACAGTTTATTTTTCCTTTAAGTAGCAATTTCTGCTACTTTTCTATCAGCCTTATGGCCAGCTGATACAGATGCTTTCCTAAAGAGCTTTGCTTTTGTTTTCTTGGTACACTAATGTTTGCTGACAGACAACTCCCTGATGTGCTCTATAATAGTGTTACATCATTGTGCCTCTGCAGTGTGAGAAATTCTTTCTTTGTACTATCTTGAAAGTAAGCTTTCCTTTTGCTTGTACCTGAGCTCTGATGACAGTATCTTACAGCTCTTTTCTGCCCAATTAGTTATCTTCTGATTTGTGGCACAAGTCCAGTTTGCTCACTGTAAGAGAAGAGAACTGTTTGCTTCCATGCTATGAAGCTTGCAGATATTCAAAAAATTGTGCTTTCTTTATGCAGTGTCTAGTTTAAAAAAAAAGGGTGGTGGTGGTGGGGGGGGGGAATGAGATGAATTCAAGCCCAGGAAGACTGCATACCTGACAGCTTAATTGGGTCCTTGCCACCTGGTTTAGCTATAATTGTTTTGCTTCTGCATACTGAAGTCAAGAGGCTTTATCTTTACGCCCCTTTGTGTGACAGTATGGTCATGTTCTGCTGGTTTTGTGTAGGGTGCTGTACGTCCAGTTTCAGTTACAGATGGAAAGGAGAGATGGTTTGGCAGTTAATGCAGCATGCTAGTACTTAAGGAAAAAAATGTTTAGTTCCTTAATCTACCATAAATCTCTTGCATGACTGTTGGCAAGTCAAATAAACATTGCCTGTATTTGGGAAGCCTCTTGTGTAGCTATATCAAGTTGCACCCCTCCAGAAGACCTTGTGAGACTTGCATCTAAGCATATTAACTTAGGAAGGTACCAGTGGTAGAATATGAAGGATGTAGAAGAGGTTACCATAAGGTGAAGAAACCTGACTGCAGATACAGCCATTATTTCTTACATTTCATTTCCTTCAGTGCAAACTAAAACATTCTGAATGATTAAAAAAATTCACATCAGAAAAATCTATCAAGCACTGTTAAACATAGGTACAATTTCTGCCTCAAGAAGTATGCAATATGCAAAGCTGGAAAGCGTGAAGGTATATGGTGAAAGGACTGCTGTATCCTTTGGTCTTGCTCTACTCCTCCTGTGTATCCACTGCTGGAGACAGAAAGCTGAGCTAGATGAATCTTTGATGTGTTGCTATGGATGTTGTGTCTGCTTACACTGATAGCTTTTAAGGGCAGAGTTTGTGGGTCATTATGCATTTCTTTCTTTCAGCTTTCTGTGGATCCTTTGGTGTGAGTGCATTAGCACTGCTTACAGTAGGCTGGAACAGTCCATTAGTTTGACTTCAAGGACAAAATGTTTTAGCTGAATGAAAAATACCCTGTGAGAACAGAAACTCTGAAATGGTGCTCAAAAAAAGTCCAAGCAAAGTTTTTTGTTGTCTATTTTTCCCAAGGTCTTGTAGAGCTGCTTGGAGCAGTGGCAGCCTGCCAGGGAGCAGGGCAGCCTTGAGAGCCAGATCCTTGCCACTTTGCAGGAGCATGCGACGATGCAGCCGGCATCCTCCACGTGCCTGATACAGGCCCCACAGTGGTGCAGCATCAGCTCCCTACCTGCTCGGATAAGGGCTGGTGAACATCATGCCTGTCTCCTGGGCCACCAGTAGACCTGGACTGAAAAGAAAAAATTCACTTGATCGTTTCATTATTTCTTATACTTAATTTCAGATTTTCATCTCTATTTTAAATAGTGAAATGTTTGGCTCATTTCACTGCAGGGTACCTGGGTGGAGAAATCTCCTTTGTGTATGTTGACAATAGCATCCACCATCACAAGAAGGCTGATTTCTTCCTTAAAAACAAAAAATCTCACAGTGTCTGGCCCAGTCTGACTTTCTGGAGGAGTCTGTCACATTACAGTTCTAGCAGTGAGCAAATGCTCAAATTTGAACAAATTACCATGATGGACATTTTTTCTAGTGTCTGACCATGAAAAAAAAACATGCAACCAAAGTCACCAAAGGTAGATTTGGAACCTTGTCTAATGTGCAGCCAGAGAAATACAGGGGGTTGTCCTTAGCTGAAGGTGGAGAATTTTTTTGCTCTCCACTTTCTACTTCTCACGCCCTTGCAACATGTGGTGCCACGAGCCTGACACTGCCTTCATCAAAACAGCAACTGCCAACATATGCCAGGAGCATGAGGGATATCATCTATTTAATCAGATAAACTGCTTGCAACACTTCGAGTCACGGAAGGCAATAGTGAGTCTTCTCAAGCATTTCTGTCTGTCTTTCCAGTTTTGCAGTGGATTGGGCCTCTGGCCAAATCCCTTTGATTCCTTCTGTAGAAATAAAGATTGAAGACATGAAAAGCACCTATTGAAATGGGCAGTGTGAGAGGGTTTCCTCCTTCAAGCCTATTGTTTTATTGTGTGACTGTCTTTAATAACAGTTCTTCAGAGACTCATAACCCTTAGTGTGATTTACTGTGGTTATCCTGCATGCCACCTGTGCATGGTATTAATTAAGACCTGGGGAGACAATGCTATAAAGCTGAAAAATTCACTTTGCCGTGCAAGAGGTACTATGAAAACTGGCAAAAACCCCACACGTAGCAGTCTGCTAGTTCTTCTAGAATTGGCTTCTGTCTCTTTGCTCAAGAGCGTGAAGTAATATGGCATCTTAAAGATAAACTTACAGGTTCAGTTGCCTGCTTAGATGAACAATCATGCATTTTGTCCACTTGAATTAAATGTGCCTAAGGGACTGAGTTTATTTTCTGTATCTGTTCAAGCACATGATCGAAATAAACAGCATGGTCCTAGCAACATAGCATGCTAGCTATTAATCCACTAAGTACCCTATTAGTACCTGTCACTTTGGATTAGCAGTGAGTTTTTTATGTTCATCATGTATTTAAGTATACTGACTTTTGGGTGGATTAAATCTCGCTTATTCAACTAATTCCCAAAAAGCATCCATCTGGAGAACTTTATGCCTTAGAAGTCTATTTCTCAACAATAAGTCCAAAAAAGATGGGCTTTATCATCCCACAGAGTCACTCAGGATGAGGTAATAGGAATAATAATTGGTTTATAGGGTTTTAAGTTTTTGCTGCTAGAAACCTGCTCATATATAAATAAAAGGGAGATATTTCATTTCTGTCAAGCATATAAATTGTTCAGAGATTGATTAAATGTCAGGCAACCTAATAATTAGTGTACCTGAGTATCATTTAGAATGTAAACTCCCTGGGTGGGGATTTTTTTTTCTCCTTCTTTCTGTGTAATCACCATCTCACAGGCTCATGGTCCATGATTTAGAATCTTAACTGCTATCATAAAAGAAATAATAATGTCAGAAAAACTTCCCAGTCTAGTACCCGTATTCTTCAGTGATAATCTAATCACTGCATCTCTGAAGCATGTCGTGATGCCATTTTGGAATACTGCTTAAAAGGGACAACATGGGCTTTTATGTCAGTTTAGCTTTCTACCGGTTCGGTCCTGACATACATCTGGAGTGCCTCTTGTTTGAGACCAGTGTTTGAGCCTCAGCTCCTTGCTTTATTATCAAGGTCAGCGATGTTTGCAATTAAGAGGAGTAGTAGAGCATTAATGACAGATATAAAATTAATACACAGCCCATAACTGTTAGGTTTACAGCATTGTCCAAAAACAAAAAGAGAAAATGTCTGTACAAAACTCTTTCTGGAGGAAGCTGTGGAACGACAGGCTTGCCGGCTCAGGCTTGCAGTACAGGATTTGGAACAAACAGCAGAGACAATGTAGAATGGGCAAGTGAGGACAGCACGGCTGCTGCACTACGGCAGCAGTCTGTGAAGGGAAGAGGGTTATTAAGCTTCTGGGCCTTTTACTTATTTCTTGCTGTGACTGTCTGTGTTTGAGCAGGGTTTGATAGTGCTCTCTTCAGTGGTCTCAGTCAGAGATGCCCACCAACCGGTCTTCTTTGGTCACCATCAAAAGAGCCATTTCATAAAAATTTTCTTTCAGTTGTTTCACAGGCAGACTCTCTGCAGCAAAATGAAGTTTTGTTGCCAAGTGTTGATTCCTGAACTTTGAAGTGGTTGGCAGCGACTGAAATTTTGCTGAATCAGAAGCAAGAATTTTGAGGCCCACTGCTTGGGCTTGCGGCAAGGAATCCTTGTCCCAAGGATAACTGAGGGCGCAGGGACACCTAAGAAAGGCTTTATGGCCGTCGTCCTCCCTCTCCCATATCCTGGCAGCTACCTAGTGGAAACTCCCAGTGTTTGTTTTGTGGCTAAAATTAGTGGGAACAGAAAAGCCCATTTTGCAGGATCGATCCTAAGGAGCTTCTACATGGCTCAAAATTTTTTGCATTTTTGTCTTTGAGCTAATGAAATCAACAGAGTATTTTGAAGGAAAAAAACAATTTCCCAAGGAGAGCAGAGGCTCTTAGAGGCCTCCAGATTAGTCAATATTGGCCTGCCTCTGTGTTTGCTGACAGGCTGCTCTCAGTGGATAGCATTAGTCCAGCGCTGTGAGCTGCAATACCACTGAGTCAAATCAAATTGAAGAGAAAATACTGGACAGTATTCTATAATTTCTTCTCTTTTCCTGAGGTCTTTAAAATACCATGTTTTCTCAAGGGGAAAAAATTTGTCCTTGAAAAAATGGAAAACTACTGTGTTTCTTGTTTCTTTCATGGGGCATGTAATGGTATTCTGAAAAAGTAGGCCCCATTTACAGTAGTGGTGTATTGTAACCAAAAAGAGACACTTGGAAGTGGTTGTGCCTATTGCATGTCAGGGCCTGCCAAATTGACTCTTATCAAGGAAGGAAAGGCAAGACATTTGACTCAGGGCAAGGTGATGGGTATTGTATTTGCATGGCTCACTCTGGCAGCCTACACGAGGGGATAGGACAATGCTACTGTAAAATACATAGAAAATCTTAAAAACTCATTGCAAGTCCTTTGTCCACCAGTAAGAACTTGTGTTTGGGATAAAATAACAAGAGTGTAGTTTCCAAATCAGCTGTAACACCTGATCTAATTTAATTAAGTGATTGAATTCCCTAACCTATAGGCTTAGGGAACTGGGGGGGGGCGGGGGGGGGCGAAGGAAGGGGGGAAGGTGTTTTCAGATTTCCTTCTCAAGATCTCCACGGATTGGGTTTCACTGCTACCTACATCACTGGTAAGTCTGCATCAGGGACATGCTTTGGGTTGTAAGTTGGAGGGTGCTCAGTATAGCTGTTCATCAAAACAAGCCTTTTCTCCCCTAGCTCTTGCTTGCATTTTCCTATCATTGACCCATTCTAGTCAAGCTACTATCTAAACTTGCATTTTGGGGATAGCTTGCTAAATGTGCTTTCTGAGCCTCCAGCAGAATCAACTGTCAGCAAATCTGAAAGCTCATTACTCTAAAACATCACAAGAAGACATGTATATTCCTGTCTAGGCAGCCCAAATTTTCACCATGTTATTTTCCTTTTTGTTAGAGTAATTGCAATTTCACTTTTGCTCAGTTGTTCAGTGCCTTTGCACAAATGCTCAATTTCACTTCTATTTTTTACATAGAAAAAGAATGTATCAGAACTGTCCTTTTCTTAGATGTGTGCGCCACATGTGTTTTCATGTCTTGTCACTGTTCATATTTCATTGTTTTTCCTATATGCATTTGTTCTTGTAGGCTGACTGGAAGTCTTTGGTTTTGATCATTAGTGCAATTTACAGTAGAGATCAAGGTTGGGATTTTTAAAGATACCTAAGGAGCAAAGAAGCCCAGTGAATTGTGAACTGGATCAGAGCTACAGGATGGGTCCTTGGTCCTGCTCTCCTGGAGCATGAGCAAGTTCCAGTGCTGCTACTCTTTTCCTCTTCTGCTTTTATGTCTATAGACAATAAGTTATTCGACATACAGTTGCCCTTTCCTATGTGTTTATGGAGGGCACTCCATAATAGCATCAATGTCGGTAAAAAATGTTAAAGTTGTTGAAGCAGTAATATGAGCGGGCTTTGAGTGTGGTTTTAGCACTTTCACTCCAGTTTATGGATACAGGAATATTTACACTCACATCTGGAACAAGTTTTTCTATGCACTTCGAGATCCAGAACATGAATCAGAAGCAAGATCCAATAAGGGACACAAGTGCCTTAAAATCCTGCCTGGCATCTGGAGTGGAACAGAGGGCCCTGAGCAAGGTGCCTGGGTTCCCTGAACAGCACTCAGAGAGAAGTAAGTTAGTGAAACAGGACATCCTGGTGCATGAGGAGGTCACCTCTGGCCAGTGATCCTAATCAGGCACCTCTCTGCGGTGGCTGGAACTACCCTGGGTGTCTGCAGGAGCACAGATTCAGCTGCCAGGGAAAGGTTTCAGGCAGATAGGTAGGCAGTCACTTGAGAGAGGCATCTCTTGGACTAGGAGTCAGTAGTTTGTTTTATTTTAATCCAAGTTACAGATTTAGGTAATTGTGCTGTAGTCTTTCTTTGTAGTACCAGAGTCCTTTATTGGATGTAGTTCCAGGTCAGGTCACCTGTCTCCCCCTCCCCACGTGTTACCATCATCTCTGATCTCTGAAGAGAGAGGAGACCCTTGTAGTTCTGTTCTGTGATCTGCCCCAGAACAGGATTTTTTGTAGATGGATTATGAAATTTTCTTTCTGTGTTCAACAGCTCTTTTCTGGGACTCGCCCTGTTTTCAGACCTGTAGATCCAACTCTGTAGAAACTGGCAGATATATTTTTAAGAGTTCCTTGTATCTGGTTGCAGAAGCCATGACAAGAGGAATGTTCCCAGCACATGTGGAAGCACAGTTCCCTTCTCTTCGCAAGCAATCAGCTGTATCATCTGGACATAACCCAGTTAATTGTGCCTGATGGGGCACTTCCTAGTCTGCTTTTCCATTAACTCTCTAAAAGGTTATTAATCTATCTGATCCTTTGTTTAGTCCCAGAACAGCTTAAAAAATAGTTGTTTTATGGTTTTTTTGCCTGTGTTACCATGTTCCTTGGTTGTTTCAGAGCTTAGGGAGAAATCCACAAAGGCAAAGTGCTTTAATGGGATACTGGCATCCAGGAGATATTTTTATATTTGAAGCATTCATTTACAGTCTCTCCATAGAGAAGACATTTGAAGGATTCATTTACAGATGCAAGGGGGACTGCCATGAAAGCTGTTTTAATCAAAATGGGATTGACAGGCATGAGAAACTTGTGGCGAATATGAATGGGAAAACATGAGGCACCCCCTCTTTACATGTCAGTTGTGGTTTTCTGGCTGTGATACTCTCTGTCATACAACTTGAATTATTCTCTTTGCTTGCTTCTGCCAGCGTTGTGTGTTCAAAATCCAGCAGAGCAAAGCAATTATGATTTGTGCAAGTATGGGAAGAAGCATTTGGACTGTGAGCCAAGTGATTTGGTAATGGAGGGGGCAGTGAGCTGGGGATGGTGTTGGATCCAGCTGGAGTCGGTCAGAGATCTCTGTGATCAGCAGAGGAAGAGAGACATCGTGGCAAGGTTAAGCATGGCACATCTGGGGCGCTTACCTTTATGGTTTGGTGGATATCTCAGCTGTTTGGAGTTTTGTAATCTAAGATGAGGAGTGATTGTTCTGGATTAAAATTAAGATGAAAAGCCCAAGTCAGTGATACAAGATGTATTTCACAGGCCAAGGCAGGAAATGTATCTGTCCTTCTGTTCCAAATTCTCATGCTGTGCATTTTAACATAACTGCAGGTGAGCAGCACTGCTACTGAGTCAAACCGATGGTTTGCAGGCTTTCGGCATGACATAAGTGGAATTGGCCTCTGTCATCTTAAAGTACTGGTGCTGCAGGGCTGTGCCTAGACCCCTCCCACCTGCAGTAACTGTGGGGGTTCATCGTCCACAATCTGGCTGCTTCATGCTGTCTGTGCAAGAGGCCAAAGGAGCTGCAAAGGCTTCTGAAAGCCCCATGTCCTCTATTCCTCTTTTTCTTCCCCTTCCTCTCTCCTCTGTTTGTCCTGTTAGCTTTTTGGAGCTGGAGTGCCCTCTTACTATGTTAGCAACCATCCAGCATAATGAGATGCTTATTTGTACCGGGATCCCTAGATACTGGTGTACCAAAAAATATTTCTGCTTGTGCTGCTTTCAGTCTGGTCACTTGGAAAGCTGTAAGCCCATTTTTTTTCTTTCTGGTTAATAAAAATCACTAGTAACACTGCATCAATATGTAGCAATAACAACGAAATCTTGCTCTGGAGTGCCCAATCTTTCCTTGCAGCAAAAACAATCAATTTGGTATCAGAATTGTAAAGATTTGATGACTGTAATAGCTACACTGAAAGAATTGATGGTGCCAATAATGTTTTGGGGGTTTTTTTGCTTGATTTTTCCAAAGTAAAATATCATGAAAACACTAGTTACCACTCCCCCCATAGCCCCCCTCCCCCCCCCCAAAAAAAAAGAAAAGAGAAGAAAAGGAAAAAAAGTTGAGGGCAAACAGAGGTAGAGGAGAAGAATAATATTTGCTAGGACTTTATGTAAAACACTGAGGGAAAATGGTGAAAACCAATGGAAAGGTACCCAGTATAATACAGTAAATAGTCTAGAGAGGCAGGAAGGCAACACAACCTTTCCTATCCTGGGATTAGCTCCTCCCAAATCAGCTAATAAGAAAGGGAAGTGGTGAGAGGTGTTAGGGTTAGGTGCCTGAATGGCTGAAGAAGTTGGCAGATTTGCAGAGGTTCTGACCTATAGACGCACATTTGGGAAAATCCACTTTTGTATAGAGTTAAAAAAAAAAAAAAAAAAAAAAAAAGCCCAACTTGCAAACTCAAGAATGTCCTGGTGCATCCAGGAGGCAGAGAAGGGAAAGAGCTTTCTCTTTCACTCAAGCACATTCACTAATTGTTGATAATACAGTCAGACCACGTGAACAGAGCCAGAACACAGCAAGGAAGGATCGAAGCATTAGCAACTTTCACCAGTGCTTGAGACCCTGAAGTGTCATCTGGGGAACTGGACATGTTGTTTAGTTGCGAGATTTCCTGTTACTTTGAAGACACTTCCATAACACCCTTCTGGGATACAGTACGAGTCCCATTTAATGTTGTTTTAGGATAAAATTCGTGTATAATGCAGTAGCCCACATAAACAGGAAGCAACTGATGAGTATAGATATTTTGATCCCGGTTACGTGCTGATCTAATTTGCATTTTCTCTTGGTTATACAAACCTAAGAAATCTGTGGACCTTGCAGTGCAGAAAAAAATAGGAGTAAGATATTATAAATTCTTTGCTCAGATTATTTCCTGCTCTGTGTTTTTGCACAGCTTACTGCATTATGGCTTGTTCCTGACTGGGGGTTTTGGGTACTAATTTAATCCTAATATATGATAATAGTAACACATATCTTACCAAGAGATCAGTGAAATTTTTATTATTCAGATTATAGATCAAGTAACACTGGGTAAAAGAAGCAGTACATTTCACTTAAATATGTTTTCCAAGAGAAGAAGGAATTTTAATGACATTGACAATACTTGAGAAATAATGTTTCTTAATGTTTGTTTTGAGATTTTAAAGAAGAAAGTTCCTGATTTTTCCAAATATTAAAAAGGCATTGCTGCTAAGTGTAGGGCATTTCAACCTTAGTAAGCAAATTTGTACCAATGTTTTGAAGCAAAACTTTTTGTTTCCGTAGCAAATAATTTTTTCCAAGTTTGCAGTGTTCTGACTGGACTCAAACACAAATGCTAATCTCTAAATTTTCCCCAGGAAATAACATTTTCTTTCCTACACCACTTCATTCTATGTCCTCCTTTGATCATATTCAAATGAGAAATTTTTAGCACTTGTGTCTTTTAAGTGAGCGTATTTTGATTGGTAACAATTTTTGTTGCAGCAAGGGGGAAAGCTCCCTGGCAGAAGGCACCTCTGAGTCAATGATGGACAGCCGTATGCCCACCCTTCAAGCTGTAAACATCCTGAAATCTCATTACAGAAGGACTTTTTTTGTCAGGTAGGCACATATCAGTTTGTTCACTGGTACTGAAAAATCAGATGCCTATCAGTTCTTCTTGCCTTAGCTCATCTGTGTTTTGAATGGCAGTAAACTGAATCTCAGTGCTGAGCAGAAAATGGAAATGATACAGGGATTGATGGTGAGATGTTTTAAGCTCACAAACTGGAAGGGCAGCTCTAGGAAGAACAAGCCCTGAGCAAACCAAAAACCACATGCATTTAACATAAGGGACCATGTTGGAAATGAGCCTTTTGACTTAGACTTGTCAACACCGTACCGCTTATGAACAATAGAGATGCTTATATCCAATCTTCCAGGGTTTGTGTTTGTCATACTCTTATTGCTGGTAGTATTTTGATAATGAATTATGTGTTGTGTGTACTTAGGCATATTATCAGTCCTTCTAATGCTCGTTTCCCATTTGAACACAGACTTCTGGGAATCTAAACCATAATTCAGTTACCAAGATCGTATGTTTCTGCTAGCCTTGAAATGACAGAAATAAAGATTGCACTGAGCTCTTCAAATGTTTACATGGCTGAAAGAATATAAACCAAATGTATTTTGCAGAGATAATTGTTTTTAATTTCTTTGGGAACATTTTATTCTCTCTCCAAGAATCCTCCCTGACCAGAGCAGGGAAGCATCCTGTGGCTCTGAAATTACTGTACTTGGTCTCACTGCAGTCTGACAATGTCGTGGCTCAGGTTTCCTCCTCCCTGAATACCATTTTCTCCTTTGCATTCATTTCACTGGAAGTTGCTCCTGAAATCATGACCAGCTTTAACAGGACTCAACGCACCAGTGCTGGGCATTTTTAAAACTTCCAACTTGTGCCACTAGATGATGTTTAGCTGTCTCAATGTGTCTTCCATTGCTGTAAATCACGAAAATACTTGTAGAGACTGACCTGTCCCACGAAGGGCCACAAACAAATCTAAGAGTGTTCCCGGCAGTATGAAATGACTGTGACGCTCTTGTGGGCTCCAAAACCAGGGACTCTGGTGTCATACTCTGTACCCAAGTGGAGCTACACTCTGGTGTGATACTCCGTACCCAAGTGGAGCTACGGCATTTGCCCCCTATGATGGGACACGACGCCCTTCCTTGCAGCATGCTCCCTCCATATGGTGGCATGAGCAAGGAGGTCACTTCCCACATCCACAAAATGACTCAGAGCACGTGCAGGCCCCAGAGCCTCCTGCCCCATCTCATTCCAGGCACCACTTGGCCTGTTGTGTGGGAAGTTCAATATTCAGAACTCTTGGCCTCCACTGACTCTTGCTCATGCGTGTTTGTCTTGGGATTTTTAGATCACAGATGTCACTGATATGACAGGAATTAGCTGCAGGGGAAGAAAAACCGTCACAACTTGTATTTAATAAATTACTGTTTTGCTATGATGTGGAGCATCTTACAGTGCAATGAAATACCTCCCTCACTGGTCTGCTAGTCATTAAATAATTCCTCCAGCTCAGTTTATGTCTTTCTGTTGCCAACTTGGAGAATTATATTGCTTTTTCAGTTAAATCATCAGCTTCTAATGATCCAGCTGAATTTTAATGCCCGGCCTATCCCCCAGGAGACTTTTATATACACTGTAATGATACTGTTTGCTTGGGTGCTAGCAGCTAAGTGTTCTAGCACCTTGTTTTACAGTCTTTGATACATTTGTGAGAAAGAAAGTGCTTAGGCTATTTATGAGAAGTCAAACGGTAGATGCATCAAGGCTCTGAGCACAAAGCACATGCTCAGATTTACTTAGATGCTTCAAGCTTTATTTATACCTGTAATTAATATTCTTCTCTGAACTGGCCAGGTTACATCTCCTTTGCAGTTGTTATCATCACTGCATTAGAGATGCCAATTTTGCAAGCAGCATGGGTGAAGGGACTGGGAGCTGGACCTTGGCAACTTTATGGCACAGGTGCATATTGGCTCAGGGAAGCCCAGGGGACCCCTCGCTGCATCCGTTGCAGAGAGAGGGGACCTCTCCTGCAACCTGCCTTGTTGTATTTGATGCTGCATTAAGTACAAAGCTGAGTTAAAAGAAACCAGCAAGCCATTTTAGGTAGTTTGTTTTCTGAAAAATGTAGTTCTGGGCTGCCAGAGACAAAAGTGCAAGCATAAATTGGAAAAAGCCTACACTGTTTGGGTATTTTGGAAACAAAAGGTGCCATTTTCTTTCAAAAATGTTTTAATTTCAGCTTCATATATTTATTTTTAAATTAAAAAGCAAACAAAGCGAGTTTTGGATGGAACACAACATTTTGTTATCTTTTGCATGTAGCTGTTGAGGAGAAATATTTTTGGTGCAAAAATGTAAGAGTTTCATTTAGGGTCAGCATCTCTATACATGCTCACACACACTAACCTAGCCTGGGGATTCCATTCCAGCTAGTGAACCAAAGAAGTTAATTACTAGCAGAGCCCTTGCTAGGAGGCACCAGCAAACAAGTTGGCATGAGGACAGCTGTCGTGGCTTCACTCTGCTGTTTCTGCCCTTGCTCTGAGTCTGGCTTGCACCTGTGGGGCTAGTACCTGCTACAGGACCAAAAGGTCCCATGTGTCAGGCTGGCACGGGATTTGGGCCATTAAAGGTCTGCCCCACCTGGGGAAGGGAAAGGTTGTCCAAGCTGAACTGCATGCCTGCACAGCTATGCATTTCAGCGCGTCTGTAATTTTAAGGACATAATGAGGTGTTATGAAGAAGTAGGGTATTAACTGAGGAAAATGGCAAAGTTTTTGATTAGTTTTAGGATTCTAGAGAAATGATGCCATCTTATCTTTTTCGGTACAGGAATGTGTGCACTGCATGCATGTAAAATCGTAGTAATTGGTGCTCTCTGCAGTAAGCAGGATTGAGATTTCTGTGAATAATTTAGATTTCTTATGAAAACTCATTATTTCCCCTTCCCTTGTGTTACAGTCTGCACTATTCATTTATTTGGTAGAGTTCCATGGTATTTTGAGAAATGCTGTTTAAATAATAAGCTAACAATTCCTATTCATCCAGCCTTGTTCATGCTGTTGGAGATCATTAAGCGGACACTGGGCCCCCGCCTATCTGTGTCAAATTGCTCTGTGATTTCTAAATAATGATTTTATGTCATGTAACTCAGAGAGGTTAGCAGAAACGCCTGCACTGTAAATATAATAATGATACTTTGCATTTGGTACTGCAAACGTGTCATCAAAGCCTGTGTTATGCAGCGTAGTAGCTGTAGATCTGCAGAACTGCGGATCACAGATGATTTGCAATTGTCATATCACAACATCTATGACAAGATTTGCACAACATGAGTGTTGTGCTGGTTGCCATTAAAATCAAGAGGACTTTTTCCATTGGCTGCAATTAAAGCAGCTGGGCAGTACTGAGCCATAGAGCTACGGACGCATCCTTCCAGTCACAGGTAATTTAATTGTACTAGTTTGTACCCTTGTTTTCTTACTTTTTCAATGGATACCACATGCGACTGCAGGGGAAAGAACAAATGAAGTCAATTTGATCATCTCCTGTTTTTTTCCTGTCACTGTTTGCAATGACGTAGCAATTTCTATTTAATGGGCGGAGAGGAACATTTGGGGATGTGAAATTACGGCCCGCACAAAACACCCTTTTAACTGTACCGCAACACTTCATGTAAGCTGAGACCCTTAGTTATGAATTAGTAACTCTAACTCAGAAATAGGCAGAGGAGTGCAGTCACAGGCTTGCAGCAGTGTTCTGTACCTGGACTGAAGTAAGCTTTCAAGTCAGGTGTGGGCAGTAGGCTTGGTTCCTCTGATCATTCAGATACCTACAGGTACACTTTCCAGACTCGATTTAAAACGATGAATAAAAGTCTGCCAGGTAGGGAAAAACTTGAAAAAGCAGCTCTAAGTTTTTTGGAGCTCTCCTTTCTTGGGAATTGCAAGTCTTAACCCCTGGGCACAGAAACAGCGCTTCTGTGAAAAGCAGGTTGTTAAAACCGTAAGCTCTTCTCTTTGAAAGTATCTTAAGCCTATTTCTGCGCATACAATTTCATGTATAAAACTGTAGGTGAAAAATAAGATGCAGGCCTGTACCCTTTGCGGAAGCGTGAGCCTCGCTTTTCTTGAACACACTGGTACCGTTCCATTGTTACTTGCAGCTCCAGCCTTCAGCAGACATTGAGCTGTCCTGTCATCCAGAGGGTGGACATAAGATCGCAGAGCTAGGTCTCTGGCTCAGAATAAAAGTACTGAGAAAACATGCTAGATGATTTAAAACAAAAATGTTTTTGGGGGTACTGATCACCTGTGAAACCTTACTGATTGCCAACTGGTGCAGCATGGCAGCATGTGTCTGTCTGCTCCTCCAGGGCCTATACCGTGTAGGAACATTCATGCTGATCTGAGGTTCACGACGTTGGACTGGCTGCTTGCCCCTTCATGCTCTCTGCAGCAGCTGAATTTGCTTGCCATTTAGACCCAAACTTGGCTGAAGGGCAGGGATCTGTTGGATAAAATGTTCCTAAAACACCCCTGAGAACTGGTGATGGGGTAGAGGAGAACATCCAAATTGATATTTCCACAGTGGAAGAGAGTGCAGCAGGAGCCCAACCACTTTAATAAGGCACTGGAGGATCCGTACAGGAGCATGCTACGGGAAACCCGGCTGCGGGGTTCACAGACGCTGTGTTATTAACAGGGTAGCCTGCAGGGACTCTGGGCTGGCAGTGAAGGTTTGTTTATAATGCAGCACATTCTCCCACTCGCTGCAAAGGGAGTCTGGATGGGCTTTAGAAATCAGACTTAACTCTTCGTTGAGGCTATTGGGAACTCAAAACATACCCCAAAGCTTAGCATCCATTCTCCTCTGAACCTTGTCTGCTCTTGAGGGTTTGCCTCAGCTCTGACATTGAATTCCTTTGCTCAGCACGTCCCATACGCTTATAAACGCGATTGCATTTATCAAGCTGCTTTGTCAGAACAAGACAGCACATTTTGCTTGGGAACCTTTGAATCCCACATCTGACAGGATGGGTCAACCAAATCCCACAGTAGGTGAAAGATCCTGCCAACTTTAGGTCAAAAAATGGGGGCTGGGGAGGGGATTTGAATGTATGTTGGCAGTCCTGAAGCGATCCTATTGGATGAATCAAAATTAAATTTATTCTCTCAGTGTCTGCATATGCGGGAGCAGTTGTATTTATCTGGAAGGTGTGTGAGCACACTCTCTGAAGCACACAGTAAAGCACAGCATAACAAATCTGTATTTACGAACCTGAGAAATCCTGCACTGCAGGCAACATATTAGAGTTCTTTCAGCAGCTTGAGAGGTGATTTGCATCGAGCGTCTTCACCCAGGTTTACCAAGACAGAGAAAGGTGTCGACATAGCATGTGTGTTTGAAACATTGCTTATGCTTTTGCACATAAAACTTCAGGTGCTTTTTCGAAGTTTGCCACAAGCTGAGCCTGTAGGAAAAAAAAAAAAAAAAGCTTAAAAGATTCCTTGTCGGATGCTTTCCTAGATTAGAGAAGAGAGAAGGAAACAAATACTGTAGGCAAAGGACTGACTTCCACCCACTGAATTCTTAAGTTTATGGTCTCCTACTCACCAGTTTAACTAGATGGATCAGATCAGCTTCAGAGCTCTGCTAACAATTTTGGTGCTAGGATGCTTTGGCTAAACGTAACATGATTTTGCAGAACTCTGTTAGAAGTCACAAGCCAGACTCTAAGGAGCTGTTCAGTAGTAGACTAAACTGCATGAGACTAGAGAAAGCTGCTTAGCAGAAAGAGGTAATTAGAAAGGAGAAGTAAATGTCACTGCTTCAACAACAGGAAAAAATGTAAAACACCATTGCTATGTGCAGAGGGCTGCAAAATGAGAAAACTGTACAGGAAATAATGGTTCAGAAAATCACTATGTTAACAGATGAGGGAGGGCTGCTCCACCCTCTCATTGCTCACAGTTTTGTGCTGAGGAGGCCAATGGAAAGAAAGGTGAAAGTGGGGAAGCAGCTCAAAAACCCACATGCTCCCTTTGCAGGCAGGAGGTAATGGGGAAATGTACATGTTCCCTTGGAGGCAGAGCACAGCTTTCCCTCATCTCCTGCTTAGCTGGTTTCTTTTCGCTGGAATCTCTTTGTTTAATCTTTAAATTGAGATCGGATGTTTTTCATAAGGTACATCAGCTTCTGTAGATTTGGGGGATTTGGTGAAGGCTTTTCTGCATAAAATTGTAAGGTCTGTGTTACTCAGTTGGCCAGATGAGATGTGCGTGTTGTGTCAAGGCTTAATATCTCTGGGTGAAAGCCCAGGAAAAAACTTCACAGCTACAGAAATGGTGCAGCGTGAGGGCCCCTGTTCCTTTTTATTAACAGAGTCAGTTTCCTGAGACCTAGTAATTCTGCCAGCTCTGTTTTCCTGTCTGTGTAGCAAGGCCCACCTAAATCATGATCAGATTATTTGCAGGACGGATGGCATTCAGGCTCTTCAGGACCAGGGGAAGACAGCAGCGGTGTGTTGTCCCTTCCACATCCCAAGATATATCCTAAATAGCCAGTCCAAAGAGTCGGAAGCAAGCAGGCTGGACTGATGGTGTTGAGGGGATCCTCTGGTCGGCCAAGTGTGGCAGCTGGGAAAAGAGATGTGAGCGAGATGACTACTGCTTCCCCGGCAATATCGCCTCTATTGCCTCCCTGTTGTGCTAATTTCCAGTGGAGCCAGGGGGCTGCAAAACAAGCTGGACTGGGCTCCCCACAGCTCCCAGTGTCCAGCAAATCAGTCCTAATGGAGAATAGGACCAGAAAGTTGTCTTAGCAATACAGCCCTGCTTCTGTAGAGAAGTAGAGGATTTACTGACAGGTGGGAAAACAGCTGGAAAAGTTGCTGGCTTTTCGCCATCTTCCCTGACACTTGATGAGGACAGAACAAAGCTAAGCAAATTAAATCTCATTAGGGCCCTGCTCCTTTTTACCAATGCAGCCAGTTTCCTGAGATGCAGTAATTCTGACAGCTCCGTTTTTCTCAAAGTGTACAAGGCCTGCCTAAGGAGAGTGAGAAAGAGCATCGGTCCTGCGAGGCTGTGTTGATATCCAGCTGCCTACGCTAACCCTTCCTAGCAAGAAAAATTTCAGCATGAGCTGGACAAAGGTTTGGGTGCTCAGTTTACATCCACATACTATTTTACCACTTATCTAAAAGTTACTAAATAGCATTCTGCATGGCTTTATTTATTTGTTTTTGTTTGGCATAGGCTTAAATGTTCATGAGTGTTTAAGTCTCTTGGACTCTTGTTGCATCTCTTGCTGTGACTTCCATGCAGTCGTTACTTTAGAAACCCTCCATTTTCAGTGCACCTGCTACACAGGCAATAAAACAAACCTGAAATGTGGCACTGCCCATTACCTCCACTTTGCCTGTTCGGGGCTTTGGTAAGCCTGGTTGCCAGTGCTGAGTGACTTGGAAATGCAAAAAAAAAACCTGATTTTTTTTCTAGGTTCCTCTTCCTCTGTTTAAGATTCATAGCTTTTGTGGTTTCTTTTGAGCAGCACGTATTTATTGATGTCTCTTTTATTTCCTTTTGCATCGCACAGTGCATTGCAGCTTTAAATTGTACTATCATAGGTGGCAGCTGGGCCTCATTCAATTCTAGGGGGAATGTAAATAATCCTCCATATTTCAATAGACTAAAAATTGTATTGCTATTATTCACAAACAGGCAAGAGGAAAAACATGCTTGTTCTTCACAATGAAAAGATACCAGTACAAATTTCTAATTCTTCCTCTGCAACACATGCACTTCCATCCAGTCCACTTCGATCTGCTAATTCAGTTTCTGATGCCTTCTGTACTGAAGCACAGAGTGCAAGGCACCAAACTTCAACCACTTGTGAGTTTGGCATCTATTCCAAGCTAGTTGCCTTGGCTTCCATGTTAGGCAGAGATAATCCAACCCTTTGGGGGCTGCCTCTGTTATAGAGACCCCGGACAGCAAGCTTAGAAGATAGGTCAGATTCTTCTCCACCAACATTAGCAAGTAGGACAGACTCCATCTCACCTGATCTTAGGTTTGCTAGTTTTGTAGGGTGGGCAGGTGAGCTCAGGTTCAGGTGTAGACTCTTATAAAAAAAATCTCCTGAATGATAAAGGCTGGGATTGTTTCATGACTTGTCAGTAAAGACTGGGATATAAGTAGTCCCCCAGCTGTACTTGGGGACCTTGCAGGATCTGGTTTTCAAAGCAAATGTTTTGTAAAACATGCAGATTCTCACATTCTGTCTTTTTTTTTTTTTGAGTGTATTTCCCCTCATTTCCTCAGTCAGAGGTAAGTGGCTTGTCCTGATGCAACAGAACATAACCTCTGAGATGGAAGCTTGTAGTGAAGCCTGAAACCACAAGTGCTCTCTGTGCTCAGAAAAAGAAAGGAAATCCAGAACAAATCACTAAAACAGCAGCGCTCTTGAAACTGGTTTCAGCCTAAGTCGTAAGGGGTGGTGGAGATCTGGTGTTTTAATTTGCAGGGGACCCAACTACGGTGAAAGTGGTGGGTACATGATAGAGCCAGGAGCAGGAAACTGTGGGGCATGAAAATTTAATCAACCCTAAGGCTTTTTGTGGAGTTTGCTCTTTCTCGTAGAGTCCAGTAGCAGCTACTTGCCAGTTCAGGTTTTGAGTGAAATAGTATTCAATGAGTCCATGTGGGAGAAGCTACCTGCTTTCTCCTGTGTGTTGTTACTGTGGGGAGATTCTCACTGGTTTACGTGGTGAATTTTTGGCACTGTCTTTGAGGTCCCCATCTTGGGCACTCTGCAGCTAGATGCACACCTCTTAGGTCTGCAGGTCCTGTGGCTGAAGAAGCTGCTCTTTAAATTGTCGAGAGCTGCAGCTGATAACACTGTGAGCCTCTTCCTGGTGTTTGACCTGAAAGTAGGTGCCAGCTCCTGGGAGTAGTTAGCTGGTAAATTCTGCCCACAGCCCTGACGAAGCTGTGGAGTAGCCTAATTATAGTAATGTTTTAAAATATTCCTGTATCCATCCTTGGATGGATTTTTTTCATCTTGTACTTTGAGAATAACCACCAATCTTCCATGGAAATGCATCTAGCATTTAAGTGGAAGCTGCTTGTTTCCCTTGGACATACAGTTTTGGCTAGAGCTTTCTAAAGAAAAAAAGAAAACAGACAAAAGACCCTTATTCTTTGATAATGGTTCTGTTTCAGTGATGTCTTTTAATTATGCTAGCTGGCTGTGTAAAGTTAATTGCATTAGAGGCTGCTAATTATCTGATTAGGAAATGCTTGGCTGTAATGGCTTATTTTAATGAATTCACTATGTATGCGTGTGATTTTTTTTTTTTTTTAGTTGTTTAGTGGTTACCTCAAATTGTTAAACTCCTTCAGATGCTTTCTGTCTTTTTCTAATCTGTGAAACACGAGCACATCTGTCTCAGTCATGAGCGATTGCAGGTATTTTGTTGTTTGTGCCTACCTCTAAGCTACCACATCTCTGCTGTCACCACAGTGACTTGCGCTGCTGTGCTCCAGAGAAAGATGCGGTGTGAATCCATATTATAAATGAATCCATATTATAAACAATAGGTTCAGCAAGAAGGAAGAGTGGCATTTTAACATGGATATGAAGGGAAGTCACTGTCCCGATCCAATATCGGGGGGGTTTCGTTACGATCCCAAGGACGAGATTAAGACGCTAAAACCAGTCAAATATCGTACAACCTTTTAACTTTATTTTCCATGGAGTGGGGAGAAAAGGTGGGGAAAGGTGAAGGGGAGGAGAGAGAGAGAAAAAGAGAGAGAGAGAGAGAGAGAGAGAAAGGGATATCACCACCTGTGGATCCAGCGGCATCCTGTTGGTCCTCTTCACCCTGGGTGTAAATTTTAGTGAAGCGCGTGCAGTAATTACAACTTGAGCAGGGTCCGACCCTAGGTTCCCGCTGAAAAGTTCGGAGCCAAATCAAGGCAAATTAAATAAATAAATTGTAATGACACGCGTGCAGTAGTTACAGCTCGAATTGGGTGCCTCTGAAGAGGGACCCCGAACAAAGAAATCCCTGGGCAATTATAGCTTTTTCAAATTAAGTTTCCCACCCCTCACGTGGTAGTTCAGACCAATAGTAATATTTAGGTCTGGGGTCTCCCGCTCCTTATTGGGTCCCTAGGTAGGTTGTTTACTGTTGTGGTTTCTGCTGACAGATGCGTTTTCATTCTTCGGGTCTTGCCCTTATCTCTCAAAGCCCTGACAATTTATTACTTCCCCAGCAGTGATAGTAGGTGTTATCTCCCAAGGTCCAGACAAAGGGAATATAATCTGGACCCGAGATAGCCCAGACCCCCAATCAGCATTGTTTCCGCAGCAAGAGGAGGCCCTGCTCCCCAGGGTCCCGGTGCCCAAGCAGGCCTCACTTCAATGCCTTGACATCCTTCCTCCCAGAGCGTGAAGCATGGGAATGCAAACTGCTGGTAACCCCCTTGTCTTTCCTGCCTGCACCAGCTCTGGGGCCCTTTCTCACCGAACTAGGGAGTAT
This sequence comes from Dromaius novaehollandiae, assembly GCF_036370855.1. NCBI lineage: Eukaryota > Metazoa > Chordata > Aves > Casuariiformes > Dromaiidae > Dromaius > Dromaius novaehollandiae. The sequence continues at coordinate 3,024,962 of NC_088101.1, forward strand.
GGCCTAAGGCTTCAGCAAATTTAACTACTCATGCTAAGCAAGTTTTATAGAAGTTGTGCTAAGCTGCAGTAATTTACAGTGCAGGTCCCAAAGTCTCTGCCTGATCGTGGTCTGGTTCAGCGCAGGCTTGGTGTGTCCTGAATGGTTGCAGGGAGACCATTTCGGGGGTCGCAGCAGCTCAGTCCTGTTTCCACCGGGAACAGATGGCTTGTTTGGGGTTATGGTTTGCTTGCACCTTATGTACCAAGAAATGTTTAAGGCAAAAGTTCACTCATCTGTCCGCCACAGTCACTGATGTCTAGGATGTGTTTTCTAGGGAGCATCTCAGTTGTAACAACCGGGCCTTACAATTTTCTTGACTGTCAATACCAGCTCTACAACCAATTTTGACCTGGATCAGGCCCTTTAAGGGGAAAGCTGTGTGTCTGCCTTGCTGTTGGGGAGTCAAGCCATGGCTGCATCATTAGATACAGCCTATGCCTGCAAAGTCCATTGGCATTTTTTTAGGAAGGATCAGGTCTGAATTGCTGAAGCCTAATAGTATCACACATTTCTCTTTGCCAGTGGAGGGCAATTTTCAACACTAATTAGTGGCAGTCCTCTGTCATATGCCTGTGGCCAAGCTTGAAATCTGGGAACTGTTTCCTAGCATGGAACAACAGTGACACTGCATTTCACGGAGGAGGGGGGAAAAAATGTATGTCTCCTACTTGATTCTACTGAGACTGTGGATGCTGCAGTCTGTTTCCTCTGCCTGGCACCCCAGAGTCTTTCAGTCCCTGGGAGCACATCTGCAACACACAGCCGCAGGCACTGAAAGTTAGCCATCTTCTTCACTTCGTTTCTGATGGCTTTAATGAAGCTGAACTGTGGTGCCTACCAAAAACTTCTGGTGTCTGGTTTGGTTTCCATGTGTGGACACTCTCTCATCTGTATCCATTTACTGATCCTTTTATATGTAGGGAAGATCTCTTATCTCCAAAGTAAAAGGTTGTTTTGCAGGGGTGTCTTCCCCTCCCCCCCCCCTTTTTTTTTTTTTTTTTTTTTTGTTGTTGTTGTTATGTAGGTCTTTCCTGTTAGGATCCTTGTCTGTAGCACGCTTTTCTCTGTAACTTCCATAAAACTCGGCTCCCTGAGTCTTTTCATCCCCCTGGACCAAACAGCCTTTCTTGTCTGAAGACAGGGATGTTGCTTCTGGACCTCTTCCCTTAGCAGGATGACCTGATGAGGGAGGTTTCCTAGGGCTCTCCTCTATAGCTGAATTGAGGCTGAAGAAAGGTCCGCATAGATTAGAAGGCATGGAGGCCTCAACAGTGAGGATGCGCCTTGGTGGAGATAACTTTAATCATTCCACTGGAGATCAGCTAAGCCTCCTTGCTGACTCCGGGAATGCCCCTCTATTGCCTTGGAGAATCCCACCCTGTCTTGCAGTTTGTGTTGTTTTCCCAGTGATAATCATTGCAAATGGCGGATGCTTCAGAGATCTGTGAAGCAGTTTGTTTCTGCTGCACTTCTGCCAATAAGTGACCCATTAGCACTTGAGACTTTTTATTCAGAAGCTGCCTGAATTCTGCTTATATGGTCCCAAGAAGGGGAGCAAGGCATATTCTTCTCTAAACACCTCAGCCAGAGATTGGAGGGATAAGAAAAGCAGATGGCACAAAGTTAGTTTCTTCTGGCTTATGAATTCAAGCAGATCAGGTCCCATAGATCATCATGCAGGGCTCAGATTGTTCCTCTGAGTGAGGGCTGCACCATCTAGCCTAGGGGTCATGGCCAAGAGGCATCATGAGAAGAAGTGGGGCCATGAGCCTGATTAATCTTGTTTCACCAGCTGCTTATGCTAGTGCTTGGGAACACAGTGACATGTAAATCTGTAAGTAGAGTTGTGACCAGGAACATTTCAGAAAAACTGCCCAAGAAAAAAAGAAGTCGTGTTCACTTAGTTTCATTGATTTTCAAGGAGTGATGTCTTAAAACACTTTTTGGCCTTTTGAGTGCTTGCTGAATGCCAGGGGGATTTCAAAGCCATTGCAGAAATGATGATATAGAAGATGAGATTAAATAAAAGAAATTGAAGATGTTTCAAACTCCCCTATTTATTTAACCTTTTCAAAGTGGCATATGAGCTACTCATATGTTTTTGAAGTTATGGAAAACATAAAAATATTTGGCATAGACTGAGAATTTTTCTACATACTTAGTTTAAAATATCTTTCAATCTGATTTTTCAGTACTGGTAATGCTGAAGAAAATCTGTGCTCGGAAAGTGAAATATAGTCACCCCATGTGACAGATTCTTTGCCTGAGATTAGAAACCAGAGTTGTTTTGAAGGCTGAGTGTGCTGCTCAGAAGTACCAGCAAAGCAAAGAATAGTGACCGGAAGTTCATCTTAATGCTGAGAAAATTTATTTTTGGAGAGAGGATGTTATGTATATGCTTGTACCTATCTTGATGTTCTGGTGCTGAGAGGGAAAGCTGGTTTCTTGATATGTTAATGGAGGAAAATTTCTTTTGGAGTTTCCCAGTTGTGGTTCAGTCTTGCTCCCTGCCTAGCTTTTGCTTTGAGTCCTGTCTTCCCTTAATGTGGACTTCCTCCTGAATGCATCCCAGGCGTGTTTCTGAATATTCTCAAAGCAAGGCAGTCCTTACTGAGCAGTTAGGTCCTGGTGGGGAAGACACAAATGTTGAACCTGACCTGCCTGCCTACCACTGCCCCAAGACTGGCCTTCTTAATAACAATGCCCAATGCAAATGTTCTGCATTTGCTCATTTTGGCTCTGTTTCTCCAAAATAAACTATTCTATTTGTTTTTTTTGCCCTGTAATATCTAACCTCTTTCAAGAGTTTGCTGAAAAATAGGTGAATATGCAGGCCCTTTCTTCTGCTTCAAGAACCAAGCAGGAGCTCTTTTTCTCTCCCCCTCACTCCTCCCCTCAATAGTGGTGTAGGGCATTTAGCCCATGCAGTCTTAGAGCAGCAGCTAATAGAAAGATTTGTGTTTGCCCAACAGTGCTGGGAGGCAGCAGAGGTATTGTCAATGCGATGACTGTATGAAACTCTGTGCAGTCAGCTCATGGGTTCTCAGGGTGACCTCTGCCTGCCTTGCTTTGGCTCTGACCTCACGGCCAAGATTTTTCTGAGTTTTTGTTTGTTTGTTTGTTTTTGAAGCCAAACACCCATATGAACTCCAGCCCAATTTGTCAGCTTGTTATTGAAACCAGAAGAATCTATGATAGGCATTTAGCACATTTCCCTGCTTCACCAGGCTCATAGCTAGCTTGCAGTGATCTCAAACCTGGCCTGCCCCAGGTTCCTGACTCAGCAGGAAGGTAGGAGCCAGAAAAGGGCTGCCAGAGCCAGATGCTTGCTCAGCATGAGAGATCCAGGCAGCTCTACCTTGTGTTTCAGGTCTCTGGCCTCATGGGACTATTTGGGGCATTAAAAAGTGATGGCATCTCTCTTTTGTCAAGGTCCAAGTGCCTCTGTGATGGTTCAGGCATCACATAGCGTGTTCTTTACATGTATACATGCCAGAAGTCATCAGTCAGCATGCAAATGAGAGATCAGATACAGAGCAGAGACTTGTAATTTGAGGAGGAAAAGCTATGGACATGGAGGCAGAAGGGTGATGAGAGGCGCTGGGAATTCAAGGGAGTAGCAGTTACTCAGAGATTTTCAAATGGTTCTGAGCTGGGTGTCCAGGTGTTTGGAGAGCAGAAAGTGTGCGAGATGAATCTCATCTTCCCTCACCTCCCTGGTCCAGGACAGCCACCCTAGGCCTACAGCCAGATGCTAATGGCAGAAGGATTAGGGCAGCCAAAGTAACATTAAGTGTTAAACACAAGAATTTTGAATTGCTCCTTGTGTCAGAGATCAGGGTTATTCTGCCTTGGTGGAAACATCTCCAGGCTCCTGCTGAGTTTCCACCAGCACTTGGGCAACTTGGGTTTGGCAAAGAGCCTGGCTCTCCGTGTTGGGAAGGCTGCCGGTGCCTGGTGGGCAGCCCCAGCTGCAGGACGGGACCGAGGTGTGAGCTGTGCAGGCAAAGAAAGCCACGCACAGAAAGAAGCAGAGGATTTGGGGAAAAGTCAAGAGGCAGAGAAATATGCAGCTGGAAAGAAGAGGTTAAGGTGCAAGTCCCTGCTTTGTCTTCTGTCACGCAATCAAGGGCTTGCAAAGAGCAATTAGGAGCTGGAAAGCAAAACTCTGCCCTGCTGTAGTCTTTCAGCTTTTGCTTCCAGGTGCTGCAAGTAAAGGCAGGTGCTGCCACTTCAGATTTAATTGCTGTTTGGTGGATAAGCTTTAGTTTTCGTCCTTCCTTGTTGCTACCTCAAGTGTCTGCAGGTAGAAGAGCTAGAAGAAATCTCTTCAGAAGCCCCTAACATTGCAGCCGTGTAGGGCTGGTGATAAGACTTAATGTCAGGCCTTTTTCTTTCTCTGCTGCTGCCTGTGGCAGAGGAGGGAGTAAGGGGAAAGAGGCATGGAGATACTGTGAGCCTGACTCTTCTGCTTTTTTGCCTAAAGGATTAGTGTGGGTATTCAACTTAGCTGTGATGGCAGAAAGAATATAAGTGGAGGGAGGCAGAATTACTATGCAGCTTTCTTTTAGAGGAGAAAGTACTTTGAGGGTTCTTTGTGGTTTGTTCTTGGATGTTTTTCAAGGGAGTGGTACAATTTATAATGCCAGATTATGCAGGCTCTTTAAAGGGTGTTTTTCCTGATCAAAACAAAGTTTTCTTGAATGCTTTAGCTAGATTGCAAATTGCGCAATGCGAGCATGTAACAGCAACTAAGTTGAGACCCTTGCTGTGCTGAAGGTAGCCAGCAAACTTTAATTAGCTCTATGGGTTTGCATGGCTGTGTGGAATATTATTTCTGTCTTCAGAGCTACAGTTGTTATGACTGTTCCCCTCCTCTGTATCTGATAGCAGTAATGCCAAGATTAACTTTCTCTTTTCCTTCCCAACAATAAAGAGAATGGTGTAATGAAAAGCAAATTAATATAGCCTGCTAAAGGGGAGTAGCTGACTATAAATATCCAAAGTATTCTCTATTAATTATGGTTTTGAGACTTGACTTGAAATTTTCTGTTGTTCCTTTTAAAATACTAAAAACTGTCAGTGATGAGCTGGAAAAGAACCTTAAGAGAACTGCTGCTACTTTTCACAAATCTAAGGCACATTTTTTCAGTGTGAAATTTTCAGTCTAAAGATTCAAGGCCCCACTTTCTGTGGAAGTGAGTGATGTATTGGCCTTTCAGGTTGATCAGGTGTAGGTGAAAATCCTCCCCCCACCCCCCAAAAACCCCCTGCGTTTGTGAAGGGATAGTAATAGCCAAAAGAAAGAGAGAGACAATAGTTTTGGTAGAAACAAATCCTCTGCAGATGTCAAAAATACAATCAATCCTGTGAAAATAGATTGGAAATCTGTATGCTATGAAAATTGCAGATCTAATCTGTTCCCAGAGGCTATATTTAAGCATAGCTTCATTGACTTTAATAGAGTTCCTTGACACTTACAGTAGTGTCAGTGAGAGAGACAACTGAGCCCCATTTCCTTAGGGTAAGCAAGTGCGGGAGACCTTTGGAATCAGCATTTTTTTTCAGATTTCAATTATGAAATCACAGTTGCATATATCAGTCTCAAACCTAACTTTAAATAAAAAGTCATACACATTTCTTCTTAGCTTTATTGTCAAAATTTCAGAATGAAAAGGCAAGATGTTTTAGGTTGGAACTGATGAAACTTCATCTCTAGGAAAACATGTGCTTTCTATGCGGACTAGACACAACTACCGTACGGCAGCAGGTCAAGCACGCTGTCTTTAAATCATGGGTTGCGAGAGAAGTCTTGGTAGCCCTGGGTATTTATACAGCTAGAGCTCCGTTTTCATCACTCCTGATGCGGGGGAGCAGGAGGGAGGTCAAACTGATTGCTGGTCTCTTGTGTCTTGGTCAATGCCATTTCTGCTTCACTGAAACATTATGACAAATGAAAATCAGTATTTAACTGCCCTTGGGATAAATGCTTATTTTTAGCCCTATTTTTTTTGTAACCAACATCTAAACACTTTCTGCATTTTGAAACATCTTCAAGCACAGTGCAGCATGCAAGGAGTAGTTAGTTTTCTGTGTGTGAGACAAAAGGTCCTCGCTGAAGTTGCGGACAGCATCAGCCTTCTTTTTGAATTTATTCTTAGAAGATTGGGGTGCACACTGAGACTTCAGTGCATGACTTCGTGAATTTCATTTCTTTTTTAAAAACCTCTGGTAGAAGGTTAAGTGAAGTAAAGTTCATATTTGATGGATTAGAGCATCTTTCCTTAGATCTAATTGAGTTGTTTAGGAAAATGACTTAAAAAAAAAAAACAAAAAACAAACAAACAAAAAAAGTCACCACACTTGCACAGCTCAAAATATAATTCAGAGTTCTTTATGCATCTAATGATTAGAAGTTGCTCTATCTCTTGCTGAAAGAATGCTTTTCTTAAGGAACTTGGAGGATGGGAGAAATTGTGTTTGTAGACTTTTCAACACGATCTCCAACCTAAAAGCTTTTAAAGAAACTGAGCAGCTATGGTGTAAGAGTTGCATAAGTAACTATTTAGCCACACACAAATAACTTTAAAAGTAGGAAGCAGGAGTGGTTACTGATCAGTTTTCACAGTAGAAGATTGCCAGTGGACTTCAAAACGTATATGCTGGGATCAATGCTGCTATATATTAATTAATATTAATCTGTTTATTCTCAAGATATTTGTAAATGAGCTGTAAAAGGGGTTGAATTGCTATTAAGGGCGTGCATTAGTACCATCAGCAAACATTATTTATGATGGTAAAGGTGAAGGATGACTGAGAGGTTATGGAAGAACCTTATGAGACTCAGTAGCTGGGCAAAAGAAGAGAAATGTAGACAAATGTCAAGTGATGCATGGAAGGAAACAATCCTGGCTTCATGTATTGCATGATGGGTTCTGGACTGGCTGTTAGCACCTGGGAGATGGATCTGGGGCTAAGGCAGAGTCCTCTGAAGACATAAGCTGAGAGGTCAAAACAGCAAAAACAGTGTTGGGAATATTAAAATAGGAATAGAGAACAATGCAAAAAATGCATCATCATGGTGGTGTGCCGGTCTGTGGCCTGCATGCATCATGAAAACTGTGTGCAGCTCTGGTCTCCTCATCTCAGAAAGGTTGTGGTAGAATTTGGAAAAGGTTAAGAGAATGCTAGTGATCCAGCAGGGGTTTGGAATGGCTCCCACGCCAGGACTCTGATCTGGAAAGGAGACAACCGTAAGGGGATATGATGACTGTTGACAAAACTGAATGATATGGAAGGGGTGGACAGGTATCAGTTACTAACTCTCTCTTTCAATACAAGAACAGTGGGCCAGAATCCACAGACAAAAGAATAGCTTTCATGTGATGTTGAATTATGCTGTAGAAGTCTTTGCAGTAGGGTGTTATGAAGGCTAAAAATTACATGGTTTCTGTGAAAGATGGGATGAATTTGTGCAGGAGAAATCCAGTAAGGGTTATTAAACTGAAACAACCTCTTCTTCAGGAAGTTCCTGAAGGGTAAATGGTTCCCCTAAGTCCTGGAAAGGTTCTTGAGGAAAGTGCCAAATAGGATTGATCTGTTGTTAACCTTTTCCCTAGGCACCTGCTTTTGGCAGCTGTCAGCGAGAGGATACTGGCTTAGATGGATCATTGGCCTGACCCAGTGTGTTACTTCTGCGTTTTGAAAAGATAAGCCACGTTGTCTTTCCAATATTTTTGGAGAAATTCTTACTGCCCAAGAAACTGAGGGCAAGAGATATCATTTCCTTCTTCTCCTTCCCTCCTTTGTCTTCCCCAAAAGAAAGCTGAATTGTTTAAATGCTTCTAGGACAAGTTTTGAACTATGCTAAGCTTGTGTAACGTGCAGCTAAGCTTGTGTAACGTGCAGCTAAGCTGGCCATCAGCTGTCGTTGCCGATGGTGCAAATACTAGGGCACGAGGTGCTGCTGCACAGCTTAGTGAAGCTCTTCTTGCTCCATTATGATATTCTCTGGGTGTCTCCCTGGGGCTGCCTTATGTCTGTCTTAAACCCGATAGGGCATTGATCTGCCCCTTTGTAGGGGAGTTTGTGAAGCCTGAGTTGAGTTGGAAAGCTGAAATTGGCTTAAAACGTGGGTAAAAATCTCATGGAAGAGAGCACATCTTATGTGGATGTGCAGCTCCTACACACTTAGGTAGGTGGGTTGGAGGTGTTTTATCCATAGGCCCTTGGTTCCCACCATTGCTCATGAGGTGATGCAGTGTTACCAAAGGAGGCAACGTCACTAGCATTCTTAAAAATCCTTCGTCTATGCTTTGCCCTTCTGTTTTTGGGAGAAAAAAAAATGCTGACCTTTGGCTTTTGAAAATACTCAGTAAATTACCATAATGTTTTAGCCTCTCTTGAAAGGTGGTGAGTGTTTAATTGCGTACATGATTTGCATGTGACTTTGATATTGCTATCCTTGGGCCTGCAGAAGTCCCTGGAAAGAGCTGAATATGTATTTTACACCTTGCTATGGGGGGGGGGGGGAAATGTTGAGAGATTCTTCTCTGCTTATCTTCTCCGGAAGTAACTCTGAAGGAAGCCAGGAGGTAATGGGAACAAAGGGCAGCTTCATATTTTTAATGAGATTTATCACAAGTGATAGTGAATTGTTAGGTTTTAATTTGTACTCCATTAATTAAAATCTGTAACCTCAGAATCCTGACATTCATTTAGGGAACCTCATGGGAAACACTAAACTGAAATGCCATCTCTGCTGATTCCTTTTGTCTATGACAAAGCATTCAAAGTGGGGGTCTGGGTGACTTCCTCCTCCTGCACTTGAGATGGGCTTTATCTGGCTAATACGCCAAAGTAGAGGCCTTCAGGGAGGACTTGAAATGTATTTTAGGCCTGGAGCGCACAGCGAAGGTCCTCCTTTAGCCACGTTGTCTCTGAATACTTTGATGCCATTATGACAACCTTCATATCTGATTTTTCTACATGATTACATCAAAATTGCCCTCCTGGTAAAGCACACTATAAACTTTAGTTGAATTCTGCTAAGCTCACCACTCTCTCAAAGGCAGGAGGAGAGTGTAATGGCTTTTTATGTGCAATGTCATTACTCACTCTTTTATTTTCTGAATGCATTTTAAAAGTTTGCAGATGTTAAGAGACAGGACAGAATAACAGAACTTGCCCACGTTGTGAACTCCTCTTTATAAAGATACTTGATCCAAAAGGGTCTACATACCTTCTTGCCATGCTTCTGCAAACCAAAAGTCGTGTACCGCAATGGAAGAGTAAGAAAGCATATGGACACCAGTTGCAACCTGGATCCCTGCAGTATTACGGATCTTACCTGTTTCCAAAATATCTAGATGATCCAGGCAACAGAAAATGCCACAGGCTGCAAAGGCAGTGTACAACCAAGCTAATCATCTTTGCCAGCCTGAGCAGAGGGACCCCTCCGCAAACTTTAAAGTCAGTTTAACCTGAAGTGCACAAGGAAGAACATGCAACAAAGGAACAGAAAAAACTAGCAGGTTTCTGTGAGACAGAGGAGAGGGCGTGTTTCTGTCTGTCAGTAAAGCTCACCCCAGGGGTCCTTGAGCATCCCCTCTAATCCTGTATTTCTCTGGTTTCTCATAGATGGCAAAGTGGAAGGCTGTCAGCGTAGGCAGGCACTTAGGGACTTGCAAGGATTGCTACAACCTGCTTTCTCAGGGTCAGTTTTCTCTTGGGAAATGATTCTGTTTGCTGACTTAGCTCAGATCGAAACTTCTGGACTAGATCTAGAATGAGGTCACGGAAGTGGTAAAGCTAGAGGCTGAACCTAGGCACCTCGAGGTGCCAGTTCATAACATGCTACTGATCTTAAGCACCATCTTGCTCTCGTTGATGCCCGTGAGACGTGGCTTCCTTAGGAACTGTGTGGTCCAGCTGAGCTGGTACTCTGTTCCCTGTTGGAAAAGGGCACTGTTGTTTCATGTTGATGTGAGTACCAAAAATCAGGTAAATCTTGACTGCTTAATTAAATGGGCAAACTGAAATGAATACTTTGCTATTACAAATAGATGTTTGACTCTTAGAAAGGAAACGAGATTTTCTTTCAAGTGAAGCAACATTTCTTTGTGGTAACTTCTTTTGTAGAAAATAGTTTCAGCTGTATTTATGATGTGGAATTGAAACAGTGGTTTTCAGGTAGCGCTGATCTTGGGCAATCCTCTGCTCTGGTCAGAGATCTCATCTACTGAAATGCCCCTCTCCCGCTCATCAGCAATGTGCAGGCAGTTCAGAGTGATCTGCAGCTCCTGTCTCAATCTCTTATCTCAGGCAGCATCTCCTTGTGCTGTGTGTGTGGTGTGTGTTTTTTCTCATTAAAAAAAAAAAAAAATCAAGGTAAACTGACACTGCAGGAATGATTTTCCTCCCCTTTGAATCTGGAATTTTCATTTGGTTTCTAAAGCACTGTCACTGCATAGGTTGCTGTGACTTTGCTCTCACTTCTGTTCTGTGAAGTAACAGTCCACCTGGTTGCAGCAATCTGTGCACTCTGAAGTGTTTCATTTAATATTGCCACAGAAATAGTTACTAATTTGCTCTGCGTAATTGATGCTTCCTTTGTTTCCAATGCTGCTTCCTAAATAAGCTGAAAAAAATCATCCTTTTACTTTCTCACCTTTTAAGTTTTTTACCTTGGAAGCTGAGTATGTGTGCTTTGTTAATTCAGTGTAGGTGGCAGCAGGAATGGGCCCTGGTCCTTAGTGCACTGATTATAGGGAGGTAAAATGGGCATTTTCTCATTAATGTGAATATAATTGCTTTATTGTAGTAGGGTCTGGAGTCTGCAACTGAAACAGGGGCTTACTAGAGCCAAGTGCTCTGCTTATTTAGGAATGAACAACCGTAAAGAGCAAATCAACTGAAGTAGACCAAGAAAACCATCAGGGAGCTGGGGGTGGGGAGAGAATAACAACTTGTTCAAGGTCACACACTTGCCACTGCTGAAGTTTTGGTAAAACCTGAGGTTCCTTTGGTGCAGTGCTTTATCCAGGACAGTCTCTATTTATTTATTTATCCAAAAATCCACCTCCCTTTTCTTTTTATTCTCAATCTTCATGTTGTTACAATGGCTTTATTTCTGAGTAAAAATTTAGGGTGGCATTTTGGATTTTTGCTGCCTAACATTTATTTCCTCTCACTTATTTTGCTTGCTCACTTGGGTCATGTTGTATGCCCTGTTGGGATGCCATGCCCTAGCTGACTGATGTGATCAGGACCATAGTTTTCTCTCCTGACCTGCATCTCAGGTTGTGTTCCTCAGAGCACCCCCGCTCTGCTGGGCCATCCTAACTGTGGTAGCCTGAACCTTCCCTGGTGTCCTCTGGGGAGTCTATTCAATTTTAATCTATCTCCCACCAAATTATGGGCTGCCTTTAGAGATTGGGAACCATCTCTGTTCTCATTTGATCTGTTAATGCCCTGTAAAAATGAGAAGTTGAACTTTCTGTTTGGGTGCCTCTACATCCACATTTTGAGATGAAGGTCTTTACCTAACAATGGGTGAACCTGTGAGTTGACAAGATGTAACCGATACAGCGATGTGGAGAGACTTGTGTATGTGTTGCAGATAATGGGCTCTTGATTCTGACAGGGCATGAATGTAGTCGATCATGGTGGGGTGATAATGTGATTCAAGTGACGCGTCCACAATCTGCAGCAGTAAGGAAGGCTTTTTAATATTGGGCAGATACCTTACAGACCACTGATTGCTCATTGATAATTGGTTTAGAAGAGCTGAACTTAAACCATGCCTGGTTCAAAAAGAACACGCTAGCAATGGGAAAGACAAGTGTTTCCTCTGCTGTCATCTTTGACTACAGAAATATAAGGACTTCTAACATAGTTATCTGCCTTTTAGAAGAGGAGGACTCTTTCCCCCAGGTGTTAAGTGACTGCTCTCTTTCAGAGCAGAAACCTCAGCATCCTTCCTTCTGCAAATACTGACCTTCGCCACCGCTGCAATGAGAAGTCACTCACTAATGGAATGATCATACCAAATGGCATTCAAGTCCCTAGGAAAAATGTCTCTGAAGTTCCTTCCAATGTTTGGTTCCTTCCAATGCTTGGGTTTGAAGAAGCACAGACACAAAGGATATTTGAACTCTGGAAAACTCTGTCCCCAAAAGAGTTCTCTGTGTTTCATCTCCATCCTAATCCTTTCTTTGGTATTAGATGCTAGAGGTAATCTTCACAAAATCTTCAAGGACAGGCAGATGCTACAGTCCTATTTAGCTTTCCTGGAGGTGTTACAGACTTGCTGCTGGAAGTATGAGCCTGTCTGGGACCCAGCAAAACCTCCTGGACATGTATGGTCCCTGTGCTCCCCAATGGGGTGGCTGTTTGCTTCGAGTTCAGTGCACACATTGTTCAGCAGGAGCCAGTCTCTTTGGCATCTTCTGGAGTCGAGCACCATACTGTTGCTGACTATACCTTTATTGTGCAGCTTCCAGAATGTGGTTGGATTTGATCCTTGAGAAGTATCTCTGACAGTGCACGGTACCACTGCAAAAAATCACATACCTTCTTCATGTTGTGCCCACTCAAGGGAGCCACTCCCTCCTGCCCAGCAGAAGGGAGCCTGCAGAGCTTTGTGTAAGGCAAAGAAATCTGGTCTCCTGTCTGTGGCAGATGCAAACAGTAAATGGGGGAAATTGGGATAGACAGGGGGAAGAAAATAAGGAGCAATAAATGATGCACATTTGGGAAGTAAAATCACTTCCCTGATGATTTCATTCCAGCCCCTAAGCACAGATAATATCTCTCCTCTTGAATGGTTGCTATGAATGTGAAGTGGCAATTGCATATTATATGCCAGGCATTAGAGCTGGATGCTGAGTGATCTGGAGTACAGAATTATGATCTTCAGCTGGAGACCAGCAAAATTGTACACCTTTGCCTTTCTTATCCTGTCTTAAAAACAGGAGAGGGGAGTATTACTTGGTGAAAAGACAGGCAGTTATACTCAATGTAGCAAGTCACTGTTCATCTTATTTTGATACTTCTCACTTGGACCATCTTCCTTACCACTTTCAGGGAATATTTGAGTAAGTTTATTGTCTTCCCAGATGTCTTCCCACTGAAACACTTGGCTAGAGTGTTGTGCTGCAGAAGGAGATTCATACCTCCTAATCTAAAGCACCTAATATAGTTTTCTTGCGCAGAAATTAGGCTAATCTTTCTCCATTGACTGTAAAGGGAGCCTTGGGAAACATGCTCTGTATTGTTTTCTGCAGAAATCAGTCTTCACTGACTATGTAGAAAGCTCAGGGAGTCTAATTTCCTGACTCTAATGCTTTAGTTGTCTAATGCTTGGCAATGTTAGTACTGTTTTCCCCCTTCTTCTGTTGTAGAATAATCTGGTTTTGGGGAGGTTCCAAGTGTATCCGCAGTCCACATGATAGTGAAGTATCCTTAATTTTGTGCTCAAATGCTGTCCTGAGTAGTTATGCGCTTGTCCTTGTTTTCTGTATATGTTCTCCTTTCCTTCCCAAGTCTTATACTTAAGCAACTTCTAATACTGTATTAAGTAATGTATCTAATATCTCTCAGGGCTCATCCATTCCTTGAGCAGAATTTCGTGTACAGGGGCTTTATTTAGGATATCTGTATTGTTGTTTTTTTAATTATTTTTAAATATATAGTGTTCATATTACAAAATGGAGCCAGGGAAACATGCTTTGCATTTGAAGTGGCTGGGGGATAGGTTGCGAGGCCCTTTGGTTGCTAGGGCAAGAGTACAAAGAAGGGGGTTGCTCATCTCCCAAAGGTGTGTTACATCTTGTTGAAGGAGGTTCTGTTGCCTGAAAGAGCAAACGTCAGCCCTGGCCCACGAACCATGCCATGGAGGTATTTTTGACCTCACTGGCTGAGCTCTAGTTCAAGGCCCAAGATCTGCTTAAATCCATTTCTCATGGGGGAGAAAATATGGAAAGATGGACTCTCCTTGTAACGCAGGGGATATGAATTTTGGGGACATAGATGCAAGAGAATGCTTGGTGATGTTGTCTGATTTAATCACAAAATTATCTGCCCGAAGCAAGACATCTGCCAGATTTTGGCTCTATTTTCTCATGTAGGTGAAGAGGTTTTGTTGCATATTCTTCAAATGTAAGATCTGTAGTCCTTCCCCCTTCCTCCGGTTCTGGGGAAGACATCTCCTTGATTAAAGTTTCCATTTGCCCTGTTTTCTTCTTTAATATAGGCCAAGGAGATGAGAGTTAATCCTGAATGACTAGTGGTCTGAGCAGCGTGTTGAAGGGCTCGGGCTGCATGTGCAGCGTGGGTGGCAAGCACAAGGAGGCAAGTGCCTTTTTTGTGGGTAGTGAGTCAGGAGCAAAGCAAGGAATAAAAGCTGCCAGTCCAGTGAAAGCTTCACCGCACCATCTGTCTCGCAAACTGACACAGCCTGAGCTGCTGAGATGCTGTAGTGTTGCATTTTTTTTCCATAACTGGGAAAATTTGTTTTCCTGTATTACTTATTGATCTCCCTCCTTGCATTGAGTTTGCTTTATGTACCTCTATGTTCTGTTTAGAAGAAGACAAAGCCAAAACCCGACAGCCAGCCAGCCACCCACCCACCCACCCAACCAGGCAGCTGTCTTGGCTGCTTTCTGTTGCCTCGCACCTTGCCAAATACACACACAATGCCAACCTGAGTTATACTGGAATATACTGGGTCTGTCTTTTGAAAACCTGATCATTTAGTCTTGAATTTTTGTCAGTGGGGGAACCTGGAAATGAAGTATGAGTTCAAATTCTCCTGGTCAAAGGTGTCTGTGATAACATTGATTTGTTTGGGTACTAGGCTTTCTAGCTTCTAGAAGAAATTCAGTTATGAAAATGATGTACAGGAAGTATAAAAATGCATGTGTTTTCCCTTTATTTCTTTATTTGATGACATGTAATATGTGAGAAGAGGAAACAGTTCTGATGCAATATGCGTGAAGAGAAAATACCTAAATTTGTGTCATTCAAGTGCTAAGCAATTTTTTTGGTTCTGGAGTTAGATTTCAAGACAGACAGAAAAAGAAATTCTGCAAGAAATATACATCACTCAGTGATTTATATGAAAAAAAATGTTATTCTAAAACAAATTAGATCCTTTCCCTTCACTGTGCCATACTGAATGCAGATTTTTTCAGCCTGTGCTTCATTTTTAGGTCTCAGTGAGATCTCTGAAACAAGCTAAGGTTGAAGAAAATGCATTCCTAAATTTTGACAAGAGAAGTACAATTCATTGAACTCTTGATTTCTGTCTAGCCTGTGGCCGCCTAGGGGTTTTTAGATACTTGTAGCTTTGAGTGAGTCTATGTGCCACTAGCATGTGCTAAGAAGCAATATTAGAAATAAAGGTTGCCTGGCTTTGCCTGGTATTCTTGCACCATACTAGAAACTGCAGGAATTTTAAAACTGACTCAGTCCTTAAAACTCTGAATAATTATGAAATCAGCAAAAGGTAATATTTTATTATAAAGTATGTATGGGTTCTTCTCAAGTTAGTAAAATAGCCTCCATGGTGTGAAATCTTTAAGGTTGTATTTGCAACTGGAGGACTACAAATACAGTTAAATAAAAGTAACACTTCCCCCTGCAATGGTTCTCATACACCATATGGAATATCTTACCCAGCTTCCTATGAAACCCTTGTCTCAGCATAAATGCTAAGTCTACATTGTCCAATGACAAAAGTAACTGGACAAATTTATGGGGCTAATACATGTACTTCTGGCTCAGGAAGTCTGATTCACAAATTCCTTGAGCCTGAGAGTGCATCCTGGGGATCCTGTCTAGGGAAGAGTGTAAGCCATGTCTGAGTTAACTTGACTTTTGCTAAAGATTTTCCCTTGAAAGGAAGTGATGCATGCAGAAGTCCTGTAACAGCACAGTGTTAGCTCAGAACTCAAGCAAGCCTTCACTCCATTGGGACCAGCTGACCTCTGATGGGTCATGCTACCTGGGAACTTGTTCCTGCTCTCTCTCAGTTCTGAAATGCTGCAGCACTTAAAAACAGACCTCTTAATTCTGTTCTGTTTTCTGTTTAACGTTTAATGCTAGTTCCTTGGCTCTTGTGTTCTAAAGAAAGCGCGTCTTTCTGAATCTGAGTAGCTCTGTCTAGTTCTTGTGCCCACCCAAGCATCTACTTTCTGCTTATCGATGAGTTTTTATCTCTTCAGCAAAACAGTTGCTAACTCATATGTTATCCATGAGAATGGATTAGATGGTGGTGAGAAGGGAAACTGATAGCTCAAGGTTTATATAAATAATGCAGCTATTCCTATAATCACAGCAGAACAGTGACAAAATTAAAAAAACAACAACTGAAAAAAACCCAAAACACATTACTGAGGAAGGAAGGTAGTTAGTACTAGCATGCTTATCTGCAGTGTGGAGATGCGGGTTTAACTCCACGCTCCAACAGTGCTCACACGTGAACATGAGCAAGTCAGCCTGCGAGTGCATTAGTCCTTTCAGTTGTAGCATGGCGATAGGAGCATTGGGGATTGCGCAAGAAACAGACTGACCATCACAAGGTGCCCCAGTACTATGCTAGTGGATGCGTAAGTATCAAAGGCAATCATAAGCAGCAACACAAGGAGCTCGTGTCCGTGGCATGTGGAGTTCACTGTCTGCTTCTGTGCAGCATGTGTTTAATACCCGTAGGGATCCTATTCTTCATTGAACTCATAGTACTGCCTTCTTTGTGCTTGTTATCTCTCTTGGTAGATTTGGGGCAAAAGTAGCCTTTTGAGTTTAATTGTGATAAATGAACATTGTTTTAGTGAGATGAACTATTACACTAGTTAGCAGGCTTCACTGACAAGCCTAAAAGGAATGTTTTAGGGCAGCCTGGAGCAATCAGAAGAAGGACTTTTGCAGCATCCTGGCTGAGTGTGAACTTAGACCATAATCTCATAAGATGCCAGTTACAAGCCTGTTTCTTGACTGCCCACCTTATTCCTTTGTTTTGGGAACTTTTTACTTGAGAATAGCTTTATATTTGGCAGCCTTCCTGAATATACTGTGCTGCAACACTATGAATGCATCTACATACTCTGTTTTTTAAATAGCTGTTATTTTCAGTGCAACGTAGATGCCCAAGCAAGATGAAGGCCCTGTTGTGCTCAGTGTTGCACAGGCACAGTAAGGATATGTCTGCCCTGCCTTTCAGTTACAGTCTCAGCAACTGCAGTAACTTTCCTGAGTTCCTGAGTCCACAGGAGCTTTGTGCGCTAGGAGGGTATAATGCTTTGATCTGTGCTCCTTTTTCCTTACAGCCTGTGAATCTGAATTAATCCCTTCCCATCTTGAATGATAAGGCTGTATTCTGTGTTGAGATCTCAAAGATTCATAGAAATCAGAGGACTGGAAGGAACTTCAAGAGGTCCTCTATTTAGTCTTTGCATTAATGCAAAGCAGGGCCAACTAAATCCATTATCATTTATAGCTGAAAAGAATAGAGTAGCTTTTTTTGGAAAGAATAGACATAGATCTTCAGATATGTAATTGCAGACTTTTATCTTGTTCTTGTATTCTTAGACCTCTGGAGCTACAGCAACATTATTGCTATATTATTTATGAGAAATGCTCATCTATGCTGTTCCTAAAGAACATGTAGGTCTGGAGACTCCCAAAGCAATCTGTTCTATTGCTTATGTAGAACATATGAAGACCTTGACCTTTGCCAGTGGGCACCCATAGCTTATTTTGTGCAAACAGGGCAGGAGAGATGATACGTTTTGGGTACTGCTCACTTCTACAGACACTGATAAATACTTCCAGTGGTAATTGTAGGAAGATGTTCAATGCCAGGGGAGAAAACCTCAGTATTAAATCACTGTAGCTTTGCTGGTTTGAATTGATTATGTTCTCTTTAGTTGGCTGGAAATCTGGGCTCGTGTGTGTTACTCCACTGGTGTATAATTCTGAAAAATCATAGTCTTTAAGAGCAGAGTGTTTTTCTCAAAGTGTGGGTGCAATGTTTTAATTTTACTAGAGGGTTACTTTCTATTTCAGAAACTCCTGTTTCCAGCAGTACAATTTCAGAAATGGGCTTATCTGGGGCTTGAAGTTTTTTCAATACCAAGCTTGTAGAGATGGCCTTGATCATGCAGGTCATACTCTTCCCCTCTGTTTTGCCATTCTACAGATGAATACGGTAAGCTCTGCGCAGAACATGTAGGGGCTGTGTATATCATGCTAATAGACAGTGTTTGCAAAAGTTGTAATTCACATAGGCAGAGTCACAGCAATGAATTAGTGCTTTTGGCATTTGGGAAAGAAAGCCCATTTGAAATCCAGCTGCTTGCCAGCTGTGGCTATTCGTAGCAATTATTACTCTGACTGCTTTTTTTGACTCCAACTTCTCATTTAAAAAGTGTAATGAATGATTTTATTGCCATCTTAAAAGTCTATTTATAATCCATTCATCACAAGATGAATGTGTGCATCTAATTGTCAACCTCTCTTTAATACTGTACAAAGCAGTGTTGCTTAGTTTACAGTTTTCTCGGCACAAATGTGAGACAATCACGTTTCTTAACAGCTTGAGTGACCTTAACTGTTCACTCTGGCATTTCTAAAATGTGAGTATTAATGGGTATTTAATATGTAATTATTTTCTATTATGAATTTTTTTCTCTACGTCTCAGCTATCCCTATATTTCACTTGTCTTGGGCTGCAATCTCTGGAAAACAACTGAGAGCTCTTGGAGGTCTTGGCATGTGGTCAGAATCTTGCAAATTTGTTCTTCAAGGCACCTGCTGCTGTTTTTCGTGTCTCAGGGCATAAAGTCAGGCCTCTAATGGCCATACAGTCATGACTGTGTCTGCTGCTTTAAACGCTCTTGCTCTCGTGGCTCCCATAGCATTGACTAGTTGACTGTGCAGTGATGCATCTTCTTTACACTTGTGCTCTGGTCTGTGCTGCTGTAGCTTCACCACTGCAGTGCCTAAAGTAGCCCAGAGCTGGCTATTGAAGCAGTCACAGTGATTGCCATGGTGCAAGCAAGCCTATCTAGAAGAAAAGCTGTGACTGAAATGTCAGAGATAGACAGGCCACGGTTTAGATCCTTGAAACAAGTTTGTGGCAACTGGGCATCAAACTCTCAGGAATTAACAACTTTGTAGAAATAACAGTCAAGAGGAAGGGCCACTAGACCAGCTGGTTCCTTGTGTTAGCGTATTAGCTATGATCAGCCGTCTCAACCAACCTCCCAGCATCATGGGGTGATTCAGGCCCATGACCATGTTCTTCTAAGGCATGAATACATTTTTCACAGGCTGTACTTGCAAAACCGTGTTTGCCCACCCCATACACTTCCATGCTGGCTCAGCTGTTCCTGGACAGCCAGTGGGAAGAGCAGGGAGTCAAGAGGAGCGCAGGCCCCATTGCTTCTGAGCCACTGTCGGCAGAGAGGGGTTAAGAGGGTACCTGATCTGCCGGGAGTAGCTAGTAGCCATCCTGGTTCAGAGCACAGTCTCCACTGTGGCCCTCAGAAATCTGGCTATGGGCAAAAAGGAAGTGAACTTCGCGTATAGCCTAGAGTATGTTGTTAGTGTACTAGAGATCTGAACAGTCCAGTCAAAGAATGACTGTCAGCCCAGATGCAATTACTACACGGCGGGAGGGGGTTAGGGTTAGGTTCTGCTCGGTGCTGCACAGCCGGTTGTGGGCATGGCTGCAATGCAGCCAAAGCCGTAGCTCAGGGCCAGGCCCAGGGGAAAGTTTCTGCTAAAAGCTGCTTGCTGGGGCAGGGGCTTGGCCTGGCTGAGGCTCCCTTATGTGCTAGGGCAGTGGGGGGCAGCTGGCAGGGGTCTGGAATTGGGCTCTGCACGCACCTGCACACCCTGCACCGGGCTGGGGCCGGAGGGTGTCTGCTAGGGCCCAGGCTGGGCATCGCTGTGGGGCTGTTTCAGGGGGCCACGCAGGTCGATGCTGAGGGCCACTGTGGTGCCTGGGGAAGCTGGGGGGTGGAAGACCTGGTGGCTGTCAGTGCCAGGGCTGTGGGGCAGGCCCCACACAGCCTGAGGGCCAGACCCCATGGGGCTCTGCAGGCTGGGTGCCCCAAGCCAGCTGTGGGGGCCTTGTGTTGTACTGACAACAAGCTGGGGCCTGTGTGTGCCTTGCACAAAAGCACACATTTCTGAGAGTGGTGGGTTCAAAGCTGACCTGTTTGAACCCTCATATGCACTAGAAGATCTAGAAAAATGTTGCATGTATTCAACTCTGCTCTCTCCACCAGTGTCTAGAGCTGGACCTGTACAGAGCCTGTTTTTATGGTGTGGTATGTTCAGGCAAGCTTTTCCTTTGCTTTGTCTGTCTGACTGTTTCTTTCTAATAGCAGAATGCAAAGCAGAAAGGTTTCAGGACATCTTTCAGGGTACCAGAATCACAGAGAAAGTGACTCTTCCTTGTGTATTTATTTCCAGTTACAAGCAGAAGTATTTACATATCTAGAAGTCTGACCGTCAACTGAAAGTACCAATAGAGGGACGTCAAAGAGTAGGGTCTTCAGCAGTGAGGAGCATGTAGGTCTGTGCCTCTCTTGAGTCTGCGTGACTAGATTTCCCAAGAGATCATAAGGTCAAGCAGTGTGTCAGCACTGGTACTCAAGTCACCTTGCTTTCCTGCAAAACTTCTGGTATAACTGTTAAAGCAGAGTCAAATGGACAGTTTCTGTGTTTCACTAGAAACACATGAAGAGATCCGCAACATTTTGCCTTAGGTACTCCTACTTCTAGCTATTGTAAAAGTAGCAGTTAAGTTAATGCAACAATCTTACCTTCGGCGGCTTTTTCCCATTGCTAGCTGGATGCCACTTCTTACTGTTGTGTTATATTCAGTAGAGTAAGTTTCAAGCTTTCCAAAATGCTGTCATATCTGTGCCTCATAGCTTTCTTTTATCTATCGCTAGCTGAGAAATGGCCTGTTAGAGGTAGCATTAGGGATAAGAAACCGAGAAAGTAAAAGAAAATTACTCGTATATTACTTACCATGGAACTAATGGATTGGAAAAAGAGGTGCAAATGTGTGAATACTACATATACAAATAGTGGCTGCTTGAGTTCCTAGTTGAACCGAATGTCATGTGCTGCAGTTGGAATCATTGGCTACATAAAGAGTTACTTGCAGAGTTGCTTACCATTCCTCCTGCAGTTCTTCCTTCTTTCAGTTCTTCTATTTTCTTGGTGATACTGGACTCCATCCTGCAAAGGCTTATGCATATGCTTAATTGTGTAATGACTGTTGTTTACCTAAAACCGAGCATGCACAATGATTTGCAGAGCATCGAAACCGTTAAGAGTAACGTAATACACGTTCTGGAGTAAGTTAAAAGGCAGGAATAAACATTTTTTAATATATTTTTTAATGAATTTCCCTGTCTTTATACTATGCTTCAGAAACACACAGGTCATCCCTTGTCTTGAACTGAGATTTCCTAACAATTTCCCACTTGCATCCTTTTTAGAGAAAAACAGAACTCTATGTAAAACTGAGAGAAGTAAGCTTTTCTTTACTTGCTATCCCATGTTTCATTTTCTAAAGGGTCTCTAATGCCGAGTTTATTCGAAGCTACTATCTGATTTTGCAGATGATTCTGGGCCTTTGGGGGCTACTCAGTGTGGCTAAAAATTGCCCCTCCTCTCAACGTCAGACATCGAAGTACCTTTATGGAGATTTAATTTATCTGTTGTGTTTATGTCCCCTTGTGTTGTCCAGTACTTAGAAATCTCAGCTGTAGGATCTTAGAATAATATTGGTTGGAAGGACCTTTGCACCTTGGAAACTTTTGCTAGTAATTGTTGTAAAATGACTATGCGAGTTAAGAATATGTTTTTACTTTCTGATCTGTAAAACAGACCATGAAATTAATATTCAGACACGGTAGAGTAGTCCTTTTCATTACTTAAATGGGCTTAATTGGAGTTATAGCAATTTTAGATGGCATACTAGCAGCACTATATAAATTAGGTATGCATTCCTATGAAAAATACAGCCATTATCCAATTCCCCTTCTTCCTAATTTCATTCTCCTTCTTAAAAGAAGTTAAAGCTTTTGTCACTTACTTAATACAAATGATATTTTGCTCTTAGGAAGGAAATAATAGAAGGATAAAAGGTGCCAAACTGTAAGACAACAGCAGGAAAGTCAGTAGGAGCAGCGGTACAAGCCTTTTGTCTTTTGCAATAAAATGTGCTGTGAATTTCACTGTGGTTTCGGCATGATGATAGACTGTAATTGCCATGACCTGCTCCATTTTGCAGATACTGGCAAGATTTGGAGTCAGCAGTGAAACCTCTGTGTTGCTCTCCTGCTCATGCTCACATCTACTCTTGTGTTTGTTTTCCTTTGTGATTGAGCAAGAGATGTCTGAATACATCCCTCATATGCATTCATTGGATAAATAGTTTTTTGAAACAGCGAACCGTAACCCTACATTTACTAAAGTGTTCCTCTCTATCTGCTTCTAGATAGTGTATTAGGTAGTAGGTTTGACTCAATAGTACCTTTGAGAGAAAGGAGAATCATCCTTGAGGTCAGCTAAATATTTTGATATCTGATGTTAGTGATTTCATGTGTTGTGCAACTATCAGATCTTTCAGAAGATGGTGAACCTGGATGGAACTGGTCTAGCTGATGGTGTAATCTTCAGAGGGGAATGCCACTGAATTAATAGCTGTTTACTTGGTATTTTTAATAGATCGAGTATCCCTGGCCAGAGCAGTACTTACCTAAGAAAAACAAAAAAATCCTATTTTTCAGAATTTAAAAAAAAACCAAAATGTTTCATTTCCTCAGGCAAAAATATTTTTCATTAAGCCTTCAGCAAAAGCTTGAAACATTTCTATTAAAACAGCAAATTTCCCTTAGAAATTTCCAGTTCCTCCAATAACACTTTTCAAAGAAGAAATGTCTGGAACAACTGGACAATTTAACTTTTAATTTGTATTTGATGTTTTGTCCTGCTTCTAAAGAAGTGGGGGGAGGATTTTAA
Source organism: Dromaius novaehollandiae (assembly GCF_036370855.1). Lineage (NCBI taxonomy): Eukaryota > Metazoa > Chordata > Aves > Casuariiformes > Dromaiidae > Dromaius > Dromaius novaehollandiae. The sequence continues at coordinate 3,048,053 of NC_088101.1, forward strand.
GATCCAAATCAGAGTTAGGTTTGCAAAGCCTTTTAGCTTTCACTGGAACTTTAATATTTCTCTCTTTGAATCTTTTAAACTTTCTCCCATAACAGAGATGCTGAATAATTGTATTCTTTCAGATCAATCCAGGGCCACATTTTAGGGCAGAAATATCAAAAAGGCTAAAATGGCCATTAAAAAAATACTTTCCACTCATAGTTATTCAGAAGTGAACATGAAATGGAAATGCATTTGAATATTTATCTTGCTTGCCTCTCCTATTACTTTCCATGCTTTTTATAGGCTTAATTTTTAGTTCAATATTCATGATATATTCCTTCTAACTTCATTTTGGAGGAATAGTTGTAACTGAGACTTAATGAAGTTTTTTGGTGAATATAGATTTATTCAAATAAAACATTTTATTGTAACGTTTTCCAAAACTAGCCAGTTGTATTAATTGCACTGATAATGATTCAAACAATGAACTGAATTTTTAGTTTGTGTAGCCTTATAATAAGAGCTGCGTAAATCACTGATAGAAAAGAGTTTAGTAAAGTACATGAAGTTTCATCTTATGGCTTATGTGGCAATATATTTACATTTTCTTTTCTATACTCAGCTGAAGCTGTACTCTTTCCTGTATTCACTGTAAGTTGTTCACAAATATCTTTTTTTAATGAATATTTCTAGGAGTATTTTCTTGATCAGCGAGTTTTTCTGAGCAGTTGATTACAAGTAATTGGCAATCAAAATGCAAGCTGTGCTGATTCATTTTTATTAGACACATCACTTGTAACAAGGTATTGTTTCTCTCTCCAGATGGAGGTTCCAGTTCAGGAAAATATTACAGAAGTGATTTCAAAGGGACTTCAGAAAATGCTTAAAGGTAAGAATGTTCCTAAGTACTTTCTTGAGTCCAAACTATAATGAGAGTAATTCTTAAAAGCAATGAATAGTTGTGTTCATGAGTTCTAAAACCCACTTTCTGACAATGTTTTACAATGCTACATTAAAACTTGCTGCTTCCATTAACATTCCTGCCAGGAAATTCACTCGCCAGAAATATCTGTAGGAAGGGAGCACAAAAAGAATGTGAATGCAGCCACAGCAAATGCTGCTTTTATTTGAGTGAATAGTCGGGGAATAGGAGGTGCAACTCCGGTCTAATTGCAGTCTAAACAATGTATGTCATCCGTGGAACTGCAGGATTTAGAATAAAGGCTTTCTTCATGTACATTATCTGACCACTGAAAAATGGAATGAATTTGATCACTGTTTAGGTCTTTTTTTCCTGCAAATAGTCATGCAAGGCAAACAGATGTTTACAGTTCTCAGGTTCTTCTCTTTGCCTTCAGAACAAGAGGTTTTAAAAGCAGTGGGATTGATTCAAATGTGCCTACACACATTGACAAATGTGGCCATCTCCCTTCCATGTTGTCTTGTTTTGTTGAGTAATCTAAGGAATTTAATCCAAGGCACTGAAAATGACATCTGCCATATGACGTTGAAAGACACCGTTGTACACAGGGGCTCAGACCTTGTTAAAATCCTACTTTCAGACAGGGTTTGGAGATGGAGGGCTTGGTACATGTCAAAGATAGCTCACTGTGGGGTCTGAGCTTGAGGATGGGGGTCAGGTTTCTTCTGCCAGGTGATAGATGCACCACAAAGGGTGGCTTGAAAAGACGAGGAGCTTGTGACTGGCCGCCTTCTGGGCAGCACAGGATGGGATGTGCCCAAACTCAAATGTGCATTTTGGTTTTTAACCAGTGCATTGGCAGTTCAGGCTACTCATCTTCAGATGGACTTAGCAGCAACTTACCTCACCCCCATAAAGATATTTCATTTAGAATATTTCAAAAAAGCCACTAATTTCAACAGATACATGCACACACGTGGTTTTAGTGAGTTTTAACTTAATTGATATGATGTATTTAACTGTATTGAAAATCTGGTCTTATTTTGGATGGTGTTCTGAATTACACCTGGGTACTGAATTTTTGTTACCAGATGTGTGATTATCATGTGTATAGTGTGTAAATAACACATACTTTTCTAGTAGCTGGAGATGTATTCACAGGAGTTTGCAGTTTCATTTGCAGGGTTTGAAATTGTAGTTAACAAACTGTTCCTTAATTTAGACAAAGCAACCTTATCAAAGACAAATATTGATAGTTGTATCTTCCAGTGATACTTTAATGTAATAACAGAGTATTTGGAGGTAAATCACCAAAGCTATCAAACTAGTATGTGCATGTCCCATGCTGATTCATTGCACGCCTTGTTTACTAAGGAAAAGGGAAGTTCTGCCTACCTGACAGAAAGTGAGGAATACATTCTCCTTGTCATTTAACAAGTATGTCTGTTCAGAGGTTACAAGCGCAAGCATAGGTCAAGTGTCTCAAAATACTCTTTTTGCTTTCCAGTCACTGTTACCTGATGTGAGTACAAGTATTGATTCAGCTTCTGAAAAAACCCAGTCCTATATTCTTTGACCCAAAGAGTTGTGAGTAGGTATGCAAATAGGAGTCACCTGCAAAGATACCTAAATACAGACAGATGTGAAACACTGTGAATTCTTTATAGATTGTTCTCTGCAAGAATGTGGAGAAAGAAGAAAAGCCAGTGGGAGTGCCAGGGGCCTGTTGGTAGAAGAGGACTAGAAGGCTGTGATCTGGCTTCTCAGCTCTGCTACTGATCTGCTGCACACAGTTAGTCTTACCACTTTGTCTTTGTCTTTCATCTAATTTTCTTAAATCAATCACAGCATCTTGGGGTCACAATGATGCAGTAAGCTCAGCTGGTCCTCCATGGGTGCTGCCTTCATGCAAATAATACTGATGAAATAATTAAAAATGGGAAGTAAAATCCACTGTGCAAAAGGGAGGACTTTATCTCTGATTAGATTGCATTGTTCTTTTTTTCAACCATTGCTGTGCTGTATGGGGATGGCAATATTGGAAGAATGTATTTACTGGGGAAATATTGTTCCCCTTAAATGGATATTTAATGGTTTTACTGTCCAAATTTGAAAGGCATTTTGGCAGACAGATGAGTGAACTTTTGCCTTAAACATTTCTTGGTACATAAGGTGCAAGCAAACCATAACCCCGAACAAGCCATCTGTTCCTGGCGGAAACAGGACTGAGCTGCTGCGACCCCCGAAACGGTCTCCCTGCGACCACCCGGGACACACCGAGCCTGCACCGAACCAGGGCACGATCCGGCAGAGACTTTGGGACCTGGCCCTAGTTCAGTGAGAAAGGGCCCCAGAGCTGGTGCAGGCTGGAAAGATAAGGGAGTTACAAGCAGTCTGCATTCCTATGCTTCACACTCCGGGAGGGAGGATGTCAAGGCTTTGAAGTGAGGCCTGCTTGGGTACCAGGACCCTGGGAAACAAAGCCTCCTCTCACTGCTGAAACAGTGTTAATTAAGGGGGGGTCTGGGTTATATCCTCTTCGTCAGGACCTTGGAAGATAACACCTACTGTCACTGCTGGGGCAGTGCTAATTGCTGGAACAACACCTCTTTGTGTTTGTGCCTTGAGAGACAAGGGTGGGACCCAAGGAATCAAAACACATCTGTCAGCAGAAACCGCAACAGTAAAGATAAGGGAGAAAAACAGCCTGCCTAGGAACAACGATGAGACCCAATAAGGAGCAGGAGACCCCGGACCTAAATATTACTATTGGTCTGAACTACCGCGTGAGGGGTGGGAAACTTAATTTGAAAAAGCTATAATTGCCCAGGGATTTCTTTGTTCGGGGTCCCTCTTCGGAGGCACCCAATTCGAGCTGTAATTACTGCACGCGTGTCATTACAATTTATTTATTTAATTTGCCTTGATTTGGCTCCAAACTTTTCAGTGGGAACCTAGGGTCAGACCCTGCTCGAGTTGTAATTACTGCACGCGCACTGCTAAAATTTACACCCAGGGTGAAGAGGACCAACAGGACGCCGCTGGATCCACGGGTGGTGATATCTCTTTCTCTCTCTCTCTCTCTCTTTCTCTCTCCTCCCCTTCACCTTTCCCCATCTTCCCCCCACACACACACTTCGTGGAAAATAAAGCTAAAAGGTTGTACGATATTTGACCAATTTTAGCGTCTTAATCTTGTCCTTGGGATTGTAATGAAACCCTTCCGATATTGGATCGGGACAGGCATGTAGTTCCTGTGAAAGGCATTGTATTGTTTAGATTGATAGCATTTGAAGTCTGCAAACTTTATCAGGAAACGAATGGATGTGAACTGAGGTTGCCTGTGCTGCATAAACCATATGGGCCTGGGCTACTGGAAGAGAACCCAAAATTTACCTTAGAACATAGGCTCATGGGGTTACAGTAAAATAAATTCTTTTTGCAAAGATCGCTATTACTCTGTCTAGCAGATACCTTTTAAATGCAATGTGCGATGTCTAAGTAAAAAGCATCATTTCTCCTTTCAGAATTAATTAACATAACAGTGCATGTTAAGCAAACATATATTCAGAGGGGAAGAGGTGCTGTAAAGGATTTCTTGATGGCCAAGGCCTCGGAAGTGTGCCATACCTTTGCAATATGGAGGTGAACTAGAACTTGAGGCTGGCCTTGTGCGCTGTGAATGACAGTGGGGTGGAGGCACAATACACAAGCAGAGAGACAAGCAGCTCACCAGCTTACCCCTTCCTTGCATTTGTTGTGGTTATTTTTTCTCTCTTTGAGAATTTTCTTTTTTCCTTTGAGTATAAATGGAAGTCCAGGAAAGTGCTATTCCACTGCAGTGTGGGGTTCTTCTTTGTGAGTGCTTTGTCCACAGCCTGTATTCCCATCTCCTCATAGTGATCATACTTTTCTGTGCATGAAGGTAGAGTAACCAGATCTTTATCTCCAACCTGGTAAAGTCTGTGCACCTCAGGAGTGGTAAATGAATGTTGCCAGCCTATTGCAACCCCACCAAACTTACTCCCCTACCTAGCTCCCTCTGCATCTGTTTAAATCTGTAAGTGAGGCTGGGTGTATAAAACTATAATGTGTCTAAGGAACAGGTCTATGTATTAAGAACAGAAACTTGTTGAGCTTTTTTAAGGGGAAGCGGTAGAGAGTGGAGATGTTTTAAAGTTGACCTAGAAAGTGTACATTAAAAGCTATGTGGGGCTTCCCATGTTCTAGGACAAGATTTTGCCCAAAAACACTATGGTATTAAGGATCACAGTGTCTGTTGGCTGTCTATCTCAGTAAGCATGGTTGCCAAGGTTATGGGACATAAGCCAAGAAATACATGGAGCTTGTTTGCTAGCAGTCAATGCTTCAGGGATTGTTAGTCTTTCCTGTGGTTTTCCCACCTAGCAGTGGGTGGAAGAAGTGCATAGATCCCCAAAATGGTGAGTTTTGGGGTCTTAGTAGCTGTCCCGGGAGAATTACAGACTCAATTCATAGGCCTGGAGGTTGGATTCCTGTGTCGATTGCTGTTTTTGTACTGTTCCCTTTTATATCCCAATATGACACCGACCCTGGAGTTCTTGGCACACTGACATGTACTAGACCTTTGAACATAAGACCCTCAGCAGCTTTAGAAAGCAGTTGTTCACAGAAAATGCCAGTGACTCTGCTACACATGCAAATTGTCATCACATTAATCACCGTTATCTCTGGGAAGCTATCAACTTCCTCAGCAAATGGCTTTTGCAGAGGGCCGTCAAACTCAGCCTATTTTAGAGAGCTTTTGTAACTGACCCTGCTTAGGTCAACAGCAGGGTTCGAAGTGAGGAATTTTAGAGCATTAGTGAGCTATGAAAGGGCAAGAGTTGTTATCCTGAAGCAATAACAGAATCATAAGCATCTCACGTCAACCAACCAGCAGAGGAGGAGAGACACCACACTCTCCCTGGTGTGGGTCACAAAATACAGAAGCTGTAAAGCAGGGAGAAATCAGTGTGAGATGTTTTCCCTCTTTACACCATGCCCTGCTGTTGCAAACCCCTCCCTCAGTCAGGAGGGAGATGGGCCACAGTTAGCAATCTGTAGGGGTTACCTTGCCACACCAATCAGCCCTTCCACTCTTTGTTCTTTCAGTGGTTGACTGGTGTTTTGCTAAGGTGGACTTTCACCTGTGAAATGAGTGCAAATACCCTCTGTTACTGCGTTAAACTGGTTGCCCAGGTGGTGAATGGCTCCATATTGCACTGAATGCTGTGAGAAGAGACTAGATTGACTGGGGCTCCATAACTGGGAAGAGAAATGGTTGGGAGGGGGGAGGGATTGCAGTAGACATGAAATTATGAGAAGTGTGGAATCTTTAATTTGCAGCTTCTCACCAAGTAAATGGACATCAGGTTAAACAGAAGGAAGGCTTGTTGTACACCAAGCATAATTGTGCCATGCAGCTCGGTGCTTCATGACGCTGCAGAGCCAGGAGTTGGCATTAGAGAAAGTTGTGGAGGGTGGGTCAATCCATGATGAGTAAATGTCATGGTCTACATGTAACTGCTGCTGAGGAGATCTCTAAGCCCTGCATGGCCAATATTAGGGGAAGTCTCACTCTTAAACACAATCAGTACTCTCTGCTGGCACTTGCTTCCTAAGCATTGATACTGGCTGTTGTCAGAGATTAGATCCTGGGGTAGATGCTTGCTCTAAACCCATATGGCTATTTGCATCTTTTTAAGCAGTTTTTTGAGATGTCTGTGAATTAAAATGTGGACTGCAACTTGGTGCTTTGTGGCTTGAACCTATCAATGCAGGCCACTGTAAGGGAATTAATTTACTCCTCAGCCAGTGGACTGGCTGTAGGCTCACTGATGAGGAGGGGACAAGTGAGTTAAAGTAAATTGTCCTAGACCTGTCTGCTCTGATCTCCAATGTGTACATCCTGTTGTTATTGCAAAAGGATCTTCATGGGAAAATGAAAATACAGAATTTCATCTAAACCTTTCATTCTCCCAGAGCACTTTAAAGCAGACGCAATTTTATATTCGCAGCACAAAAACCTGATCCATTCAGTATTTCACTTGAGCATGTCATTTATTTTCAATCTCCCTCTGAGTAAAGAAAGGTACTACAATAATAAATGAAAACATAAATTCCCTTGAATTGCTGTTCTTCTCTCAGTTTTTATAATGCTGCTGAGTTTTTTTGCTAGCCTTGGTTTCTCTTCCTGCCCACTTTTCAGTCTGTACAGTGAAACTTCTTAATGGTTCCTGTTGGTGTTGTGAAGAAGAGAAAATCCTCTCTCAGATCCAGGGGGTTGATGAGGCCATGTATCAGAGCTTTTCCAAAGACAGGTTTTCTTCAGACTTGAGATCAGAGCTGTTAAGAGAAAGCAGGCCCTTCCGTACAGCTAATTGGTTAGCATTCTTGCCCGTGTTTGCAAGCTGTAAAGACCTGCTTAGCATAAATGGGAACAGCAACTTGACTATAGCCTTATTTGCAGTCTCTCTTGCTGGGTTTCTTCTTCATGGACACACCAAATAGTCATTTATGTGGAGAAAGTGACTGATTCAATAGCTGGGGGGCATTCAGCAGGACTATGTTCAGCTACACTTGCAGTCCTGTGCACTTTTCTTCTCTCTCTCATATCCCAGGTGATTGCTTTTGGTTGTTCTGGAAAGGCATGTTCAGCTTGCATGTTGCTTCATAATTTTTGTGTGAAAGTTCTTGATATACCCTCCTGTTTGTGGAGCAAAACCAAATGTCAAAGCCTCAGCATTTGTAATGGAATACAGCAGCCACATCTGGAAAACAAGAGCTGATGACAAAAGAATTGCTGGCACCAGAAATGAGTTGTTGTGAATACTGTTTGTCAGAAAAGTAGATCCAGGCCCTGGGCTTTCACAGCTCGGGGCTCCTGACGGCCAGTGCCCATGTGGCCAGTGCCTAACTCTAGCATGGTCAAATCTGCAGTGCCTCACACCACTAACTCACTTGTATCAGAGAGGCTAGGCATCCAGCTGAGTATGTGCAATGAGATTACCACAGAGCAAAGATCACATATGATCAGATGCTGTTAAATCTCTGCCAGTTTTACTGTTGCAGCCCCAGCAAGCAGTCTTCCAGGCAATGCAGTTGGTGTGGTGTTGTCATAGCTGTTAGTGATATTCCAAGTAGGAAGAGCCAACCTCAAGTGTTCAGTGCCTAGCTCTCTCTGTGGGTAGTGCACAGTTGATGTTTAATTTCCTTTTCAGTCTCCTTCAATACAATGACATACCCGTATTTACTGCAGCTGCTGAATAAAAAAACCCTACTGTTTATATAGAGAAGTGCTTCTAATAATTACCAGCAATGTTCTGTTGCTGTATTCCACAGTCTGGGAAGCAAATGAAGTAAGCGCGCGTCTGTCATTGCTCATAAGGCTAGAAGGAGATAATGTTTTTAGTAAGTGTCTTTTGAGGAAGCTGTGACCATCAAATAATTCTTAGATAAATAACTGTCATCTTGCCATTTGAGCTACATAAAGTGGACCAAATGACTGTGGGTTGTGTTGATCTTGTAAAGGTGAGTCAATCAAATTGAGTGCAAAAAGTGTGAATCTTTGCAAGTGTAAGTCTTAAGACATATGCTAGGAATCTTTAGACCAAAAGGTTGTATTCTGAATTAAGGTATGGAGCTGCACATTCTTTATTTCTTAGCTGAAGTTTCTGAAGTACTTTTTGCTAGAAAATGATACTTTGCACATAACTGAGGAGCCCCTTGAGGGGCTAACGGTTGTAAATTTTGTTTATATGTTTTAATTAACCTTTACTTCAATAGATGCTTATTCCTACTAGGTCAACATATACTTAGGGAGCAGTAAGAGGCCTTTATATAGCCTTATGCAATACTTTTGATTAAGCACACAGTTTCAATTACAGTAGATCTGGCTTCATCAAAAAGCTCTTCTAAGTGTTTACCTTCTTTTTAGCTTGCAGATGACAGCAAAGTAGTACTGGAATTTTCATAACATACAATATTACCTCGAGAAAAACAGCACCATAAAAAGTAGGGAGACAGCAATGTGTAGACCAAGGGCCAGATTTAAGATGGGAAAACATCTATGTGTCTTACAGGCATGTAAATCCTTTTTGGGGCCTGAGCCAAACTCCCTAAGTCTTTTTAAAAGCCACTGGTTCCTTAAGGCCAGATATTTAGCAGTGTTTATAACATAGTTTTGGAGGACTGTGAACTTTGGTCAATTCAGCATTAAGCATTTCAAGATACAGATATCTACCTAGTCAGATTTTCAAAGGAGCCTTGTAATATTAGGTACTTAAGCGTTTTTCAGAAGTCTGCTGCTGTCTGTATCTGCATGTTTAAGCCCTTAAATATCTTTGTAAATCCAGACCTAACATCTTTAGGCTATTTCTGAATCTTAGACTGCAGCATTAAATTTTTTGTGGTAAAACTAAATAAATGTGCTACTTCTTGGAAGTCAGCAGGAGCTAGTCAGAACTTCTGAAGGTCAGCCCTCTGAGCAGGAGGTCTGAAGTCTGTTACTAAGTTTGTCTTGAACAAAGTTTGCCTCCTTTGGGCTGCTGTTGGCTAGGAATATGGTAGAAATGGAAAGAGACAGTTAATGCAATAGTTCTGGTCTCTCCTCCTGGGAGGGTGCTACACTGCATTGTTGAGAGGCTGGACACTCATGGCTGTTTCCTCAGTGGTGAGCAGTAAGAATGGACCTAGGTAGCTACCTTTAGAAAAGGGACTGGAGCAGAGGATTTGAAGGGGAAGGAAGCCCGTAAGCATATGCCCTAACCCTGGTGGTGATGAGAAAGAGATGAGCACATTTCTTCAGCTGTCTCGTGTTGGCAAGCTTATGGACTGCTTTGTGAAGCCCCTTTCTGAACTCTCTGGTGGCGGTGAAAACCACACAGAAGCATCTAACTTTGCCTGTGCTAGCAGCCTAACCCCCAGTAAATGCCTCTGTACTCTCCTCGGAGCGCATGACACTTTGTTTCATGGCAGCTTAGTCAAGTTAACTGCTGGCTACCAGCGTCCTGCTCTCTTGCAAAAATTGCTTTTTTTCTTTTTCTTTCTTTTTTTTTTTTTTGTCTTTTTTCCTGATTTATTGCTCTGAAACAGCTCTGTCAGCACAAAGGAATGTGCAAGGACACACTGCTGGGGTAAGGAGGACAAAGATGAGATGGGACTGTGGCTCTCAGTAATTGAGTCAGCTTATGCTACTGTGGAGCTATGGCCTCAAATATTTCAGTTCTGAGTTACAGTATATGAATCCTGCTTGGGACAGAGCCTGGAGTAGCCCACTGGGGAACCGGGCTGACAGCAGCACCTGTCTGTGCAGCACTTTCTGGCTCTGGAAGCCCGTTCACCTTGCTGAGAAAATCTGCATTGGTACCTCAAGTTGCTGATGGCAAACTGAGATGCTCTGAGGAGCTGCAGTGAGTCCAAATCACATGTTCAGCAGGGGGAGACCAGGGAATAGGCCCATATGTCCAGGAGTTGTTAGCCTCTCCTGCTTCCCACTTTGTAGGTGTCAGCTGTGGATATGTACAAGACTGGGAGGCATTTAAGTATGACAGTGATAAGGAGGCATTAGGTTTGGGGGGGAAGGGGTAAACTTTTGGGGAAAAATTGAGACTTCTCTTCCTGATGGTGTGAGTGTGGTGATAAGCCTCAAGCCTCATACCGTTCTCTGATAGCAGCCTCTGAGATCCTCCCTCTGCTCTGGGGGCATTTCAGTTCAGAGATGTAAGTATAGCAATAAAAGCTTCCTTCCCGCCCTCCTCCCAGAGCAATTCCTCAGCTCATAGCCGCCTGTCCAAAGCTACGTCAGTAATACTCCAGTATTCAGCCCAATAAAAATTTTGTCAAGGAAGCATAAAGTTCCTGTCAGATCTTTTCCATTAAAAATCATTTTTATAGCAGTGAGCTGTAACAAGCACACAGCTATGGAGCTAAAGTGTAAAATGATGAGAAATTTGGACAGTGTTATCATCCAATGGGGACTCAGTGGCAGGCCACTTAGAATGCCTCTAGTGTATGGAGCATGACAACTAGAATATTTTTCACAACAGATTATAATGTAAGAAATTTATTACAAATCTCAAAGGGGAAAAGCCCACATCACTGATTCTAGTCCTGCCTCCCAGATATACTACTCAGATAATATAAAGTCATAACTCCCTATAAATTATTTATGAGCCTGTCCCACCTTAGATTAAAAAATACTTCTGCTGGAGATTTCCAGGGTTAATATCTGTAGCTTTGTGTTTGATTTGCTGAAATGCACTGTTATTTCTGTAGTCAACGGGAGGTGTATAACACTTGCTTTGTCTGGTAACTACACAGCTGTAGCCAGCTCTGAACAGATCAGAAATAAGGAAATGCAACCGTGACCACAACACACAGATCTAATTGGAGAAAGCTACTTTAGCCCAGACGAAGTAAATATATTCAGTGAAAAATTTGCATTCTGGTTGCTGACAAAAATGAATCTGATTCACAGGACACCTCTATTTAATCTTTCATGATGCATCATGACACCAGGAGCATCATGACGTGAACGAAACTTGACATTCATCAAATTAATTTCTCATTTTCTATCCAGAAATAAGGAATGTTGTTAATTTGCAGCATATTTGTAGCAGACAGCAATGCTTTTGTAATAGACAACATATGTCAGCTAGCCATCCTTTGTGTGATAATGCATTAATGAAACAGGGCACTATTCAAAAACTGGCTTAAGACAACTATAAGGAACCTGAAGATAGTGGCTCCCATTGTCAGTGCAGGGGGTTACCAAAGTGACACATGAGTTTAAGAATAAACAGTGCATTCTGGTTTGCACCCTAATTTAAGCAGTTATATGTCTGCATTGGTCGAAACATGCTAGTACCGTAACAAAGATGATATTTATCTTCAAAAAGATGAAAATTTTATGGACAGTGCAAAATTAATTATGGAAGACACATTCACCCACGTGCTTCAAAGTAAGCAAATTATTTGGGATGAGGAGGAAAGTTTTAAAGGAAGACAGATTTAGCCACACTGTGTTCAGGACGTTTACTTTCATTTTCCTCTGAGCATCTTGTGCTAATCATCATCAGACACCAGCTGATGGGTTTGAGGGCACACTGGTGTTAGTCTATTGTTTCTGCTGTAAGCTACTTTTGGACAGCAATGTACTTCATGTATTATTCACAGGTTATGAGGAAGGCACCAGAATGACAGGCAGATAGAGATCCAATTTAACAACATAAAGGCTCTCCTAGGGATCCTATTTCTTATTATCATAAGATAATAGCTGCAAAAGTTCATCCCTTCCATTTTCAGTGAGGCGTTATGGTCCCGCTGGTCTGGAAGCTTGAGCTGTCCCTAGGAGCAGTGCGAACCCCTGTGGGCAGTAGTGCTGCAGCAGTGCCAGTGCTGCAGAGCTGAGCCATAGCTACAGGGCTTCTTGTTACCTCTTCTGTGAATAGAAAGTAACTGCAGTGAGAACCATGTCTGTGCTGTACAGGTAAGCAAAGTCTAAAATTAATAAATTGGGCCTTTCATCTCCAGCAAGGGTTTACTTTTACTTTTTTGGTGACTTGGGAAGCCATAATACCATCCATTTGAAAAACTGAAGCAAAATGAAAAGTCAAAGAGCTATCCCAGAATGAAAGCTCATGATGAGGAATGTCACTACAGTCCAAAGCATCGCTACATGTGCCTTCCAGGTGATTCTATAGCTGTCTGCTGACCAGACTCTTTCTCCATCTAGTGGGCCCATTTTCCCATATTGCTTGCGAGCCAATCGCCTTCTGTGCTGCACTGATTTATTATTTGTTGCCACATCCTGGGCTGTGGGACCCTACAGACCCCACTCCTGTCAAGGTGCCAAAGGGCAAATATAGAGAGGGCAAAGCAATGCCTGAATAAGGTGTGTATTTCTGGGACTGGTGCCTTAAACTGACTCATGCGAACAAATACTGACCCGTAAGCTAATTAGTGGTAGTTTTGTTTTCTGGGTTAAAAAGCAGTGCTATGCTGAAACTGCTTTTGTGTATGATTTAAGATTCTGTGTTGTTGTGTGAAAGAAGAAAACAAAAACACCCAATAAGTGACTTGAAATAACAGTGAAATTAGAGAAGGAAGTGATAAGGCTAGATGCACACCCCCTTAAGCTGAACTGAGATAGAGTTTATTATCTGTTGGGAGGACTTAGCTTGTGCTGGAAGAATGCTTAGGAGAAAGTGGCTGGAGAGCAGTCTCTTTGGGGTGGTTAATTGTATCTTATCTTGGTAAGACCCAGTACTTATCTTGGTAAGACTGTGTATTTTGTGTCAGTCTGTGCATGAACAAACAGACATGATAAGAAATGTAGGATATATGTATAAGATCCAGGGCAGGAGATGTTTAACAGTGAAATAGGCCAATGAGCTGTGTAAGTAAAGGAAACAAAACTTTTCTTTTGAGTCAGTTACTGCTTTGCTACTCAACTACAGAAGATGATGCCCAGCCTAAGAAAGCTGTATTGGTTTACCTGAGGAAAGGAAACCATGTTTGTTTTCTTTATGAAGAATGGACGGATTGTCCCTGGGATTAGAAAGGGGGGATAAAATGAGATGTAATCTGTATCCCCAAAGCTATCTCAATCCGTTAGGAAAGAAGAAAGAGATTGTCGAAGGGCTACAGTGCTCCTTAAGTGAGCTCCTATGAGGTATTACCCAAAGCGTAATGTAGGTGTGCATGAGGAATGCCTTGAGAGGCAAGTTGTTAAGACAGGACAACAAATCAGCTGGTTGAGGGGGAGAGACTCTTCTGAGTTAATATAAGCAGGTTGAGTGTGGTCATTCTTTTATTTCATCTCTGATGTCTTTGCAATTTTACTGTCTATTTCGTGTGCTTGAATAATGTCTGTATTTTCAGGTACCTGAAGTTTAGTGCAGCTGTAACTGGATAGTGACAAGGCATTTTCTCAGCTGTGCCAGACTTACAGGTGGATGCAGTAGGGACCCTCTGCCAGTGTGCAGCTCCCCAGCCCTTGAGCAGATGGAATTGGGTCGGGGGTGAGGGGAGGCAGAAATATCTCTCTGACGTTCAGTAGAGATAAGGCAATGCTTGCTTGAATTTGAAGGGCTTTACAGAACCTGTCGTAATGTGGCAAGGACATTAGACCAGAATGAACATTCAAGTCCTGTGTTGTAAGACATGGGCATCCATCTGTGCCTTTCCTCAGTTAGGTCAGTGCACTTCTGGAAGTGGGGCTGAGGCTGCAGACTGGAAAGAAACTGTGCTTTTTGTGCCATCTTCCAAAGGTGGATTTGAGCAACAGAATTAATTTTTACTATAAATCGCATTGTTTGATTTTTTTGCATCCTGATGTATTGGCAATTTCATCGCTTGAACTTGATGATTTATTGTTTTGATCTTAATCATGACCTTAATTTGATCATCACATTGTTCCACCTTTAATTAGCGTGGTAAAATTGTAGTATATTAGCTCAGTGATGTGGTAATTTAAGTGCCTCTTTGCTTGCTCATCCTCTTCAAGAAAATTCATTTTAAAAAGTCAACAGTACAGGTTTCATCTGTCAGGTTTTGCAGCATGGACTTTGCCTTCAATGGGCACAAATAACCTTCACTAAAGGAAATCACAGGCCAGTGGCTTCTGAGATCAACTTGCATCCATGAAAGTTAACTCTGCATTCTGGTACCTAAAATAGCTCAGCTGTATCTAGCATAGGTATTTCTACAGCCAGAGAAACAACCCCTTCTGAAGGTACAAAAAGCCATTTAATTGAATGTATAAACTCATAAATACATGTGCACAGCTATATATCTGCTTCGCAAACAGTTGCATACGCTGCTGGTGGCAGCCATTTCAAAGGTATATGGGGCATCATTGCTCTCTCACAAATGGACGCTAAGAAGACTTAAAAATCAGTAGCAAGTTAGAGGTGAAAAGAATATCTTGGAGGAAAAAGAGTTGAAACTGCTCCAGAAGCCCAGGTTTGACCAATGACTCCTGCCTAGTGATTGTGTGTACAGTATTTCATCTTACACCGCTGTGAAAGCAAGTGTGAAAAATATCTGGGTTTTATGCTCTCTTGTTGGGTTCGCAAAATCTCTGCCCTGACGTATACCCCAAAGACAGCAAAAATATTTATATAGGAGAAGTAGCAACTTACCCCAGAAATGGGCACTGAAAATAAAAGATTCTAGTTTGTCCATTAGAAGCAGGGGGTTTTCTTATTTTTCAGGTCTCTGTACTTTAAATGGTAATATGGTCCACTGCAGGGATTTGTAGCAGTGTTCCCCTAGTATTTCTGTGGGTTTTTTTGTAAACCAAGCTCAAGCATTCATATGTTTATGGGCAGCTCCAGGGGTTTTCCATATATATATCTAATGAGCTCACATTTATATGTAAAAACTTGGTTGGAATTTTCAGATGATCATTTTTAGTGCTCATGCTTACATGAAATGCATGGCAAAAATAATTTCTAGGGTTTATACTAAAATACCCATGGAGGTGATTTTGCTGACAGTGGCATGCTATGCAATTTTTCCTTGTAAGTCATGTTTTTCTACACTTGATGATTTTCATAATCTCTTCTGGATTCGTTGATATTAGCCAGTAGCTTTCTTGGAGTACAGTACCTAAAACTAGGCACAGTGCTAAAGCCAGTGTGGAGCAAGGCAGAAGGATGAGTTCAAGCACCATATAGGCTAGCCTTCTTTTTATGTATTCCTTAGATCGTTACATGTTTGCAACAGCATGATGCTATTGACACAAGCTCAGCTTGTGATCTAGCCTGTGCTTAACAGAGGGCATTTTATACACACACGCAGAAGGCAGACAGGGCATTTTGTACACACACACAGAAGGCAGACAGGTCAGGTGAGAGCCTTTGCCGACACTCAGAGTTGGAAGTTATTTATCCAAAGTGGAATCTGTGTAGAACAGTCACTCTCCAGACTGGATTTTGAACCCGTTACTCCAACCATAAAGCATGTATTCACAGGCATGGAAAACGCAAGTGGGTAGTGGAAGACTCAAATGGGTACCTGCTGTCTAATAGAATAAGATTTTTATTCCTGTTTTAAACAGCATTGTTTGTAGCTTTTCCATCTATTTGGAGTGATAAGCTCAAGCTTTATTAAAGCTTAGCAAAATTTGAGCAACTCCAAGTGGGTTAGATTTTTGTTAAACTTGATTTGCATGTTTGTGCATTTTTTTCTGCTATATTAAATAGACCAGTTAATGGTTTTTGATTGGTAATGCAGCCTGAAGCCTCATTACTTGAAAGCTTTCCTGCTACGAGAAGTGTTTGTTTTCAGGCTGTGGTGGAGGAAAACAAGCTTTCTAGTTGGAGGCGAAAATGTACCTGACACAAGAACTGCAGAACTGAATTTCTCTGGTGTTTCCAAACTGAGAGATCGATAAATTACCTCCACTTTTTATGACAGACCTGGAATTTCAGCTCTGTGTGTCACAAGCTGTTTTGTGAATAACACTCTGTAAAGGAGAATTGGGAATTTAACCATAACAATTGATCCAGTGCCAGCTTTTAACATGCTATGGAGCACTAGAATTTGGGCAGAGCATTAAAGTTGAGGCACTTTGTTGGAATAAACAGGCATGAGCATGTGGAAACTGTCACCCTCTCCAGCTTCTGGGCATCTAGTTTATATTCATTCTAGCGGAGGCACTTGTGTCCTATTTTCCAAATGCCTTCTTTAATTCTTTTTTTTTTTTTTTTTGTCCTACATACTTGATATGAAAACTAGTAAAGGATGATAGTTTTGCAAAGTGGGATCAAAGTGAAGGAGGATCATTTGCTACTTCCTAAGCAACAGGAGAAAGATGGTATAAGGAAATAAGTGAGATGTCTTATTTAGTGCCACAGGAGTGTCGCTTTGAGAGCAGATCTTCTGTTTGAAGGCATCCAGTGGTGCCCACAGAGTCAAGGCTATCACTTAGGAGAAAGGAAGTGGTCTAAATTAGGGTGATGCTAACAAGGATAGAATAATGCTGCAGATTTAGTGTCCTGCTGACTTGAAATTGCTATGAAGTTGCCTTTCAATGGTTTGCTGAGTATTTTGAGAAAAGCCTCAGTAGAACTGATTGTGTTGAAGAGCATGACCACTGCAAAGTTCTTTTCTTTTACTGAAGACCTTGGGCTTGTGTCATGTTTTCAAAAGCATCAGTTTCCTGTTTTGCTTTGAATCTGTGCAGCAGAACTGAATGCTACTTGTAATTTGCGGTGGTGCCTTGGTGCAGTGAGAAAGCGCCTTGCCAGGATGTTGTGTCACTGGAATGTAGGGATTGAGTTTCTGCCAGGAGGGTTGGAGGTCCTCAGGACATGGTGGAATTGGCTCATATCCATCTACAGTTCAAGAATTGTGGCACTCTGGTTTGCTCTTGGAAGCAGAGCTCCCTCAGACCTGTTCCATGTCTAGGAGAGGGTTATACTGTAAGTTGCCACCCCTCCCCTAAGCCATGAAAAGCAACCATGCAACTTTTCTCTCCAGCCCAGGCTGCCTCTGCAGTTCCCCGAGGTGGGTCTTGCACCATTCCCGTGTGGCAGGTGTAAGAGGGTGAGTGGCTGCCAAGCAGGGCATGAAGCTTCCCTTTTGCGCCTAGCAGTGGGATGTGGGTGCGCAGGGTCCACAGCCCTGATGTGCAGCCAGCACAGCTAGGTCAGCACGAAGGGGAACTGAGCTATGCTGGCACATGGAGCAAAGAGCTGTAGTGACAGGCTGGGCCTCTTTGGTTGACAAAATGCTGCCTCTTGCACAGAGCAGACAGAAAGAGCTGCGGGCTCTCTATATCCTGCAGCAATAGCATGTGGCTCTGAGTAGATGTGGGTCATTAATAGAGTGCCATCTACTGGCACATGGTGTGCTGAGTGCTACATCTTCAGGCCCAGTGACCAGTGCTGCAGCGCGCATCAAATGGCTTCCAGGCAGAGCCCTGAATGCAAGGTGCCAGTCTAGCTGGAGCTCTTCAGTGTGTCACGGCATTATTCCTTTTCCAGCGCTTACAAAGTCTGTGGAAATCTCCACGTGCTCTCCATGGCAGAGCTCATGGGCAGGAGCTGCCTCCTGCTACTGGAACAGAGCACTGTGTTGCCTGCACAAACTAGGTCAATAGATAGTTTTGAGAGGCCCTGTTTAATGGTGTCATATCTCACTCAGGTGAGTGTGCACCCTTGGCTTTTGCCACAGGTACTGCATGTGCTGTCACTGCTCCATGTGGCCTCAGGTGTCAGGAAGGTCTCCTTGGGAATTTTAGTACTCTGATGGAGTAGCTGGGAGATCCAGTTGCCCCTCCAAAGGAATGCAAGCCAGGAGGATTTTTTTAAATAGCTTTTTAAATTTTTTTAATGAAACAGGAGCCATATTGATGTAATAATGAGCACCAGGTTCCTTGTTCATTCTTTATTTCCTGCTGCTCCCTGCTGCTCCCTCAGACTGATTTTTCAGTGCAAAGCAGAATTCTGTGGAGCACAGCTGCAGTTTTAAAGGATGGCTGGGGGGCAGCTTGAGAATGAGACAGCGGCATCTCCTGGCACTTGGGAAAGGCAGAGTGTGGTTGGGGAATTTGTCACCGAGAGTCATAGGAAAAAAACAGCTGCATCTTTTTTTCTTTGGAAGAGAAGAGGTAATTTACATTTATTTTTATGGAGGCTGGAAGCTTGAACTTCTTATTCGTTTGTATCAACAGGTGAAAACTGAAGTTTTCCAGCAGAGCTCAGCAAGGAAAATTTGCCCTGCCTTTTCCCTTGATTGGCAGGAAATGTTTCTTCTGTCTTGCAAAAACGTTTGAGATTTAAAAAATCTGTTCTGCAGTGTCCCAATCCAATATCGGGGGGGGGGGGGGGGTTCGTTACGATCCCAAGGACGAGATTAAGACGCTAAAACCGGTCAAATATTGTTCAGCCTTTTAACTTTATTTTCCACGGAGTGGGGAGAAAAGGTGGGGAAAGGTGAAGGGGAGGAGAGAGAGAAAGGGGGAGAGAGAGAGAGAAAGGGGGAGAGAGAAAGATATCACCACCCGTAGATCCAGCGGCGTCCCGTTGGTCCTCTTCACCCTGGGTGTAAATTTTAGCAGTGCGCGTGCAGTAATTACAACTCGAGCAGGGTCTGACCCTAGGTTCCCACTGAAAAGTTTGGAGCCAAATCAAGGCAAATTAAATAAATAAATTGTAATGACACGCGTGCAGTAATTACAGCTCGAATTGGGTGCCTCCGAAGAGGGACCCCGAACAAAGAAATCCCTGGGCAATTATAGCTTTTTCAAATTAAGTTTCCCACCCCTCACGCGGTAGTTCAGACCAATAGTAATATTTAGGTCTGGGGTCTCCCGCTCCTTATTGGGTCCCTAGGTAGGTTGTTTACTGTTGCGGTTTCTGCTGACAGATCTGTTTTCATTCTTCGGGTCCTGCCCTTATCTCTCAAGGCCCTGACAAATTAGTACTTCCCCAGCAGTGATAGTAGGTGTTATCTCCCAAGGTCCAGACAAAGGGAATATAATCTGGACCCCGAGATAGTCCAGACCCCCCCCAATCAGCATTGTTTCAGCAGCGAGAGGAGGCCCTGCTCCCCAGGGTCCCAGCGCCCAAGCAGGCCTCACTTCAAAGCCTTGACATCCTCCCTCCCAGAGCGTGAAGCATAGGAATGCAAACTGCTGGTAACTCCCTTATCTTTCCAGCCTGCACCAGCTCTGGGGCCCTTTCTCACCGAACTAGGGAGTATGGCCTAAGGCTTCAGCAAATTTAGCTACTTGTGCTAAGCAAGTTTTATAGAAGTTGTGCTAAGCGGCAATAATTTACAGTGCAGATCCCAAAGTCTCTGCCCGATCGTGGTCTGGTTCAGCACAGGCTCGGTGTGTCCTGGGTGGTCACAGGGAGACCATTTCGGGGGTCGCAGCAGCTTAGTCTGTTTCTGCTGGGGACAGATGGCTTGTTTGGGGTTATGGTTTGCTTGCACCTTATGTACCAAGAAATGTTTAAGGCAAAAGTTCACTCATCTGTCCGCCACATGCAGTAAGAAAAAACTAGGGCTTTACAGAGGTTTTTCACCAAGCGTAGCAGGCAGCAAGATAGGTTGGAGGACTTGTTCAGAGGCTCGAAGCCCCAGGTTCAAGCTGCTCTTACAACGAGAAACTTGAACCCAGGCCTTCTGCAATTTGGGCAAATGCCCAAATCCCGTGATTAGTTTTCCCTGGGATCTTTCTCCCTCATGAGCCCAATGTCCCTCTACAGAGGGACATTTTACTGCAGACCCCAGAGGATCATGTTGACAACGGCTCTCCTCACCAAAAAAGTTAGTGTTTTTCTGATAGGGAAATATATTTCCTAAAAGACTCCCATCTGTCTCGAGCACACACTTTATTTAAACATCCAAAATATTGAAATAAAAAGCTGCTCACAGAACAATCACCTTATCATAAAACACACCCTGCTAAGATCATGATTTCTGTTTCCATTTAATGTGAGGCAGTGCTCTTCATTATTCTCTCTGCACACTGAGCTTCATCTAAATCAAACTGAACTGAAAAGGACAATAGTGCCATTGATTTCTAGTACTAAAAATAATGCATAATAACCTCACTGTACTGTCAAATCTGTTCAGTGAATGAAATTGCTATCACAGAAGATGTATCATTATTCATCAACTTTATTATCCTTACCAGGCTGACTGGTATCTTCATTCAGGTCATTTCTATGGAACTTGACTTGAGCAAAAAGTGACAACACGATCTGCTTTTCTTGCTCACCCATGCATATCCAGAAAGTGTTCAGTCAAATGTCTTCATTCACATGAGAACAGTGTGGAGGTTCCTCCATGCTGAACGTGTTATTGGGACTGATGGGTATGGAAATGTGCGGTTTAGCTGGGTGCAAGACTAGTTAAAGGCATGTGCGTGTGTTGGCACGTTTTAAATCTGTAGGCCACTGTGCCAAGAGCAGAGATTCCTGTATAAAAAAATATATGACCGGAAGCACAACTAATTTGCTGTATGCTATCAGCTAGGCTATGAGCATTTCATTTTACTTAGCGCTGCAGAGAAACCCTACAGTGCAGGGTGCCAAGGGTCATGCGTTCTGGGACAGGGAATCACAGTTGTGTTGGAGGTTCAGCTGACGTATGCTGGCCTGGGTTCACAGATGGTGTCTCTTTTTGCTGAAGTGTTATGCTGTGACATGGCTCGATGCATGGGTGCATGCTAGTGATGATTAAAGCATTTATTAGATGATAACTGCCTAGTTCTGAAGGGGGGACTTCACAGTCTTGGAGCCAATAAAACATACACAGTTTATAGCATCAATAACATAAGACTGTGGCAACTTAACACATAGGAAATGTGTTGGCAGGCTCAGGACAGGTTCTGGTCGAAGAGAGCCACCATCAAGTATTGACGCTGACAGTTGTTTTTTATGTGCCCTCCTTAACATGTATTCTCCTATTCCCACACACACTCTTGTGACTTCCTTTCCCTACAGCCAAAGAAAAACATTGCTGAGCAGTTTGGCTAGGGAGACGTTTCCTCTCTGTATTTGTGAAATTCAGGTGTTTGTTATGAAGAGGCCTTGATCTGAGGTGCTGTGTAGCCTGTACTGTTGTAGTAGTTCTACCAATTCGGGCTCTTTTTCCTCCAATTTTGATTTGTTGGTGTTTGTATCTGCACTTCCAGGTGCGAACTGGGACGTGACGTGCTGCATAAGAAGGGCCAAAGTGCCATGATGGGGCATATTTCACTGGTTTGCTAGTTTGGCGGCTACTGGGAAATACTGGCACTCTCACAAGAAAGCTTGTTCATGTGGTCATCTCAGCCTTGAAAATTCAGGCTGACTAAAAGGTTCAGGGAAAAGGATTGGCTGAATCCAGCTTGCAGACTTAGTAAAGCTGACTGGTAAGGAATCTCACACAAGTTTGAAACTCAGTTTCTGCCTGTGTAGGCATCCAAAGAGTCAGAGACATTCTGCACTTTTGTGTGGGAGATACCCGAAGACTTTCCAACTAAAGCCCGTATTTCTGCTCTGCACCTCTTAATCCCTGCGTGACCCTGCCAGACAGCTTACCATGGCTTACATGTCTTGCACAAAAGCTGCTCTTTCATGTGCTATTCTTCCCAGGCCCTCAATTAATTTGTGTGTTAAAAGTAAGCTGTCTTTCTTTCCATCTTGCTTGGACCTGTGTGCGGAGGAAGAGCATGCTAGTGAGAGAGTGAGGAGGAATGGACATGGCTCACAGAGCGGTCACGTGTTGCGAAGCTCAGCTGGCGGTGGTAGGACTGTGAAAGCTGAGGGACCAAAAGCAAAAAGTTTCTCACTGGAGAAACTCTCTGGCTTAACAGGGCCTTTTGAAGCTGGGATCCTCCTGAATGGCCTTACAGAAGGTAGGACCTGTCAGAAAGATAGCAGAGCTTCGGCTAAATGGAAGGCCTGGACAGGTGGCTGTCCTCTTGCAACAGACTTTGTTCAGCTTTCCCTCATTTCCTTACTGCAGCACTGAGCTGCCGATTTGCTTCATAAGACCTGTGTGACCCCTTCTGTGAAAACGTGCTTCACACAGCAAGATTATTAATAACCCTGATCTTGTGAGCTTTTGGCCACAGTCTGAGACCATATTTTCCTAATAACCCTAAAATATGTTTTGTTTTAGTGTGCTTGTGGATATTAGGTTGAACCTTTCCTATTATCAGGGATTTCTGAAACCTTAATTGCCTTTTGAACTTAATTGCCCCTGGAACGAGCTCAGGAATTAGCTTTTTGCTAAAGGGGAAATATCTGAGAGCTGTTATGGCTCCAAAACTTTTATTTTTTAGACCTAAATTAAGTGGTGGAAATTAGATGCAGATAACAATCAAGGCTTCACCATATATACACTAGAATGCACTAGGAGTTGCAAGATTAAATACAGCCTGAAATAGGTCCAAGAACTTGTTTAAAATGAATAAAGTAGTCTTGAGGTGAAACATTCAGGATGTTCTCCCAACTACATTAATCTTTAAGTTATAGACCCTTGTGTTAACGCAAGGGTGTTGTTGATAGCCCTCATTCCATTAATAAATTTACTGGGTTTACATATTATAAGGACTAGCTTTATTAGAATTGTGTGGAAAACTTTTAAGGTTTTTAATTTTATCTCACCTCTAACAAAAATTGAGAAACTAAATAATGACCTAATTGGCTTTAGCAGCTGCTCTGCCAGAAAGTGGAGAATTTGTGCAGTATGGCTTGTCACTGGGGGACCTGGGATTATTGAGCGCTTTAAAGCTCGCAGAAGCAATATGGTAATACCTTGCTGTACTTCTGAGGCATATGCAAAATACAGGTTTGAGCAGACACAGCTTAAAGCACAGCAGTTCTGAGAGTGAAAACTTGAGCGTAGCAAATTAGCAGTTTTATTTTATACCAAAGTCATTACTCAAAAATGGAAAACTATGCTAGAAAAACACAGCATGTGATAAAAACTAACGTTATTTTTATTCCAAGGAAGAGACTTTCATGGAACGGTTATTAGTGTTGCTATTCTCATTACTTCTTGATTTGTTTGAAGTACCATTCTCATATGTGATGGTCTCTTTTAACGTAACGAGGCAAACCACAAAAAGAACCAAACAGATCAATCAGTCAAAAAGTCTTACAGTTCAAGCAACTCATTCAGCTTATGCAGGTCCCTCAGCCAGCTTTCTATCCAGACTTTTCAACTGGTGGGGCCTATGTAAGCTAATACTTTGAGACCCTGTAGAAATGTAACATATGGTTCTTTAATTAAAGGCTGTCAAAATGCATATGTGCAATGGGACCTAACTAAGATTGCATGGGAGAAAGATTCATTTAAAGCTGAACTGAAACAATTGTTTTTTATTCAGTGAACCTAGTGGAAAATTTCCCACAGATCAGTCTCTGGAACTTGCCTTGCTTTTCTCTCTTGAACGTATTTTGCCCCATGGGCGGGTCTATTCCCCACTAGAGACCATGCACCAATCTTCTGGGAGAGGATATGTGAACATACGTATGTTCAGCTCAGAGGCAGAGACAAAAAGTGTTAACCAGCTCATCCTGACCCAAACAGTTGAGCCCAGAACCCTGCTCTTTTTTGGGGAGAGAACAGGGGAAGACCAGAAGGGCCAGATACTGACCTGAGCTGTCACTCAGTATCTGAGACCTGCTGTCTCAGTGCTGAGCATAGTGAAGAGGGAGAAGATGCCCTCCCAGCGTGGTGTATGTGCTCAAGCACGTCACTGCCTTACTTAGAAATACAAATACTCTGTCAAACTGATCCTGCTGTGGAATAGAAGTGTGGGACTAGCCACTGCATTGGAAGTCTTCTCCAGGCCTGGCTGTTTGGGAGTCTGTGGTTCGGATCGCAGCTGCTGCGGGAGTGGGCTTTGGTCCACCTGATATCTCTCCAGGTGTTACCCCCTATTGAATTCCTGGCCAGAGTCGTTGTGCAGAATTGTAGCTTTTCACAATCTCCCACCTCTATGTTATGTGGCAGAGCAGTCACCAGGGCCCTTCTCTGGGTGCTGGGGGGTGGCTTTTACTGCCCCTTCTGCTGTCAGTGAGATCTCAAATGAATGCAGCTGTGTGCAAAAGCAGCATTAATGGCTTCAGGCTCCATAATGAGATGCTGGTTGTACTGGCAGTACACCACTTCCGTCTCTAAAGGATAAGTAACATCGTTTCTGGGAAGTCTGAGAGCTAAAGCATATCTGGCTCTGACAGGGGCAATCAGATTTATATAATTTTCTGACAGACAGTTAAGCTTAAAGCTGTACAAACTGGAAATCTACTGTCAAGTTAAGTTAATATTTTAGAAGCCCAAGGTTTTACGAGGCGAGACACTCAGACCTCTTTTTTCACCAAGATGCTGCTTCCTTCTCCTGTCTTTTCAGAAGCCCTCAGGAGTTGTATTGCCATGAGACAAATCCCCCACTCAAGTAAATCTGATCTCTATTAAAGGTAATAGAAGGAAGAGCATTTTAATGAGGGGCCTATCTGGACTATAGGGAATCGTGACTTATAGGCTTTGCAGTGTGTGTGACAGGCAGCAACCAGTTTTCCTTGACTCCAGCTGGAACAGTAAGTGTATTGAAGCTCACTAATGCAGGGAAGAGGATGTGAAATCACTTCAAAGCTGCAGTTGGGTCATGATTTTTCAGCCAGTGCAATGCCCCGAAGGTCTCCAGAACCATTAAGTCAGTTCCTTATTACAGTCTTATGCTCTTTCTCTAGAATAATTTACCAGTTTCTGAAGTATTAGCATGATGTCTCAGACCCCAGGCTTTGCTTGTGTGTGTAGATGCCAGGGCCAGGAGGGACATGTAGATTGAGCTTAGTCTATTGTGAATAATTCTCGCACCCCTTTCCATGCATGGCTTGCCAGGAGAGTGGGTCGCATTGTGCTTGTTGGCTCTGCGCTGCAAGCTGCGAAACCTGGGAGTGGAATAAGTTACTCAAAGAGAAGACTGCTGAAGGCGAAGGCAACAAACTCAAATTTGTGCCATGGAAACCCCGGTGAATAATACGGGTCACACATTTTGTGTCATGACATAGTGCGCTGCTCTGCTGGGTACTCTGACTACACCCTAGAAAAAAATAAAACAAAGGGATTTGGAGATGCCAAACACACTGAAGACCCTTGAAGTGCTTTTAAATTTTTTTTGCTCCTTCATAATTCTTCCTAAGTAGAAGACCGTTTCTGTAGATGGCAGATTTGTCACATGTATTTTAGTGCAGGTTCAAATTAAGCGTGTTTTTTTTTTTTTTTTTTTTTTTTCCTGCAGCGCATCCTGAGCTCTTGCTATTGCATAGTCCCAAATTCAAGGGGCATTCATACCTTTCCTTTCCTCTTGTTTGACGAGTGCAGTGTAGGATGAGGGCAGAGGCTTGAATGGAACAGTCTCTGTCCCTGTGAAGAATGCAAATATTTATGTTTTTATTTAAAAACTGAAAAAGTGAAAAAACTGTCCTGAGTACACAGCTTGTGCTCCAACTGTAATTCTGTAGAAAATTAGGCTACTTTCAGATCTTTTTGCTAGATGAGGGACTTAAATCTCATTTTCTCTCTTCCTACTTCTACAAAATAATTGCACCT
The DNA here is from genome assembly GCF_036370855.1 of Dromaius novaehollandiae. Classification (NCBI taxonomy): domain Eukaryota; kingdom Metazoa; phylum Chordata; class Aves; order Casuariiformes; family Dromaiidae; genus Dromaius; species Dromaius novaehollandiae. Next base: position 3,074,046 of record NC_088101.1, read on the forward strand.
GCCTAGTCTATGTTTGAATCAGTCTTCACTGTAAAGATTTAACCCTATATAATGTTTGCAAACTCTTGTTTGAAGATAACAGCTAACTTTTCCCCCTACAAACACAGTGTAGTGTGGTTTAAAATGAAGGTCTTCTGATACCTGAGGGTCTCCTTAACACTTGAAGATATTTTTTTGTTTACATACTGCACTTCAATAAAGAGAAAAGTATGCAGAAACTCAGCAAAGGGCATAGTAAACACAGTAGAGGACCAAGAAGAAAGCACAAAATCTTTTTTTTGAAAGATTTTTGTCTTTATGTGTAAGTATTCCAAATGACTAGCACCTGTTTATCCATCCAATGGGAGCTGAAAGGAACTTACCACTTTGGAGGTTTGTCCATTTGGTTTATGTGTATTCATGCAAGCTACTGTGTGCTTAGAAAGTGGGCCTAAATATGTTCTTGGAGTGAGAAAGAGTGGCTCCCAGCAGTTGCAATGCTCTTCAAACAGACTGCTTAGGGGAAGTAGTCTAAAAAAATCATTACAAGGCATAAGATGAGCTAATGAAAAAATCAAAAGAAGCCATTCAGGCATCGGACAATGTAGTATAATCATCTGTCTCATTAAAATGCTCTTCTGTTTATTATCCTTGTGTTTAGTACAGTAGGGGTTTTGTTTGATGTTATGATGATTTATGAGTGCTTCTGAAATGACAGAGAAAGCAGAATTTTGGTGAAAGAAGAGGTGAGCAATTGCCCTCCTAAGACCATGGGATTTGAAAATGCTAATTTTGCTTGGCATAGTTTTCTAGTTTGTATAGCTCTAAAATAAAGTCTTTCAGTGGGATACAAAGCCGTGATTTACCTCTGAGCTGAATGTATATCTATCTGGGTAAAAGTTTTATGTAGATTTCTGGTGTGTTTTTCTTCCTTTCTTTCTTTCCTTTTTTTTTTTTTTTTTTTTTTTTTTTTTTTTTTTTACTTACTGATTGTATCAAAAAATAAATCTGAAGAAAATTTGGGAGAGTATGAAGTATAAGTGAACCTCAACAATTTAGCAAAATCATTTGACTTTATGAAAAGCTTCAGTGTAATCAAATAAGCATTTTTCTCACCCCCCACAGAATGTTACATGAAAACTTTGGTAATGTTGGTGCTGAAATATTTGGAAAATCCAACAGCAGATTCTCAGCTGCCAGGTATGATCCTAGCCCAGGGCAAGAAATGGCTTGGCTTTCTTCATTTCAGTGGAGTCATTCCAGAAAATAGTGGCTCCCTAGTGACTTTCATGTGTTACATGGCAAAAAATAAGATTAGATAATGCTTGTGTGGAATTCACAGAAATTTCATACAAAAAATTAGTGTGTCAAGGGAGCTGCATCAGCTTAGATCAGAGGACCCTTTCCTCCTGAGCCCAAATGGAGCCCTGTTGCCTTACATGAATTTTTGCCCAGATCCTTAAGGCTTCTCTGTAACTTTTCTATTTATTACTGGTTTTCTTACACTTCCCTTTGTTTATAATCTGCTTGCTTAGCTTTTTTGTGGGTACTTCAAAAGCTTCTTTTCCTTTTGCATCTTGGACTGCTTTTACAAATAATTTCACAATTCCCTTTTATTGGGCATTTTTACCTCTAACGTTCAGTCTCTGTGGCCTCCCTTTTTGTAGGAAGAGATGGACCTGAGTGTTAGGAAGGAACTGGACTTGGATCTGGGTCTGTTTTGTACACAGTAATGTCAAGCCCAGTCCTCGGTTCTTACTGCCAAGGCTCCCAAAATCTGAATCCAGATGTTAACGGTGTAGCTTGGTGTTTTCCTAAAACTGAGTGCGTGTGCACGGCAGGAGCGGAAGTCCTTCAATTAGGACTTGATGAGATTCCCTGTGTGAACCTGGCATGAGTGCATTTAACACTTCCTACTTTTAATTGCCAATACTCTGTAACAGTTTAAAAATAGACCCGAGGATTTGGCCCTCTGTGCCGTACAGTCTGTTAAGCCTTGTTTAGGCTTATCACAGCACTGTAATCGGAGCTCTTGTAGCCTGAGGGAATTTTCTTGTGTTCCTTAATTTAATTAAACATTTCCCATTAAGTTTAATTATATGTTAAGATGGAGAAGGCCTCCTGACTTTACCATAATAAGGGTTTAAAAGCCAAAGTACAGTTCTTGCAGAATCTCATCTGGGACATTGTATTGGTTGATAGAGCAGATAATTTTTCAGAGGTTTTAATATTCTGAGTCTTTGTGGAGCCTGTTTCTATTTATTTCCACCTGATTAATTGGAAGCAAACCTGTGAGACAGCCCTTCATGATGCATTTGTTGTTATAGGTTTTGTCAGCAAGTGAATATCTGCACTGGCTGCTCTGATCTGGTAGTTGTAAGTTTGCATCGGTGCAGTGACCATTCAAAAAAATCTTGGCAAGCCACTGCTTTGGGGGGATTCCCTGCTCTCTGTTTAGAGGCCCTGTACATCAGACCATGGCAAGCTTGTGCCATGTATTTCTGCACTGCCAGCACTGGACAATCCGATCGACTGTTGTGAACTTTAGGTACCATATAACATAAAAGTCATGGAGGTAGCTAAGCTTATCTTAATTAAAATGATGAAACATTGTGTGAAAGCTCCCCTTGTGTCCTGAGACAATACTGTTGCAGTTATGTCACCGCTAAATGAGATATTTCCATATTTCTACCCGGTGGGAGTACACATTTTCCTGGCTTTATGTTAGGATGATTGAAATCACAGATTGCTCATTGATTCTTTGGGCAGAGCTGTTTCATACTTATCTTTTTAAAGCTTTGCATCTCTGGGGCTTTTATGTGTGTGTGTTATAAACAGTTTGCTATTTAAAGAAAAAAACAGAAATGTGACACGAGGCCTGGATATCTCATGTGCTAAATACAAGGATGCTGAAGGAGTTTTGTGAAGGCAGTTTCTGCAGTCTCCCAGCTGGCTTATGATAGCATGACATGATATTCGAGAAAGAGCAGAGTCCCATCAACATCACATCTGTTCAAATCACTTGCAGCTTCATTTCCATGCTGAAGTTCATAAATATGAAAGGAAAGATGGCTCACACTTCTGTTTTAGTCAAATACTTTATTCTGGTGTGACCTGGATACAGACACAGTCACTTTAGCTTTTACATAAACAGCTTTCATATCAAAAAAGGTATGCTTTATAGTATTTATATGCACAGCAGTATCTGCTATGAAGGGTGCACTCCCAGCTGTGGTGAATTCAGTGGATTTCACCACAGGTATTTGCAAAGCAAGGAGGCTGGGAGCCATCCCACCTGCCTTTTTCCCCTTGCCTGAGCCACTTGTGGTGGGAAAAAGGTGTTCAAAGGCCGGTTGAAAGGTAGCTCTCCATCTGGAGGTGCTGCAGCTTCTCTGTGGACAGCTAGAGGCATGGCCTAGACTGCTGATTTTAGGCCTTGCATTTCAGTGGAGAGCTGAGCTTGGGCCTGCTTGTCCATGTAGCCTTACGTAGGGAGGATTGGAAGTGTAGGTGAGAAATACCAGATTAAGTCCTTCACCCTGAGGAGCTGTTGCAGCTCATTAGGTGATTTTTCATAGGCCACATGTCACAGAAGCAAGCTTGCTTGCCAGTGTGGCTATGCCGTGAAAGGTCACTGGTTTGATGCCATGCTTGCTCCCCGGATCTGCAGATCAGAGCATCTTCAGGTCTGCACCACTTTGTGTGCAGCATTTCCATCTCTTGGGAATTTATCATGACTCTTGTTGCACTTTTCTTCCTTGATTTCATCGTTCTGTGTCAAGACAGTCTGTAGCCCCAAAGAGATGCTTGCAATTCACCTTACATCGTGCACACAGATTTAAAAGGTAGAAAGTAAGAAAGAAGGATTTTGCTTCCGTTTGCTTCCCATCACTTTTAAAATCTTACACTTTTGGAAGCCAGTCTCCTAATTGCACAGCCTAATTTGTAATTTTTAAATACTTAGAGTGGCCACACTGGGAGGGATAGAAGGATGGTTCATGTGATTCAGGACAGAATAGGCTCTAGTTCATTCCAGGGGAGCTGCTCTAATAGTTGTCAGAAAATACAGGTGAAAAGTGCCTTTTTTCATAAGAAAATGAGCAGGTGTGTGTGAATACATAAGCGGAGTCAGTCTGTTGAATAACATGATCCCATTTTTATATGATCACCTCTCAGGACAAATCCTGTAAGATTCTTATGCAAGTGGTTACTGCCTTTATCTCCTGTGCTTTGGAAGGATAAACAGAGAGTCACATCTGTTGCTGTTTGGATCCATAGTTTAAGAAGATCTGATAATGAGAAATATAACCTTCTTTTTCCAGTTAGCACAAGTGTAAATGCTACCTTGAGTTACATGTTATAAATGTCTTTAGATTAAAATACTGAAGGCAAATTTTTTCTTCCTTAAAACTGAATAGTGTCAAACTTCTGGTAACTATTATTAGTTTTCAAAAACTAAAATTATGTTGGCTATATATTTTGTTTTTTAAACAAAGTAGAAAATTTCAACTGAAATGTAATACAATCCATGAAAAATACAAGGTGGGGGGCTTTGTGCTTGACAAACAACAGGAAGCCAGGAAGGAAGCGTACAGGTTCTCTCCTTTTTAATGAAAACTGCTCCTTAATGTTGAGGTTACCACTTTAGGGTTTATAAAGATGTGGTATTGTTGTTCCATTTGCTCTTTTAATGAACCTTTACTTTGATGCATTACAAATGGCTTTACAACTTCAGGTCTTGGTAAATCTGCTGTGAACTCAGGCAGACTTCATCTTAGAACTAGTGACCTTTATGTGTTCTTGAGCATCTGGAAAACACCCAGTGGTGACACAAACTTTACTCATTAGGTGTCAGAACAGGCTAGATATTTGTGCTCACTTACACTATATTCAGATGATTTCCTGGCACTGGACCAAGATTTCTTTATCAGCGTTCAGCACTGTGACTGAAGCGTGAGAGAAGAAAAACACTGAAATGGATGGGGAGCATGTACTGCTGAACCCAAAGAATACATTATTAATTATTAATACATCATTAGCTGAGATGTGGATGTTTTTCTTGTATCACTTGTTGAGCCTGTTACGTATGTGCTGATATCCTACTTGAGTGCCTCCAAGAAAAGACATGAGAAAAGCGATTCAGCCAGAACCACGCATGATGGCTGGTGCAAGGGTGGCAGGGTTCCTGGTACCTGTGCATTTCCCTGTGGTCACAGCATGTCTCCACCAGCTGTGTTAGGGATCCACTTGAGGTGACATTCAGGCTTTCTGAAGATGTGGGCCTGATGTCCCATCTTGGCCAGCAACGAGGGTCTCCTGAGGCCAATGTCCACAAGGATGCATGCTGTCAACCCTCTGGCCCCCTCCCAGTCATGGGACAGATGAAGACCACATGGTAAATCTGAGAGGAGGGAAGATGAATGGCGGTGTAAGGCCGGCCTCTGCATCACAGGGCAAGTGCACTAGCAGGATGGATGGTGAAGCGGGAGAGCGGGGGACAGCTTGAACAGGACCAAGAGCAGGATTATGGGGAGAAGAAGCAGTGGAGGAGTTGCAGCAGTGATACCCCGGGGAGGCTGATGCACTGCAAGGGACCCTTGGAACTGCAAGGGCCCAGTGCTGCGCAGTGGCTGTATCAATCTGCAGTGAGTGCTGTGTCTTTTTGTTTTTCTTTTTTCCTTCTTCTTTTTTTTTTTTTTTTTTTTTTTTTTGAAAAGACGCCCAAGGGGCAGAGTACGGGAACGTGTATTAAAAATTAACAGGCAACAACAGGTTTAAGAAGCAAACAACGTTATCTCCTCCAAGGAAACGTTAAGGGATGACTTCCTAAGCCAGCAAAGGCAGGCACTTTTCAGAGAGCACATAATTAGCTGTTAGGTTATCTAGTGTATGCTGTGTAAATTACCCTGTTTGCCCAAGTGCCTACACTGGATAATTTGAAAGATGCTCTCTTCCAAGTAGATGTTATGGGGAGAATGTGGGTGAGCACAGGAGTTCTCTCGGTGATCTTTATTCTTTGTGGTATGCAAGATGTTGGATCAAGTTTCATGTCATTGCTCCTAGGAATGTTTTTTTCTTAAGCATCTGTGGACCACAAGCAGGGGGTTTGCAAAAGCCGAGGTGCTGGACGGGCAAGTGCAGCATACCAAGTGAAGCAAAAATGTCCCTGTGGTGTGCTCTGTTCAGCAGCACGGCAGAGCTCTGCAGTGGAGAACATTGCAGAGCCATTTGGAGATAACGTCTGCAACCTGAGGTACGGGCGTGTGTCCTTTGGGCCTTTCTCTGCTGTAACAAGCCATTTTATTAGCACTAATGTTACACATAGCGCTAGCAGCCACTTATCCTCGCCTTTGTATAAGAGGAGAGTTGTGAAGCATCAGGTCTGTGTCTGAAAGAGCATACAGTCAGTACAGACCTGGAAAAAAGTTACTGTCTCACAGTGGCTGAAAATGGAACAAGTGCTTTGCTAAAGGCTTCGGATGGAGGACCTGAACCTTAAACTGCTGAGGCACAGATTCTTGTCTTTCCACAAGCAGCGTCCCTCCTCTCTGCTGCTTTACTGGTATTTCTGAGTAGTTCTGTTAGCTCTGATCTTATGACACAGATTTTCTAAGAAGGAAATGTTGAAAGCCATTTGAAAATTGATATTGCAAACCTACAGCACCAGTAATTGGAGTAGTTTCTTGCAAATGGTGAAATGAAATTAGCAACCCAATTTGCCTAGGATTTTCAAATAAAAACAAAAGCCAGCACTCCTATTTTTGTAGGTGATGACTGCCTTGAAGATAAATGACTCTGCTCCTCGCTGCAGGCCAACGTGCATAGCCTTAGACACTACACAACATTTTTTTGTTTTGTAATTGATTTTTTATTAGGAATTTTCAGAACAATTTCAAACCCAAATATTTTCCCTCTGCCCTCTTATTTCTTATTTGCTCTCTGGCTGATTTGGCTGTCAGTGCACTGCACTGACAAATAAATCATTGTCAGGGCTCAGGTCTCCAGTGCACAAGAGTCACGAGTCCCAAACTAACCCTTCAGTGATGCAAAGCTCCTTACTTCATAGCTTTATTAAAGATTGCTGACTTTGCAGCATCCTGTGGCAAAGGCAAATACATGGCATGAAAGACGGTATCTTCTGTACCTAGGAAAATACTAGGAACAAAGGTGCCCTATGAGCACAATATAAATGTATTTAAATAGGCAATGTGACTTCTTTTGCAAGATGTGTAGCTTGCTGGAGTAAGCACTGCAGTACAAATTTGGCAACCAACATGTTAAAATTTTCTGGGTGACCTTGAGCGAGCTGATTCCTGTACTCATGGCTCTGTTTCCGTTCCTGTTTTGCTGTGTAGTTGGTACCTACCTGAACCTTGTAGCCCGTAGAGAAAAGCTTAAAGACACAAACAAGTTAGGTGAAAGTGGACGAAAACAAGCAAAGCCTAAACTTCAAGTTTAACTGATCACGTGGTGCACAAATAAAAGTGCATTTGGAGATTTTGTATGCTGCTGTCTCAAGCTAGTGCTTGATTTTATGGGGTCTGTGGGTTGCTATGTGCTGTAATTATTTAACTTCTTTAACTTCCTGCTCTACCACAAACATTTGCAGCAAGCAGAAGGCATTAGTTCTAGTTTAGTGAACTTTTGAACCACTGCTAAAGCAAAATGTGCTAAATTGCAGAGTGAAAGGTGATGCTACCAGCAGCCTGGGAAATTTCACTTCATTTAACATTACAAGGATAAGAAACAGATGAGAGAGAACTTCTTTTTCAAGCTGATTTTCTCACCTACTGAGGAAAATAATAAATTTGCCTTTCAAGACAAATTAGAATCCAGTTCTAGCCACTTGTTCAAGGAAGGCCCAAGAGCAAAGAAATGCGTACTACAGGTCTTAGAAAGTAAGCTTATGTTACTGTAGCTTTGCAGAAAGGCACTCAAAAATAGGGACAGGGGACCAAAAGAAAGACTGCAGAGAACAGAAAAGACAAGCAACCTCCAGTGAGTCCCTCTAACAGATGTCATTTTTATGTTATTAAAAACTGCTATTTTCTTTCGCTCTTTTCTTTCTCTTTGCAAGGAGAGAAACTCTCAAAGGAAATAACTGCTGCAAGTAACACTAGCTGTAAGTAACACTAGTTATTGGAAAAGAAAAATTTTTTATTTGCTATATTTATTACTTAAAATCTGTTTTGTTTTGTTTTTTTGAGGGGGTTAGGGAGAGATGATGGAGTAGCCTGTATTTGGCAGCCATCCTGCAGCAGCCCAGGTACTGTGACATTTGCAGAGCAGGTAGCAATGTGAGTTGGAATAAAACTATAATCTTATCTATAATCTGACTTATTGGTTGGGTTGAAATGAGTGGGGTCACAACTGATGCAGAACTGGTAAGAGTTTGCTCAGCAAAAAGAGAGTCAGTGGGTAGGACAGGATCATGTTTCTGCATGAAAATCATGTTTCATCATCATGTTTCTCATCCCTCTCCAATCTTGAACATGAATCCTGTGCTTCGCTGTAGGGAGAGAGAGATGAGCAGACATGTAAATGATCCTCCTTTAACTCTTGCACAGGATTTCATAGTCTGTCACAGAGGAGCAATCGTCTGTCACATTAATATGGTTCTTATTACAGTATTTATGTCAAAAACCCTGTCTTTCATCGTTTTTATTAGTGTGAAAAGTAAAGTTTTAACAACTATGGTAATAGGCAATAATGTAGCATTAGAACATAAATCTAGTGACAATACAGATATCCATGAAATGACAGGGAGATGTTATAATTTGCTTCCAGCACTTATTTTGGGGACAGATTTGTGTAGGCGGCTTAATTTGTAGTAAGTGTTCACTATAATTATCAGAACTAGCAGGAAAGCTTGGCAAAGAGGTAAAAGAAATCTTTGGATTGTAATTAAACATGAGAGCTAGTAGTTACCAGTGACCAGCTTTTCCGATTTTTTTTTCCCCTGTTTCCACACATTGCCTTCCTAATCCTGACCTGCATGTGTCTAAACACTGTGGTAACAGGAGGGCTCATTGCCAGAAGCTGTGATTTAGATAAAGGGAAGGACACGTCAAAAGCCATGTATATTCATAGGCCTAAGTAGGCTATACTTCAACTGAAGCAAACCAAATCTTTGACTTAAATATTCTAATTGTTAAAATATGCTTTGTTATTTTCAGAGCTGTGAAGCACTTCGCAAAGTCCGTAAAGGCATCTTTGAATAACCACAGAATAAATTGGTCAGCCATGAAAATATAGCCAAATAATTGAGGTAAAGAATGCCATTATTTGACAGAATAGGACCATTCAGTGGAACAGTATGAGATGGGGAAAATACAGAAAGGGACAATTTCCATGTATAGGAAAAAAGCAAAAGGAATTTAGTTATCCAGACTAGTACTTGAACACAACATTACAGTTAATTTGCAATGTAATGGAGTGTTTAATGGCTTTCAGTGGTCAGGAAGCTGGTTTTAGAAAGAGCGTGAGTAATATTTTTAAGCGCATCTGAGTGATTTACAGCATGTGTATGCTGCACAGTGTGCTGCGATGCCAAGAGCCCCAAGCTAGCATCATCTGCGCAGGTGCTGGAGCTGAACGTGCAGCTGACAGCTCTTGGCAGCACAGCAGCAGACCCAGGGAGACCTAAGTCCATCCACCCCATGCACGCGTGCTAGCAGACTTGGAGCTGCCTTGAGGACTGGAGCCAGCCCTCACCTTGCTTTACACAAGCGTAGCCCCTTTCACTTTGGGGATGCTGATCATTTTACCCTATAGCACTATCCTCTTGAAGCTCTGGGATCAAACAGCACCCATCTGTAGCTAAAGATGTACAGCAGCGTAAGGGTTGTCTCTGTGGAGATGAGGCCCTGCAAAATAGGATATGAATGTACAGTGTGCCAACTTCTGCACCCTGGTTCCCTAGGCAAATCCTTGCACCCCGAGCATGCAGTAGCCTGCCTCCGGCAGAGAGCCCGTGGGCAACTGCCCAGCAAGCTGAGGCCCCATCTCAGCGCACTGAGTTGTGCAAACAGGCCTGTGGGTAGTGACAAGGTGCCTTTGTCAAATGTAGCCCGTTTTTTTCCCCTTGTTCGTGAGTTAATCAGTCACTGTCACTTGCATAGCTCAGCTGATTGTTACCGGTGCGGCTGTGTGCTACGGGGCTTTTCGTCTGCAGAGATCGGAGCACTCTGCAAATGAAGGTGATCGCTCTCACCCCCATTTAACTGATGGAGAAACAGCAATGAAAAGTAATTTCTCAAAAGCAGCAGAGCTGATCGATAGCTATTGGGAATAAAATCCTGTCTCTTACCATCCCTACGGATGCTTCATAAATTTCAAGTGTGCATAATGTGCAGTTTGAGACATGTTTTGATATATATCCTTTTGACAGACAAATCATAGCCCATCTTTGTGTTTCTAGATACGAGTCTAAAAGGAGATTTCCGGTGTGAATATTCATGTTCACAAAACCAAATTGCATTTCTTTAAGTATTCCACAATAACCTTAGGTTTAAGCTCATACTCTTGCCTAACAACTCGTTCACTAGAGCGATAGATCGCACCGTGGAATTCGTCACAGTCAAAGAAAATTCATGTGAAGTATACAAATAATTCTGTGCAGTAGTTACCATCACTTTATTTTGTTCTCAAAAGCAGAGCTAGGTTGCATATGAATAATGAACCACCTTTTGTCATCCCCATCTTCTTTGTTTCAATGTGGTAGATAATTCATGAACAGGGGAAGCACTTGGATCCCAACTGTGGGCTGTGGCACAACTGGTTACTCTGTCAAGGACTTAAAAATATTGTTATGCGCACGGTGATTTTTTCCATGCTTCATTCTGAAGCGAAACAGCAGTTTGAAGCCAGTCTTACTGAGGCTAAAAAGCCTTTAGATTTGCAATGGGCCAGTACAGCCCCTACTCTTTAATTAGACTAGTGCTTCCAGCAACTTTGACTGTTTCCCCAAGCTGGAAAACTTTCGCTTAATGTGTTTTCGCTTAACTCATATGCATCTCTGCATTCAAGAGGGTCGTGCCTGCCACCGTAACAATAACTTTTGGAAAATACATGCCTGCATATACAGGTGTGCAACCCTGCACACATTTATGCTTCCAGTCCCCAGATACATCTGCAGGGTGACATCTATCTGCAGATGGTGAAAGACAACCAGGAATAAATGCTGCAGGCTTTCTTATAAAAATGCAAGTGCCTCTATATTTACGTAGCAGTGCTGCCTGATTATTCAGGAGCTCTGAGGCTTATCCCAGGATGATGATTTTTACATCAAAAGTAGATTAATGGAAGTCGACAGCCTCATGTCCATCCAAACACAGTGTGAAGTGATAATAAGTATAGAATTGCTAGTCAGTAGGGTCCCATGTCACATACTCAGACTAGATAAATGATGAATATGTAATGAAATTACATAGAATTGAGACAGATGGCTCTAGCTTTTGATAAATGCATATATCTTCACAATCAGATAATAATGCCAATGTGTGGAAGATCAGTTGGGATATAGCAACTTTGAAAACTGAAATCATTTCTCTGCTTTCACTTTAAGATGCGCATTTAAAGCAGCATCAAGCTTAATTTAATTATAAAATTTTTTTCATCATGAAATTAAACGTGAAGAAGAAAAGAAACCTCAGGAAAAAATAGAGAGGCATTTTCATCTTGTTTTGCTCTGAACTGTAGCTATTTATCCTACTGTATATAATGAAATACCATCGCCAAAAAGAAAAGACAATTATTTTCTCTCAAATAGATGTTAAGATAGATTGATGGTACCCACTATAAAAAGGACTAAATGAAATTCTTGACACCTTCTCTGGAAGATGTCATTTTATTTCTAAGAACTCAAGTTACGAGGAAGCTTATAATACGGTCCACCTGTTATTGATAGGGATGTTTAATATTTTACTGGCTACTTAAGGTGCAAAGTCCTTGAGATAAATCAACCTCTCCTTCTCTCTGCTGATATTACCAGTTTACTTTAGATGCATCTTTCAGAAAGTTGACATGATTGACTAAGGACATGGTGTAAAATTACCATTTCAAGTAATGACATTACCAAAAAGTAAGGATTTTTGAGAACAAAATAATTATGAAGCTCATTAAATTCACAGTTTCTGCATATTGCAGATTAGTGAAAGAGTAATGGCAGCAACTCAGCATATAATTTTGCACAGCGGTTGTGTATTATCTGAATTACTGTCACTTTCTTTGAATTAAAATCCTTGCTTGTGCAGATAAACAAATATATCTGTCCCTCATTTGCATGAGATTTAGGATGTCTTTAGGTGCAAGAGAGGTAGCCTGTGGTTTTCTGCAGTCAATCAGCTAGTTGCTGTTGAGTACTAGTTATTCCGAAAAAAAAATGCCAACTGAGATCTCATGTGTTATAGGTGCTGTACCAACACTAGAAAGGGTATTCCGGATATGAAGAGTTCATGGCCTTGATAAATGACAGGAAGCAGAGGAGGAGGAAACGGGGCACAAACAGGGTAAGCAGCTTGTCTAAAATGAGTACAAAGTGTGGTACTAGGCTGGAGTCCTGTGTGCTTCACGGCTTTCTGTGATTCCTCCCATAGCAAAAACTTCAGGCTAGGTTGTACCTTGTGTGGCTGCAGGGATCCTGAATCAGCAACTGGCACAAGAGAAGGTAAATCAAGTTTAGCCTGCAGTTCATGGCTCAGTGCATAAATTGCCCTGATGTCTTCAGGAGAGCAAGAAAAGATGACACATGAGTTAATGCAGTGGCCTTAGATGAGGAGTATGCTGTTTATACTGCAGTGGGGAACCAACAAACTAAGTTCTTGGTTTGTTCTTAATTCTCACTCATACTGAAGCTGTGGACTCTGTTTTGGCCTTCGCGTGTTTTTTGGTAACAATTTGAAGAAAAAGTGTGCGATCCCTTCTGTGCTTTAGCAGTATTTGCCCTCAAGAGACAAATGTTTCCTCAATTCTGCCTGCTTCTCCAAAGCCTCCAGAATGCAATGGGAACCCTGCTTTTAATTTCAGCAACCTTCAGAGCCAGCAGTGCCAGTACTGCTGTGTACTGCTTGGCAGTGGTAGCGGGGCAAACACCCTGCTGTTCTCAGGCAGGAGAGTGCTGGCACTCCCAAGGGAAGCCCTTGCAGGTGCCATAAGCTTTTCTGCCTTGTAGGCTGCTGGCTGCAGAGCTGTCAGTGCAGGAGTGCTTCTGCTCCCACACCCACATGTTTTGTGCTGCCTTCTCAGAGCTGGGTGCAGAGTTGAGCTGTACGTGAGTACCAAAGAGAGGACAGAGCCAAAGTCCTGCTTGCTCGTCCGCAGTGCATCTTCAAAATCAAGTATTTAGCTCTGCTGTGTTCTTTGATACATGCTCTCTTCTTTGGGCTGCTGCTTGCCAGCCGAAAGCAGAGCACTGAAAATCTAAGCGGGGGACAATTTCTCCTCTTCGCACTGGCCCAGGGGGTTGACTGCTCCTGCCACTTGCACTGGTAGTCACTTCACTGGCCTCTTTGCACAAAGATTTTGGGTGGCTGTGGTACAGAATGCTACATCTCTCCTCTTGAGATGGGAAGAGAGAGGGCAGACTGGGGACACCAGGGTTTTTGGATGTCTTTGGTTTTGGTGGTCTAATTTTAGATCATGCGGGGAGTCTGGATTCAGAAAAAACACTTATTAACTCTCTCAAGCTGAATACCTAAAACTGGAGGCTCCCTAATAACACTAAGCATCTTAGCACTCGCTGAACAGGCATTCTTTGCATTTAGCTTTCAAAAGAAAGGATCACTGAGTATCTAAAGCATTTCTAGCAATATCAGTATTTACCTTCAGTCTGCCTTTATGGGGAGTCGTGGAGAAATGGGATGAGATCTGAAAAGAATCTAGCACCTTGCGATATTGCCTCCTCAGGAGAAAATTTTTTCAGTGCATCATATCTGTGATAGCTTATTGATCAGAATGAGTCAACTTTCAAAGGAGAAGATAACGCTATATATTTTACTTATGATACTTGTGCAGCTGCTAAACAATTGCACCACAGTGAGCAAACTCCTTGGCATTGGCAGATGGAGCGTGCTCTGTTCTCATGAATGTCAGATCTTTCACTTCCTGACAACGCATTTTGGAAAGAAAACATTGTTTTCCAATGGGTTAAGTCCTCGTCTAGTATTATAAGCCAGCAGGAATGGAGCATTAGGGTCCCTGGCCCAGACATGGCCTACAATTCAATTCCATTTGGCCTGTAACCATTTAGTTTTCTGCATTGTGGCAGGTTAAACCTGTCAGGTGCATTAAAGCTTGGTTGGCCAAAGGTGTTAGAAAGATTTATTGATTATCAGTAAGAAAAAGATTGGCCATCTCTGTGGTGTAGCAAGAAGTAAAAATGTAAGGCAGAATTTTCATCTGAGTACTTCCACTGGGGTAAAGAAAAGCATAAAGAGAAGTTTCTCTTCTGAGTATAGGTTACTGGTGCTATTAAAGATAGATTATCATATGGGTGGAATTCCCAATAAATAGATCTTACGCTTCCCCCCCATGACATTTGTATTGCCTTCACTCTGCATATATGTAATGATCATTTCCAGAGAGCATATTTGCAAGAGCTGTAGAAGGTCTCAAAGCAAATCAGCGCCCACCAGCTGTCTCTTGATGACACAGTATTTCTGGCATTTCTCATGCTTTAACTAAGACAGACCTTTTTGCACCCTCTCACATCCCCAGTCACTGATAATACAACCATTAGATGCATGTAGTGGAGCCAATAGGGCATGGAGCTAGGCAGACTGCTGTAGAAGGAGCTGCTGTGGGGATCCCATGGTTATGGGGCTTATGGAGCCAAGCAAAAAACCCCCAAACAAACAAACCCTGAGGTTTACTTGGCTCATTTGAGAGTTGCAGAAAAGGGGAGAGGGCAGAAATCATTCTGGTCTGGCGCAGGTAGAGAAAATGAGCTCAGAGCAATCCATTTGATGGCAAGTCTCAGTCCTCGGCTTTACTATTGACACTTTCCTTTGATAAAATGAACATCTGCTAGCAAAGACTAGCACTAGTGAATATCGATTAGCAGAAGGCAGAGCGTTATTTGTGTCATGGTCTTTTTGATACTTACTTTCTAATATGCTTGTAGCCATGTGTGCATATATATTGGGGTTAGTGAAAGCCTGTTGTATCATATGGGGTTCTGCATCTCTTTGCAGTGGAAAACTTTTTTTTTTCCTTCCTCCATTTCCTTCATACAGCTTTAAAGCTACTTAAGTAAAAATTCAAATAAAGGAACAACATGCTAGAATTGGAAAGATAATTACAAGGCTGAAATCCCTCACATGCCACAGGATTCATTCCCTCCTGATGCAGACTCTGGATTTGTGTGTGAAAGCAAAGAAAAAGTTTTCATTGGTGCATTGTCATTAAAACAGTTAGAGTCCACAAATCCTGTACAGCCAAGACAACAGCCAGATTATGTTTGAAGTATATGAATGAGCAACGTGTTTGGCTTAATTACAGAAGCTACAGAGGGAAAAGATTAATACCACTCCATCCATCTCCCCTCCAGTGTAGGGCTGTTCTCTCCAGAATGCTTCATAGGTCATTCTTACGTACAGTGTTATTTGTGCCATGTAATGAGTCTTCCACCGCTTCACTGAGGGACTTACACCATTTCTTAATGTGTTCAAGGGTGTAGTAGGGCCCACTTGTTTTAAAATAGCATTGATTGCCAAGAGATCATATTCTCAATGTAGACTTTGGAGAAATTGCTGATCTTAACATTTGTTCCTCTGGGGTTATCAAAGCTGGATAAAATGATAGGGAGGTGCCATATGTCACCATCGAAATATTTCCCCCGAAACTTAGTTTTTGGCTTGGTTTTCTCTGTATCATTGGAGAGATCTTCCTCGTTGCTTCCTTCTGAGAGTTCTGCCCCATCACTCATGTTCATGCTCTTTGGTTTCTTACTCTTGCTCTACTATTTTGTTAATGCTGACTTGATCTGTAGAAGAGTGCTGCTCTTTGGTCACGTTTTGACTGGTGGGAAATTTCCTGTTGAAATAACTGTTTGGAGAAAGTCAATTGCAAGAAGCGTTGACATTAAAAAAAAAAAAAAAGCTTTCATTTTTCTGACAAAACGTTTTTCTGCTGTGTTTAGAGTGTGGTGGTTTTTTACAGGTAGGGTTGGGTTTTTTCTTTTTTTTTTTTTTCCCCAGAATAAAAAGACAATTTTTTTTTTTTTTTTTTTTTTTGTAAATGAGAAGGCTTTTCTCACTGGCTTTAGATAATGGCTTACATAGATTTCTGGGCATTCTCCTAGATGTCAGCAGGTCAGTTATAAACCCTTATAAAGGCTCTTTCACTCTTTCACTCTCCCCCCCAGGTATGCCATTCTAAACTGCATGAGAAATTCTGGTCAGGACTTCATTCTGCAAAACCATTTTCATCTGTGTATTTAGCATTCTTGTTATTGTCCATCCAAAGTCTGTTTCAGTATTGTTTCTTCCAAGATTTTAGTTTCTCACTGAGGATGTAAGTGTTTGATTGTTTTTTCCTGAACATTCACTTTGTGAAGTCAGTCAACCTTTTTCCTAACAGCGGTGTTTTAGTAGCTTTTTTCCCCAAGTACAAATCTTAATGAAAAGCTATTATGCTATTCAATTGTTCTTTCTCACAAGTCTTTCGTTCCCAGTTTTCAAAAGCTGCAAACTCATTGAGTTTTTCTATAATCCAGAAGGAAGAAACTCCTTAATTTGGGGGTGGGGGTGGGGGTGGAGGGAGAAGTAAAAAAAAAAGTGTACCTACTTAGTATCTCCCAAACAAAACAGTTGACATTTTCTGAACAACTTTTACTTCACTCCAATGACTGAGATTTTGATCTTGTGTCTTTCTTGTCCTTCCTCTCCCTGTAAAGATGAGTCTATTATATTTTTGCTCCCTGACATTCACAGTGTCCCTGACATTCACATTGAATACTGTCTCTAGAATGTTATTAGCAAGATGCTTATTCTACTTTGAAGTTGCTCCAAAGGTATGAATAGGAATGTTTGCAATTTTGCTTCTTCAAAGCAAACTTCTTACAAACTGGAGTCTAAAACAGCACTGGATAAAAAAGTGTTATCCCTACATTACAGAAGTTGTTAAAGGGTTGAAGGCTAGTTACAGCTACCAAACAGTTAATATATCCCTCCTGAAAAGGCGGTAACTGAATGAAAAGCTTTTTGCAGTTCTATTCCCATAACTGGACACCAACAACACTATGAGCAACCTGGAGTGCTTCAGAGTCCTGCTGTCACAGGACCCTCACGCATGGGCAACTAAGGAGAAAGAGAAGCCATGTTACCCTGTGGTCCCAGCCAAGTGTGTTTCCTGGCCTCTAAGGTTTTGGGCCAGATCTTCAAAGGTATTTAGCCTTTTCAAAAGCAGATTGGCTTCGTGGAGGATTAAAAAGAAGCCCATCTCCTGCAAGTTGGGTATGTTAATCAGTTTGATTTTAATAGGCCTTGTGTGCCTAATAAATGTAGGTGCTTTTGGAAACACCCATGGCCTTTTTCTGCACATAGAGGGCCTTAGCGCCTCTGGTCCATGCTGCCCACCTTTGCCTCCATGTTCTCAGAAATGCTGTCTCTTGGCCAAGCCAAGGATCAACTCTAAAAACTAACTGCATTAGTTTAAATGAGGATCCCTGTTACTTGACATAAGTTGTCTGAGAAAAGTAACTTGCCTAAGCCTGTGTGTCTTTTGTGGTCTCAAAGAGAAGCCCTTCCAGAAGACAGATGCTCACAGGCTAGGGCAGAATGTGTCTCTCCATTCTCCATTGAAGAAGCCTAGGACAACTAATTTAGATGAGAGCTTAGCCCATCTCGATCATTTTGTCCTATGTCACATAGTCCTTCTGAACTGAGCCCCCGGAGTGTCTTGTTGTCAGTCTGGTGTGTGTGGCACTGGAGTGATTTCAGGCAAGTGTTGTGGTGAGGACAAGAAAAATGACAGACATCCTAAAATGAATACGCTGTATTTCTGAAATCCTTATGTAAAATAGTGCTGCTTTGGTTACACTGGAAGATTGAACAGATACTCAGCTTAGCGTTATGCTCTTTATGATGGTGCTTTAAGCCATCTGGAGGGAAGGTTGAATCACTCCCCTAGGTTATAATTTCATGTCCCACTAGAACAAAATCCTGGGGCAGTTCTTTATGGCACCATTTGTCATGACTGGGGGGGGATCTCAAAATGATTATAGAGCCATTTACTGTAGTGATTGGTCAATAAGCAGGGGGAGAAGCCAACTTTATCAGTAGCCTCCAAAGTCACACTCTGCCAGAGCAGGAGAAAATAAAATGCTAGTGTAACAACCATGGAGGTAGTTGGGATCACAAAGCAGCCATCTTTTCTGTAAACTGGATTAGCCAGAGGCAAAATGCTTTCATCAAATCGCTGATTGCCAGACCTTCTTTTTCTTTCTGTATTGAGAAAGCTTTAGAAAGTGGAAATTCAGATAAAGAGAAATGTTCTGCTTCAAAATGTTCAAATATCAGTTCCTGCAGGCACTCTCTGGGGATTATAGTATTGTTTAATAAGTCCCCAACTGGGAGATTTGGAAACCTGCAACTGCAGAACTGCAGTCATGCTAGGAAATCGCCGTTGTTGTTGGCTCAGCAGTAGCAGTAGTGCCCAGGCCAAGTTTCTTTGACTGTGTAAGAAGGTAGAGGCACACCTGTTTAGAGAAACAGCATCTCGGATTTGGCCTGCAGACAGCATCGGAGATGAAAAGGTCAGAGGACCTCACTCCCTTGCTGCAGCAAACTGGTGAGTCCCTTCCTTGGTCTCTTCACTGCCCGCTTTTATACTAGTGAAAAGTTACTTCTACCGTAAGGGCTGTGGTAAGGCAGCAGTCATTTCCCCCAGCAGTGGTGCGCTGAGTCCCGTGCTGAGGCAAAGTTGCTGAGGCCTTCCTTGACTTAACTATATTTCATTTCAGTCATTTTTCTCTGGAGCCGTTCTTCTCTACTGATGTATGTCATCAGATAGGAGCCCAGAGGACTTGTTCTACGTGGCATCCATCTGAAGCAAGGCAAAACTATGGTAGTTGTAGCTGAGCATCACTTTGTTGTTAAGGCCATGGCACTGTAGAAACTTGTAGGAGTTATGTTTTCAACACATAGGACTGAGAATCCTCAATCTTTGAAACCCTAAAGCGGTTTCCCATGGTTTTGGCTTCTAATCTGCTGCCTTTGTTGCGTGGGGGTGACAGTGATTTCTGTGGGACTTGGGCCAAAGTGAAACATATCTGATTTCATCAGCATAGATTCTGTTTCTTCTGTGACAGCCATTCATTGTGTTTAGTATTGTAGGAAGGATACCTATTAGAAGGTAAATGATGTCTATTCTGGTGCCCTCTTGAAGGGAGACTTCTCATGTGCCAGCCCTTCCTTTTGCTCGGCCACTATGCTGCTCCTCAGTTGAGAAATTATTACAAATACGGTGCGGTGATATGAGCGTAAACCATTTCCTCAGCTAGCTGATGCTCTTGGTAAATATCAGCACTGCTGGATCCTGGAGATCTCAAGTAGGTATATGGAGACTGAAGATGAAGTTATTGCTAGTCATGGGAAGCAGTTTTAAATTAGTTTTAGTTCACACCAAAAATACACCTTTGAAAATAATCTGTATATTGTGTCATGACACAGAGCAAAACAGACGGTCCTTTTTTTTCGGTAATCTGTCACACATTTTGATGGTTTCTGTCAGCTTTTACAAGCTCAAAGATTGAAAAATAGGACAGCCAGTGTCTTAGCTGGATGGGCCTGTGTTTCCTGAAAGCACCCAGTGTCTTCTATCTCATTTCAAACATGGGCACTTTGCTTTATGAATGGTAGCTGCTTACACAGACAGTAAAAATAACTGTCCTCAGTGATGATATAAGTTGATCCAGTTCCACTGAATAGCTTTAGTCCTATTGCAAGTAAGTTACTGGAAATAAGGCCATTCTGAGTAAGATACATTAATCCAAATCAGTGACAGTTCACAGGTTAAATTCCCTTATAATTCAGGTCTGACCAGAGGAACTTTGGGCAGCTCTCTAAAACTTAGTCTAATGTTTTATATGTTTGGGTAGCTCAAATCGTTGTTTGTTTTGTTCTTCCCATTAAGAGCCCTGAAAATAATCAACCCTTACTGGTGTAGCAGAAAAGCATCATCTTTCTTCACCAAAACTCACACTAGTCAGAATATCTGTGTTCCTTAAAAAAAAGAAAAACAAACTACGCACAGAACGTATGAACTGTCATGGATTTTCAAATCTTATATGTGACAAGTCTGCCGTTTCAGAAACAGGAATGCTGCACTTCTGGGAAGGCATGATCCTGTAGTGGCAGCTTTCCCAGCTGTATTCCTGTCTCGTCAAAGAAGCTTTGAAAGGCACAAACGTTATTTCATCAATATCTTGAAAAGCTCTGACTTAGTTTCATTTTGTGCACTCTGTAAATAGCATAGACAAATT
This sequence comes from Dromaius novaehollandiae, assembly GCF_036370855.1. Taxonomy (NCBI): domain Eukaryota; kingdom Metazoa; phylum Chordata; class Aves; order Casuariiformes; family Dromaiidae; genus Dromaius; species Dromaius novaehollandiae. Next base: position 3,094,507 of record NC_088101.1, read on the forward strand.
ATGTTACAGGGTAGCTTAGCAATTACACAGCACAAGCAGCTATCATCTTTGTAACATGACCTTGCTTGTGGCTGCCTAGCTGCCAGCAATTCTGTGTTGCTCTTGCACAGTTTCCCCACAGGCAAAATCCTGTCCGTCTTTCATTCTGCTCCATAAGCAGGACAGTGGGAGTTTGTTTCAAGTTGCATTGTCCTCTTTTTTTAGGCCTCATCCAAAAGTAAAGGTGGAAGAGATAAGCCTCCTGCAGATGGTGTGCATGTTTACTCTGGAGGTCTGGTGGCAGTTTGCTGCCATTCAGTGATTTGCACGGTGGTGAAATGGATTTTTGCCACATGTGGATTTCTCTGTTGTTTCACTGTATTTCCAAAGAAAATAATTCAGGAAAAGGAAAGCAAAACCAACACTGTTTGCTATTCTGAGTTTAGATGTGTAAAGCAGCAATTAGAAAACCTTCACCTCCGTCACATGGTTGGTTGGGCCTAGAGCTAGCAGGGAGCCTTTCTAGCTGTGTCCCAGCTGACGGTTAACTGATGTCTTGTGATGTCCAGGCAGATTGCTTTTGTAAAGGGAAATTTCCATTCCACATGCTTTCTTCTCATCCAAAGTGAAATATGAAATGGGAAATTGCAGACTTAGACTATCTAGTTTCTGAGAAGAAAAGCATGTTATTGGATAAGTAGAGGCTTTAGGTCCTCTTCATGATTTGATGACTCTATGCACAGTTTCTGAGTGCCCCTGATTATCCATGTTTACTGATACTTTCTGGTATTTGACATCTTTTGTATGTAAAGTTCACCAGGCCAGAGCCACCTTTGGAAAATGTTACAAAGGATTTCAGTGACTGTTGTTAGACTCTCTCACCCTCTTCTATATATTAACATTCAAACCTTTTCAGGCAGTAGTTTACTCTCTGTACAGCTGCAATTCATTCTGCACAAGAAATAGCAATAAAAGTAAATACTGAGATGACTGGTCCCTCATCATCAGGGAATCCTAGCCTTAGGGAAGCACTTAAGTAGCATCTTAGAAGAGCTTATTTACAACCTAACTATGAGGTTTTTCTCATTTCAAAAGCCATTTATAGAGTGTGAAGCTCTAAGCAGGGGAGCATGCTTGCATGGACTGTGAGAGGAGCCTTGATAGGAAGAGATGACTTCAGGCTCATAAGACATTCCTGCAAATGTACGATGCCTGTAGCATTAGGGACCGGGAGGTCTAAGCGAGTGCCACAAGGTGACTCCAGAACCTTCAGAATATCACACTCCTAAATACATGTACTGGTCAAGGTTAACCCAAGAGGAGAAAAACAGTCTGGCTTTCCTAAACCATCACCTTATCTTGACTTCATGTTCGTCTGAGATTACCCCTGCTCTGTCACTTGCATACAAAAATCTCTGTCGGTGTCACCGTTACTTCAGACTGCAGCAGACCCAGAGAGGTGTGGATGGAGCTTTAGGGCTGCTTGAGCTACTACCTCATGCCATCTTACCTCAAGTGATGAAAAGTTTCCTATTCCTAATGCTAGCCCCCACATCATTACAAACACCTACATCCTTCAGACTTCTCTACACCTCCCAGTGTTGGTTTTCAAGTATTAAGGAACCTACACCTTTATGTAGGTAATTCATTCCTTCCCTATCACTTCTCTCCTGACATCTGAAATTGGATTTTGCAGAGGTACCACTTGCCTCTAACTGATACGAAATGTTTGTTTCTGGCAAGATGGATTTTTTTGTCTTGAACCTCTTCTCTCTCCCTTTATCTGCCCCCTTCGGTATTGTTCTTGCTGGGGTTTGTCTTCCTTTTTTTGTCTTCCTTCTCTTCTAACCCCTGCCTTTTCTTGTCTCCTTCTTTCTCCCTCTGCTTTCTCCCCCATTCTTCCCTCGATCCTGCAGTCTCTTTTCACAATCCTCAGCCCACCCACTTCCCCGAATGCCTCAGCCTGGTGCTGATGCAGGACCTGCACAGAGAGCTCAGTGCCCTACTGCTGGCTCTGACCTATGTGTCCCAGTCAGCTACCGGGCTCCAAGAGGTGGGACAAGGAAGAGGAGGGGAGCTGGCCAGAAGTTTCTTAGTAAAATGTCTTTTTTTTTTAATTGGGAAATGCTAATTACTAGAAAGCAGAACATTTCCAGAAATGTGGCATTTTCACTGGCCTTTTCTGGAGGAAGTTTTTTTAATACAGAATTGGTCAGTTTGGTTGGGACTAGCACGTGTGATTGAAGAGATGCCGGTTCAAGCTTTTGCCTGCCAATTTCCAGAGGGGACTTATGCCCTGGTCGTTATTTCTTGTTAGATTTTCATTTTGTATAAATAATTAAATATTCACTGGAGCCAAACAAACTCCAGGCCAAAAAAATTGCAAGTTGGGCATTCACCTGGAACATGGAAACCACAGGAGCATTAGTGAATTAGCCACTGGGCTAGTTGCCACTCAGTGTTTTGGGTTCTTTTTTTTTTTTTCTGTTGTGTTTTCCAAGTAAAATTTGATTTCTGTTCTCCCCTTTCTTCTCTATTCAAAGTGCAGGAGAAATGGGAATGGGTTTCTTGGGAAGGACCAGGTGTGGACTAGCCAAGGCCTGGGGAACACCATAATCTTGGCTCTGTCCCATGGGTGTCTAAGGGACTCATGCTGTTTCCATGGGGGTAGGAGTGTGTTGAGAGTTGGACTTCTGCCGAGAGAGGAGTAAAAAGCAGGAGATCCAGAGTCTGCAAACCTTGCATCGGTCTGACTTGAAGAAGGGTTTAAGTAAGCAGTACAAAGTGTGAGACTGGGAAGGGCAGAGGGAAATGAATGCAGCTGGGGAAAGGGAGCTGGTGAGGGCTGGAGAAAAGGATTTCTGACAGCAGGAGGGAGGGAGGGTAGCTGGATGTTCTGAGAGAGCTCCTGTGGCCAGCTGGGGAGAGCCAGCGATGGAGCAGGCAAGACTCAGAGCACCAGGGAAGACGGCTTGAAGGGTGCTGTATCAGTGTTCTGGATGTGGCAGTACCTTGCCATGGCATGCAACACAGCAAAGACAGGCTCTCCCCATGGCAAAGAGGGCCAGGGCACAGCTGCAGCCTGAAGCTGAGTACAGAGCCTGCTCGGCAGCTCCTCAGGCTCTGCCTCTGTGCCACTCTGATTGATTGATTGGTGGGCTGATGGGATGGATGAGGTGCGAGGGAGAAAGGCAGCCCACTGGGAGCCCACGGCCCCTCTTGCAGCAGGCCTTGGTGCTGCCAGCATCCTCAACAGCCCTCCTTCATGAGCTGAGCTTGTGAGGCTTGCACCAGACCCTTTCAAAGCTGAAAGGTATCTGAACTGCACCGCTCCTTTGTTTAGCAGGAATCGTGGAGACCAAACCTGCAGCAGCCATACTGAAGAGCAGCTCCCCACCACCTTCCTCTTTAATATCATCTTTTTTTATGTACTTGTGCTTGACTGTGACTCTCAAAGGGTAATTCATTAAAAAAACTTTCTGGAAAATGTAGCCTGCATGAAGCGACTTGCAGTCTCACTACTTTTGCTGTACTGCTCATTCAGAATGAGAGACTTGATAAAAGTCTTTAATTTATCTCAAAGCTTTATTCCATCATTTCTCTATTTCCAATTCCATTTTTAAAATAACAAGACTTTCTTTTATTTACATTGGTGAAGCCTTGAATTCATAAGCTGTCAGAGTGATTTTAATGTAGAATAAGGTTTTATCACTGCATATAAATATATTTAGCCTGAGATTCATTCTGAGTCACCTTTTGTGGGCTCAGAATAAAAGTAACACTTTTTATGTGTACATACCACTAGATTTAAAACTAGATTTATGACATTCACTGCCATTGTTATGGAACAGGGGGAAATACAGGGAATATTTTCTCAGTGTTTAAGGCTGCACCCACTTTGAAATAATAAACCATTCTCTCTGACTTCAAAGTAATTTTGTAGACATATTTAAAGAACACTGTGAGTTTGTCCACTGCATTTGTAAGTTTTATACTTGGCCAGAAAATGATACTTTGGAAAATGTTTTTTATTTGTTATTGTTTGTATTAAAATACAACCCATGGACCATGACCAGAATGAGAGCCTCGCTTGGTGCTCTATACTGAGCATGCCTGTTTAAGGGATGGTCTGGGGCCCCGAGAAGGTATGCTTGAATATTCAAGGCAGAATATTCTCCTTTTCCTTCCCTATCTTCCAAGCAGGATGTTGCCACACACAGCCATCCGGCTTCCTGATTCAGTGCCTCATTGCCAACTGAGAAGACGGGCTTCTAAAGGAGCTTAGCCAAGGTCCCAGAGCAAATTCACAGCACAGTTGGAAACTGGACACAGATTTCCATGAGGTCTCATTTACTGCCGTTGTGGTGTTTTGGTTAGAGTGCCAAGTTACCTTTCCGCTGTGTGCACTGACTTGACTAAAACTGCTTTGACCATTCTTGCCTGCTGGATTTTTCCTTCAGCTTGTTCGATTTTATTGGCAAATTTGTTTGGTCTCCTCCTTGAGCAGATATTGCTGATGCTATCCTTTCTCTTGGAAAAGTTTGGAGAAATTATGTCTGGTGCTTTTAGCTCTGCAGGAAACCTTCCAATCGATTTATCAATTGTGCTGTAAAATGAACTGTACCATGGTTGTATTTTTATTAGAGAAGTGACACAGACAAATTTTGTCACCAGAATCGCTCGATAGCTTTCTCACCAGGAACTAGGAGCGCCTTTCAAGTGAGAGTGCCTCTCAGTTATGGATATCCTGTCTTCTTTTTAGTCTTCTTGTCACAAAGAATATACGGTAACAACCAGCTTACGTGAAATTGTTAGTGATTGAGGCTTTCTGGCCTGCCTGGAACACGTGCAGCAGGAGTTGAGCCAGCAGTAGGTGGTAGCTCAGCAAACCAGCACCCCCCCCACACACACACAATTGCTTTGCGGTGGGTAAGGGAAAGGTGAGTTTTGCTGGGAGGGAACTTTGCCAGGATGGTATTGTGGGTGCAGGGGTGTGCAAATAGGTGATCACACATATTTTCCATATATTAAATACTGATGGCGTTCAGTCTGTGGTCTCTGTCCCCCAGGGGATCTGTACGTTATGGCTAATGGTCTGGAAGAAGCAACAGACAAAAGCAAGCCTGTTTTGAGTAGGCTTAAAGGAGATACCCAGGGGCTTGCAGCTTCTGTGGAAAATATCCAGTGGCACCCAAATTAAAGGATGCCGGAAAACATTGTGCATGCATGCAAGCGTCATTTCTGCGTGCAGAATATAAAGGTGCGAGTTGCATTTTCCATATGCATACGAGCTCATGTTTTCTGCTCAGTACACCTTAATGTATTTGTGCTTTCTGTGTGCACCACATGTATCTGAAAGGGCAGGTGGTTTCCATGTGTGCCACATATACTTGAGTGCAGATTTTCCATGGACAACACTTGATCTTTTTCATTATTAGAGAGTCAGGATTCCTGGGGAGTCTATTATGGCACTTTCTGGGTCGGACCCTGTCATGATAGATATCAGTGTTGTTCCTCCAAAGCCAATATACTGGCCCTGATTGAAGGTTTGACCTCTCCTTTCCTATACTCTGCTGTGGAAATATTTCTGCCACTAATGTACTGTGCTAACTGCCTGCCAGATATATTGGAATAGGTACCAATGAACTTGTTTCATGGCTGCTTTTAGAAAACACATTTCTCAGACTATTTTTGATTACCTTTGTTCTCTGCTTTCTGGCAGATTGGATTTTTGATGTGTTTGTAATCATGTATTATTCCTTCAAGGAAGCGTTTGGAATCTCCTTTCATTTCTAAGGCAAGCTGTCAGCTCTAGGGTCATTAACAGTTTTGCAGTCTTCCTTTACATAGTTTTAATTTAAAGGGTGATTTCTTTTTTTTTTTATTTTTCCTTTGGATTTCCTTCCTTCCCGGTACCAGGAGCTTTGTTCTGTGATGAGGAACCTGGTTGCCAGATAATGGAATTGAACCACAGTCCCTTAAGCGCTAGAGCTTGTTCATTACCCATTGCATCTGGCTGTATTTCATAGTATTATAAAGAGATTTTATTTTGCCTGGGTAAAAAGAGCCAGTAATTGAATTCATGCTAAAATATTTATTTTCTTACCCTTCCTATCCAACACTAGCAGATGGCTGATCGGTGCGTGGTACTTAAAACTTTGAATGAAATTTGTGATGTTTAAAAAAAAAGATCTGGATGTCTTTTGATTCAACCTCTACACAAAGAGGAAGATTTCTGGACATTGTCTAGTATGAATTCAAAATGTAACTGGGACAAGCTCAGTGAGAACAAAGAACTGGAAAGGTACAATTTTTTTTTATTATTTTTATTTTTTCCTGGATGCTAAAGCCATGTGGGACTGTTAGAGTAATCTTGTCTAATCTCTCGAATGTCACAGAATTTCAGACAGAGATTCCTCTGTCACAGCATTGTTTAGTTTTGATTTGGCATAGCTGTGAATTTTGCTTTAGGCCACCTGGACAGTTTCTTGATGCTTGGACACACATAGGCAGTGAATTTCAGTGGATTCCTGACATTGCTGTCTACAATCACCAGTGTGAAGATGGTTTGCAAAGGAGTGGGGCCAGTTACTTTCTCAGAGCAGATTTAGAAATATTTTTACCATGGAAAGCACTTAAGGCTCTTGAGCTTAGATGCACATCTTGCTTTACGGCACAGCTGCAGAGTACGTGTAGCATGTTCAGAGCAGAGTCAACAAAACCTGAATGTTTTGAAGTGGCTGCAGGACTAGGGACATCTGACAACCACTACCTGCCTTCCCAGAGGGAATGGGAGGGTGAGTACACTGCATGCAGTCCCACTCTTGTGAACACTGTCTTGTTTTGTGCCTCGATGTCTATCTCCTCTAGGGCCTTTTGTGGAATATCTTAATGTCACCTCTCCTGGGGTGGAGCAGCAGAAAACGTAGCATGGGACATCCTGTTAACACATGGCACTCAGAAAGGTTTTCTCCAAGGCTGTGCACAGAAGGGTCGTATGGTGTTGCTGGGGAGCTGAAAACCTAGATGGTGGGACATTGTCATCATTGCTGGTACTCAGTGAAGTGCCCCAGGGTTCATGCAAAATAGTAAGACTCCAAGAAAAGAAATGCTGCCAACTCTAAGCATATCTTTTTGTATGAGTTTGGTTTAAGTGTCCCATTAATTCTGTCAGGAGATTGATTTTATACTCTAGTTTTACCGTGTCCCTAATGTATATAGCTGGCATTTTTCTCCTTCAAACAGGCCTGTAATCAGACATCGTGGTTACTCTGAATGGGAGGACAGTGGCATGAGCCGGTTCTGGAGCGGTGTATTTGCAAGCAGCTAAGGATGAAACATTAAGAATACAGAGGGGCTGCGTTAGATCAGACCCAAAATCTGTTTAACCCAATACTGTCTCCATAATATGGGCCCCTTGCAGATGCTTGGGGAGGCAGTTTTACAAACAATATGTATGGAGTGACCTGTCCCTTGGAGAGCTTCCCAGCTCCTGGCAGCCGCTGGCAAAGGGACTGTCTAGATCAGGGGTTGCAATTGGGCCACTGTATTTAGTAGAAACTGAGGGACCTGAACGCCAGGGGTTTGGCTAATCCATTGTTTAAATAGCTTATTTTCCAGCTTCTGTAAAATCTCATTGAGGTCCACACTTCAGCTGGGCACTGTGTCGAAGGGTACCGCGTTTCTTTCAATATGCTGCATCATTGTTTCCCTGGATGTCTCAATCTCACTGACAGGAGAAGAAGCGAACAGCAGTTTCACATTCATCTTTCCCACTCATGACCTCACAGACCGAAATTAAAATACCCCTCTGCTATCTCTTCTTCAGGCTCAACTGTCTGTACCTATAGAGTCTCTTCTTAAAGCCAGGCAACGTCTTGATTATTTTTGACACCTCTTTCTTCTAATCCGTATCCTTCTTGAGATGGGGTAATTGAGACGGCACTCAAATCCTTGATGCATGGATGGTGAGATAATGAGAGTGCCATGAGTGAGCGCATGCCTAAATGTTTTTCTAGAGAAGGAACCAAAATATGAGCAATAATAATTCCACTTTTAAAAATAAATCCTAATCCTCCCCATGGCTACTTGTAGAGCTGGTAGGTCATCTTTAGAGATCTAAAATTTTATTATTTTTTTATAGCCTAGGTAAAGAAATCTTAGATTTAAAAAATGAAAGACATTCTGAGCTGCCTTTAAATTCCACATAGTCAGAGTAAGAAGCTCAAAAACCATTAAATACTTGAGTCACTTATTAGGGACAGCATTTTTATCTGCCGTATCTTGATTTAAATTGAGTGCGTCATATGGCATTAAGCTAAATGTGAGTTGTATCTTGAAAGACAGCATAACTCATAAATAGTGTAACCATAAGCCAGTTGATGACTTACTTATAACTGGGCAAATCTAATATCCTTCTTAGCTGTAGGGTATGTGATTTTCTCTATGTACTCCACACTCCTGTAATTGTTTGTTGTAGAGGATGGTGAATTTGCCAGTTGCCATGAGCTCATTTCTTGCCTTAATGCAGTTAATATAGATGAATATATTTTTAGGGGTTCTTTGAAATCTTTCTCGTATTTTAACAGTTTTCTGAATATCATTTTCCCCTGGTGGACAGAATCTGTGGAGAAAATAACTACAGGCCAAAATATTTATTGAATTACAGACTATTTATCACTGCATTTATTTTAAAAGATCCATATAAGGCTTCAGATTTTTTGGCCTGTCTCAGAAGGATACACCACTAGATATGAAATTTCTTGCAAACTAAACTACCTCATAACAAATGGCTTTATTGAGATTTGCCCGGAAAGATTTAAAGAAGAATGCCAGGAAAATTATATTCTAAATATATTCTAACTGTAGCCAGACTTCACTGTCAGGAGAAGAGACAAAAAGCATATTTCAGAAGTGGCTGCAAGGATTAATATGAAAAATAATGTTACATCCATGTTATATACATTTGAACTCAAGGAATCAAAGAATAACGGGGTAACTTCCAGCTGTTTGACACACGCCTAAACAAACCACTGGATATTGTAGAAATCATTCAATGAAGTAAAAATAGTAGTAATATCTTAGTTTTCAATACTTAGGAACAACAAATCTGAAACTGTTCAGATCGGCTCATAGACCTCTCCTAAGTACCAGCATTCGCTGGCATCAGAAGCTAAGTGGTTTATTACCAGGACAGCTTTTACAAATTCCAGGAGGAATAAATCACCAGAACCATTTACTTGTCCTCAAAGCAGTGGAAAGGAATAACTGACAACAAAATAGGAAGGTGTACTTTAGACAACTTAATAATACAAAGTAAGTTGCAGAGAATGACTTTACCATTAACATGCAATGAAAATCTCAAAGGGCTCATATAAAGTACCATGGCTGCTTTTTTTTAAAATTGTTTTTAAAACTAAAATGCTTGCCGTTGAACAAAGTCATAAAGTCACATGCACACACAGATAGGAAACGTTTAAAATATGCCAGAGATTACCCTCTTTCAGAGATTGCCAAGCTTCCAGCTTGGCTCTAGAATACACTCCCGTCCCTTATGTCAACAGGACAACATAAAAGGACCTTTGAGGGGAGTGGAAATCACTGTTTGTGTGCTCGCACCACCCTTAATCAGATGTAACACGCACTTCTCAATGACATACCAATGGTGGAAGTAATGTAATTCCTTTCTGTACTAGGAGGAGAAAACTCAGGTTGGCCTGGGGCTGAGAACTGGAAGACTAGCTCATGATGGGTTTCTCCTTTCACTTGCCACTTTTACAAAGATGATACGAAGCAGCTCCAAATAAAAGAAAACACAAGGCCACTCTAGCCAAGAGTGCATGTTCCTCATGTAGCACATCCCCGCACCTTGATTAATGGCACGTTTTCCTTTGATTTATCGCCAGGCCTGGATTCAGGTGGCTATCAGCACATGAGGCGCAAGACGTCCAATGCACAAAGGGCCACAGAAGGGGTCAGCACGGGCTGGCTCTGAGCTGCACTGCACGCGTGGCTTGTGCCCGAGGCTTTCCACCAGCCACCCTCCACCCCTGCCCTTGCTGCATCCACGCTGGCACAGCCGGGGCTCTGCATCTTGCCACGTGATGGCTGGATGGGGGTGTACCCACACAGTCCTGCCGTTCTCAGCTGTGGCAGACCTGGCAGAGCCTATCAGGCCTTCACCAGTGGTGGCTGCTGCAGTGAGGAGGTGAGGAGGCCCTTGCTTTTTTCAAACATCTGATAAATCTTTCATTTGTATGTTTACGCTGTTAGTGTAACTAGTTACCTTGAATACATTTTTATTCGGTATAATGACATAAGCAGTTAGCTCTGTGCTGTGACACTGTCTGCAGTCCTTGAGTTCCCACAGCGAGAGCAGCGGAGGATGCGTGAAGCAGACGTGGTTGGCAGTGCTGCTGCAGGTGGAAATGTTGCCTCTGGTGCCCTGCTGCTGATCCCCAGTGCAGACTGGTATCGGCATTTCTATACAGACATGACTGTTAGTTGTAATGACAGCTTTAGCCTCCTGCTTTTTTTGGAGTTAGCCATAACTCCCCAGCGCTTCATCATTTAGCAGGTCTGAATGTACCTGTGGCAGCGGGGTTTCAGACGTGGCCTTCCTTAACAAGGCAGTGGTACTCATCTGCTGGATGCTCAAAATAGTGACATTTAGATGCAAGTAAGTGGAATTTTACCAAGTGCCTGGGCGATGCAAGTTGTGCCTGCCTCCACTACTGTGGGTCACCTGGGCACACACTGCCGCCTGCCGGATTGCCTGCTCTGCAAAGCCCAACTTTGCCGGGAAAAGAAAAACTGGCTGACACCAAGCAGGCCTCTTGCCTTCCTCACTGTACTTGGATTGTACTTTTCTGTTTTTTCTTTCTACGTGTTTGTGGCAAGTTAGGAAGGTTCACTCCAAAAACAGGGCCAAGGGTCAGTTGTCAGAAAGACTGTTTCAGGTTTCTCCTGCAGGCCCCGAGTCTTGGAAGAAAGCTGCAGAGCAGCCACTTGTCCTCCTGTTGCCAACGTGCTCCTTAGCTGGATATGAGGGAGTTTGGCCATCCCGCGGCTGTGGCTGGAGGACTGGAGCCCTGTTCCCAGGTGTGGGACACTAGCTGTGGCCTGTCAGGCTGTCCATCCATTCTGCCTCCAGGTCATCCTGTTATGTGGGGTCAAAATGGATGCAGGTCCTGCTCCTGTATCAGAAAGGTTCTTTGCAGAATTGTTTTCAAGATCCATTTGAAGATCAGTAGATGATGTGTAAGGGGGCTGTTTAAAACTAGATTGTTTAAAGATAATTTGAGTCCAATTATGCAGATAGGCAGTTGGTAAGATTTGAAAATGGGAGTAAGGTGCTCATGTATGTCAGAGGTGGATTTGTCTGCAGTTGTAGCATAAGTTTCAAAAGCATCCAGCTTATATAGGAGCTGGGCACTCAAATTCTTTTTAAATCCAGTGGCGTTCCTAGTAGCATCTTCAGGTGAGCAAACAGCTTTGAACTTCAGTCCCTTGTTCCTGTCCTGATGTCACTTCTACCTGTCTGCCTTTAGTTTCATTTGCTGAGCAGCCTGAGGATGTGGGACCCGTGTGCTCCACAGGGCATCTCCCATCATGTATCCAAGCTTGTACAGGCAGTGGATTTGGGTAGGAGGGTGTCTTCAGGATACCCCTAAGAGGAGAGTCTGCAACATTTCCCTTCAGGTGGCCTTAGTGCAGCATAAGCAGCTTCAGTATATCACCTAGGATGGCTGTTTGCCACGTGCCTGTGGGACAGCCAGTTGCATGGGTTTTGGGTGTTCACAGCCAAGTGGCAGCTTTGCAGATGCAGTGTTAGGTGCCTAAGTGGGCATTTTGTACTTGGAAAAATCTAGAGCTAATCTTGGTAACAGATCTGGTTATGGAGTATTTTAGCTAGAAGCAATTTACCCCCAAAATTATAAGCAGCTGAAATAAAAGGACATCAGGCAAGAACCAGAAAGGAGAGCAGGGTTCAGTGTTTGCTACTGGTGGTGCCCTCCTGGCTGGTCTCAGTCCCACTAGGAAAGGTATTGATGCTCCAGAGGCAAATGCAATACAGTAACAACTCTGACCTATGTGTTTTCCTGTTTGGACCTTACTCAGACCTTCAAAATAATTTCAACATGAAATTATCTTTTTTTTTTTTTAATTCATAAATCCATCATATGGTAAGACTTGTGTTTACATACAATTTTCTGCTTTGTTTCTGATACTTACCTTTTAGTCTGTCTTGTTTATTTTCATTAATTTCCTTAAGAAAATATTTGCACTCTGCCGAGGAGCAAAGAGGGACACTTGCAAAAATTTGCCTTCAACACTTTTTTTAGTTAGTGCTAAATTTTCAGCTGTTGTTAGAGCAGCTGGCCAGGTTAGGAGAGTTCAAGCATGCATCTTCTGTGCCGCTTGCTCTCCGAGTCTGCAGTGAAGGCAGAGAAGTCTGCAAATTATTAAGCATTTGGCAGTGCCTTCTAGTTGTATTAGGTTATAGCTGCATCAGTCACATGATTAAGAGGAAGTGACAGGTAAGCAAAATGAGAACAAAAGGCTCATGCTGTTAGAAGCAAATGTCACTGTGTCATACATACTGTACATACACACCACTGCTCTGTCTGAATACACATACAAGAGAAAGAAGAAATGCTGGTGAGAACATTTGTCTATTTGTCGATATGTGTGCATATGCTACCTGTGTGTTTTGCATACTTTGGCATTTATCTCATCTATACACGCCTGTTTCTCTGCCTATCAACCAGCATGCATGTGGAATATGTGGCACAGGTAGTAACAGCATGCTGGAAATGGAGCACAGTAATGCATTAACATGGCCCATTGTTCTGTTTACATTTTCTGTGCAGGTATTTCAGAATTTTTTTTTCGATTAAGTGTTTTTTGGAAAAGTGTTTATCAAAATTCTAGAGGTTTTGCTTCTCTATTTTCTTACAACTTTCTGTGGCTCTCAGTGAAATACTAAGGTTAAATACTGAGACTATGTTTAGAGCTGTGTTTTCTACGTAAGTTTTTTTGAGTGGTATCATTTTATAATGCCTTTTCTAAATGTTACAAGCTCTGCAACTAAGTCAGAGCCCTTTCCCAAACATCCAGTTATTATGACCCTTAGTTTGGCAGACATTGGTCTATCACACAGGCAAGGCGATGGAGATGTCTCAAGTTATTAAAGGTGCCCATCACTACTAAGTCAAGGAGTTTTCTGGCTAGGCCAACGACTTGAAGTGATTTAGAGAGGCAGATGCCTGACAACCCACCTTTGAGTGCCTGAAGGAAGATGAAAGTCTATGAAAGCCTTCCCAGAGAGTGACCAAAATATGCGTCTCCTCCTTGTGCTTCTCTGTGGACAGGACAGCAGCATGCTGCCCATGTCTGTTGTTCCAGAATCAACATTGTTGAGCCTACAGCCTGCGTTGAAAAATCTCCATTTGGCTGAGAGCTGCAAGATGTATCACAGATTGCAGAGACCTGAAATAGTCATCCACAGACAGAAGATGATGAAGTTTTTGGAGACCTCACCACTATGTTGCTGGGTGAGACTTGACCTGGGTGTACAACAGGACAAACTGGTGCTGTTGGTCTCCTACTTGCTCACTTTTTTCCACGTTTTGGGACTGTAATTAGCCAGCGGAGCACACCGAGGACTGCCACAGTGCTGGTTGCTGGGCAGGAACACAGCACACTGGCAATTCTTGAGCATCTTCTGCAGGTTTGGCATCCCGTATTATTCTTTTGACTGTCCTGGCAGAGTCTGGCTTCCAGCCCTCTGGATACCCAAATGAATGTCAGTGTGGTGCCATGTAATGGCATTTGGGGTTGGGAGGAGCATTCCGTTACACTTCAAAACAGCTCAGAATTTACGTGTATGCGTACACACATCTACATGGTTGTGCATACACACAGACCGTATAGGAACGAGAGCAAAACGTGAAAAATCGAAGATTTCAAGTTGAGCACTGTAGGTAAAACAATGTCCAAGATCACCTAAGTAACGTTAATTCACCTATATATTCCTATGCAATACTGCCATAGGCTGTTTTTCTCTGCAATCCCAAGAGGCCTAGTTTAATGGTCTCATTCACATTCATGTAAGAAGGAGGAACGTGCTTTAATACTGGGGAGTTGCATCAGAGTCTCATAAATTGTAAAGAAGAGTGGAATTTTGCATCTTGGAAATGCCCAAGTAAAGTAAATTTAGAAAATATATAGACTAGCCTGAGCCTGTCTCGTCACATTTTCATAGGTATAAAATGAAAATGACATTTAACTTGCCTGCTACCATATATATAAAGCTTAAATCTACATATTTCATTCTGCTCATAGGCTCTTTGGAAAGAGGTTTCTCATGTTGGTAACAGCAATGAGTAGCTTTGTGCTGCTACTAGATAGGGCATTTTCATTTCTTCATGTTCATAGTCAAAAAAGCACAGGAAGGCAGGAGCCAGTACTTACCATGTGTCCAAACAGTGAAGAAAAGGCTGTTGCTTTCATTTTGTTCCCAAAAAGCTATTTCTTACTAATTTGCTTTTTTAGTTTTCTGATCAAGTGACCAGACAGACAGTCAAGACTGATGAAAACTCAAGTGGCCAAAGAAAAAGATGTTCACTACTTTAATTTCACTGAAACACTAAAAAGAGACTGTGGATGGTATGAAACTGGCCCAGTGTCTGATACTGAGGTAGCTGAACTGGCCAGCCGGGCTGCTCAGGGGTACATTCCTGACTGCCAGTGAAGTCAGTGGCTGATCTCCTCTTTATTTCATTTGAGCCAGCATCTCACACAGGTGTCTGTCTCTGCAGTTTCATATCTTGGGATGCTTTATTGATTAATATTGTGCAACCTACCTGTGTTTCTTTCTCTAGCAAGTGTACCTGTACAAGTCAAATATCAATGCCTAGGGTATTCTGTAAATAACATTCATAATCTTGCTCCAAAGCAACTTTCTATGAAGCCATTTTCCACTCTGTTTCTTAGAGGAAAAGCAAATATATAACAGAACTCTGAAAGGCCTTTCCAGTATTTCATTTGCTGGTTTTCAAGCATCATCCTGGGAGCAATGAGACAAGAAAAGAGTCTTTTCTTCTTTCAAGGTCTGCAGTGAGCAGCATAAAGCCACGCACAATGGATTTGGAAGAAGCTTTATATATTATGACAAGCAAGTGTTTCTCCAGGGTGCTCTGCTGCTGTAGAATGTAGTTATAAGCCAAATCATCCATTAAGTCACTGAATGTGGTGAAATTTCCCAGGTTCTTAGAGATGAAAAGCACATCAAGGGACACCCATGACTCAGTTCTTACGAACACAATGAAGTAAGATCATCAGACTGAATTGTGCTTATTAATCAACAGCATAATCTTGCAATGATAGCCTTTAGGAATCCGCAGGGCTTTGGGACTGCTTTGGGTGGAAGGAGCCGACTGACAGTTTGAGGGTCATGTACTGCGTGTGAGCCTCAAACTGTTCCAACTGAAAAAAGAAAATAAAGCGTATGTACTCTCTGCTCCTGGGGAGGTGCTTGCAGAGTTAGGGAATGCATGATTATGTTACTGTTTTTGCATGGAGGGACAACTTGATTTTTTTTGCCATTTTCATCCTATGCTATCTATCTCACAGAGTCATGTCTCTCTTATTACTGAGTTCTCAGATTCAGCCTTTCTGAATTTTCCATGCTATCCAACGGTGTGTGTGTTGGTGGGGGATGTGGTTCTGCGGTGATACTTTTATATCATGACAAAAATGGTTTATCATTGGTATACCTGCACTGATGCACATCCATACATTTCATTTTGGTAGAGTAAGAGCCACCATTCAAGCCCAAGAACAATCTTAAAGATTCTCAACAGGTGAAAATTAGCAATTAAACTTCCAATATTGATTATAGACTGATAAAGATGCATACAATAAGGAGAATGAGTCACTTTCTCACTAGTAACTGGAGGATAATATTGCTGTCAGTAGTTTCTGCTTGTAATGTCTGCCATCCAAGGGATAAGAAATCCTTCCTTTAATCTTTTTTTAATTTGCTGTCAGTGTGTGTGTACTTGTCTGGGTACTTTTCATACCTATTGTCTACTACTTAGATTATGGCTTTGACTTCAGAAGTTGTATTGTGTTAATAAGCTTTTGTAGGAAGAGGACAGATTTCATGAAAAGTTTGCAAAGTTAATTAAGAATGAGAAACAAAATACAAAGTGCAACAGCCTGAATGAGGAGACAAAAAGAGAGTGCAGTGCAGAAACCGTATTGAATACTATGAGGATATCTTAGCAAAAATGCCCTTCAGTAATCAAAGTGACTCAGCATTAAAGCATGTCTGTAGATACTTTTTAAATAGACAGTGCACTTAATAAAAACAAATATTCTCTACTGGGGATATCTTCATTATAAGGAATCTTTTCTGTGTGCCTTTATGTACAATGCCTTTCCAGGAGGAGTCAGTAATTCCTGCCCTGGCAAAACCCACAGTTTAGAGCCTGGTTTTAGGTAGGCTTGGAGAGAGCTGAAAAAGTAAAAAAACAAAGTAGCCTTTTTTAAAGTTCATAATGCCACCAAATGGGAGTAAACCTAAGTCTTGGAGAGAGGTAATACTTGGAGAACTGAACCTGCGAAGGCTGCAAAGGTCACTTCTACGCTTTCTGCTAGTTTTATACTCAATGTCTGCATCAGGAGCCATAGAAAGGGATAGCATAAAGCACGCAAGAGGGGACTAGGGATAATGCCCAGGGTATCTGGTGTCACATTGCTGCAAAAACATGATCTCCAGTAGTAAAATGGCCTGCAGATGCCATAACTTGCTTAGCACGTGACGTCTGATTTTGCAGGGTCTCGTGACAGGCACAGGATTACCTGGTGCTGCTGCCGTAGGCATGCCTGGAAGCTGCTTAGAAGTTCCAGCACCGTGTTAGGAAACTCTTCCCATTATTGTGAAATAGCCAGCAGTATTAGCATTTGAAAGAACCCCAGTAAATTCAGGTAGAAACTGAAAAGCCATTTCAATACACTCCCTTATATCTAAATGTTACTTAGTTTTTTGTATTAAACTCTTGTGTTAAGTCCCTGAAGACAGGGAGGAAATGTGTAAGATTTTATAGACATTCATTAGAGCTGTATTAAAATTAACACAAAAACAATAGAGTTAATTAGGGAATACAGTCACACATGTTTTGGGGGGGGGGGGGTGTTTCTTGTATTTTTACAATTCTGTAGATGGGATTTAGCACTCCTAAACTCTGTGACATGACTCAGAAGATCTATGAAGTTATTTTGTTTTCAGTTTTACAGGACTGTCCTGTAGAGGTTTACATCTAAGATGCATGTTTTGGAGAAGAGCCTCTCTTCAGGCAACTGTTCCCATAAGCACAATTATTCTTCTCTCTATATATATTTATGCTCTTACTGATTTTTTTTAAACAAACGAACAAAGTCAAGTCTCTTATTCTACTGAACAGTGCAAAGTAATCCAAAAGAAGACTTTGAAACACTTTTTGCATCCACTTTTATGAATCCTAATTAGAAACTTGTGCAATGATGTTATTCTGATTGGTGGGAAATTGGTGAAGGAAATAACCAATTTTCAATCAACATAATTGATTGCTCAGGAGATTTGAAATCCAGAGAAATGGCATTGCATCACCTGCAACTGTGTTAAAAGATTTTTTGGAGTAGCCAAATAAATTTATGGTAGGAATTACATTTTGCTTTTCCAAAAATAATTACATTTATGAGTAATTGTTTGTGGAAATGTCACATGACAGTTTAAAAATCATCAATGCTCTAGTCTTTTGGGTCATTAATGAAGATCAGTAAGTCCAAATTCTATAAAAGACTTAAAGTTTTAAGAATCAGAAAGTGCCAAACTCCCCAACAAATAAGCTTCTCTATTGACTTTTGTAAGTTTCAAGTCCATTTTTTTTTATTTTAATCCTGACTCAAATCTGTAATACTAATCCATAGTTGGAATAGCACCCAGCACCTCATTCACCCTATCTTCATCTTAGTGTTAGGACATACAATTTACATTACATCATCATCAAGGTGTCCCACTTACGCTTGACAATGGTGACGTGCTAAAAGCAGAGCAAATGTGAGTGGAGGAGCCAGTCCATCCCGCAGAATGTAATTCTTCTGGTGGTACATCCATGGTACAAGACCATGAAGTCAAAGTGTCTGTGCCAGTTTACCTAGCAGGGGACTTTGACCCGACTTCATAATGCATCGTATTTTGAAAGCATGGCCTGATATTTTCCCATTCTAACCCTGATTATGCTCCATAAATAAATGGGTAAATTCCCATGTAAAGTCGGTGTAGGTCTTACTGGGTTTAGTTGGTTTTCATAGGTGTATCATGGATAGAAATAAGACTATTTCTTGAAAATGTCTCTAGTAAGCATGACAATCTGAACCAGTTCTGCTAAAGTTTTTCCTGTTTAATGTCTATCTGTGAATCGAACTGAACTCAAAGCCACCTACTTGAACAAGCTAGCCACCACACTGCAGTAAATCTGGGTAGCACAGCTGAGCATGTGGCATCACCTCAGCTAAGACCTAGCTATATAATAATGGATCAGATTTTGCCACTTCAGTGCTGGAGACTCGTGAAATTACAATTGTGCATGCATGTCCCAGAAAAGAACATTGCTGAATATCCATGGTTATACGCACATAGCCTCACACATTCTTGCACTTTAGATTCTCCTCCCTTAAATCAGCCAAGACATGTAATGGCCATGCCGTACCTGGGCATAAAACATTTTTGCATTGCTGTGCTTCCCAGGTACTTCGCATATCACCTTGAGCTGTCCGCTCAAGTGTAAAGAGAAGTTTCACTACCCACCTTCTAAAATTATTGTTTCCATCTGTTAAAAGAAAGAGGCTCAAAATCGTTTTGAAAGGATAAATAGCACAGAGTGCTTTGATTCATATCTGTGTGCTAGAAATTTCGCACATCGAGTAAAATACCATGAATACATCATTATTTTGACAGTTTTGTGAAAAAGGAGACAAGAGGATCGCATTGCACAGATTTAATTTTTGCAGCTTTACAGCTTTGTGTTTTGCAAAAGAATCAAATCCAGCATCAGAGCAGAGCAGGTGGCAAGCTGAAGGGCAAAGTTGAGCTGCTATGTAAAGGCTTGTCAAATCTCATACTTGGAGTGTGAGCCCCCACCAAGGGCTCCCCAACCAGAACATTTGTGTCTCACACCTTCTCAGAATAGTCCCTCTCGTCTTTTTTCAGGCTTTGCACTTCTTCTGGTACAGGGGATCACAGAAGAGGAGAGGCTGGAGAGCTGTGAAAGGGTCTCCCACCAGGGCTGTAAGAGCTAAAAGGAAAGAGCTGCACTTTCCCCACCAGTGAACATTGGGATGGCTACCACCATTGTATTACCTGATGTATGGAGTTTCATGCACTGGCAGTGAGGTAGGCTGAAAATGTGCCTGTAGATGCAGAGGTCATGTCAGAGCAGAAATAAATTCCATGTGATGAGTAGCAAGAGTTTGACTGTGGGGCTGGGAATGGGAAATGCAGTGGGGAAAAGCTGAAGTCCTGAAGACATGTGAGCAAGTGCCCAGTTTGACCGCTGTTAGGAATGTTGCTATACATAAAGCTAAATTTGAGTGTAAAAGTCAGGCTCGGGATCTCCCAGACAAGGAACATCATCTCAGGGCCAGTGAAGGACTATTTACGTTGAGGTAGGAGGGGGGAGATTAGGAAGAGAGTCCTTTGCTTCTCCGAGCAGTATCCTTCCTTGTTCTCATGTCTCTCTGACTTTTCTAAACTTTCTCGTCCTAATAGTCATTTAGCTTGTTTTTAAAAAAAAGCCTTAACTTTTAGAGCACAAGGATATTTAATACTCGTTTTATGTCCCTTTGAGCCATTGTAAATCATGGATTTGGGCCTCTCATATAGCCACAAAACGAGTAGTATATTTCTACACAACAAAGGCTTTTTTTCCTCTCCCATCCCATGACTCCAGGCACTGAGGCTTTAGAAAAATATCAGGCGCATGCAATAAGTTGGTTAGGGTTGTTAACATAACCTCCTCCTTCACCTTTTGCTCTCAGTTGCCAGGATTTCCTCTTCTCCTTGATCTGGGCCAATCTGGGATTGTAGCAAGCATGTCCTCTGTTGTGGAGCAGAAATCTGACCTTGCTGAGCTTTAGCATTGGCTGAAAAGTGCCCAGGATTTCACTGGTAATATTTCAATATTTTTGCTTCTGTTGCCAGCAGAACACAAAAATTGCAAAGATACACAAAAGCACAAAACTGAAAGTGAACTGAAATTTCATCAAAGCTCAGAAAACTTTCCAGTAAAGTTCACATTTTATGGGCTTGTTATTTTATACAAACCGTTTTCTTCTTTCCTGTCACATCTCAAGACCTTTTTATAAGGAATCACCGTCTCTTTTCCCCCTAATTTAAATTCTACTCTGTCTGTTTGGAGTATTAGGTTTAGTTTAGCAGTGAAATTATTTTAATGATGTGGCTGAGTGCTCGTATATATTCAGACAAGCAAACATAAAATGGTCATTCTTTATATTAAGGGTCCAACTATAGTTTAGACAAGGTAATAAATGGTAGATTGAAGGCTTAGATGGCTCCAGTAGTAGCCAATGTGTATTACAGAGGTTATTAGCTCATCAGCTGAAGGTGTTGTAGAAGGCTGCAAGCCAAACTTAGGAGTGACCTGTATGCAACGGATGGACTCCGTAACAGTTGATTAACTATGTATTAACATACACATTAACTCTTTATGTACTCTTTATGAAATATATATGAATGGCACCAGAATTGAAAGCATGGCCATAAAAGGAGACATGCAATTTCCTTGTGAATGGCAGCATATTGTTTCCTATTTCAGTATAAATGCGCAGTGTGATTTGCAAAGGTGCCCATGTCATCTGAGGTTTAGGTCCTGTTTTCAGAAGTGATGTTGTGCAGTGCTCATCTCATTTCAGTTGGGATTAGGCCTCTAAATCTCTTGGGCTGTCCTGGATATGTTGCTGTAACTTCTTCTTTTATCATTAGGCCGAGTGTCCATTTTAAGCGCACATCTCTTCCTAGGATGTGTGTGTCGTCGGAAATCTCTGGTGTTTTCTGTTGTTAGTGCTGCCATTAATACGGTAGTAAGATCAGGCTCTGGCTGGAGAACCAGCCCTGTGTTTTTCACCTGATTGATGGCTTATGCCATCTTCTTTTAAGAAGAAGGATAATCAGTGACATGGGCTGGCAGGAGAGCCAAGTAGGACTCCTCAGCTTATGGACAGCAACAGTGTAAGTGGGTTCAGAAAGGGACTGGGCAAAGCATAAGGAAAGGGTCGTTTCTTGCAGTGACAGTGTTTGTTCCTGTTAGGCATATAAATTCCTGTAAATTATTTGTTTTGTGCAACGGGGAGGAAGGTGCCTGGGAGCCTTGTCATGACTGCTGCCTGGAAGTGGTATGGTACCTCCCTGAGAGGGGCTGAGCCACGGGAGGCTGCTGGGGAGCAGCAAGGGGCAGGCGCCCTCCCTGCCTCTGGTAGGAGAGCCATGGCTGCTCCGTGGCAGTGAAGGCTTGAATGGATGGAAATTCCCTGAAGCACCACAGTGGGCATGCAGGGCGTTGTTAAAAATCTGGGATCCCAGATTCCAGAAGGCAGAATTGGAGGTCAGGCTGGGATTTTGCAAATACACCAGGGGCCTGGGGAACTTTATTCTCATACCTCTTGACTGATCTGCCTCACCCAGGATTTGAGTTGTCCCTGTGGAGTTACCTTTTTCTGGTCTAGTGCAAGATAGCTTAAAAGACTGCAAGTCTTTGGGGTCTTTTGGTGCATGTGCTTCACAGAAAAGATAGGGCAGCTCAGCTCTGGTTTCTGCCCAACCCATAATCCCATCACAGTGTGGCTGTAGCGTCTGAAACCACTGCAGCAAGTTAGGAGCGACTGATGGAGAAGAGGAGTTGTACCGCATACACCTACCCAGTCTTATGCCATATCCAAAGTTTTGGGCTGCTGGCCACTGGCAGATCTAAGACATTGGACTTCCACTACATATGGTGGCTTTGGATCAGGTCCTTCTAGTACAGCAGCTAGATGCTAAATGAAGGGCTGAATCAAAAACATCCTTTTGGTAATTCAGATTTGTTGTATATTGGGATGGCAAGCATGTGTTATTTAAAAATGTGCTTAATGTGCAGAACTGTCATTTGGAATAGAGAGGGTTAGATCCAGACTGCTTAGACTCATTATTTCTCTTTAGCTACCCAGCTTTATTTTATCTATCAGTGTACTGCTATTTATGGTTCTTCAGCAACCAACAGGATAATCTTTCTTATATTATCATGAAGTAACCTTCTATTGACTGAGGATAACAAAGCCAGCCTAAGCCTGCCAATAGAGAAGACTACAGTGTTAAGATTTGGGGTTTTTTGCTTGCAGTGTGGTTTATCATCAAATGTTTCCAATAATGGCTCTAGAAAGCATTGATTATTTTTCTGCCCTCACTTAAGTTTATAAATTTAGTTTATGAGAGAATGAGAAAGAAAAAGTTGGGGGGAGGGAGGAGGCTGAATGACCCTGGTTAGTTTTACTTATTTTTTTCAACTTGAGTTCTCTCTCACGTAGGATTAGATTTGGGAAAAAAAATGTAATAAATGAAAACCAAACCAGTTTCCTCATTTCTTTTATTAATTTCTTTATAACCTAGAAAAATGGGACTGAAATCCCGGGCTGTATAGACCTCAGCAGAGGAGGGGGTTGGGCTCGGTACTGTGTGGTGAGGAGCTGTAAGGCTCCCTGTGGCTCATGGCAGGCTATCTTTTCTCCTGGCAGGGCTGCGCAAAAGAGCATGGATGTAAAGAGGGCTGAGGAGGCAGGAAGAGATCCTGCAGTACTTAGGGCCTGGCCAGTATTGATCTCTGCAGTGAGTGTGGAAAACGCTGGGCAAGGCTGTGCCAAGGCTGCTGGTTTGCTTTGGTGTCTGGCAATGGAGCATGTCCCCTGCTGTCACTCAGAATATAGACACAAGACTGCAGAGTCCAGGGCCTGCTGCATAGGACGGATGGCGGAGCTGTTTTTTACTGGATAAAATCTGTGTGTCTGGTACTGCACTACACAGGTCTTGCAGTCTGGAAGGACATTTCTGTCTGCCTTGTCCTGACTGCTGCTGTCTGGGCAAGATGGGTCCATCAGGATGAGAGGGAGAGAGACCTTGCTGGGGAGCATGGCGTGCACGGAGCACACTGAAGCCCAGAGCTGATGGGGAAAAAAAGGGACCTGGTAGGTGTTTCTCCGTGCCCAGAAACTGCTGATACGGAAAGCAGCAGGAGCAGAAGAAGGCCCTAAGCTTCAATATCATGGTGAAGGGAAGATGGACAACAGAGGTCCTATTTCAGGAGGCTTTTGTTTATGCCTCCTAGCTGGCAGTGGGGGGATTTTCATTACTAGCGCTTAGCTTCACAGGTCAAATCCCATTGCCATGAAAGAGGTTCCTGAACCAGGGCCATGTATCACTTAGGAGATAGCTTTCCCCTCCATTTTCAGTTAATACTGGAAAACTTGAGGAGTTTGCTGGTGCCTGTGTAGTGCTGCAGTTCACGAGTCCCACATTTTTCCCAGATTGCTACGTTCAAATGTTGCTTGTTTTTGTAGGGCATATCAATAACCTATTTATTATTTTGAGAGAGCACATCTATAGACTTTTTTCTTTTTCTTTTTTTTTTTGGAGCAGAATTGCTGCCTTTATCCTCAAAGGGTGAAAAATATGCTCTTGGATGGCAAAAAGTCCTTGAATAAAGCACCAGTTCTCCTGAGGTCTAGGGAGCTTGGGGGAACATGCAGTACAGCAACTTTATCAGAGCAGGTTGTATGTGCTTGCCTTTTGTAGAGACAGCAGAGAAAGAGGGTTCAGAAAACTAAGAGTAAAAGTTATAAAAATGGCTCATTTAGTTTGGGGTCTGCATACCTGCTGTGAGAAGAGCTTATCAATTCACATTCCCATCATCTTTGGCACTGAGATTAGATTAATGTTTCCGGAACCAGGATCAAGTTGTCTTACGATAAGTCCTTGGAAGAGAGTTTGCTAATCCCCTCCTGCTGAAGTCAGTTTTTTGCCTGTGGGTTTTTGGAAATTCCTATGAGTGTGCATCTCTGACATGAAGGGATGTGCTGGTAATCGTACTCCTCCAAGAGAGCGCTCCAAGAAAGAACAGCTTTCTCCCTGCAGAATGAAAAACAAGACTGGTGCGATACTTACTCTTCTGACTTCTCTCTACCTTCCTTACCATTAATCTTTTCCTTCTTTTATTTTTTCCATTGTATTTTTCAAGACCCTTGGTGTGTCCTGAGGACCTGACTGCACAATGCCAGGGGTCTGAGTAGCCTGAGGATAACTAGACTTTAACCCTGCTGCAGCAGGAGATTTGGACTAGACCTCCTGAGGTCTCTTCCACCCTGAAAGACTCTGCAGCTCTCTGATTTTTCTAAGGCTTAGTTCCTCATCATCCCATCTCTTTTGCACCCACACCTGAGAGGCAGCTGAATGGGAAGGACAGTTATCACCCTTTGGGTTGGAGACTGGTTTCTGTTGAACTTGGTGCTTGGGGGTGTTCAAGCTGTAGAAGGAACAGGGTTGTCCAGCAGCAGCTATGGCCTAGGTCGTCTTCAAGGCACCGTACCACCATGGTGTTTCATAGGTGTTTTGTCAGTGCCTCTCATCCTCTTCCTACTGAGTCATTCAGAAGGAGAAAGATATGATTTCTCTTGTTACTGGAGAGGGGTAGCACAAAATCTGTGATGCACAAATGGTATTAATCTATGATGCACAAATGATATTAGAAGAGCATGTAATATTCCAAATTTGGACCTGTGGTTCAGGTTACAAGTATTTTGCTCAAGCTTCTCCTTTCTCTGTCCTTGCTCATCAACATAATTAAGTATGTAGTTAGCACTTCTGCAAGTACCAGAAGGTTGTCCAGTAAAATACCTGCACAGTGCTGTCTGTATCGAGTCCCACTTAATCCATGTAGCTTGGTTGTCTTTGAGACATCTCCCACTCCACTGGGTTTGATTGCGGTTGCTCAGAGGATTGAAAATCTGTGAGTGGAGGAGAGGCAGTAGACATACATAAAATCTCTGTTTCTCTGAGTAAATGTCACTTTCTTAAGAAAACAGGCTAAAAATACTAGGCTAGTCATCTTTTATACCTGGCTTCTCTTTACAGTGGCCTGACAGAGGAGTATGTTCATACTGATAGAAGTGGGAATCAGTCATATTACATGTTAAAAACCTCAGAGATATGGGAATGTTTGTAAATTATTAGCTTAGGTTTGCCTCGCATGTTCACTTCGCTCCATCCATACTGAATGTGAAACAATTTGGCTTTTGCTCCTGATACCGTGCCATTGATGGATGCCATCTTTTTCCTCCTCACTCACATGATACTTTGAGGAGGAAAAATGGATATGTAAGTCTAGGCCTTTTAGAGGCTTCAACTTTGGATTTTTTCCAGATATGTAGCCTTGCTGTTGTTCTTGGCTCACTTCATTAGCATTATTTCCCAAGCAGTATGTCACAGGGATGAGGTCGTCATGCTAGTTCTTCGGTGCCCTTCGGTGTGGCCTGCAACTTCTCTCTGCTGCTGTACAAGCGCTGAGAGAGAGGGCCGTGGGAAACCCTCCAAGGGCTATCTCCCGTTTGCACAAATTTCTAGGTAGACTGCGAAACACATAGTAAATGAGAGCTGTAAAGATAAGTGCTCGCATCCAGAGTCCCTGCTGTTTAAGAGAGAATGCCTTTTGGTAAAGAGCAGACTGTACTGCGTACATCCACAAGCGAGCAGTTTGGAAATGCAGCGAAAGGTGCACGGGACCGAGTGGGAGGCTGAGTCACTTCAGCCTTGCACAACAACTCGCACCAAGCTGAGTGAAGGTAGGTCTCTTTGGATTTGCTCTAGTCATTCAGACAACTGTAACAAGATCCTAAGCACCAGGAAGGCCTTTTGAATAAGGAAATGTATGCAGCTGCACTACAGGTTTTGTGAAACAGAAAATTCTCCTTTGAAGTCCTTTGCTTTCAGAGCAAACCTCATCTCTGGATACTCCAGGCCTGCTCTACAGAAAGGACAGAGGCATGGCTCACCCCCAGCCTTTTGGGGCTATCTGAAGAGAACTGGAGAGAGCAATCCTGCCCTTTCTTAAATGCACAAGTTGTGGTTATGTCCAGCAGGAGGGAGTCCTTCTGGGCCTCTGTCTCTTCTGCATCCTCATGGAAGCACCAGGCAGGATCTGTCCCTAAATGAACTGATCTTTATCTGGCTGTTATGGCTCTTGTGCCATACTTGTTATTTACTTAATGAAATGTCCCAGTAATATAAAGCAGCCATTCATAAGCCCCTGACAACAAACAGTTATGAAAATTGCCTTTGAATTCCTCTAATCTGCTTGTAGAGTCAGAACAATGGGAGAGAATAATTGCAGTTATTGAAAGAAATTGCTGCAGGCAAAATATAACCTATTTTAAAGTTCAAATCCAGGAGAACAGAAAGGGGTGGGGGAGAAGGAGAGGCACCCAGTAAGATGCCCTGTGCTCCCTGACTGCTTTTTTTCTGTGTAATGAGAGGCTTCACCTCGCTATTTTTTCAAGCATTGTTATTTACAGGGAAAATCAAAGCATTTAGTATCAGCATCGTCAAGCTGTGTGCAGCAGCGCCTTGCCTGGCAAAGCCATGGGAAAGCTGTGTTCTTCCAATCTGCTTCATGCCAATGCACAACTATCCCTCGCTGGGAACTAAGTGTATTGGAAACCAATATGAGGAAGTCACTCTAGCATTAACTACTTTACAGAGAGGACTTTTAACTCCTTCCTGTGTATGAGCTAGATTGCTTGAGAAGCTAAAAGGGATGTAGGATTTTCAAAACAACTCGAGTGACTTTTAGTCCTATAAAGAAGTTTGTTTTCCTAAGTCAGAGCCAGATTTCAGAGAATTTGGGCACCTAAATCTGCATCTATAGAGCCTTGGGGGTTCCTGCTACTCCAGACCTGGTTGACTTTGCACATGGGGAGAGGCGATGAACAACTGTTGGCCCTTGGCCGTATAGAAGACCCCTAAATAACACCAGAAACAAATAGGACTTACACGTCTGTGTGCCTAACTTCCTTATAAAAGTCAGTCAGGCTCCTAAATCAGTTAAACACTGCAGTACTAAGCAAAGTAGTGCTTAAGTACTTGTAAAACTTGTGCCTCTGAAACCAGCTGGCATTATAAGAAGAGCCCATGCTTAAAAGAAACCACTGCTTTTGTCTCAGCCAGCTCAGCACAGCTCTGTGCAGTAAAACTGAGCGTGAGGATAACTCTCATCTCGGGAGTATGACCAAGATGTATTCAGTGCTCTCTTTGTTTTGTAAGGAGGTAACAGAACAAAGGATCAGTGCAACTTGAGGGCACCAGGCCTTGTTTTCTCGCCAGTCCACCTAAATAGAAAAGACCTTTCTCTTTCACCATGAGCTTGCCTTCTGCACGTCAAAGCGCTTTGAGGCCCTCCTGCAAGTAATGACAGATGACTAGCAATTTTGCAGCTGCATGTGATATCCCAAGTTTGCCTTGTTGTTGTAATGAAAAGCAGCCTGCCGACACAGGTCCTTCCAGAGAAGCCTTGCTATTGTAAGAACAGGGAGAGCAACTGTGGTAATTGTTGAAGTTGCTGTTCAACTTCATGCTTCACCACAGGAACCAAGCAAGGCAGCACAGGCTGTTGTCAAGGGTTTACAGAACAGGGCTTTCTGACCGAAATGATTGTCAAGAGGTGACTATATCCAAATGTTAGCAGGAGGTGGTGGGTTACCTTTTATGGCATAGGCAGCTTGGTGGTCTTAATTGTTCTGAGGAAAAAGGTGAAGATGTCTGCTCTTCTCTTGGTACTTGGGGATGTAAATCATACAGTGTTTATAGCTCCATGCCTCCACCCTTTGATCTTCTCCTATCAGAGTGAAGGTGGACAAAACTTCCTCATAGTTGCCTTGCTATAGACACTGAGTAGATCCGGTAAATGTCTCTGTTTTGCGTTGATTTAATTTGAGCAGAGTTTAACCTATATTCAGCATCCAGTACCTTAAGTCATTTTCTCAGGTAAGCACAGAATATTGAGTAGGCAGTTCGATCAGTGCTTACTCAAGGAAAGTGGACAATCCATATTCATAGGAATTTCACCTGCTGCTTACCTTTATATGCTGGTTTTTTTCTTCCAGCTATAGACACAAATGCCATTTTGCTGTTGGAACAGATCTCAGCAAAGGGGCTGTAGGTAAAGATGAACTCCACTATGTTGTTAAAAAGTCATAAAACCATCCCAGGTTCAAAATCTCAGGGGATAAGTGTGTCAACGGAAATGAATTAAAATTCTCCAGGCCATCCCTTCTTCTCCACTTGGCACCTGCAATCGTGCTGCAACAGAAAGCTCATGGGTTGGAGATGTCGTAAACACGCGTGCGTGTTTAGTGTCGGTCTGCTCCTTCCCGGATGACTCCTCACCTGGGATGTTACTGTTCAGAGATCTGAGATGCAGATTTACAGTACCTACCAATTACTGTAGCAACACTGTTCTCATCTTGGGGCTTGAAGGCTTAAAACCCTATTCTGGGAAACAGAGTGCCCTAACAAATTTCCTCTTTCCAAGGACCAAAAAGCCTCTTAGTTGCATGAGCATAAATCTAGAGGATTTAAACAAGCTTCCCTGACTCTACATCATGCCAACGCTGCATCTGTGCTATAAGCTTACTTTTTTTCTGTTAGTTTACTCCACTTAAAAAGTGAAGGTACCTTGCAATCAGTGAACATGTTGTACTTAGTAATACATGAAAGTTTGCTTCCTGTTCCTCCAATTGGTCAAAATCTAAATGTGAGAAACAAGGTTTATTGTAAAGTCTCTTGTCCTGTTAAAGCATCTGAAAAATGAAAAAAGAAATGACAAAGAGGAGAGAAAAACAGTTTATGCATACTGGTGGGGGGAGTGATGAATTTCAGGCTTGTCTGGCTTTTAGTAGGTTACACTGCATGACTCCAAAGAACAGGTATATGGAAAGGTAGAATTGCCATATAGACATCCTTCTTTTGTGAAAAGCAGCAAGGGTTGGACACCTAACCCCTATTTGTTCCTTAGCAAGTGCACATAGGTGCTTTACCACGTGTATAATTTTTGCTGCATTTTCTGGAGTGAATTCAAAGGCAATTACAGGAAAATACTCTGCTATTTTAAACACTTTTTGTAAATCCAGATAAATGCCACATAGGCGCTGGGAAGTGTTAGCCCAAGCCTACTGCAATTTAAGGCTGATTTAGAAACGTTACTGTCTTCCTAGTGCTTATCTCGGCTTGCTTTAAATATCTCATTGGCTTGGATCCTTTCAGTGCTTTTTTGTCTCATGAGTAATTTTTATGATATTTAATAATTTCCTCAAATATTTTGGCACAGATGATTTGACACAGTGAGTGGGCTCAGTAAAGCACCATCAAAACAGGTCTCTCTTCTGTATGATTCCTGTAGCTATTGAAAAATACCTGAGGGATGAAAGTGTACAAATCCCAGCAAATGTTTTGGTCTGTATTTTCTACCATGTTTCCTTGGAACTTCTGAGCTGTATTTCTACAGTTCTTCAAGAAAATCATGTTAAAAGTGAACAGACGTATACTGGAAGAATAATTTTGGAGACAAAGATTCCTCTGTTATCCTTTCTCTTTTTATAGGAAATTTTGCTGATTTACTTGGTGGATGAACCTGGACTTTGCATCTCATCCTCTTCATTAATCTAATCAGGGACAGCTTCACTGTGGAGTGTACACATGGGAACTCTAGATTGTGGACCCACACCTTGTTTGCAGTGGTTTTCCTGAACACACTAGCTCCTACTTGATCCAGAGGTTCAAAACAGAGCTTCAAGCCCCGGGTGGACATCCTATGAAGCTATCTAGTGAAGGTCTTGCCACTGAGTGTGGCTGTTCACCTGTATGTAAAGCAGTAGGTACTAAAAGGTTGTGGCTGTTAAAATGTGCTTTCTTTTGTTCCTGGGGAGAAGGCAAAGCAATGGCCACTCAAACACTGGAGTGGGGTGTTTTTCAGTTTAAGGGACATCAGTGCATGGCGCGTGTAATTGTTGATAAAAGGAAGGACTGTGGTTTGAAATACAAAAGGAAATACTCTGTATAAATCTATTGAAGCTGCAGGGTACAGATCAGGCAAAATATTTTCTGGTAACATAGTTGAATTTAGGGATTGCTTTAGGACAGAAGAGTAAGCTGTGGGCACCTAGGAAATTCTTGTCCTGTTCAAGTGGACTCCTCTTTAAAAGAAGCTAGCAAATATTTTACAATGAATAGAAGTGGTGGGGAAACGAGTGCAACCATCTAGATCTCCCCATAGCAATGGATTCAGCAGATTGCCTTCAAAACTGCATTGTCATGTGGGTTACTGCTTCTGCTCCAACTCGACAGAGCTTCTCTCCTTACAGCTCCTGACCTTTAAACTTTAAGAATAATAAAATACATTATTAACGAGCAGTCAGTTAACAAATAAACGCCCCTCTGGTGGATCCAAAACATAACGTTTTGAAATACTGCCACCTTCTGATAACTTTGAGATGAAGAACTGAGTTCTATGGAATTCGTCGAATTTATTATCCACAGTGCTAATTCATTGCTTGATGCAAAACAGTGCTAACATTATAAAATCATCTGTTACAGTGCCAGCTTTCACTATATGTGAGACTGTGTATGCAGCTGTCGAGAGAGATGAAGAAAATATAGTATGATTTCTGTCACATAGTAGTGAGAGACAGCAGCAAACTTGTTTGAAGTAGGGAAAAGCACTTCAGTACTTTATGTGCAAGTTTAAAGTTTTAAAAACATTAAAGCCTATGTTTTAAGTTAAGTAGGTGTTAAATACTTTACAGAATTGGGGCTAAACTGGTGGTGTGACCTACAGGATAAGTTAGGCCAGAGGAGAAGTATGTGTGCCTCGAGCCCTAGAGAAGCAGACTTCCCCCGTCTTGCACAATTCCTGTCTCTGACATGAATGTATCCGTCAAGGGTTAATTCTTTTATCATTTTTGCTTTCCTAATATTCAGATGTTACTTGTCCCCATACCACCTTTGTGTGTATTTTAATTATCCAGATGGTATTTTATGTGTCCAGCCTCATACCATTACTATATTACTTGAACTTGGCAATGATACTTAGAAATAGCTTTTCCCAAGCTAGCTTTTTCTTGTAAAGTTCATCCAGTTTCAGCTTTCCAAATGTTCTTTGTGCTGTGACAGTATATGTTGTGTACTGATATGGCTCACACATCATTTAGATTCCCTGATAGTGAGAGTCTGCTTGGCAAAGACAATAGGCCTTTAAAAGCAACAGAAATGAATACAAAATCCAGGCTTGTGTGTCCTTAAAATTACCATTTCAAACTCTCAGAAATTAGGCAATACAAGCTACAGTTCTTAAATTTCCTTAGATTTCCTTACGTTTCCCCCAATTCCATGTTGGGTTCCAGTGAGGTTGGGATGTGCGTGTCATGCCCCCACTGGTGGGGTTGTGAGACCCTTGGCATCAACCCGGTCTGTGTCTGCACCTCAAAGGGGGCAAATTTGTTTTCGTATTTTAGTTACAGTGGCTTGTCCCTGGCAAAACAAGTATGTTGAGATAACTGCTGAGAAAGCAAATTCCCTTGTGGTGGGGATTCCTCCTTAAAGTGGTATTTGGGATGATGACAGGACTTACCAGCAGCTTTCTTGTGAATTCATCCTGTATCATCACTCCTGTTCTTTCTGGAAGGTCGGCAACTTGGTATCATGAGCAGCAGTTATGAGACATGCAATAGATGTATGCAGGCATTGACACGTGGAGAGCCAAGAAAATATAGGGTCTTGTGTAAGAGTGTTGTGGTGCTACACACTTACATGGGCTTAAGGGAAACTAGGCAGGTACGTGAAGGAGAGAGTCTTCCTGTCGTGGAAGGTGCTGGAGTAACTTGTGCTAAAGGATTTGGTCACCTGCTTTCCTCTGTCCTCCTAGTACACTCTCCTGTCCAGGGAAATAGCTGCCGTAAGACTGCGTGTGTGTTTGGGGGGAGTATAAAGAGGCAGTAGCTTCTGAGGGATCTGCTCTTCCCTGCTTTCCCTTGAATACCCAGCAGCATTGCCTAAGTGGTGAGGCAGTGTTTGGGCAGAGGAAGTAGACTGTTGCCAATGGAGTCGAGGCCCATTTTGTGGTCAGCCTAAGTGTTTATAGGGTTTTATTTCCTTTCTATTAATCAGCTTCTCTGACTTACTGCTCTTTGCATGGGCTGGTTTTTGATTTCATTTTCCAAAGTAGTATAATTTCTCCAGTCTTCTACCTTGGTGATATTTTAACTTGTTATCTGATTCCAACCTTATTTTACAGAAGAGAAGGGGTCTTGGGTATGCCGAGTTTGCACAAGTTTTCTGAAAATATGCAGTCAAGCAAAGCACCCGTATCAGTGCCGCACTGACAGGAAAAGCTGAAATTTGAATTCAATTGTATAATTGCACACTAGGGAATCCATGTGTGTGAGAAAAAGATGTACTGAATGAAAGTATTCCGAAACCAGGCTTCAAAAGTTTTTCTGCTTGTGTAATTACTTGTACATTGGCTTTGGTAACTGAGAAGTGGATAAAATAGCTTGTGTTCAGCTAAGAGAGTTAAGTCCTGCATTAGGACTTGGACTGCAGACTGGGTGGTAATGGCAGGTAGATGTCAAGCTCTCCTACGCACAGACAGAGCACCCTGGAGATGAAGCCTTTTAGGACCACTAATGTGCCATTGGTAGGGGAAAAAAGGGGGAGTTGGATATTTTTTGTGGCTGATTCAGAGCCAGCTGGATAGTGTGAGTTTCTGTTCTGCACAGACTTGTTTTTCTCTGTACAAATCATATGTAAAGGGATAATTGTAGCTAGTCTCCAGGAATTTGCTGCCAGGTACTAGAAAACCATTGCAAAGCTGTAGATTAACTTACAGGTCATTGCAAATTGAAAACAAGAACCTGTTCCTCATCAGAAAGGTGAATACACTTGACTCGAGCATTTGCTTAACTTAGCACATGTAGCTGTGCTGCTGTTTGTCATCCCAAAGAGTTGTTCTCCTGCGTAATTTCTAAATACATGTTTCTTGTTTCCAATTTAATGCAGAAAAATCTCTCCAGTTGAACAACAAAAACTTCATCCCTGAGTTTCAGATAAGAGACTGTCCCAAAGCTGAGTTTCAGGGCTTCACAGGCCCTGCTAAATCCAAAGGACACCGGCCACACAGTCTGATTCGATAGCAAGCTCCAAGTGTTTTTAAAACAGATCTTACCTTTTGCATAGTGTGCCGCTTCTGCTGTTGTATGTTAAGCTCAGGAGAAGGCAGGTAGCAAATTGCCTTCAGCAAAATTGTCAAACCAAGGAAACCCTTTAAAGCTACAGAGAAGGGGAATGTAATGAGAGCCCTGGAAGGAAGAGGCTAAGAGAAGAAAAATTGGCAGGGAGCATTAACATATACTTTTAACAAGCTTTTCCACAAAGGGAAGAATGACCCAGAGGTTTGACTGTTGTAGTACTTTCTTCAGTGAAAGGATTTTGTATGTGCTGCTGTGTAGGAGAAAAATGTGTATCCTCCCTGTGTTATGTTACATTTCGGTTTGGAAAAGAAAGAGGAAGCTTTATTTAGCCCATTGAATCCAACCCCATGGTAATACAGCATATAAAACTTTTAAGAAGTGAAAGGCTTACAAAGCTCACATTGCAGATAGCTTTCAGGATAACTCCTTGGCTGTTTTAACCGTATGTCACACTAGACGTGAATTATTAGAAATGATTTGCTACAGTCTACATTCGTATTACCTCCCAGGGACCCTTCAGACTGGATTTGTGGAAAGGGAGAGGTTTCCTGAACCTTTCTGTCTAAAGAATACTACATCTCTTAGGACAAATCAAGTTTTGATGGAATAAGGACTCCAGATTTGAATTGCTGACTGAACTCTAAAAGAGTGTACCTTCTGGGGATGATTAGGGATAATTTACCTCAAGGATAGTCGCATCATGCAGCACTTCCAGTTGGAGGTGGAGGGCTTATCGTTTGCCTTCTGTACAGGCAGGTGCCACCGAGGGGGAGTCCTGGTGCCAGTTCCTTTCCTGCAGCTCAGGTGACCTCATATTTAGGAAGCTGGTTATATTTCCTGGGGTCTGTTGTCATCTCTGGCCTGAGCTGCTATTGCTTCTTGCCAAGTGGCTGTTGTAGGGTGTCCCTCAGCTCTCGCTGTCTCCAGCAGCTGGGTCCTGTGCTAGGAGTTTTTCAGAGGCACAGCACATCTGCGTGCACTGTAAGGCAGAGCTGAGCACCACGCAGCTCTCCAGTCACATGCAGTAGAAAACCTTTGCCCAGCAAATTTGCTGTAGGTGGCTTGCTCAGAACATTGCAGACTTTACTGCTGCTTTTCCTTTCTTTTCAAAGTTATTCTTGCCCTTTGAGGAAAGGCTTGCCTGAATCTAGAAATGCCATCTCCTTCCCTTGTCTCCTTGCCCACATTCTAAGAGCTCATCTACCTTGGTGGTGGTGTGCATGGGCAAAAGGTCATGATGCCAGGTCTCTCAAGATTGGGCAGCAGGCAGTCTGCACTCAGACGGCCTGAAGCACAGGTGTCCCTGTGAATGCAGGGAGCGCAGGGCAGTGATGAACAGTGCTTTAGCCCATTGCTTGGTCTCTATTTTTGGAGCCAGTGGGGATAGCGTGCAGCAGCCTGGCTCCTCCTAAATACTCCTATGCACTGTTTTGTGCTTCCGGGTGTATTATAACAACCCAGCCCTGTGTGATGGGGGAACAAGTCTGGTGGGATGAGCTTTTCATATGGAGGTGTGTGAATGGAGGAAGAACCTGTGTTCCACGATGTAATGAAACAGTAATGACTAGTGCAGGTGACATTTCTTTGTAGTTAATATGTGCCGGTGTGAAAGGCCCTGAGGCAGGGCCTCAAGCTGTTAAGCTAGCAGGTGAATTGCTAGGATATTTGACCTGCAGTTCATTCCTAATATAAATGATGAGGCTATGAAAAATGCGAGCAAAATTTTCATAAGGACTTCTCCTTGGGCTATGTGGGAATGCCAGCAATTTTGTATGTGGGTTGAAGCAGATTCCTCATGTTGGCAGCATGGTTTACACCAATTCATAAGAAAGATGCAGAGCTGCAAGCATCACTTGTGCCCTCCAGAGGAAAAGCAAAGCAGCTCTTGCCTGCCTTAGGGGGCTTTTGCAACTATGGCCAAGTTCTGCAATAGGAAGAGTACAGAGACTTCCACCTGTGGAGCTGTGAAGGTTGCCCAGGGTGAGTGAGTCGACTAAGAAAACAGTGCTGCTGAAAGAGGTGATGGCACCTAGACTTTCCCTTCCCGCAGTATCTCCATACATGGAGATTCCTTCTCTGACTGTTCTGAGAAAAGGTTTCTTGGAGGTAGCTTTTAATAGGGATTCAGAAATGGGTCGTACTCTGCCCATCTGGCCCTGCCAAAGCAGCCCACCTGCCTCCAGCGTTGCACTGCCATCCGGACCTATCAGTGTGGGATGCAGCAGCGAGGTAGGGCTGAGGCTGTGCCAGGCCCGTTCACAGTGTCACAGGTTGAGCTGGGTAACATCAGTTGATCCAGACGGTTTCTAGACTGTGAATGTGATTTCTGCAAGTCCTGACCACTTTGCAAATTCAGCTTTGACCAGCTTGCTTTTGGGGGAACAAGGGAGCCCCTAAACATTCAGGTGAGCAAAAGTCAATGTTTTGTTTTGAAAGCACTGATTAAAATGCTCCAATGTGCTGAACTTTGAGTAGAGGTTGTTCCCAAAGCTTTTTTCCAATTACCAGCCCTCCACAGAATCCATTACTGCCCACTTGTAATCCTGACTATTGGGACTATTTGTCTTCCCGCATTACCAGGTGAACAGCTACAGGCGTTGTTTATTGTGCTGAACACAGTGAGACAGACTTACAAATCCACTGTAACAAGAAGCAACCCATTACAGTAAGAGAAGAGTTTCTGCTTGGAAACAAATATCTTTAGGCTTCAGTCTGAAATACAGCCTACCATTGTGTTTTCTGCACGGCTAGCAACTTTACTGTATGACACAACAAATCTCCAGTGCAAACTAGCTCAGTTTTATTCTCTAATAAAAAATCAAACCTGCTGCAGTATGCATCTAGGAACTGAGCTGGAGAAGCGAGCTCTTTACCTGTGGTTGAGTTTTCACCAAGGTCTGCAGGCACAGCTTTTGATACCATCTTATTTCTTCACAATCAGAGTCATCAGGTTTACAAAGCTAAGCCATACCATTAATATTGGATGTGTGCTCCCTGAAACAAAAGCAATGGGACAAGTTCTTAGCTGGTGTGAACAAGTAGAGCACCAGGCATGAAATTTTAAACAGTTCTTTGCTGGCTGAAGGATTTGTCAGCCCTCAGCTTCACATGACAGCCCTCCTTTCTAGTTGGCAAGGGCTCCTATCCAGCCAGCCCTACCTCCCTCTGTTTCTCCTCTCATTTTTTCCCATCCGCACATCTTACATAGTCCCTATCCCTAAATTCCCTCATCTCATTTCTACTGTCGGGCTCCTATCACCTTGCCAAAATTTTGGTGGATTTTTCTATTGGGCCAGTAGCACATCTCTAGCACCAAGACATTTCTGTACAAAGTGCAAAGTCCCAGCTTCCGCCACATGAAGAGCTACATCTAGCTAAAGAAAACAGAGACTTTCTAAACCTTTTTTTTAGAATGTGAGGCTAATGAAATCGTTGTCCAGCTGTCCCTTTTATTCCCCCATCCAACTGCTCTCCACTAACTTTTGAGCTTATTGACCAATTTCAAGACCTCTGTCCTGTGTCAAACCTATATGAAGATGTTTAATAACTGCAAGATTCATGCAAATCTCTCCCCTTTACCTGGCTATCTGTTAGAAGCAACGGCTGCTATATGAATCTGCCTGTTGTGACACACTGGAGAAGTCAAGGAGGGAGATGTAGTCCCCATCTCAGCAAAGCTCTGCATATCAGACAGCAGAGATTCCAACTCAGAGACAAAAATTCATACCAAAGCCGGAGTCAGTCTGCTTCTCAAAGTGTTAGTTGTTTCAGTACAGGCCAAATTTTCCCTCCTCCTGTGAGCTTTTAGATACCTGATGTACTATAATTCAGGTCAAGTGATAAAATGCTGACAAATTTATAAGCCACTGAAAGCAAGATCTCCTAACAGTCCTTTGGGCAGCTTTAATTGATGGTCTTCTCAGGGTAAGCTAAAATGAGTTCATAGGTGTCACTCGCCATAACTCTGAGCCCACTGTACAGCCATGTCTTGGGAAAGAGGTTCTGCCGTCTCCGAGTTGGACTGCGCTAGGAGCCTGGGGGGTTCTGCAGTTCCCGCTACTTTGGAAAAAAAGAGATGCTGAAAAGAAGCTATTATTTTGTAGGCTTTCAAATGTGCTCCTATTAGGGAGGGGGAACAAAAAAAAAAAAAAAAAAAGGATAATTGCACTTTTTCAGCACTTTTGGAAGTGCGCTTCTGTATTAGTAATGATTGGCCTCATCACAAAAATATGCTGCTATCATCTTACTTACTCTCTCACTTCTTTTGCCTGTGTGGGTTTCGGTGTGCCTATATTCATGACTCTGTGCTCCAGAAAAAACGAAGCTGTAAGCCTCTCCAGTGAAACCCAGTGCACTTAGCAGTTGACACATCAGTTTGTTTCTGTGGAGTGAATCTTAAAATTAATGTAAAAGAGTAAACCCCGGAGATTAAATTAGAATAACAAAAGAGATACTACTCACTAAAAGGACAAAATTAAACCGTAGACAATGAATGAAATTTGCTGCGGAGCTCAGCCCCCTTTAGGGAACTATATAAACCGAACAGATGTACTAAAGGTCTCAGCCTCTCTCTGCTCCCATGGCTTTCCATGGGAGCCATGGGTCAGAGGAAGTGTGCACATCTGGCCCTTTTTCACCTTTTCTATTTATGCTTGGCTTTGCCCAGATTTTGGGGAAAGTCTTCTGATTCAGAAGGCGATAACCTGTTGCAAGGGAAATTCAGACATAACAGGAAAGAAGCCAAGTCTTCACCCAGCTGAACTGCTTCTGGCTTAAGCAGGACACCCCACTGCTTTTGACTGGGATCAACATGATGGGAGGGTTGCACCCAAAGCACCTTGCTGCCTGGTCACAGAAAACTGCAGGCTGGGCAAACCTTGGCTGTGGACTAAGCCAGAAAAATCAGGGTGAGGCATCCATCCTAGTTCCTTACAGACTGAGGGGGTGCAACCAGAGGGACCTAGCGCTGACATTGCTTTGGGTGGCCAGACATGCAGGAAAGTGGTGGTTTTACTGCTGTGCGGTGGAGTGATGGGAGTAGGTGCTTTGCAGAAACTAGTGTTAGCAGGGAACCTGGTGTGCAGTCTTAATCCTGGCCAAGCCTATACCTGCTCCTGTCTCAGAAAGTATTTGGCATATGCCATAGTCTTGTTGTGAGATGCATGTTAGAGTGTTTTCCTGAAAATGAATGGATTTTTAATTCTTCTTTAAGTGTGTCTCTCAGATGACACCCTTGGTAGTTTGCAGAATGATCTAGTATTATGCTAATGCTCAACAGATACTGTTCAGCTCCGCACTGCAAGAACAATTAATGTCCTCATTGTACTGGGGGCTGTGAATTAATTTCCAAGAGCCACAACTTTTTCCTTTCCTCCTCTGGGGGATGGGGCAAGGGCAGGCCCCTTTTTTGCACCTCACTCTCCAGCACTTGCAAAATATGGGAGTGTTTGGATGTAACGTGGGAGAGGCGGGTGGGCTAAAATCTCAAATGGTGTTCCAGGTGAAGGCCTGAACCACTGAGCAGAGCGAACTGGCCCCAAAATGCTGGGGGGAAGGAGGGGCTGGGGAATAGTTAAGCCACACAGGTGTGCCTCGGGACCGGGGGTACAGTGAGATGCTGTCAAACCTGTAAGCAAGGGGGAGATACTTAGATGGGGCAACCCCATGCGCCTGGAGGAAAAGGTGAACGGTCCTGAGAAAAAAGTCGGTAATGCTTGGGAAAGGCCAGTAGCTGGTATCTGCATCCAGCCCCCTGGTTACCCCCCACACACACACGCTGCCTTTTTGTCCTGTCCCCTTTCCCACTGGTCTGGGTTGTGACCCTACGCCAATCCTCTGGAAGCAGGTTGGATTCCTGGTGGCACGTGTGCTGCGGGGCTGGGGAGGAGCAGGTAGGCATCGGTGGGCACGTGCGAGTGACTGGCACTGCTGCGGAGAGCTTGAGCTCTTCTGTGGCTTGAGCTGGCTGGGAGTGGTGGGAGAAGGAGCGCAAGGTCCTTTGCTGCCCATCGGTACAGCAGAAGGAGGAGGTAATTTGAACTACTGTTGTGGGAAGAGAAACAAATGTGCTTTTTTACCTGGCCTGTGTTAGTTGGGCATGAAAAAGAGATAAGCTTCTGTCATCATGCCTGGCTGAGAAATACAAGTACTGAGGCAGCCTGCTCATCCCCAGTCTCTCCGTTAGGCCCTGAATTAATGCGTACTGTGGAGGACAGATAAGTGAACTTTTGCCCTAAACATTTCTTGGTACATAAGATATGAACCTTGCTGCATGAGTTGCAAATTCTGCAGGAGGCCATAGCTATGGGCAGGTCATGCATTTTCGCCTGCTGCCAGAGGAAACAGGACTGAGATGGTGTCTTTTCCCATTGTACGGGCAAGCCATCTGTTTCCAGGGGAAACAGGACCGGGGTGCTATGACCACGTGGGAAACACTGAGCCTGCGCCAAACCAGACCACGCCACATCATGTCCACCATGCATATGCATGAGATTTCTAGGAAACAGGCGGAGATTCTGGGACTTGGACTGTATAAAAAGGGTACCACCCAAAGCTAAGTGGAGGACCCACCCACCACCAAATGGGATCCCCCCATCGCTGAGACTCCAAAAGGAAGAGGACCAACAGGGTGCCGCTGGATCCACGGGTGGTGATATCTTTTTCTCTTTCTCTCTCTCTTTCTCTCTCTTTCTCTCTTTTTCTCTCTCTTTTGTTGAATGTTGATAAGATCTATTCGAAACGTGTGGCACGGGACTTGTCTAGCTAGTTGAAGTAACCGCCATTGAATTTTCCTATTTTGACCACATGCCTTATCTTTGTGTTAATAAATCATAAAACTGGTTGGCTGGTGTTGTTTCACCTTAATTCAGTCCAAGGGCATCACGAACTTAGTCGTTGGTCCCAAGGGGAGGGAGGTCATCCTAAATGACTCCTTTCGGGCCATGACACCTACTGCCTCCAGTGCATTTAGGAAAGAACAATAAGGAAATTGATAGAAAATCAAATGTGGACTAACCATCCTTTAATGCCCCTTTTCTCATTCCCTGATAAAAAGCTACTACCAGTGCCAAGTCAGTCAGTGCTCATGTCTTGCAGCAGGTAAGTTTGTGTTCCCTGAAGAAGTAAAGTGCCATCTGAATTCTGATGCTTAGCTGTAAGAGAGCAACATATTGAAGTACCTGGATAATTAACTACCTTATGCTGTGGTATAGGCATCAGCAGTGGCCTGGTATCTGAATTCTGCTTAGCTTGGGGGGGGGGTTGTTTGTTTACTTGCTAAATTTTCCAGAAATGTCTGGGAAAGCTGATGCAAAAGATGAATGGTGGGTATCTCTTCTGCTAGAGAGAGTACTTCCTTTGTACCAGTGCTAGATCCCTGGTTCCCATTGCCGACATAGTTTGGCCAGCGTCTCCTGTTTGGAGTGTAATAACCAGCTCTAAAAAATGACTCTTACTTCGCAGCTATTGCAAACAGTAACATCTTCTGATAGTGACTTCACCCCAGTCCCATGATGAGTGTGACCCTGGAAAGCCGGTGTTTCGGAGGTGATGTATTTGTCGTTAATGGCTGCCACACAGTGATGGGTTCGATTCCAGGTAGGCACATTATATCAAGCTTACCTGAGTATGTATTGTGGTGGGAAACGCACTGTGTGCAGATACAGTTTACAGAATGATCTATGCGAACTGGGAGGTGGGAACTTGGAGTGTACTGTGTCTTGGGCCCAGTGGTGAATATAGCCAGTCTGCGGGCTGATGTATTTAGCTTAATAGCTAATCTGTCTCGTTTAGTGGGCAATGTATCTGAGCTTGTAGGTGATAGATCTGATTTGATGAGTGACATGTCTGACTCAGCAGTTGACTAAAGTTACTCATTTTGGAATATATCTTCTTCAGTGGAGGATAGGCACACACACAAGCACTTTTTTTTTTTTTGTTAGCAGGTGATTAAGCACACTCTGAAATGAATCAATCCTACTTTGTATGCAAGGGAATTTTTTCTTTTCCCTGTACCTCATTTCTCACACTTGGCAATTATTTTACAAAGCAGCCGCTGGGATGCGTTCAAAGCTTTCTGGAAATCACTGACTTCCAAAGTGCACTGGAGCAGGCCTTGTGAGGCAGCACAGACTTTGCCACTCAGCACACAGGCCTGAACATAGGTAGAAGTCTGCGCTCCCCTGGTGTCTCCCAAAGCTGCATTTTTCTCTCTCTCTTTACAGGAAAGCTGTAAGGTATTTACCTTTGACTGAAATGAGGTGGGAGATGTGTGGCCTTGAAGCTGATGCAGCCTACAATTTTACTTCTTCTACAATCCGTTGTGGGTTTTCATAATGTATTATTGCTGGATAAAACAAAAGTGTCTTGTGCGCGTGTTTGACCAGCAAATGCTGTTTGTAGGCCATCTTGGCTCTCAGCATGGGAATGGTTCCCTGCCTCTCGAAGAAGTAGTTGTAGCTATTTTCGAACAAGATATTTTTGGATCTGCAGGATCACATAATTTCTCTCGAAAGGGCAAAGCTGGGCAGGGTGGCAAGGGGATACTGCCTGCTGGTTGGCGCTCAATGCTGCGG
This sequence comes from Dromaius novaehollandiae, assembly GCF_036370855.1. Classification (NCBI taxonomy): domain Eukaryota; kingdom Metazoa; phylum Chordata; class Aves; order Casuariiformes; family Dromaiidae; genus Dromaius; species Dromaius novaehollandiae. The sequence goes on from NC_088101.1 coordinate 3,136,443, forward strand.
GGGTGCAGCGCCTCCGGCCTGTGCTCGGCACCACAGAGAATAGCACGAGGACAGAAATGTAGCTCAGAGGGGAGCAGGGCCGATGTGCTGGAGGAAAGCAAGCGGAGCGAATGCTCATCTGTTGAGTTAGCAGTGTGCCTGGCGGGAAGGGAAAGGCTCTTCTGATTAGCATTGGCACGTTATCCTTCGGCAGCAGGTTGCCCAAGGCGATGGGCATGGAGCTGCTCATCCGGCACGGAGCTGTTCATCCGGCAAGAGTTTTGCGGTGTTCTGCTCAGTTTAGCTTCTGCTTTGATTTGCTTCACTTATTTCTCATTCTGAGGAAGATATAATCAATAAATCTTGACTACAAGTTGCTCAGCGGAGGGCTGTGCTGCTGCAAAATGCTTTTTTCATTCTTTGTGAGCATGCATGGCTGCACACCTGCCTGCCGGCGCTATTAGCCTGTTTGCTCTTAATGTTGCGCTGCTTTTGACATCGACGGGAACATTATCACAGCCGCTGATTTCTTTTGAAGAGCCGAGTCCCTGCCGTGTGGATCTCCAAATGCGCGTGTTGTCGAGGAAGCCACATGATTAGTGCTGTCAGCCCCGAGCCTTGGGGTCAAAATGCCGTGGGTGGCAGGTCCATTGCAGGGTGCAGAGGATCACAAGTGCTGGTGTATGCTATGTGGGCACCGCACTCCAGCTTCTCTTTCCTCACATGGCAAATTTGATAGGCCTTTTCTGATTACCACATAAAATCTTTCTTGAAAGGACAAGTGACATGTTGGATGAAAAAGTATTTTGCCTTCAGAAATAGCTGTAGCTCTTACATGTGAAAGCCTTCATTGTAGCTCGTGAGAAACATCTCGCTTCTCTTTAGCCCACAATCCCTTCCAAATAAAAGATGCCCATGCTTTAATGATGGACGAAATGATGAACGAATTCCCCTAGGAATGGGGAAACTTGCTTCCACTGTTTTTTAGTGTCATGGTCTGGACTTCACTGTGTAGTGAGCAAATAGCACAGCAGTGTGATAATGCTGGTTCTGGACCTTTTTTCTAAGAACAATTATTGCAGAGACTTTATCTGCAATGTCTCAGGGCCCCTGCGCCAGTGTTTGACCACCCTTAACTCTGTATGGCTCCTCTTTGGTACAGGAGTAGCGGCAGAGGAAGCAGAAATATTTAGCAATCTTGGCACTTCTAGTCAGTCAATGCTGCGATGGTGAAAGCTGCTACAGGACCAAAGCTCTCCCCTGAGCTACTGCTGTTAGCCACTGCTGAGCTTAGCTGTTTATTCTGAGTTTTGTTGCAACTGTAAAAAATATATATATAGTAGTCAGGTACCTTTGACCTTTGGGAACCTACCAGCATGTGTTGTGCTAAAACCATGACTAGCAGTAGGGTTCTGGGTTATATATTTTATAGTATCTGCAAACAAACTGTAGATGGGTTCATCTAAAGGTAGTATGCAAAGAAGCTGTGATACTGTTTGGAGGATTTCGCTAATCAAGGTTATGTGCATCTTCTTATGTTTCTGTATCTCCCCTTGATTAAAATGGACAGAATAAAACTCCTATGTACAACTTCTGTCCCTCCCTCCAGCCATAATTGACTTAAGACATAATTTTGAAAAGACATAGTAATGTAGGTTGCCTGGTTTGAAATGCTTTAAGGAAGCCTGAGTTGCCAAGAAAAGTTGATCATATGCCTGCTTTAAACCTTGCCCATTTAGGTTGAAATATTGACTCCTGTAACTTTGGTTTCCCTTTTTACTGGGAAATCTTTTAAATTGGAAGTGGACTGTCTTTAATCTGGCCAAATATCGCAGTGCAGTTATGAGTACTGGCTACCGAGGTAAACTGTATTAGTGTAGACGTTCGTCATGCAAGCATTAGCTGCAGCACAGAATTAATGCTGAAAATGTCCATGCCCACCCTCTCTTTTAGTGCCGATGCGAGTCAGGCTTACTGTAATTAATTTGCATGTGGAAAACTGCCTCTCTGCCAAGAGATAAAGCAAATGATTTTGAGATAGCACAATTATGTCACCGAATGTATTTATCCCACAGCCTGGCTCCTGCAAAGTCGATGTCCATGTGGTGCATGTTCAGTGAGCGTCCCTTTTGTGGTGTGCACAGCAGAGCTGCAGTAACTGACAGCTGCGAACTTCATGGTGAGGCTGTCAAATGCGCTGTCTGCCTAACCGGTGCTCGTCGAACCGTTCCTGAGCGCCACGTCTCCAGCCACTGCGGTCGGATACTTCGGTGCTTGTTATTGGCAGCGGTAGGTGGAAGTGAGCAGCGTGGTTGGAGTGTCAAAGGCCTGTAGCACTGACAGGGGTACAAGCCGTGAATCAAACCCGGTGCAGTGGTGGTGCCCAGCTAGAGCACCAGGCAGAGCTGGCAAACCCCGTCGTGCCTGCCTGGCCCTTCCTCGCAGGGCCATGCCCACTGGCTAACGGAAGTAGGACTTGGCTTTAGCAACAATCTGTTTAACTTAAAGCTGGGGAGCAGGGCTAGAGACTGAGCGTGTGACAGGCGAGATGACTGTGCCCTCTGCCGAGCACGCTCGCACTTGTCTCCCAGCCCAGCTGCCCTCAAGGCTGGGAAAGGGCAGGGGATGTCTCTTCCCCAGCTACACGTGCACACTTTGGGTCCTGTCTGGGCAGTGAGGTGAAATCTTTTGTAATGGCTGGACTTCCAGTTGCTGTGTTTCGGGGAGTTTTGCAGGGGCGGCATTTCAAAGGGCCTCGAGTTAGAGCAGGCTGTAACATTCCTCCTTCCAGCGAATAATTCCTGCAGGCAGGCAGAGGCCCTCTGCCTGCAGTTCGGCTGCTGCTGGCACCCAAGGGGGATCGAGCCTGGGAAGCTGCCCGACTTGAGCCTCCGAGTTAGAAAGTCAACCAAAAGACTGGGAACTGTTGGCCGGAGGATTGCTAGGAAATGTCCATGTGCCTCATACCATCACCTGGCTGACAGGTAACTTTATTTAATGACTTACAGTCCTTCTGGATGCCATTATACTTCTACTCCCATTGCTTTAGGGATGGTCTTCCACTGCAGGTGTTTGGGTGGCAGGCTTGGCAAACTCCCTTTTTATAATCAGGTCCCAGATTATTGCAAGTTTTACATACCTTTGAAGGTCTGCGAGTTTGGTTTATTCACTGTGTGAAAGAGAGCTGAAGCATAAAGAGCAATGAGTGTGGAGATCTGGGGCAGAAATGTAACTCTAGCTAGCTCTTCCCGGAAAACCTTTGGGGAAAGGCACTGTGAATTTTTCTGCAATTGTGTAGAGTTTCTCAGCAGGGAGTCATCTAACAATATCCAGAGCAACCCAGCAAGCAAGAAGCATAAAGCCAGGAGCTAAGTAAAATACAGAAATTTCATAATAAATTAGTGTTGGAAATTAGAGCCAGGCTGTGAAATCACCACAATTAAAATTCAGAGAGCAAAGAAGAGAAAGCTTACCCAGTGACCCATGCTTGCTGCACAGAGTTAGAAAAGAAACTGGGCTACTTTAATATTCTAGCATAATTTTCACATTACTGAAATTGTCAGGAATTTAAAGGAAAACCAGGGGGCTGGTCCTTAACTGATGAAAATCAGCTTAACTCGGTGGTTATCAAGGGAGCTAAACTGATGTACATGAGCTAAACATGTGCCTCTAAACCAACAGCTCCACGCTCGCTATACCAATGTAAGTGGAGAAAATGAAGCGTTTCTCACTTTCTGGCAAGTCTCTGTGCAGATCCTGAACTATATGTGTCTATTCAAGGGATAAGAGCTGTTTATGAATCAAGATAATGCTCTTGAAATCAGCTCCTGGGTAAGAAAAATAGATACATAATAAATGAGATTGGTACAAGGTGATTTTTTTGGTGATTGTTTGTTGAATTACCTTCAATCAATTTATTTTACTAATGCAAAACTAAATTGTTCCCAGTTCAGAATTCTTATGAGCATTAAAAAGCTGAAATACCAAACTGACAAAAAATTAATGCCAGGATTCTAACACAAGAGCTCCCTAGAAACGAATTCAAAGACAGCCAAATAAAACAAGAGATTAAAATATACAAAATACTGCAATTTAAAAGAAAATCACTGAATTATTGAAACTCTATAGAAGAAATGTCACGGCAGTGCTTCTAATCAGCCTGATTAAAAAAAACACACTATCTTTTTTTCCCTCCTTTGATGTCAAGAAGTGTATTGTAAACTTAAAATGATGTATGTAGTTCAATCAGATTGATCTGGAGAGTTCAAAGATATTGTAATTTCCTGAGCATTTATTCTTTCTCCCATGTGGTAGAAAGTACATCACATGTATACACAGCGTAATCCTTTTAATTCCCTGCTGTTGGGTTGCAAACAGAAAACCGCTCTGCAGAGTGAGAAAGTAAGCAGCCTCTATAGAAAAGCTGCGTGCTGACCTGCTCTGCACTGTGTCCATATGCCATGCAACCAATGCAGTAAATGCCTTGCTCACAGCAGTGCTTTCTTCTCCCCAACTGATGATTTCATTACAAATTTACATACAGGCTTTGTGGAGCTGCCTGATAATTGCAACATGGAGTGACCAAGCGGCACTGGAGGGCAGCTTCCAACCCCACTCTGCGCCAGGATGACATCCTCACAACCACCAAGGCATGTCAGGCCCAGGATGGCAATTTTGGCAAGCAATGCACTGTCCAGCAGCCCTCACTCAGCAAGTGCATTTGGGCAGAGCTTCCTCCGCGGGATGCTGATGCCACTGTGCCAGTCGGGACGCAGGGGGCCAGAATGAGCGTGAGGGGCAGCGCAGTTCACGTGCTGCCAGAGGGGGTCAGTCAATGTTAGTTCTTGCAGGGAGAAGCTCATATTTCAGCAGGCAGAAGGGTTATTAGTTCCCTCATGAGACAATCAGCCCAGGTTTTCCATGCATTAGATGCTGTATAACACGGAAGGAGATGCTTTTTGCTCTGGCAGGGGTTTCTCCTTTATTCTTTTGGCCAGCCAACCCATTTTAACAGCTTCTGCCACCAGTAATGGTGGTTGTAGGCTCTGTTGGGGCAAGTACCTTTTGATCCAGCTTGCCCATCGTAAGTGTTATACATACAGCGTTCAGAACCCCTACCCTAAAAATTCATCATTTAAGTAAATAAGAGGGAGAAAATACTATTACTACCCTTTTTATAACAGCAAAAGTCAGTTGTGGACCAAAGGGCTACTGTAAGGCCCAGCGAAGTGGATGGAAAGACACCATTAAGTTTGGGACAGGCTTTAAACAATTTGCTTAGCACTTTTGTGCTTTGCCAAGGAGCGGTCTTGACACTGCCAGGAACAGAGTCAGAGCCCTGTCTCCACTAAAGGTAAAGCTGATTTAAGAACTACTTTTAAGTGTTTAAATCTTACAGGTTTTCCTCTTCATTATTTGTGATTTTTAGACAAATTTATTTGGTTTTTTTTTTTTTTTTTTTTTTTTTTTTAATGAGAAGACACTTGGATTCTGCATCTATTTGTGGAAAGTTCTTTTGACATTTATTGGGAGCCATGGTCTGTTTTACAGACTGCAGAATGGGCCTTGCTTGGTCAAGGTCTGGAGCGGGAGTGAACCCCGCAGGCTTAATTGGAGCTACATCTATTTGCACCCATGGCAAGGTGTACCCCCTGGTCTTTGATCACTTGGGCGAAGCAGCATGCTCTAACGCGAGTATTTTGCAGTGGTCCTTCATCTGCTTCAATTGTCTGGCCAGCTGCAGGTTAGGGCAGCTGTAAACAAGGGGAAATTGGAATGGCAAACCGATCAATTACAGAATATTGAAAAGATCATGGCAGTGGCAGCAATGCTGCTAAAGCCAGTATGGAAAAGCCTCTCTCATCCAGTAACCTCATTCTTGCAACACAGCTTGTAACAAGATGGAAAATGGCCCAACATGAATGCATTCTGGTGGCAATGATTGCTGTGAGAATTGGGACCAGTTCGTACTTAACCAACTCTGCCCATATCCCCTCGATGCTGTATCCCAGGCAACTCCGGCAGAAAGTGTTGTATTTGTTATGTCCCTGTCACTTTTTATCTCTTCTAGTGAAACTCTGCATTAAACACTCTAGCCTCCACTCTTTTAAACAAGCAGGAACACATGGCAGCATTACCTTCCCTCCATCTCCTAATTAGGCCAGCAGAATATATTTCTCTTTCTCCTCTGTCGGAGAAGTTGCATGCTGTGGGTCTCTATTGCTTTGCCCAAACTGGCAGAAACTGGTAGCAAGTTTTCTGCCTCATTGTGGACAAGGGACTACAGAGTGTGCTTTCAGAGGTGGGCTTGGTCTTGTTTCCACTCCACAGGGGTTTTAAGGCCTTAAAAGAGGCAAGGTTTCGTGGTTGTATCTAAAGCTGGAGAGATAGCATGATACCTGTCTGGAAGGGGGAATGCTTATCCTCTCTGCACAGTCTGCAAGATAGCTAAAGGTCCTGTAGTTGAAAAGTAAATGAATAAAATAAATTTTAACACACAGCAGGATTCCTAGATCTCATTTAATTTTTTTTTTTTTTTAACTGAGAGGCTTCTTGGAGCCATTGAAAATGCCCTCAGTATCCTGGAGGTTGTTAGCAACAGGAGGTGTGGAGTGAGAAGCCAACTTCAGCAGTCACAGGATCAAACTTACCAGGTCAGATCTGCATTATTTTTGATATGCTGGTGCATGTTAAGGTCATCCGGGTAAGATGAGAGCTGGTAAGTGCTAGCTAAGAGGAGAGAGCTTCTTGCCTTTGAACAGAGCTTGTGGTGCAGCTACTCTCTGTCGGTGTGAAGTTCATGTGTCAGCATAATTTGCTGCTCGTGGGCTAGAGCAGTGGCAGTTTCATCTGAAAGATGGTTTTGGAGGTTGTCCTCATGTAACTTTATGCTGTCACCTCCTGGATGAGATGCACTCCCTGACTTTTGGAGTACTTGTAAGGGCATGGTCAGCCAATTTTGAACCTAGCCTGGGACTTCTCTTTCTAACAGGCCACTTTCCTTGTGCTCAGCTCCAGTGTAAATTGTATGCCCTGGCAGGGTTGGCCAAAGGATACAAGTCCTCTTGGGGCCACAGGGAAAGCTTATCATTGTTGTGGGCTGTTTCTTTTCCTGAGATTTGTGTTCACCTAGTGAAGCTGACCTTGTTTTGTTTGAGCAGTCACTGTTGGGTTTGCGATGCTGTCACCAGCAGTGGCTCTGTTTGCCTGAGCTGGCAGATGCGGTTGTGTTTTTTGGGGCAGGGCAGTGGGACCCGACTGTAATCCCAGCCTGCCGAAGCCCAGGCTAGCTCATGCGCTGCTCAACATCTTCAAGCACTCATTCTTGCTCATTTCCACCGGGCTGGGTATGGGGAGCAGATGCTTGCAGCTGGCAATCGCAGCCTGCCCTCCCGGCCGGGAGGGACTTGGCCACTGCTGTCTCAGAGGATCACATGCAATCGGATAAGCCGAAAGAGCATCACACATTTGCAAAGCCTGAAAAATCCTGCTCCAATCCATTAGCTTCCCAACATGTAAAGCATAAGTGAGTGTAGCAGTTTTCAACACAAAATTAGGCATCGCTTTTGTTTTGCCTTCTGTTCTCCTTAGTGGATTTCTTCATACTCCTTAGCAAACCATGGGTCAGGACTTGAGAGAGTGAAACCTGCTCTTTGGTCCTCACCTCTGCCCAGAGAAAATGCACGGTGCAGAGAACTGCAGAGGACGCTGGCCATAGGGGTGGGAAAGTCCTCAGAAAGCAGCAAGGGAAGGAAGCAATTCCCTGTCCTGGCGATGAGAAAGAAATGCCTTGTTCTGTGTGAAAACCTGCCTTTCTTCACCCTCACTGGGGTCACGTCAGTCTGTCCGCCATGCTTTGGGCAAGCTGGTCTTAGAAGAATAGCTCCAAAGTCACAGCTGCACTTTGAGAACCCTTTGAAAGCTTGTACTTTTGTTTCAATTGCTGTGCAGCTCAGCCAAGACAACAGCTTGTTAGTATTTAAGCCCATCCATATTTTTGTGTGAAATTCACAGTCATCTAAGCCCTGTGTCTGGTCACTGCGGTGTTACGGTCTGCTGTCTAATTTAAAGCTTTGCTTTTAAACCAGAATACAGTGTAACACTATTATTTGGTCATAGCCTTTCCAAGGAGAGGGAATTCTGAACCTAATTGGACATCTGTGTATTTTTTTTTCCTAAATTGTTACTAGAGAGCTGTATTACCATGGTCCAGGAGGAATCTACACCATTTTAGGTGAAAATAGGGGTTATCGAAGGCAACTGGGGCGGGGGTGAATAGTGGAGCGTACCATATTTGTAACGCTTCCCCAGAAGAGGCTGATGAGCAGTGTGTCTGTCAGCTCCTGTCCAGGTAGGAGTAGGTATTGCCCAAGCTGAAGAAGGGAGCGCATCGGCCAGCCTGTCTTGGTACGCAGGCTGCAAGTTCACTAGAAATATAGATGCTGGTCACAGCACCATTGGCACCTAGCTTAGGGGCGTTACACATATATGCCATAAAATTGCCAGCCCCTGTGCAAGCCAAGCTGCTGTAGCGATCATGGGATCAGATTTTTGTAACTGGCTTGGATCCTAGGTTTGCGCATTTTAAATAAACCCACATTCCTGGAGATCCGCATGCAGATGAGCTCCTGCCACCATCCCACTGACTCTTCCCCCAACAACCCTTTTGATCTAACTCAAATACGGCTTCAGAGCAGAAAGTGACAGCCCAAAATGAGCTGAACAAAACTCTCCAGACTATCTCCCGTCCTCTCCATTACTTAAAAAAAAAAAAAATTAAACTTCTGTTTATTCTGAAGGGCTTCTGTTGCTCTCAAGTCGTATCTTCTAATAGGTTTCTTAGAGAAGCATTTTTCTCTATGCAAGTAATTTAAGCCTTACATGCCCTCAAGCCATTTTTTAATTAAAAGAAAAATAGGAAATTCTTGGCCCAAATAGGGGGCTTATGCTGGTGACTGACTACAGTAAGGAATTTCATAGAAATTTTGAATTCTCTACTGTCAGATACAAAGTCAGCCCTATAAGTATAACCCTGACCTGAGGCTGGGATTTTAAAAATGAGTTTCTTAATAAGAAAGGGAAGAAATAAATTCTGCTTTGAATAAGCATAATGTAATTTCCCTTCGCACAAATTACTCCTTTATTATACCACAGATATTCACATTTATCAGTCTAAATACTTCAGTCATATGCAGCTTCATTTTGCTGGAGTCGACTCAGTCCTGCCTAAGAGGGAAACCATTACTAGATGCAGCTTAATTCCTACCCCCACGCCCCACTTAGACTGCCATAACCCGCCAAACGCCTCTGCCCATCAGCTCCCCTCTGTCACCACATAGTAGCCCAGAGTTGGGCTGGGACCATGCCCATCATGACGAGCATCTGGACCCTTGACAGTGTTGTTCAGTTGTATTTTTCAAATATTTGGAGCCATTCTTCTGTGGTTTGCCAATGAATTATTTTTTTCTCAGGCATCAGGGAAACTGAGGCTGGAGGAGACAGCATAATTGGTGCAGCCAAGGGCAGATATGCAGGGAGAGAATGCAGTTTGGTTTC